>NC_141685.1:1486089155-1486689155 GCF_964263255.1 Lissotriton vulgaris
AGTCAGAGTGGGTGGGGTCAAATAGGAGGGGTATAGGAGGAGCCTGGGCAGAATGGGTGGGGTCAGACGGGTATGGGAGGAGCCTGGGCAGAATGGGTGGAGTCAGAGAGGAGGGGGGTATAGGAAGAGCCTGGGCAGAATGGGTGGGGTCAGACAGCAGAGGAGGGGCTTAAGAGGAGCCTAGTCAGATTGGGTGGGGTCAGAGAGAAGGGGTATAGGAGGAGCCTGGGAAGGTTGGGTGGGGCCAGACAGCAGAGGAGGGGCTTAGGAGGAACCTAGTCAGATTGGGTGGGGTCAAATAGGAGGAGCTTGGGCAGAATGGGTGGGGTCAGACAGCAGAGGAGGGGCTTAGGAGGAGCCTAGTCAGATTGGGTGGGTTCAGAGAGGAGGGGTATAGGAGGAGCCTGGGCAGAATGGGTGGGGTCAGACAGCAGAGGAGGGGTTTAGGAGGAGCCAAGTCAGAGTGGGTGGGGTCAAATAGGAGGGGTATAGGAGGAGCCTGGGCATAATGGGTGGGGTCAGACGGGTATGGGAGGAGCCTGGGCAGAATGGGTGGAGTCAGAGAGGAGGGGGTATAGGAAGAGCCTGGGCAGAATGGGTGGGGTCAGACAGCAGAGGAGGGGCTTAGGAGGAGCCTAGTCAGATTGGGTGGGGTCAGAGAGAAGGGGTATAGGAGGAGCCTGGGAAGGTTGGGTGGGGCCAGACAGCAGAGGAGGGGCTTAGGAGGAACCTAGTCAGATTGGGTGGGGTCAAATAGGAGGAGCTTGGGCAGAATGGGTGGGGTCAGACAGCAGAGGAGGGGCTTAGGAGGAGCCTGGGCAGAATGGGTGGGGTCAGACAGCAGAGGAAGGGCTTAGGAGGAGCCTAGTCAGATTGGGTGGGGTCAGAGAGGAGGGGTATAGGAGGAGCCTGGGCAGAATGGGTGGGGTCAGACAGCAGAGGAGGGGGTTTAGGAGGAGCCAAGTCAGAGTGGGTGGGGTCAAATAGGAGGGGTATAGGAGGAGCCTGGGCAGAATGGGTGCGGTCAGATGGGTATGGGAGGAGCCTAGTCAGATTGGGTGGGGTCAGAGAGGAGGGGTATAGGAGGAGCCTGGGCAGAATGGGTGGGGTCAGACAGCAGAGGAGGGGCTTAGGAGGAGCCTGGGCAGAATGGGTGGGGTCAGAGAGGAAGGGCTTAGGAGGAGCCTGGGCAGAATGGGTGGGGTCAGACAGCAGAGGAGGGGCTTAGGAGGAGCCTAGTCAGATTGGGTGGGGTCAGAGAGGAGGGGTATAGGAGGAGCCTAGTCAGATTATGTGGGGTCAAATAGGAGGAGCCTGGGCAGAATGGGAGGAGTCAGAGAGGAGGGGGGTATAGGAGGAGCCTGGGCAGAATGGGTGGGGTCAGACTGGTATGGGAGGAGCCTGGGCAGAATGGGTGGGGTCAGACAGCAGAGGAGGGGCTTAGGAGGAGCCTAGTCAGATTGGGTGGGGTCAGAGAGGAGGGGTATAGGAGGAGCCTAGTCAGATTGGGTGGGGTCAAATAGGAGGAGCCTGGGCAGAATGGGAGGGGTCAGACTGGTATGGGAGGAGCCTGGGCAGAATGGGTGGAGTCAGAGAGGAGGGGCTTAGGAGGAGCCTAGTCAGATTGGGTGGGGTCAAATAGGAGGAGCCTGGGCAGAATGGGAGGAGTCAGAGAGGAGGGGGTATAGGAGGAGCCTGGGCAGAATGGGTGGGGTCAGACAGCAGAGGAGGGGTTTAGGAGGAGCTTAGTCAGAATGGGTGGGGTCAGACAGCAGAGGAGGGGCTTGGGAGGAACCTAGTCAGATTGGGTGGGGTCAAATAGGAGGGGTATAGGAGGAGCCTGGGCAGAATGGGTGGGGTCAGACGGGTATGGGAGGAGCCTGGGCAGAATGGGTGGAGTCAGAGAGGAGGGGGTATAGGAAGAGCCTGGGCAGAATGGCTGGGGTCAGACAGCAGAGGAGGGGCTTAGGAGGAGCCTAGTCAGATTGGGTGGGGTCAAATAGGAGGAGCCTGGGCAGAATGGGTGGGGTCAGACAGCAGAGGAGGGGCTTAGGAGGAGCCTAGTCAGATTGGGTGGGGTCAAATAGGAGGGGGAGGAGCCTGGGCAGAATGGGTGGGGTCAGACAGGTATGGGAGGAGCCTGGGCAGAATGGGTGGGGTCAGACAGGTATGGGAGGAGCCTGGGCGGAATGGGTGGAGTCAGAGAGGAGGGGGGTATAGGAGGAGCCTGGGCAGAATGGGTGGGGTCAGACAGCAGAGGAGGAGGAGGGGTTTAGGAGGAGCCAAGTCAGAGTGGGTGGGGTCAAATAGGAGGGGTATATGAGGAGCCTGGGCAGAATGGGTGGGGTCAGACTGGTATGGGAGGAGCCTGGGCAGAATGGGTGGAGTCAGAGAGGAGGGGCTTAGGAGGAGCCTAGTCAGATTGGGTGGGGTCAAATAGGAAGAGCCTGGGCAGAATGGGTGGGGTCAGACAGCAGAGGAGGGGCTTAGGAGGAGCCTAGTCTGATTGGGTGGGTTCAGAGAGGAGGGGTATAGGAGGAGCCTGGGCAGAATGGGTGGGGTCAGACAGCAGAGGAGGGGCTTAGGAGGAGCCTAGTCAGATTGGGTGGGGTCAGAGAGAAGGGGTATAGGAGGAGCCTGGGAAGGTTGGGTGGGACCAGACAGCAGAGGAGGGGCTTAGGAGGAACCTAGTCAGATTGGGTGGGGTCAAATAGGAAGAGCCTGGGCAGAATGGGTGGGGTCAGACAGCAGAGGAGGGGCTTAGGAGGAGCCTAGTCAGATTGGGTGGGTTCAGAGAGGAGGGGTATAGGAGGAGCCTGGGCAGAATGGGTGGGGTCAGACAGCAGAGGAGGGGCTTAGGAGGAGCCTAGTCAGATTGGGTGGGGTCAGAGAGGAGGAGGGGTATAGGAGGAGCCTGGGCAGAATGGGTGGGGTCAGACGGGTATGGGAGGAGCCTGGGCAGAATGGGTGGAGTCAGAGAGGAGGGGGGTATAGGAGGAGCCTGGGCAGAATGGGTGGGGTCACACAGCAGAGGAGGGGTTTAGGAGGAGCCAAGTCAGAGTGGGTGGGGTCAAATAGGAGGGGTATAGGAGGAGCCTGGGCAGAATGGGTGGGGTCAGACGGGTATGGGAGGAGCCTGGGCAGAATGGGTGGAGTCAGAGAGGAGGGGGGTATAGGAAGAGCCTGGGCAGAATGGGTGGGGTCAGACAGCAGAGGAGGGGCTTAAGAGGAGCCTAGTCAGATTGGGTGGGGTCAGAGAGAAGGGGTATAGGAGGAGCCTGGGAAGGTTGGGTGGGGCCAGACAGCAGAGGAGGGGCTTAGGAGGAACCTAGTCAGATTGGGTGGGGTCAAATAGGAGGAGCTTGGGCAGAATGGGTGGGGTCAGACAGCAGAGGAGGGGCTTAGGAGGAGCCTAGTCAGATTGGGTGGGTTCAGAGAGGAGGGGTATAGGAGGAGCCTGGGCAGAATGGGTGGGGTCAGACAGCAGAGGAGGGGTTTAGGAGGAGCCAAGTCAGAGTGGGTGGGGTCAAATAGGAGGGGTATAGGAGGAGCCTGGGCATAATGGGTGGGGTCAGACGGGTATGGGAGGAGCCTGGGCAGAATGGGTGGAGTCAGAGAGGAGGGGGTATAGGAAGAGCCTGGGCAGAATGGGTGGGGTCAGACAGCAGAGGAGGGGCTTAGGAGGAGCCTAGTCAGATTGGGTGGGGTCAGAGAGAAGGGGTATAGGAGGAGCCTGGGAAGGTTGGGTGGGGCCAGACAGCAGAGGAGGGGCTTAGGAGGAACCTAGTCAGATTGGGTGGGGTCAAATAGGAGGAGCTTGGGCAGAATGGGTGGGGTCAGACAGCAGAGGAGGGGCTTAGGAGGAGCCTGGGCAGAATGGGTGGGGTCAGACAGCAGAGGAAGGGCTTAGGAGGAGCCTAGTCAGATTGGGTGGGGTCAGAGAGGAGGGGTATAGGAGGAGCCTGGGCAGAATGGGTGGGGTCAGACAGCAGAGGAGGGGGTTTAGGAGGAGCCAAGTCAGAGTGGGTGGGGTCAAATAGGAGGGGTATAGGAGGAGCCTGGGCAGAATGGGTGCGGTCAGATGGGTATGGGAGGAGCCTAGTCAGATTGGGTGGGGTCAGAGAGGAGGGGTATAGGAGGAGCCTGGGCAGAATGGGTGGGGTCAGACAGCAGAGGAGGGGCTTAGGAGGAGCCTGGGCAGAATGGGTGGGGTCAGAGAGGAAGGGCTTAGGAGGAGCCTGGGCAGAATGGGTGGGGTCAGACAGCAGAGGAGGGGCTTAGGAGGAGCCTAGTCAGATTGGGTGGGGTCAGAGAGGAGGGGTATAGGAGGAGCCTAGTCAGATTATGTGGGGTCAAATAGGAGGAGCCTGGGCAGAATGGGAGGAGTCAGAGAGGAGGGGGGTATAGGAGGAGCCTGGGCAGAATGGGTGGGGTCAGACTGGTATGGGAGGAGCCTGGGCAGAATGGGTGGGGTCAGACAGCAGAGGAGGGGCTTAGGAGGAGCCTAGTCAGATTGGGTGGGTTCAGAGAGGAGGGGTATAGGAGGAGCCTGGGCAGAATGGGTGGGGTCAGACAGCAGAGGAGGGGCTTAGGAGGAGCCTAGTCAGATTGGGTGGAGTCAGAGAGGAGGGGGGTATAGGAGGAGTCTGGGCAGAATGGGTGGGGTCAGACAGCAGAGGAGGGGTTTAGGAGGAGCCAAGTCAGAGTGGGTGGGGTCAAATAGGAGGGGTATAGGAGGAGCCTGGGCAGAATGGGTGGAGTCAGAGAGGAGGGGGTATAGGAAGAGCCTGGGCAGAATGGGTGGGGTCAGACAGCAGAGGAGGAGGGGCTTAGGAGGAGCCTAGTCAGATTGGGTGGGGTCAGAGAGGAGGGGTATAGGAGGAGCCTAGTCAGATTGGGTGGGGTCAAATAGGAGGGGTATAGGAGGAGCCTGGGCAGAATGGGTGGGGTCAGATGGGTATGGGAGGAGCCTGGGCAGAATGGGTGGAGTCAGAGAGGAGGGGGTATAGGAGGAGCCTGGGCAGAATGGGTGGGGTCAGACAGCAGAGGAGGGGTTTAGGAGGAGCCAAGTCAGATTGGGTGGGGTCAAATAGGAGGGGTATAGGAGGAGCCTGGGCAGATTGGGTGCGGTCAGACGGGTATGGGAGGAGCCTGGGCAGAATGTGTGGAGTCAGAGAGGAGGGGGTATAGGAAGAGCCTGGGCAGAATGGGTGGGGTCAGACAGCAGAGGAGGGGCTTAGGAGGAGCCTAGTCAGATTGGGTGGGGTCAGAGAGGAGGGGTATAGGAGGAGCCTGGGCAGATTGGGTGCGGTCAGACGGGTATGGGAGGAGCCTGGGCAGAATGTGTGGAGTCAGAGAGGAGGGGGTATAGGAAGAGCCTGGGCAGAATGGGTGGGGTCAGACAGCAGAGGAGGGGCTTAGGAGGAGCCTGGGCAGAATGGGTGGGGTCAGACAGCAGAGGAGGGGCTTAGGAGGAACCTAGTCGGATTGGGTGGGGTCAGAGAGGAGGGGTATAGGAGGAGCCTAGTCAGATTGGGTGGGGTCAAATAGGAGGAGCCTGGGCAGAATGGGAGAAGTCAGAGAGGAGGGGGGTATAGGAGGAGCCTGGGCAGAATGGGTGGGGTCAGACTGGTATGGGAGGAGCCTGGGCAGAATGGGTGGGGTCATACAGCAGAGGAGGGGCTTAGGAGGAACCTAGTCGGATTGGGTGGGGTCAAATAGGAGGAGCCTGGGCAGAATGGGTGGGGTCAGACAGCAGAGGAGGGGTTTAGGAGGAGCCAAGTCAGAGTGGGTGGGGTCAAATAGGAGGGGTATAGGAGGAGCCTGGGCAGAATGGGTGGGGTCAGACGGGTATGGGAGGAGCCTGGGCAGAATGGGTGGAGTCAGATGGGTATGGGAGGAGCCTGGGCAGAATGGGTGGGGTCAGACGGGTATGGGAGGAGCCTGGGCAGAATGGGTGGGGTCAGACGGGTATGGGAGGAGCCTGGGCAGAATGGGTGGGGTCAGACAGCAGAGGAGGGGTTTAGGAGGAGCCAAGTCAGATTGGGTGGGGTCAAATAGGAGGGGTATAGGAGGAGCCTGGGCAGAATGGGTGCGGTCAGACGGGTATGGGAGGAGCCTGGGCAGAATGGGTGGAGTCAGAGAAGAGGGGGTATAGGAGGAGCCTGGGCAGAATGGGTGGGGTCAGACAGCAGAGGAGGGGTTTAGGAGGAGCCAAGTCAGATTGGGTGGGGTCAAATAGGAGGGGTATAGGAGGAGCCTGGGCAGAATGGGTGCGGTCAGATGGGTATGGGAGGAGCCTGGGCAGAATGGGTGGAGTCAGAGAGGAGGGGGTATAGGAAGAGCCTGGGCAGAATGGGTGGGGTCAGACAGCAGAGGAGGAGGGGCTTAGGAGGAGCCTGGGCAGAATGGGTGGGGTCAGACAGCAGAGGAGGGGCTTAGGAGGAGCCTGGGCAGAATGGGTGGAGTCAGAGAGGAGGGGCTTAGGAGGAGCCTAGTCAGATTGGGTGGGGTCAAATAGGAGGAGCCTGGGCAGAATGGGTGGGGTCAGACGGGTATGGGAGGAGCCTGGGCAGAATGGGTGGGGTCAGACGGGTATGGGAGGAGCCTGGGCAGAATGGGTGGAGTCAGAGAGGAGGGGGTATAGGAAGAGCCTGGGCAGAATAGGTGGGGTCAGACAGCAGAGGAGGGGCTTAGGAGGAGCCTAGTCAGATTGGGTGGGGTCAAATAGGAGGAGGAGGAGCCTGGGCAGAATGGGTAAGGTCATAGAGGAGGGGTATAGGAGGAGCCTGGGCAGAATGGGTGGGGTCAGACAGGTATGGGAGGAGCCTGGGCGGAATGGGTGGAGTCAGAGAGGAGGGGGTATAGGAGTAGCCTGGGCATAATGGGTGGGGTCAGACAGCAGAGGAGGAGGGGTTTAGGAGGAGCCAAGTCAGAGTGGGTGGGGTCAAATAGGAGGGGTATAGGAGGAGCCTGGGCATAATGGGTGGGGTCAGACGGGTATGGGAGGAGCCTGGGCAGAATGGGTGGAGTCAGAGAGGAGGGGGTATAGGAAGAGCCTGGGCAGAATGGGTGGGGTCAGACAGCAGAGGAGGGGCTTAGGAGGAGCCTAGTCAGATTGGGTGGGGTCAGAGAGAAGGGGTATAGGAGGAGCCTGGGAAGGTTGGGTGGGGCCAGACAGCAGAGGAGGGGCTTAGGAGGAACCTAGTCAGATTGGGTGGGGTCAAATAGGAGGAGCTTGGGCAGAATGGGTGGGGTCAGACAGCAGAGGAGGGGCTTAGGAGGAGCCTAGTCAGATTGGGTGGGTTCAGAGAGGAGGGGTATAGGAGGAGCCTGGGCAGAATGGGTGGGGTCAGACAGCAGAGGAGGGGCTTAGGAGGAGCCTGGGCAGAATGGGTGGGGTCAGACAGCAGAGGAAGGGCTTAGGAGGAGCCTAGTCAGATTGGGTGGGGTCAGAGAGGAGGGGTATAGGAGGAGCCTGGGCAGAATGGGTGGGGTCAGACAGCAGAGGAGGGGGTTTAGGAGGAGCCAAGTCAGAGTGGGTGGGGTCAAATAGGAGGGGTATAGGAGGAGCCTGGGCAGAATGGGTGCGGTCAGATGGGTATGGGAGGAGCCTAGTCAGATTGGGTGGGGTCAGAGAGGAGGGGTATAGGAGGAGCCTGGGCAGAATGGGTGGGGTCAGACAGCAGAGGAGGGGCTTAGGAGGAGCCTGGGCAGAATGGGTGGGGTCAGAGAGGAAGGGCTTAGGAGGAGCCTGGGCAGAATGGGTGGGGTCAGACAGCAGAGGAGGGGCTTAGGAGGAGCCTAGTCAGATTGGGTGGGGTCAGAGAGGAGGGGTATAGGAGGAGCCTAGTCAGATTATGTGGGGTCAAATAGGAGGAGCCTGGGCAGAATGGGAGGAGTCAGAGAGGAGGGGGGTATAGGAGGAGCCTGGGCAGAATGGGTGGGGTCAGACTGGTATGGGAGGAGCCTGGGCAGAATGGGTGGGGTCAGACAGCAGAGGAGGGGCTTAGGAGGAGCCTAGTCAGATTGGGTGGGTTCAGAGAGGAGGGGTATAGGAGGAGCCTGGGCAGAATGGGTGGGGTCAGACAGCAGAGGAGGGGCTTAGGAGGAGCCTAGTCAGATTGGGTGGAGTCAGAGAGGAGGGGGGTATAGGAGGAGTCTGGGCAGAATGGGTGGGGTCAGACAGCAGAGGAGGGGTTTAGGAGGAGCCAAGTCAGAGTGGGTGGGGTCAAATAGGAGGGGTATAGGAGGAGCCTGGGCAGAATGGGTGGAGTCAGAGAGGAGGGGGTATAGGAAGAGCCTGGGCAGAATGGGTGGGGTCAGACAGCAGAGGAGGAGGGGCTTAGGAGGAGCCTAGTCAGATTGGGTGGGGTCAGAGAGGAGGGGTATAGGAGGAGCCTAGTCAGATTGGGTGGGGTCAAATAGGAGGAGCCTGGGCAGAATGGGAGGAGTCAGAGAGGAGGGGGTATAGGAGGAGCCTGGGCAGAATGGGTGGGGTCAGACTGGTATGGGAGGAGCCTGGGCAGAATGGGTGGAGTCAGAGAGGAGGGGCTTAGGAGGAGCCTAGTCAGATTGGGTGGGGTCAAATAGGAGGAGCCTGGGCAGAATGGGAGGAGTCAGAGAGGAGGGGGTATAGGAGGAGCCTGGGCAGAATGGGTGGGGTCAGACAGCAGAGGAGGGGTTTAGGAGGAGCTTAGTCAGAATGGGTGGGGTCAGACAGCAGAGGAGGGGCTTGGGAGGAACCTAGTCAGATTGGGTGGGGTCAAATAGGAGGGGTATAGGAGGAGCCTGGGCAGAATGGGTGGGGTCAGACGGGTATGGGAGGAGCCTGGGCAGAATGGGTGGAGTCAGAGAGGAGGGGGTATAGGAAGAGCCTGGGCAGAATGGCTGGGGTCAGACAGCAGAGGAGGGGCTTAGGAGGAGCCTAGTCAGATTGGGTGGGGTCAAATAGGAGGAGCCTGGGCAGAATGGGTGGGGTCAGACAGCAGAGGAGGGGCTTAGGAGGAGCCTAGTCAGATTGGGTGGGGTCAAATAGGAGGGGGAGGAGCCTGGGCAGAATGGGTGGGGTCAGACAGGTATGGGAGGAGCCTGGGCAGAATGGGTGGGGTCAGACAGGTATGGGAGGAGCCTGGGCGGAATGGGTGGAGTCAGAGAGGAGGGGGGTATAGGAGGAGCCTGGGCAGAATGGGTGGGGTCAGACAGCAGAGGAGGAGGAGGGGTTTAGGAGGAGCCAAGTCAGAGTGGGTGGGGTCAAATAGGAGGGGTATATGAGGAGCCTGGGCAGAATGGGTGGGGTCAGACTGGTATGGGAGGAGCCTGGGCAGAATGGGTGGAGTCAGAGAGGAGGGGCTTAGGAGGAGCCTAGTCAGATTGGGTGGGGTCAAATAGGAAGAGCCTGGGCAGAATGGGTGGGGTCAGACAGCAGAGGAGGGGCTTAGGAGGAGCCTAGTCTGATTGGGTGGGTTCAGAGAGGAGGGGTATAGGAGGAGCCTGGGCAGAATGGGTGGGGTCAGACAGCAGAGGATGGGGCTTAGGAGGAGCCTAGTCAGATTGGGTGGGGTCAGAGAGAAGGGGTATAGGAGGAGCCTGGGAAGGTTGGGTGGGACCAGACAGCAGAGGAGGGGCTTAGGAGGAACCTAGTCAGATTGGGTGGGGTCAAATAGGAAGAGCCTGGGCAGAATGGGTGGGGTCAGACAGCAGAGGAGGGGCTTAGGAGGAGCCTAGTCAGATTGGGTGGGTTCAGAGAGGAGGGGTATAGGAGGAGCCTGGGCAGAATGGGTGGGGTCAGACAGCAGAGGAGGGGCTTAGGAGGAGCCTAGTCAGATTGGGTGGGGTCAGAGAGGAGGAGGGGTATAGGAGGAGCCTGGGCAGAATGGGTGGGGTCAGACGGGTATGGGAGGAGCCTGGGCAGAATGGGTGGAGTCAGAGAGGAGGGGGGTATAGGAGGAGCCTGGGCAGAATGGGTGGGGTCACACAGCAGAGGAGGGGTTTAGGAGGAGCCAAGTCAGAGTGGGTGGGGTCAAATAGGAGGGGTATAGGAGGAGCCTGGGCAGAATGGGTGGGGTCAGACGGGTATGGGAGGAGCCTGGGCAGAATGGGTGGAGTCAGAGAGGAGGGGGGTATAGGAAGAGCCTGGGCAGAATGGGTGGGGTCAGACAGCAGAGGAGGGGCTTAAGAGGAGCCTAGTCAGATTGGGTGGGGTCAGAGAGAAGGGGTATAGGAGGAGCCTGGGAAGGTTGGGTGGGGCCAGACAGCAGAGGAGGGGCTTAGGAGGAACCTAGTCAGATTGGGTGGGGTCAAATAGGAGGAGCTTGGGCAGAATGGGTGGGGTCAGACAGCAGAGGAGGGGCTTAGGAGGAGCCTAGTCAGATTGGGTGGGTTCAGAGAGGAGGGGTATAGGAGGAGCCTGGGCAGAATGGGTGGGGTCAGACAGCAGAGGAGGGGTTTAGGAGGAGCCAAGTCAGAGTGGGTGGGGTCAAATAGGAGGGGTATAGGAGGAGCCTGGGCATAATGGGTGGGGTCAGACGGGTATGGGAGGAGCCTGGGCAGAATGGGTGGAGTCAGAGAGGAGGGGGTATAGGAAGAGCCTGGGCAGAATGGGTGGGGTCAGACAGCAGAGGAGGGGCTTAGGAGGAGCCTAGTCAGATTGGGTGGGGTCAGAGAGAAGGGGTATAGGAGGAGCCTGGGAAGGTTGGGTGGGGCCAGACAGCAGAGGAGGGGCTTAGGAGGAACCTAGTCAGATTGGGTGGGGTCAAATAGGAGGAGCTTGGGCAGAATGGGTGGGGTCAGACAGCAGAGGAGGGGCTTAGGAGGAGCCTGGGCAGAATGGGTGGGGTCAGACAGCAGAGGAAGGGCTTAGGAGGAGCCTAGTCAGATTGGGTGGGGTCAGAGAGGAGGGGTATAGGAGGAGCCTGGGCAGAATGGGTGGGGTCAGACAGCAGAGGAGGGGGTTTAGGAGGAGCCAAGTCAGAGTGGGTGGGGTCAAATAGGAGGGGTATAGGAGGAGCCTGGGCAGAATGGGTGCGGTCAGATGGGTATGGGAGGAGCCTAGTCAGATTGGGTGGGGTCAGAGAGGAGGGGTATAGGAGGAGCCTGGGCAGAATGGGTGGGGTCAGACAGCAGAGGAGGGGCTTAGGAGGAGCCTGGGCAGAATGGGTGGGGTCAGAGAGGAAGGGCTTAGGAGGAGCCTGGGCAGAATGGGTGGGGTCAGACAGCAGAGGAGGGGCTTAGGAGGAGCCTAGTCAGATTGGGTGGGGTCAGAGAGGAGGGGTATAGGAGGAGCCTAGTCAGATTATGTGGGGTCAAATAGGAGGAGCCTGGGCAGAATGGGAGGAGTCAGAGAGGAGGGGGGTATAGGAGGAGCCTGGGCAGAATGGGTGGGGTCAGACTGGTATGGGAGGAGCCTGGGCAGAATGGGTGGGGTCAGACAGCAGAGGAGGGGCTTAGGAGGAGCCTAGTCAGATTGGGTGGGTTCAGAGAGGAGGGGTATAGGAGGAGCCTGGGCAGAATGGGTGGGGTCAGACAGCAGAGGAGGGGCTTAGGAGGAGCCTAGTCAGATTGGGTGGAGTCAGAGAGGAGGGGGGTATAGGAGGAGTCTGGGCAGAATGGGTGGGGTCAGACAGCAGAGGAGGGGTTTAGGAGGAGCCAAGTCAGAGTGGGTGGGGTCAAATAGGAGGGGTATAGGAGGAGCCTGGGCAGAATGGGTGGAGTCAGAGAGGAGGGGGTATAGGAAGAGCCTGGGCAGAATGGGTGGGGTCAGACAGCAGAGGAGGAGGGGCTTAGGAGGAGCCTAGTCAGATTGGGTGGGGTCAGAGAGGAGGGGTATAGGAGGAGCCTAGTCAGATTGGGTGGGGTCAAATAGGAGGAGCCTGGGCAGAATGGGAGGAGTCAGAGAGGAGGGGGTATAGGAGGAGCCTGGGCAGAATGGGTGGGGTCAGACTGGTATGGGAGGAGCCTGGGCAGAATGGGTGGAGTCAGAGAGGAGGGGCTTAGGAGGAGCCTAGTCAGATTGGGTGGGGTCAAATAGGAGGAGCCTGGGCAGAATGGGAGGAGTCAGAGAGGAGGGGGTATAGGAGGAGCCTGGGCAGAATGGGTGGGGTCAGACAGCAGAGGAGGGGTTTAGGAGGAGCTTAGTCAGAATGGGTGGGGTCAGACAGCAGAGGAGGGGCTTGGGAGGAACCTAGTCAGATTGGGTGGGGTCAAATAGGAGGGGTATAGGAGGAGCCTGGGCAGAATGGGTGGGGTCAGACGGGTATGGGAGGAGCCTGGGCAGAATGGGTGGAGTCAGAGAGGAGGGGGTATAGGAAGAGCCTGGGCAGAATGGCTGGGGTCAGACAGCAGAGGAGGGGCTTAGGAGGAGCCTAGTCAGATTGGGTGGGGTCAAATAGGAGGAGCCTGGGCAGAATGGGTGGGGTCAGACAGCAGAGGAGGGGCTTAGGAGGAGCCTAGTCAGATTGGGTGGGGTCAAATAGGAGGGGGAGGAGCCTGGGCAGAATGGGTGGGGTCAGACAGGTATGGGAGGAGCCTGGGCAGAATGGGTGGGGTCAGACAGGTATGGGAGGAGCCTGGGCGGAATGGGTGGAGTCAGAGAGGAGGGGGGTATAGGAGGAGCCTGGGCAGAATGGGTGGGGTCAGACAGCAGAGGAGGAGGAGGGGTTTAGGAGGAGCCAAGTCAGAGTGGGTGGGGTCAAATAGGAGGGGTATATGAGGAGCCTGGGCAGAATGGGTGGGGTCAGACTGGTATGGGAGGAGCCTGGGCAGAATGGGTGGAGTCAGAGAGGAGGGGCTTAGGAGGAGCCTAGTCAGATTGGGTGGGGTCAAATAGGAAGAGCCTGGGCAGAATGGGTGGGGTCAGACAGCAGAGGAGGGGCTTAGGAGGAGCCTAGTCAGATTGGGTGGGGTCAGAGAGAAGGGGTATAGGAGGAGCCTGGGAAGGTTGGGTGGGGCCAGACAGCAGAGGAGGGGCTTAGGAGGAACCTAGTCAGATTGGGTGGGGTCAAATAGGAAGAGCCTGGGCAGAATGGGTGGGGTCAGACAGCAGAGGAGGGGCTTAGGAGGAGCCTAGTCAGATTGGGTGGGTTCAGAGAGGAGGGGTATAGGAGGAGCCTGGGCAGAATGGGTGGGGTCAGACAGCAGAGGAGGGGCTTAGGAGGAGCCTAGTCAGATTGGGTGGGGTCAGAGAGAAGGGGTATAGGAGGAGCCTGGGAAGGTTGGGTGGGGCCAGACAGCAGAGGAGGGGCTTAGGAGGAACCTAGTCAGATTGGGTGGGGTCAAATAGGAGGAGCTTGGGCAGAATGGGTGGGGTCAGACAGCAGAGGAGGGGCTTAGGAGGAGCCTAGTCAGATTGGGTGGGTTCAGAGAGGAGGGGTATAGGAGGAGCCTGGGCAGAATGGGTGGGGTCAGACAGCAGAGGAGGGGCTTAGGAGGAGCCTGGGCAGAATGGGTGGGGTCAGACAGCAGAGGAAGGGCTTAGGAGGAGCCTAGTCAGATTGGGTGGGGTCAGAGAGGAGGGGTATAGGAGGAGCCTGGGCAGAATGGGTGGGGTCAGACAGCAGAGGAGGGGGTTTAGGAGGAGCCAAGTCAGAGTGGGTGGGGTCAAATAGGAGGGGTATAGGAGGAGCCTGGGCAGAATGGGTGCGGTCAGATGGGTATGGGAGGAGCCTAGTCAGATTGGGTGGGGTCAGAGAGGAGGGGTATAGGAGGAGCCTGGGCAGAATGGGTGGGGTCAGACAGCAGAGGAGGGGCTTAGGAGGAGCCTGGGCAGAATGGGTGGGGTCAGAGAGGAAGGGCTTAGGAGGAGCCTGGGCAGAATGGGTGGGGTCAGACAGCAGAGGAGGGGCTTAGGAGGAGCCTAGTCAGATTGGGTGGGGTCAGAGAGGAGGGGTATAGGAGGAGCCTAGTCAGATTGGGTGGGGTCAAATAGGAGGAGCCTGGGCAGAATGGGAGGAGTCAGGGAGGAGGGGGTATAGGAGGAGCCTGGGCAGAATGGGTGGGGTCAGACTGGTATGGGAGGAGCCTGGGCAGAATGGGTGGAGTCAGAGAGGAGGGGCTTAGGAGGAGCCTAGTCAGATTGGGTGGGGTCAAATAGGAGGAGCCTGGGCAGAATGGGAGGAGTCAGAGAGGAGGGGGTATAGGAGGAGCCTGGGCAGAATGGGTGGGGTCAGACAGCAGAGGAGGGGTTTAGGAGGAGCTTAGTCAGAATGGGTGGGGTCAGACAGCAGAGGAGGGGCTTGGGAGGAACCTAGTCAGATTGGGTGGGGTCAAATAGGAGGGGTATAGGAGGAGCCTGGGCAGAATGGGTGGGGTCAGACGGGTATGGGAGGAGCCTGGGCAGAATGGGTGGAGTCAGAGAGGAGGGGGTATAGGAAGAGCCTGGGCAGAATGGCTGGGGTCAGACAGCAGAGGAGGGGCTTAGGAGGAGCCTAGTCAGATTGGGTGGGGTCAAATAGGAGGAGCCTGGGCAGAATGGGTGGGGTCAGACAGCAGAGGAGGGGCTTAGGAGGAGCCTAGTCAGATTGGGTGGGGTCAAATAGGAGGGGGAGGAGCCTGGGCAGAATGGGTGGGGTCAGACAGGTATGGGAGGAGCCTGGGCAGAATGGGTGGGGTCAGACAGGTATGGGAGGAGCCTGGGCGGAATGGGTGGAGTCAGAGAGGAGGGGGGTATAGGAGGAGCCTGGGCAGAATGGGTGGGGTCAGACAGCAGAGGAGGAGGAGGGGTTTAGGAGGAGCCAAGTCAGAGTGGGTGGGGTCAAATAGGAGGGGTATATGAGGAGCCTGGGCAGAATGGGTGGGGTCAGACTGGTATGGGAGGAGCCTGGGCAGAATGGGTGGAGTCAGAGAGGAGGGGCTTAGGAGGAGCCTAGTCAGATTGGGTGGGGTCAAATAGGAAGAGCCTGGGCAGAATGGGTGGGGTCAGACAGCAGAGGAGGGGCTTAGGAGGAGCCTAGTCTGATTGGGTGGGTTCAGAGAGGAGGGGTATAGGAGGAGCCTGGGCAGAATGGGTGGGGTCAGACAGCAGAGGAGGGGCTTAGGAGGAGCCTAGTCAGATTGGGTGGGGTCAGAGAGAAGGGGTATAGGAGGAGCCTGGGAAGGTTGGGTGGGACCAGACAGCAGAGGAGGGGCTTAGGAGGAACCTAGTCAGATTGGGTGGGGTCAAATAGGAAGAGCCTGGGCAGAATGGGTGGGGTCAGACAGCAGAGGAGGGGCTTAGGAGGAGCCTAGTCAGATTGGGTGGGTTCAGAGAGGAGGGGTATAGGAGGAGCCTGGGCAGAATGGGTGGGGTCAGACAGCAGAGGAGGGGCTTAGGAGGAGCCTAGTCAGATTGGGTGGGGTCAGAGAGGAGGAGGGGTATAGGAGGAGCCTGGGCAGAATGGGTGGGGTCAGACGGGTATGGGAGGAGCCTGGGCAGAATGGGTGGAGTCAGAGAGGAGGGGGGTATAGGAGGAGCCTGGGCAGAATGGGTGGGGTCACACAGCAGAGGAGGGGTTTAGGAGGAGCCAAGTCAGAGTGGGTGGGGTCAAATAGGAGGGGTATAGGAGGAGCCTGGGCAGAATGGGTGGGGTCAGACGGGTATGGGAGGAGCCTGGGCAGAATGGGTGGAGTCAGAGAGGAGGGGGGTATAGGAAGAGCCTGGGCAGAATGGGTGGGGTCAGACAGCAGAGGAGGGGCTTAAGAGGAGCCTAGTCAGATTGGGTGGGGTCAGAGAGAAGGGGTATAGGAGGAGCCTGGGAAGGTTGGGTGGGGCCAGACAGCAGAGGAGGGGCTTAGGAGGAACCTAGTCAGATTGGGTGGGGTCAAATAGGAGGAGCTTGGGCAGAATGGGTGGGGTCAGACAGCAGAGGAGGGGCTTAGGAGGAGCCTAGTCAGATTGGGTGGGTTCAGAGAGGAGGGGTATAGGAGGAGCCTGGGCAGAATGGGTGGGGTCAGACAGCAGAGGAGGGGTTTAGGAGGAGCCAAGTCAGAGTGGGTGGGGTCAAATAGGAGGGGTATAGGAGGAGCCTGGGCATAATGGGTGGGGTCAGACGGGTATGGGAGGAGCCTGGGCAGAATGGGTGGAGTCAGAGAGGAGGGGGTATAGGAAGAGCCTGGGCAGAATGGGTGGGGTCAGACAGCAGAGGAGGGGCTTAGGAGGAGCCTAGTCAGATTGGGTGGGGTCAGAGAGAAGGGGTATAGGAGGAGCCTGGGAAGGTTGGGTGGGGCCAGACAGCAGAGGAGGGGCTTAGGAGGAACCTAGTCAGATTGGGTGGGGTCAAATAGGAGGAGCTTGGGCAGAATGGGTGGGGTCAGACAGCAGAGGAGGGGCTTAGGAGGAGCCTGGGCAGAATGGGTGGGGTCAGACAGCAGAGGAAGGGCTTAGGAGGAGCCTAGTCAGATTGGGTGGGGTCAGAGAGGAGGGGTATAGGAGGAGCCTGGGCAGAATGGGTGGGGTCAGACAGCAGAGGAGGGGGTTTAGGAGGAGCCAAGTCAGAGTGGGTGGGGTCAAATAGGAGGGGTATAGGAGGAGCCTGGGCAGAATGGGTGCGGTCAGATGGGTATGGGAGGAGCCTAGTCAGATTGGGTGGGGTCAGAGAGGAGGGGTATAGGAGGAGCCTGGGCAGAATGGGTGGGGTCAGACAGCAGAGGAGGGGCTTAGGAGGAGCCTGGGCAGAATGGGTGGGGTCAGAGAGGAAGGGCTTAGGAGGAGCCTGGGCAGAATGGGTGGGGTCAGACAGCAGAGGAGGGGCTTAGGAGGAGCCTAGTCAGATTGGGTGGGGTCAGAGAGGAGGGGTATAGGAGGAGCCTAGTCAGATTATGTGGGGTCAAATAGGAGGAGCCTGGGCAGAATGGGAGGAGTCAGAGAGGAGGGGGGTATAGGAGGAGCCTGGGCAGAATGGGTGGGGTCAGACTGGTATGGGAGGAGCCTGGGCAGAATGGGTGGGGTCAGACAGCAGAGGAGGGGCTTAGGAGGAGCCTAGTCAGATTGGGTGGGTTCAGAGAGGAGGGGTATAGGAGGAGCCTGGGCAGAATGGGTGGGGTCAGACAGCAGAGGAGGGGCTTAGGAGGAGCCTAGTCAGATTGGGTGGAGTCAGAGAGGAGGGGGGTATAGGAGGAGTCTGGGCAGAATGGGTGGGGTCAGACAGCAGAGGAGGGGTTTAGGAGGAGCCAAGTCAGAGTGGGTGGGGTCAAATAGGAGGGGTATAGGAGGAGCCTGGGCAGAATGGGTGGAGTCAGAGAGGAGGGGGTATAGGAAGAGCCTGGGCAGAATGGGTGGGGTCAGACAGCAGAGGAGGAGGGGCTTAGGAGGAGCCTAGTCAGATTGGGTGGGGTCAGAGAGGAGGGGTATAGGAGGAGCCTAGTCAGATTGGGTGGGGTCAAATAGGAGGGGTATAGGAGGAGCCTGGGCAGAATGGGTGGGGTCAGATGGGTATGGGAGGAGCCTGGGCAGAATGGGTGGAGTCAGAGAGGAGGGGGTATAGGAGGAGCCTGGGCAGAATGGGTGGGGTCAGACAGCAGAGGAGGGGTTTAGGAGGAGCCAAGTCAGATTGGGTGGGGTCAAATAGGAGGGGTATAGGAGGAGCCTGGGCAGATTGGGTGCGGTCAGACGGGTATGGGAGGAGCCTGGGCAGAATGTGTGGAGTCAGAGAGGAGGGGGTATAGGAAGAGCCTGGGCAGAATGGGTGGGGTCAGACAGCAGAGGAGGGGCTTAGGAGGAGCCTAGTCAGATTTAGTGGGGTCAGAGAGGAGGGGTATAGGAGGAGCCTGGGCAGATTGGGTGCGGTCAGACGGGTATGGGAGGAGCCTGGGCAGAATGTGTGGAGTCAGAGAGGAGGGGGTATAGGAAGAGCCTGGGCAGAATGGGTGGGGTCAGACAGCAGAGGAGGGGCTTAGGAGGAGCCTGGGCAGAATGGGTGGGGTCAGACAGCAGAGGAGGGGCTTAGGAGGAACCTAGTCGGATTGGGTGGGGTCAGAGAGGAGGGGTATAGGAGGAGCCTAGTCAGATTGGGTGGGGTCAAATAGGAGGAGCCTGGGCAGAATGGGAGAAGTCAGAGAGGAGGGGGGTATAGGAGGAGCCTGGGCAGAATGGGTGGGGTCAGACTGGTATGGGAGGAGCCTGGGCAGAATGGGTGGGGTCATACAGCAGAGGAGGGGCTTAGGAGGAACCTAGTCGGATTGGGTGGGGTCAAATAGGAGGAGCCTGGGCAGAATGGGTGGGGTCAGACAGCAGAGGAGGGGTTTAGGAGGAGCCAAGTCAGAGTGGGTGGGGTCAAATAGGAGGGGTATAGGAGGAGCCTGGGCAGAATGGGTGGGGTCAGACGGGTATGGGAGGAGCCTGGGCAGAATGGGTGGAGTCAGATGGGTATGGGAGGAGCCTGGGCAGAATGGGTGGGGTCAGACGGGTATGGGAGGAGCCTGGGCAGAATGGGTGGGGTCAGACGGGTATGGGAGGAGCCTGGGCAGAATGGGTGGGGTCAGACAGCAGAGGAGGGGTTTAGGAGGAGCCAAGTCAGATTGGGTGGGGTCAAATAGGAGGGGTATAGGAGGAGCCTGGGCAGAATGGGTGCGGTCAGACGGGTATGGGAGGAGCCTGGGCAGAATGGGTGGAGTCAGAGAAGAGGGGGTATAGGAGGAGCCTGGGCAGAATGGGTGGGGTCAGACAGCAGAGGAGGGGTTTAGGAGGAGCCAAGTCAGATTGGGTGGGGTCAAATAGGAGGGGTATAGGAGGAGCCTGGGCAGAATGGGTGCGGTCAGATGGGTATGGGAGGAGCCTGGGCAGAATGGGTGGAGTCAGAGAGGAGGGGGTATAGGAAGAGCCTGGGCAGAATGGGTGGGGTCAGACAGCAGAGGAGGAGGGGCTTAGGAGGAGCCTGGGCAGAATGGGTGGGGTCAGACAGCAGAGGAGGGGCTTAGGAGGAGCCTGGGCAGAATGGGTGGAGTCAGAGAGGAGGGGCTTAGGAGGAGCCTAGTCAGATTGGGTGGGGTCAAATAGGAGGAGCCTGGGCAGAATGGGTGGGGTCAGACGGGTATGGGAGGAGCCTGGGCAGAATGGGTGGGGTCAGACGGGTATGGGAGGAGCCTGGGCAGAATGGGTGGAGTCAGAGAGGAGGGGGTATAGGAAGAGCCTGGGCAGAATAGGTGGGGTCAGACAGCAGAGGAGGGGCTTAGGAGGAGCCTAGTCAGATTGGGTGGGGTCAAATAGGAGGAGGAGGAGCCTGGGCAGAATGGGTAAGGTCATAGAGGAGGGGTATAGGAGGAGCCTGGGCAGAATGGGTGGGGTCAGACAGGTATGGGAGGAGCCTGGGCGGAATGGGTGGAGTCAGAGAGGAGGGGGTATAGGAGTAGCCTGGGCATAATGGGTGGGGTCAGACAGCAGAGGAGGAGGGGTTTAGGAGGAGCCAAGTCAGAGTGGGTGGGGTCAAATAGGAGGGGTATAGGAGGAGCCTGGGCATAATGGGTGGGGTCAGACGGGTATGGGAGGAGCCTGGGCAGAATGGGTGGAGTCAGAGAGGAGGGGGTATAGGAAGAGCCTGGGCAGAATGGGTGGGGTCAGACAGCAGAGGAGGGGCTTAGGAGGAGCCTAGTCAGATTGGGTGGGGTCAGAGAGAAGGGGTATAGGAGGAGCCTGGGAAGGTTGGGTGGGGCCAGACAGCAGAGGAGGGGCTTAGGAGGAACCTAGTCAGATTGGGTGGGGTCAAATAGGAGGAGCTTGGGCAGAATGGGTGGGGTCAGACAGCAGAGGAGGGGCTTAGGAGGAGCCTAGTCAGATTGGGTGGGTTCAGAGAGGAGGGGTATAGGAGGAGCCTGGGCAGAATGGGTGGGGTCAGACAGCAGAGGAGGGGCTTAGGAGGAGCCTGGGCAGAATGGGTGGGGTCAGACAGCAGAGGAAGGGCTTAGGAGGAGCCTAGTCAGATTGGGTGGGGTCAGAGAGGAGGGGTATAGGAGGAGCCTGGGCAGAATGGGTGGGGTCAGACAGCAGAGGAGGGGGTTTAGGAGGAGCCAAGTCAGAGTGGGTGGGGTCAAATAGGAGGGGTATAGGAGGAGCCTGGGCAGAATGGGTGCGGTCAGATGGGTATGGGAGGAGCCTAGTCAGATTGGGTGGGGTCAGAGAGGAGGGGTATAGGAGGAGCCTGGGCAGAATGGGTGGGGTCAGACAGCAGAGGAGGGGCTTAGGAGGAGCCTGGGCAGAATGGGTGGGGTCAGAGAGGAAGGGCTTAGGAGGAGCCTGGGCAGAATGGGTGGGGTCAGACAGCAGAGGAGGGGCTTAGGAGGAGCCTAGTCAGATTGGGTGGGGTCAGAGAGGAGGGGTATAGGAGGAGCCTAGTCAGATTATGTGGGGTCAAATAGGAGGAGCCTGGGCAGAATGGGAGGAGTCAGAGAGGAGGGGGGTATAGGAGGAGCCTGGGCAGAATGGGTGGGGTCAGACTGGTATGGGAGGAGCCTGGGCAGAATGGGTGGGGTCAGACAGCAGAGGAGGGGCTTAGGAGGAGCCTAGTCAGATTGGGTGGGTTCAGAGAGGAGGGGTATAGGAGGAGCCTGGGCAGAATGGGTGGGGTCAGACAGCAGAGGAGGGGCTTAGGAGGAGCCTAGTCAGATTGGGTGGAGTCAGAGAGGAGGGGGGTATAGGAGGAATCTGGGCAGAATGGGTGGGGTCAGACAGCAGAGGAGGGGTTTAGGAGGAGCCAAGTCAGAGTGGGTGGGGTCAAATAGGAGGGGTATAGGAGGAGCCTGGGCAGAATGGGTGGAGTCAGAGAGGAGGGGGTATAGGAAGAGCCTGGGCAGAATGGGTGGGGTCAGACAGCAGAGGAGGAGGGGCTTAGGAGGAGCCTAGTCAGATTGGGTGGGGTCAGAGAGGAGGGGTATAGGAGGAGCCTAGTCAGATTGGGTGGGGTCAAATAGGAGGAGCCTGGGCAGAATGGGAGGAGTCAGAGAGGAGGGGGTATAGGAGGAGCCTGGGCAGAATGGGTGGGGTCAGACTGGTATGGGAGGAGCCTGGGCAGAATGGGTGGAGTCAGAGAGGAGGGGCTTAGGAGGAGCCTAGTCAGATTGGGTGGGGTCAAATAGGAGGAGCCTGGGCAGAATGGGAGGAGTCAGAGAGGAGGGGGTATAGGAGGAGCCTGGGCAGAATGGGTGGGGTCAGACAGCAGAGGAGGGGTTTAGGAGGAGCTTAGTCAGAATGGGTGGGGTCAGACAGCAGAGGAGGGGCTTGGGAGGAACCTAGTCAGATTGGGTGGGGTCAAATAGGAGGGGTATAGGAGGAGCCTGGGCAGAATGGGTGGGGTCAGACGGGTATGGGAGGAGCCTGGGCAGAATGGGTGGAGTCAGAGAGGAGGGGGTATAGGAAGAGCCTGGGCAGAATGGCTGGGGTCAGACAGCAGAGGAGGGGCTTAGGAGGAGCCTAGTCAGATTGGGTGGGGTCAAATAGGAGGAGCCTGGGCAGAATGGGTGGGGTCAGACAGCAGAGGAGGGGCTTAGGAGGAGCCTAGTCAGATTGGGTGGGGTCAAATAGGAGGGGGAGGAGCCTGGGCAGAATGGGTGGGGTCAGACAGGTATGGGAGGAGCCTGGGCAGAATGGGTGGGGTCAGACAGGTATGGGAGGAGCCTGGGCGGAATGGGTGGAGTCAGAGAGGAGGGGGGTATAGGAGGAGCCTGGGCAGAATGGGTGGGGTCAGACAGCAGAGGAGGAGGAGGGGTTTAGGAGGAGCCAAGTCAGAGTGGGTGGGGTCAAATAGGAGGGGTATATGAGGAGCCTGGGCAGAATGGGTGGGGTCAGACTGGTATGGGAGGAGCCTGGGCAGAATGGGTGGAGTCAGAGAGGAGGGGCTTAGGAGGAGCCTAGTCAGATTGGGTGGGGTCAAATAGGAAGAGCCTGGGCAGAATGGGTGGGGTCAGACAGCAGAGGAGGGGCTTAGGAGGAGCCTAGTCAGATTGGGTGGGGTCAGAGAGAAGGGGTATAGGAGGAGCCTGGGAAGGTTGGGTGGGGCCAGACAGCAGAGGAGGGGCTTAGGAGGAACCTAGTCAGATTGGGTGGGGTCAAATAGGAAGAGCCTGGGCAGAATGGGTGGGGTCAGACAGCAGAGGAGGGGCTTAGGAGGAGCCTAGTCAGATTGGGTGGGTTCAGAGAGGAGGGGTATAGGAGGAGCCTGGGCAGAATGGGTGGGGTCAGACAGCAGAGGAGGGGCTTAGGAGGAGCCTAGTCAGATTGGGTGGGGTCAGAGAGAAGGGGTATAGGAGGAGCCTGGGAAGGTTGGGTGGGGCCAGACAGCAGAGGAGGGGCTTAGGAGGAACCTAGTCAGATTGGGTGGGGTCAAATAGGAGGAGCTTGGGCAGAATGGGTGGGGTCAGACAGCAGAGGAGGGGCTTAGGAGGAGCCTAGTCAGATTGGGTGGGTTCAGAGAGGAGGGGTATAGGAGGAGCCTGGGCAGAATGGGTGGGGTCAGACAGCAGAGGAGGGGCTTAGGAGGAGCCTGGGCAGAATGGGTGGGGTCAGACAGCAGAGGAAGGGCTTAGGAGGAGCCTAGTCAGATTGGGTGGGGTCAGAGAGGAGGGGTATAGGAGGAGCCTGGGCAGAATGGGTGGGGTCAGACAGCAGAGGAGGGGGTTTAGGAGGAGCCAAGTCAGAGTGGGTGGGGTCAAATAGGAGGGGTATAGGAGGAGCCTGGGCAGAATGGGTGCGGTCAGATGGGTATGGGAGGAGCCTAGTCAGATTGGGTGGGGTCAGAGAGGAGGGGTATAGGAGGAGCCTGGGCAGAATGGGTGGGGTCAGACAGCAGAGGAGGGGCTTAGGAGGAGCCTGGGCAGAATGGGTGGGGTCAGAGAGGAAGGGCTTAGGAGGAGCCTGGGCAGAATGGGTGGGGTCAGACAGCAGAGGAGGGGCTTAGGAGGAGCCTAGTCAGATTGGGTGGGGTCAGAGAGGAGGGGTATAGGAGGAGCCTAGTCAGATTATGTGGGGTCAAATAGGAGGAGCCTGGGCAGAATGGGAGGAGTCAGAGAGGAGGGGGGTATAGGAGGAGCCTGGGCAGAATGGGTGGGGTCAGACTGGTATGGGAGGAGCCTGGGCAGAATGGGTGGGGTCAGACAGCAGAGGAGGGGCTTAGGAGGAGCCTAGTCAGATTGGGTGGGTTCAGAGAGGAGGGGTATAGGAGGAGCCTGGGCAGAATGGGTGGGGTCAGACAGCAGAGGAGGGGCTTAGGAGGAGCCTAGTCAGATTGGGTGGAGTCAGAGAGGAGGGGGGTATAGGAGGAGTCTGGGCAGAATGGGTGGGGTCAGACAGCAGAGGAGGGGTTTAGGAGGAGCCAAGTCAGAGTGGGTGGGGTCAAATAGGAGGGGTATAGGAGGAGCCTGGGCAGAATGGGTGGAGTCAGAGAGGAGGGGGTATAGGAAGAGCCTGGGCAGAATGGGTGGGGTCAGACAGCAGAGGAGGAGGGGCTTAGGAGGAGCCTAGTCAGATTGGGTGGGGTCAGAGAGGAGGGGTATAGGAGGAGCCTAGTCAGATTGGGTGGGGTCAAATAGGAGGAGCCTGGGCAGAATGGGAGGAGTCAGAGAGGAGGGGGTATAGGAGGAGCCTGGGCAGAATGGGTGGGGTCAGACTGGTATGGGAGGAGCCTGGGCAGAATGGGTGGAGTCAGAGAGGAGGGGCTTAGGAGGAGCCTAGTCAGATTGGGTGGGGTCAAATAGGAGGAGCCTGGGCAGAATGGGAGGAGTCAGAGAGGAGGGGGTATAGGAGGAGCCTGGGCAGAATGGGTGGGGTCAGACAGCAGAGGAGGGGTTTAGGAGGAGCTTAGTCAGAATGGGTGGGGTCAGACAGCAGAGGAGGGGCTTGGGAGGAACCTAGTCAGATTGGGTGGGGTCAAATAGGAGGGGTATAGGAGGAGCCTGGGCAGAATGGGTGGGGTCAGACGGGTATGGGAGGAGCCTGGGCAGAATGGGTGGAGTCAGAGAGGAGGGGGTATAGGAAGAGCCTGGGCAGAATGGCTGGGGTCAGACAGCAGAGGAGGGGCTTAGGAGGAGCCTAGTCAGATTGGGTGGGGTCAAATAGGAGGAGCCTGGGCAGAATGGGTGGGGTCAGACAGCAGAGGAGGGGCTTAGGAGGAGCCTAGTCAGATTGGGTGGGGGCAAATAGGAGGGGGAGGAGCCTGGGCAGAATGGGTGGGGTCAGACAGGTATGGGAGGAGCCTGGGCAGAATGGGTGGGGTCAGACAGGTATGGGAGGAGCCTGGGCGGAATGGGTGGAGTCAGAGAGGAGGGGGGTATAGGAGGAGCCTGGGCAGAATGGGTGGGGTCAGACAGCAGAGGAGGAGGAGGGGTTTAGGAGGAGCCAAGTCAGAGTGGGTGGGGTCAAATAGGAGGGGTATATGAGGAGCCTGGGCAGAATGGGTGGGGTCAGACTGGTATGGGAGGAGCCTGGGCAGAATGGGTGGAGTCAGAGAGGAGGGGCTTAGGAGGAGCCTAGTCAGATTGGGTGGGGTCAAATAGGAAGAGCCTGGGCAGAATGGGTGGGGTCAGACAGCAGAGGAGGGGCTTAGGAGGAGCCTAGTCTGATTGGGTGGGTTCAGAGAGGAGGGGTATAGGAGGAGCCTGGGCAGAATGGGTGGGGTCAGACAGCAGAGGAGGGGCTTAGGAGGAGCCTAGTCAGATTGGGTGGGGTCAGAGAGAAGGGGTATAGGAGGAGCCTGGGAAGGTTGGGTGGGACCAGACAGCAGAGGAGGGGCTTAGGAGGAACCTAGTCAGATTGGGTGGGGTCAAATAGGAAGAGCCTGGGCAGAATGGGTGGGGTCAGACAGCAGAGGAGGGGCTTAGGAGGAGCCTAGTCAGATTGGGTGGGTTCAGAGAGGAGGGGTATAGGAGGAGCCTGGGCAGAATGGGTGGGGTCAGACAGCAGAGGAGGGGCTTAGGAGGAGCCTAGTCAGATTGGGTGGGGTCAGAGAGGAGGAGGGGTATAGGAGGAGCCTGGGCAGAATGGGTGGGGTCAGACGGGTATGGGAGGAGCCTGGGCAGAATGGGTGGAGTCAGAGAGGAGGGGGGTATAGGAGGAGCCTGGGCAGAATGGGTGGGGTCACACAGCAGAGGAGGGGTTTAGGAGGAGCCAAGTCAGAGTGGGTGGGGTCAAATAGGAGGGGTATAGGAGGAGCCTGGGCAGAATGGGTGGGGTCAGACGGGTATGGGAGGAGCCTGGGCAGAATGGGTGGAGTCAGAGAGGAGGGGGGTATAGGAAGAGCCTGGGCAGAATGGGTGGGGTCAGACAGCAGAGGAGGGGCTTAAGAGGAGCCTAGTCAGATTGGGTGGGGTCAGAGAGAAGGGGTATAGGAGGAGCCTGGGAAGGTTGGGTGGGGCCAGACAGCAGAGGAGGGGCTTAGGAGGAACCTAGTCAGATTGGGTGGGGTCAAATAGGAGGAGCTTGGGCAGAATGGGTGGGGTCAGACAGCAGAGGAGGGGCTTAGGAGGAGCCTAGTCAGATTGGGTGGGTTCAGAGAGGAGGGGTATAGGAGGAGCCTGGGCAGAATGGGTGGGGTCAGACAGCAGAGGAGGGGTTTAGGAGGAGCCAAGTCAGAGTGGGTGGGGTCAAATAGGAGGGGTATAGGAGGAGCCTGGGCATAATGGGTGGGGTCAGACGGGTATGGGAGGAGCCTGGGCAGAATGGGTGGAGTCAGAGAGGAGGGGGTATAGGAAGAGCCTGGGCAGAATGGGTGGGGTCAGACAGCAGAGGAGGGGCTTAGGAGGAGCCTAGTCAGATTGGGTGGGGTCAGAGAGAAGGGGTATAGGAGGAGCCTGGGAAGGTTGGGTGGGGCCAGACAGCAGAGGAGGGGCTTAGGAGGAACCTAGTCAGATTGGGTGGGGTCAAATAGGAGGAGCTTGGGCAGAATGGGTGGGGTCAGACAGCAGAGGAGGGGCTTAGGAGGAGCCTGGGCAGAATGGGTGGGGTCAGACAGCAGAGGAAGGGCTTAGGAGGAGCCTAGTCAGATTGGGTGGGGTCAGAGAGGAGGGGTATAGGAGGAGCCTGGGCAGAATGGGTGGGGTCAGACAGCAGAGGAGGGGGTTTAGGAGGAGCCAAGTCAGAGTGGGTGGGGTCAAATAGGAGGGGTATAGGAGGAGCCTGGGCAGAATGGGTGCGGTCAGATGGGTATGGGAGGAGCCTAGTCAGATTGGGTGGGGTCAGAGAGGAGGGGTATAGGAGGAGCCTGGGCAGAATGGGTGGGGTCAGACAGCAGAGGAGGGGCTTAGGAGGAGCCTGGGCAGAATGGGTGGGGTCAGAGAGGAAGGGCTTAGGAGGAGCCTGGGCAGAATGGGTGGGGTCAGACAGCAGAGGAGGGGCTTAGGAGGAGCCTAGTCAGATTGGGTGGGGTCAGAGAGGAGGGGTATAGGAGGAGCCTAGTCAGATTATGTGGGGTCAAATAGGAGGAGCCTGGGCAGAATGGGAGGAGTCAGAGAGGAGGGGGGTATAGGAGGAGCCTGGGCAGAATGGGTGGGGTCAGACTGGTATGGGAGGAGCCTGGGCAGAATGGGTGGGGTCAGACAGCAGAGGAGGGGCTTAGGAGGAGCCTAGTCAGATTGGGTGGGTTCAGAGAGGAGGGGTATAGGAGGAGCCTGGGCAGAATGGGTGGGGTCAGACAGCAGAGGAGGGGCTTAGGAGGAGCCTAGTCAGATTGGGTGGAGTCAGAGAGGAGGGGGGTATAGGAGGAGTCTGGGCAGAATGGGTGGGGTCAGACAGCAGAGGAGGGGTTTAGGAGGAGCCAAGTCAGAGTGGGTGGGGTCAAATAGGAGGGGTATAGGAGGAGCCTGGGCAGAATGGGTGGAGTCAGAGAGGAGGGGGTATAGGAAGAGCCTGGGCAGAATGGGTGGGGTCAGACAGCAGAGGAGGAGGGGCTTAGGAGGAGCCTAGTCAGATTGGGTGGGGTCAGAGAGGAGGGGTATAGGAGGAGCCTAGTCAGATTGGGTGGGGTCAAATAGGAGGAGCCTGGGCAGAATGGGAGGAGTCAGAGAGGAGGGGGTATAGGAGGAGCCTGGGCAGAATGGGTGGGGTCAGACTGGTATGGGAGGAGCCTGGGCAGAATGGGTGGAGTCAGAGAGGAGGGGCTTAGGAGGAGCCTAGTCAGATTGGGTGGGGTCAAATAGGAGGAGCCTGGGCAGAATGGGAGGAGTCAGAGAGGAGGGGGTATAGGAGGAGCCTGGGCAGAATGGGTGGGGTCAGACAGCAGAGGAGGGGTTTAGGAGGAGCTTAGTCAGAATGGGTGGGGTCAGACAGCAGAGGAGGGGCTTGGGAGGAACCTAGTCAGATTGGGTGGGGTCAAATAGGAGGGGTATAGGAGGAGCCTGGGCAGAATGGGTGGGGTCAGACGGGTATGGGAGGAGCCTGGGCAGAATGGGTGGAGTCAGAGAGGAGGGGGTATAGGAAGAGCCTGGGCAGAATGGCTGGGGTCAGACAGCAGAGGAGGGGCTTAGGAGGAGCCTAGTCAGATTGGGTGGGGTCAAATAGGAGGAGCCTGGGCAGAATGGGTGGGGTCAGACAGCAGAGGAGGGGCTTAGGAGGAGCCTAGTCAGATTGGGTGGGGTCAAATAGGAGGGGGAGGAGCCTGGGCAGAATGGGTGGGGTCAGACAGGTATGGGAGGAGCCTGGGCAGAATGGGTGGGGTCAGACAGGTATGGGAGGAGCCTGGGCGGAATGGGTGGAGTCAGAGAGGAGGGGGGTATAGGAGGAGCCTGGGCAGAATGGGTGGGGTCAGACAGCAGAGGAGGAGGAGGGGTTTAGGAGGAGCCAAGTCAGAGTGGGTGGGGTCAAATAGGAGGGGTATATGAGGAGCCTGGGCAGAATGGGTGGGGTCAGACTGGTATGGGAGGAGCCTGGGCAGAATGGGTGGAGTCAGAGAGGAGGGGCTTAGGAGGAGCCTAGTCAGATTGGGTGGGGTCAAATAGGAAGAGCCTGGGCAGAATGGGTGGGGTCAGACAGCAGAGGAGGGGCTTAGGAGGAGCCTAGTCAGATTGGGTGGGGTCAGAGAGAAGGGGTATAGGAGGAGCCTGGGAAGGTTGGGTGGGGCCAGACAGCAGAGGAGGGGCTTAGGAGGAACCTAGTCAGATTGGGTGGGGTCAAATAGGAAGAGCCTGGGCAGAATGGGTGGGGTCAGACAGCAGAGGAGGGGCTTAGGAGGAGCCTAGTCAGATTGGGTGGGTTCAGAGAGGAGGGGTATAGGAGGAGCCTGGGCAGAATGGGTGGGGTCAGACAGCAGAGGAGGGGCTTAGGAGGAGCCTAGTCAGATTGGGTGGGGTCAGAGAGAAGGGGTATAGGAGGAGCCTGGGAAGGTTGGGTGGGGCCAGACAGCAGAGGAGGGGCTTAGGAGGAACCTAGTCAGATTGGGTGGGGTCAAATAGGAGGAGCTTGGGCAGAATGGGTGGGGTCAGACAGCAGAGGAGGGGCTTAGGAGGAGCCTAGTCAGATTGGGTGGGTTCAGAGAGGAGGGGTATAGGAGGAGCCTGGGCAGAATGGGTGGGGTCAGACAGCAGAGGAGGGGCTTAGGAGGAGCCTGGGCAGAATGGGTGGGGTCAGACAGCAGAGGAAGGGCTTAGGAGGAGCCTAGTCAGATTGGGTGGGGTCAGAGAGGAGGGGTATAGGAGGAGCCTGGGCAGAATGGGTGGGGTCAGACAGCAGAGGAGGGGGTTTAGGAGGAGCCAAGTCAGAGTGGGTGGGGTCAAATAGGAGGGGTATAGGAGGAGCCTGGGCAGAATGGGTGCGGTCAGATGGGTATGGGAGGAGCCTAGTCAGATTGGGTGGGGTCAGAGAGGAGGGGTATAGGAGGAGCCTGGGCAGAATGGGTGGGGTCAGACAGCAGAGGAGGGGCTTAGGAGGAGCCTGGGCAGAATGGGTGGGGTCAGAGAGGAAGGGCTTAGGAGGAGCCTGGGCAGAATGGGTGGGGTCAGACAGCAGAGGAGGGGCTTAGGAGGAGCCTAGTCAGATTGGGTGGGGTCAGAGAGGAGGGGTATAGGAGGAGCCTAGTCAGATTATGTGGGGTCAAATAGGAGGAGCCTGGGCAGAATGGGAGGAGTCAGAGAGGAGGGGGGTATAGGAGGAGCCTGGGCAGAATGGGTGGGGTCAGACTGGTATGGGAGGAGCCTGGGCAGAATGGGTGGGGTCAGACAGCAGAGGAGGGGCTTAGGAGGAGCCTAGTCAGATTGGGTGGGTTCAGAGAGGAGGGGTATAGGAGGAGCCTGGGCAGAATGGGTGGGGTCAGACAGCAGAGGAGGGGCTTAGGAGGAGCCTAGTCAGATTGGGTGGAGTCAGAGAGGAGGGGGGTATAGGAGGAGTCTGGGCAGAATGGGTGGGGTCAGACAGCAGAGGAGGGGTTTAGGAGGAGCCAAGTCAGAGTGGGTGGGGTCAAATAGGAGGGGTATAGGAGGAGCCTGGGCAGAATGGGTGGAGTCAGAGAGGAGGGGGTATAGGAAGAGCCTGGGCAGAATGGGTGGGGTCAGACAGCAGAGGAGGAGGGGCTTAGGAGGAGCCTAGTCAGATTGGGTGGGGTCAGAGAGGAGGGGTATAGGAGGAGCCTAGTCAGATTGGGTGGGGTCAAATAGGAGGAGCCTGGGCAGAATGGGAGGAGTCAGAGAGGAGGGGGTATAGGAGGAGCCTGGGCAGAATGGGTGGGGTCAGACTGGTATGGGAGGAGCCTGGGCAGAATGGGTGGAGTCAGAGAGGAGGGGCTTAGGAGGAGCCTAGTCAGATTGGGTGGGGTCAAATAGGAGGAGCCTGGGCAGAATGGGAGGAGTCAGAGAGGAGGGGGTATAGGAGGAGCCTGGGCAGAATGGGTGGGGTCAGACAGCAGAGGAGGGGTTTAGGAGGAGCTTAGTCAGAATGGGTGGGGTCAGACAGCAGAGGAGGGGCTTGGGAGGAACCTAGTCAGATTGGGTGGGGTCAAATAGGAGGGGTATAGGAGGAGCCTGGGCAGAATGGGTGGGGTCAGACGGGTATGGGAGGAGCCTGGGCAGAATGGGTGGAGTCAGAGAGGAGGGGGTATAGGAAGAGCCTGGGCAGAATGGCTGGGGTCAGACAGCAGAGGAGGGGCTTAGGAGGAGCCTAGTCAGATTGGGTGGGGTCAAATAGGAGGAGCCTGGGCAGAATGGGTGGGGTCAGACAGCAGAGGAGGGGCTTAGGAGGAGCCTAGTCAGATTGGGTGGGGTCAAATAGGAGGGGGAGGAGCCTGGGCAGAATGGGTGGGGTCAGACAGGTATGGGAGGAGCCTGGGCAGAATGGGTGGGGTCAGACAGGTATGGGAGGAGCCTGGGCGGAATGGGTGGAGTCAGAGAGGAGGGGGGTATAGGAGGAGCCTGGGCAGAATGGGTGGGGTCAGACAGCAGAGGAGGAGGAGGGGTTTAGGAGGAGCCAAGTCAGAGTGGGTGGGGTCAAATAGGAGGGGTATATGAGGAGCCTGGGCAGAATGGGTGGGGTTAGACTGGTATGGGAGGAGCCTGGGCAGAATGGGTGGAGTCAGAGAGGAGGGGCTTAGGAGGAGCCTAGTCAGATTGGGTGGGGTCAAATAGGAAGAGCCTGGGCAGAATGGGTGGGGTCAGACAGCAGAGGAGGGGCTTAGGAGGAGCCTAGTCAGATTGGGTGGGGTCAGAGAGAAGGGGTATAGGAGGAGCCTGGGAAGGTTGGGTGGGGCCAGACAGCAGAGGAGGGGCTTAGGAGGAACCTAGTCAGATTGGGTGGGGTCAAATAGGAAGAGCCTGGGCAGAATGGGTGGGGTCAGACAGCAGAGGAGGGGCTTAGGAGGAGCCTAGTCAGATTGGGTGGGTTCAGAGAGGAGGGGTATAGGAGGAGCCTGGGCAGAATGGGTGGGGTCAGACAGCAGAGGAGGGGCTTAGGAGGAGCCTAGTCAGATTGGGTGGGGTCAGAGAGGAGGAGGGGTATAGGAGGAGCCTGGGCAGAATGGGTGGGGTCAGACGGGTATGGGAGGAGCCTGGGCAGAATGGGTGGAGTCAGAGAGGAGGGGGGTATAGGAGGAGCCTGGGCAGAATGGGTGGGGTCACACAGCAGAGGAGGGGTTTAGGAGGAGCCAAGTCAGAGTGGGTGGGGTCAAATAGGAGGGGTATAGGAGGAGCCTGGGCAGAATGGGTGGGGTCAGACGGGTATGGGAGGAGCCTGGGCAGAATGGGTGGAGTCAGAGAGGAGGGGGGTATAGGAAGAGCCTGGGCAGAATGGGTGGGGTCAGACAGCAGAGGAGGGGCTTAAGAGGAGCCTAGTCAGATTGGGTGGGGTCAGAGAGAAGGGGTATAGGAGGAGCCTGGGAAGGTTGGGTGGGGCCAGACAGCAGAGGAGGGGCTTAGGAGGAACCTAGTCAGATTGGGTGGGGTCAAATAGGAGGAGCTTGGGCAGAATGGGTGGGGTCAGACAGCAGAGGAGGGGCTTAGGAGGAGCCTAGTCAGATTGGGTGGGTTCAGAGAGGAGGGGTATAGGAGGAGCCTGGGCAGAATGGGTGGGGTCAGACAGCAGAGGAGGGGTTTAGGAGGAGCCAAGTCAGAGTGGGTGGGGTCAAATAGGAGGGGTATAGGAGGAGCCTGGGCAGAATGGGTGCGGTCAGATGGGTATGGGAGGAGCCTGGGCAGAATGGGTAGAGTCAGAGAGGAGGGGGTATAGGAGGAGCCTGGGCAGAATGGGTGGGGTCAGACAGCAGAGGAGGGGTTTAGGAGGAGCTTAGTCAGAATGGGTGGGGTCAGACAGCAGAGGAGGGGCTTAGGAGGAGCCTAGTCAGATTGGGGTCAAATAAGAGGGGTATAGGAGGAGCCTGGGCAGAATGGGTGCGGTCAGACGGGTATGGGAGGAGCCTGGGCAGAATGGGTGGAGTCAGAGAGGAGGGGGTATAGGATGAGCCTGGGCAGAATGGGTGGGGTCAGACAGCAGAGGAGGGGCTTAGGAGGAGCCTGGGCAGAATGGGTGGGGTCAGACAGCAGAGGAGGGGCTTAGGAGGAGCCTAGTCAGATTATGTGGGGTCAAATAGGAGGAGCCTGGGCAGAATGGGAGGAGTCAGAGAGGAGGGGGGTATAGGAGGAGCCTGGGCAGAATGGGTGGGGTCAGACTGGTATGGGAGGAGCCTGGGCAGAATGGGTGGGGTCAGACAGCAGAGGAGGGGCTTAGGAGGAGCCTAGTCAGATTGGGTGGGTTCAGAGAGGAGGGGTATGGGAGGAGCCTGGGCAGAATGGGTGGAGTCAGAGAGGAGGGGGTATAGGAGGAGCCTGGGCAGAATGGGTGGGGTCAGACAGCAGAGGAGGGGTTTAGGAGGAGCCAAGTCAGATTGGGTGGGGTCAAATAGGAGGGGTATAGGAGGAGCCTGGGCAGAATGGGTGGGGTCAGACGGGTATGGGAGGAGCCTGGGCAGAATGGGTGGAGTCAGAGAGGAGGGGGTATAGGAAGAGCCTGGGCAGAATGGGTGGGGTCAGACAGCAGAGGAGGAGGGGCTTAGGAGGAGCCTAGTCAGATTGGGTGGGGTCAGAGAGGAGGGGTATAGGAGGAGCCTAGTCAGATTGGGTGGGGTCAAATAGGAGGAGCCTGGGCAGAATGGGAGGAGTCAGAGAGGAGGGGGGTATAGGAGGAGCCTGGGCAGAATGGGTGGGGTCAGACTGGTATGGGAGGAGCCTGGGCAGAATGGGTGGAGTCAGAGAGGAGGGGCTTAGGAGGAGCCTAGTCAGATTGGGTGGGGTCAAATAGGAGGAGCCTGGGCAGAATGGGAGGAGTCAGAGAGGAGGGGGTATAGGAAGAGCCTGGGCAGAATGGGTGGGGTCAGACAGCAGAGGAGGGGCTTAGGAGGAACCTAGTCAGATTGGGTGGGGTCAAATAGGAGGGGTATAGGAGGAGCCTGGGCAGAATGGGTGGGGTCAGACGGGTATGGGAGGAGCCTGGGCAGAATGGGTGGGGTCAGACGGGTATGGGAGGAGCCTGGGCAGAATGGGTGGAGTCAGAGAGGAGGGGGTATAGGAAGAGCCTGGGCAGAATGGTTGGGGTCAGACAGCAGAGGAGGGGCTTAGGAGGAACCTAGTCAGATTGGGTGGGGTCAAATAGGAGGAGCCTGGGCAGAATGGGTGGGGTCAGACAGCAGAGGAGGGGCTTAGGAGGAGCCTAGTCAGATTGGGTGGGGTCAAATAGGAGGAGGAGGAGCCTGAGCAGAATGGGTGGGGTCAGACAGGTATGGGAGGAGCCTGGGCAGAATGGGTGGGGTCAGACAGGTATGGGAGGAGCCTGGGCAGAATGGGTGGAGTCAGAGAGGAGGGGGGTATAGGAGGAGCCCGGGCAGAATGGGTGGGGTCAGACAGCAGAGGAGGAGGAGGGGTTTAGGAGGAGCCAAGTCAGAGTGGGTGGGGTCAAATAGGAGGGGTATAGGAGGAGCCTGGGCAGAATGGGTGGGGTCAGACTGGTATGGGAGGAGCCTGGGCAGAATGGGTGGAGTCAGAGAGGAGGGGCTTAGGAGGAGCCTAGTCAGATTGGGTGGGGTCAAATAGGAGGAGCCTGGGCAGAATGGGTGGAGTCAGAGAGGAGGGGGTATAGGAGGAGCCTGGGCAGAATGGGTGGGGTCAGACAGCAGAGGAGGGGCTTAGGAGGAGCCTGGGCAGAATGGGTGGGGTCAGACTGGTATGGGAGGAGCCTGGGCAGAATGGGTGGGGTCAGACAGCAGAGGAGGGGCTTAGGAGGAGCCTGGGCAGAATGGGTGGAGTCAGAGAGGAGGGGCTTAGGAGGAGCCTAGTCAGATTGGGTGGGGTCAAATAGGAAGAGCCTGGGCAGAATGGGTGGGGTCAGACAGCAGAGGAGGGGCTTAGGAGGAGCCTAGTCAGATTGGGTGGGTTCAGAGAGGAGGGGTATAGGAGGAGCCTGGGCAGAATGGGTGGGGTCAGACAGCAGAGGAGGGGCTTAGGAGGAGCCTAGTCAGATTGGGTGGGGTCAGAGAGAAGGGGTATAGGAGGAGCCTGGGAAGGTTGGGTGGGGCCAGACAGCAGAGGAGGGGCTTAGGAGGAACCTAGTCAGATTGGGTGGGGTCAAATAGGAAGAGCCTGGGCAGAATGGGTGGGGTCAGACAGCAGAGGAGGGGCTTAGGAGGAGCCTAGTCAGATTGGGTGGGTTCAGAGAGGAGGGGTATAGGAGGAGCCTGGGCAGAATGGGTGGGGTCAGACAGCAGAGGAGGGGGTTAGGAGGAGCCTAGTCAGATTGGGTGGTGTCAGAGAGGAGGAGGGGTATAGGAGGAGCCTGGGCAGAATGGGTGGGGTCAGACGGGTATGGGAGGAGCCTGGGCAGAATGGGTGGAGTCAGAGAGGAGGGGGGTATAGGAGGAGCCTGGGCAGAATGGGTGGGGTCAGACAGCAGAGGAGGGGTTTAGGAGGAGCCAAGTCAGAGTGGGTGGGGTCAAATAGGAGGGGCTTAGGAGGAGCCTGGGCAGAATGGGTGGGGTCAGATGGGTATGGGAGGAGCCTGGGCAGAATGGGTGGAGTCAGAGAGGAGGGGGTATAGGAGGAGCCTGGGCAGAATGGGTGGGGTCAGACAGCAGAGGAGGGGTTTAGGAGGAGCCAAGTCAGATTGGGTGGGGTCAAATAGGAGGGGTATAGGAGGAGCCTGGGCAGAATGGGTGGGGTCAGACGGGTATGGGAGGAGCCTGGGCAGAATGGGTGGAGTCAGAGAGGAGGGGGTATAGGAGGAGCCTGGGCAGAATGGGTGGGGTCAGACAGCAGAGGAGGGGTTTAGGAGGAGCCAAGTCAGATTGGGTGGGGTCAAATAGGAGGGGTATAGGAGGAGCCTGGGCAGATTGGGTGCGGTCAGACGGGTATGGGAGGAGCCTGGGCAGAATGGGTGGAGTCAGAGAGGAGGGGGTATAGGAAGAGCCTGGGCAGAATGGGTGGGGTCAGACAGCAGAGGAGGGGCTTAGGAGGAGCCTGGGCAGAATGGGTGGGGTCAGACAGCAGAGGAGGGGCTTAGGAGGAGCCTAGTCAGATTGGGTGGGGTCAGAGAGGAGGGGTAAAGGAGGAGCCTAGTCAGATTGGGTGGGGTCAAATAGGAGGAGCCTGGGCAGAATGGGAGGAGTCAGAGAGGAGGGGGTATAGGAGGAGCCTGGGCAGAATGGGTGGGGTCAGACTGGTATGGGAGGAGCCTGGGCAGAATGGGTGGGGTCAGACAGCAGAGGAGGGGCTTAGGAGGAGCCTGGGCAGAATGGGTGGAGTCAGAGAGGAGGGGCTTAGGAGGAGCCTAGTCAGATTGGGTGGGGTCAAATAGGAGGAGCCTGGGCAGAATGGGAGGAGTCAGAGAGGAGGGGGTATAGGAGGAGCCTGGGCAGAATGGGTGGGGTCAGACAGCAGAGGAGGGGTTTAGGAGGAGCTTAGTCAGAATGGGTGGGGTCAGACAGCAGAGGAGGGGCTTAGGAGGAACCTAGTCAGATTGGGTGGGGTCAAATAGGAGGGGTATAGGAGGAGCCTGGGCAGAATGGGTGGGGTCAGACGGGTATGGGAGGAGCCTGGGCAGAATGGGTGGGGTCAGACGGGTATGGGAGGAGCCTGGGCAGAATGGGTGGAGTCAGAGAGGAGGGGGTATAGGAAGAGCCTGGGCAGAATAGGTGGGGTCAGACAGCAGAGGAGGGGCTTAGGAGGAACCTAGTCAGATTGGGTGGGGTCAAATAGGAGGAGCCTGGGCAGAATGGGTGGGGTCAGACAGCAGAGGAGGGGCTTAGGAGGAGCCTAGTCAGATTGGGTGGGGTCAAATAGGAGGAGGAGGAGCCTGGGCAGAATGGGTAAGGTCATAGAGGAGGGGTATAGGAGGAGCCTGGGCAGAATGGGTGGGGTCAGACAGGTATGGGAGGAGCCTGGGCAGATGGGTGGGGTCAGACAGGTATGGGAGGAGCCTGGGTGGAATGGGTGGAGTCAGAGAGGAGGGGGGTATAGGAGGAGCCTGGGCAGAATGGGTGGGGTCAGACAGCAGAGGAGGAGGGGTTTAGGAGGAGCCAAGTCAGAGTGGGTGGGGTCAAATAGGAGGGGTATAGGAGGAGCCTGGGCAGAATGGGTGGGGTCAGACTGGTATGGGAGGAGCCTGGGCAGAATGGGTGGAGTCAGAGAGGAGGGGCTTAGGAGGAGCCTAGTCAGATTGGGTGGGGTCAAATAGGAGGAGCCTGGGCAGAATGGGTGGAGTCAGAGAGGAGGGGGTATAGGAGGAGCCTGGGCAGAATGGGTGGGGTCAGACAGCAGAGGAGGGGTTTAGGAGGAGCTTAGTCAGAATGGGTGGGGTCAGACAGCAGAGGAGGGGCTTAGGAGGAACCTAGTCAGATTGGGTGGGGTCAAATAGGAGGGGTAAAGGAGGAGCCTGGGCAGAATGGGTGGGGTCAGACAGGTATGGGAGGAGCCTGGGCAGAATGGGTGGGGTCAGACAGGTATGGGAGGAGCCTGGGCGGAATGGGTGGAGTCAGAGAGGAGGGGGGTATAGGAGGAGCCTGGGCAGAATGGGTGGGGTCAGACAGCAGAGGAGGAGGGGTTTAGGAGGAGCCAAGTCAGAGTGGGTGGGGTCAAATAGGAGGGGTATAGGAGGAGCCTGGGCAGAATGGGTGGGGTCAGACTGGTATGGGAGGAGCCTGGGCAGAATGGGTGGAGTCAGAGAGGAGGGGCTTAGGAGGAGCCTAGTCAGATTGGGTGGGGTCAAATAGGAGGAGCCTGGGGAGAATGGGTGGAGTCAGAGAGGAGGGGGTATAGGAGGAGCCTGGGCAGAATGGGTGGGGTCAGACAGCAGAGGAGGGGTTTAGGAGGAGCTTAGTCAGAATGGGTGGGGTCAGACAGCAGAGGAGGGGCTTAGGAGGAGCCTAGTCAGATTGGGGTCAAATAAGAGGGGTATAGGAGGAGCCTGGGCAGAATGGGTGGGGTCAGAGGGGTATGGGAAGAGCCAGAGCAGAATGGGTGGAGTCAGAGAGGAGGGGGTATAGGAGGAGCCTAGTCAGATTGGGTGGGGTCCGAGAGCGGAGGAGGGGTTAAGGAGGAGCCTAGTCAGATTGGGTGTGGTCAAATAGGAGGAGCCTGGGCAGAATGGGTGGGGTCTGAGGGCCTAGGAAGGGGTCATAGATGGAGGAGGATCCTGACTTATGGTGGGGAACTGCAAAAACTTTTTTAATGCACCCCCTATACTTTCTGATTTCTGTTGGGAGGGGGCAGTCGGGGAGCAGTATTAAAAGGTGCTTAGGCGCAACGTGAAGAGCGATGAGGTGCACAGAATGGCATGCCTTCCAGGTACTTTTTTGGGGGGGCTACCATTATTTTTTATTGCTCTGATCCTCCCTCATGGGGTGTACCCCAAATGGTTAGGGGCAACGGGGGAGGGGGGGTGGCAAAAAGCTGTTTGACCGTTTCTGTTACCAACAGGGGTCACCATACGATTCTGCTGCAGTTATGGTATTGAAAGGTACAACAAGGAGCATGTGAATGTATTTTTGCAGGTGGGGTGCCCCAAAATTTTACTGCCAGCAGCAGCAGCCCCCCTCCTCCCCACCCAGCAGATTGGTATAGGTACCTTTAGGACATTTCTGTTGAAAAAAGAGGCTATAGCGAATCGTGCTATGAAATCCTAGAGCACTAACATTTGCTAAATAAAGGTGGCATCGGAGCATACGAATGAGGCAGAGAGAGGCTACTGTTGCCAATTGGTTTGGTGGGTCATAGTGAATAACCTCAGCATGCAAATAGGCAGTGTGAGGATTGGCAGTGTCTGTAGAGAATTTTGGCATGCTCTTCAGCTTATTTTTTCCTCCTTACGTTGGCTATGAACTACAGAGTTAAGGCCCGGCCTTACTGTTGGACAAAACATGTATTTATGATTTTAAGAAGTGTAGTCTGACTGTACTGAGAGGGGCTGTACAGTACGGTAAATGCCTGTATACCCCTGCAATGTGCATCCAACTGTCACTTGAGATTCAATAGCGAACGAAGCAGCTGGGTTACTGACTGAATGTAAATGGAAGGCACATAGCAAGGGTGTTTGTGGTCACTCAAATGATTGAAACCTGGTTGATGCACTACCAAAGCTGGGGTTCCAGGAGGGAACATTTGAGGGGCAGGTCCTGGTCCCACATTGGGGGTAGTCAAAAGTCCTGCTAAAGATTTCTGTCCAACTGTTACCACGTTTTGTGCAGCCTGGCTCCCTCTGTAACGATTCCCCAGTGTCTTTCGATCCTACAGATGACTGTAGCAAACTTCCCAAATTTTTTCTTGGCCTCATACCCCCAAAGGAGTGCCTGACATTTGCCAGCCTAACGATACTCACATTCTGGGAAAAACCTCACTAACCATGCATATTTATGCACCACACATGGCAAATCCTTGCAATTGCAGAACATCATATCGCACTTGTCATCTTTGAGGTGCTGTAAGTATTTGGATTTGAGGGAAATATTCATCCTTGCTTGCTCTCCCACCTGAAGTCTATGGTGCTGCTGTTCCTTTCTCACATGTCCCTACAAAGAGACAAGTGACACACAGACTCAATCACTCAGCAAACATATATGCTTTGACGCTTTCATCTTGCTGTTTACCTTCCAAATGTTCCCCCTTCACCACAAATACAGGCCAGCCATTCCTCATCCCCTCAGTCATCGTAGTCCTTCACTCCTTAGGCCCTGCAAGACAAAAATGACCAAGAATCATGTCAGCAAGAAGAAGAAAAGCCTCAGTGTGCTCTTTTGTTCATACTGCTGCCCACTAGTAACACTTCATGGCCACTGCAGCTTAAGAATGGGACTAAGAAGAGGGCTCTCCTATGCAAATAATGTCCTCCCATGCATACTTTCTTCTGAGACGGTCGGCGGCTTGTGCCGTGATACTGCCTCCAACATATGGTCTTCAACCAAATTTTAAAAAAGCCCACCTGCCTTAGACAAAGGATTTTGCCACTCGAAGGAAGCACATGGGGACATCATCATCATTTAGCAGGGTCCTAAATTGCCTGCTGTCCGCCTGTATACAGAACAAGGACGTTTGTGGCCGTTCGTGAGTGTTCTTCAAAGGAAGGAGGCGGGTTAATAAATCCAAGATGCCAGGGCAGGCCCAGCCCAGTGCAGCCCAGCCCGGCACAACGCACTGCTGTGGAGGTCCACTCCTTCACATCCTGCAGCAGGCATGATGCAAATCTACTAGAGCAAAGGCTTGACTCTGCTCTTGTCTGTCTCTTAAAGGAAACAATCTTTCCAACTTCTTATTGCACCTAATAAATGGACTCTAGCTAGCCTCAAACTCGACCCATCATTTCATTAGCCAGAGCTCATACTTGACCTTTATTTCTATCCAAGCTCACTGGCACCAAACCTCTGATTTGAGCGAGTGGCTCACACTAAAATGAAAAATCACCATCAACCAACCTATTTTACAATAAGTGTAGCACCATCCTCGCATTCTTGTGCTCAGTTATAACCCCCAATACCACAATTGCACTCTGCAATTCACCAAACTTAAAGGACAAAGAATGACGACATTGATAAAGTAAGATAAGGCCTTGTTCCTAGCACCTACTTGAGAAATAGGGCGGTTGGTAGAAGGTCATGAGAGAAAACATATGAAATGTTGGGAGACACCTGCCAAAAAAACCACTAGCAAAAAAAAAAAAAACTGTTTGAAAATTTCCCACCTTGGGATACTTCTACAGCACTGGCAGGATTCGAACCCTGGCCTGTGAGGGCTGTCCCCCCCAAAGGTACAAGCCTTACCTTTGAGCTATAGCTCCTTGGTGGTCTGGAGGATTGCAGTAGTAACTATAAGCAACATACAGGCCTTGGTGTCCTTTCCTGTGGCTTCCATTGCACATTAAATGGATGACCATGACATAAGGACAATTTGATAGGCTACTTACATGGAAACCAGAAAAACACTTAGCAACAAAAAAAAAAAGAAAATCACTGTTTGAAAATTTCCCACCTTGGGATACTTCTACAGCACTGGCAGGATTCGAACCCTGGCCTGTGAGGGCTGTCCCCACCAAAGGTACAAGCCTTACCTTTGAGCTATAGCTCCTTGGTAGTCTGGAGGATTACAGTAGTAACTATAAGCAACATACAGGCCTTGGTGTCCTTTCCTGTGGCTTCCATTGCACATTAAATGGATGACCATGACATACGGACAATTTGATAGGCTACTTACATGGAAACCAGAAAAACACTTAGCAAAAAAAAAAAAAGAAAATCACTGTTTGAAAATTTCCCACCTTGGGATACTTCTACAGCACTGGCAGGATTCGAACCCTGGCCTGTGAGGGCTGTCCCCACCAAAGGTACAAGCCTTACCTTTGAGCTATAGCTCCTTGGTGGTCTAGAGGATTGCAGTAGTAACTATAAGCAACATACAGGCCTTGGTGTCCTTCCCTGTGGCTTCCATTGCACATTAAAAGGATGACCATGACATAAGGACAATTTGATAGGCTACTTACATGGAAACCAGTGTGGTCCAGTGGGTAAGTTCCTGCCTTCCATCCAGGCAACCAGGGTTCAAATCCCGGGTTCGGCACCAGGTAAGTAAAATGTGTCTGTGTGTTGTGTAAGAGTGGAATCATGCCTAGCAAAAGAGGGATTGCAGATTGGTCGGTAAGTAAAATAGGTGTGGAAAGTGAAAGAAAGAGAATGGGTGTTGTCTGTAGGAGGAGGACCCTGGGCAGGTTGGGTGGGGTCAGACAGCAGAGGAGGGGCTTAGGAGGAGCCTAGTCAGATTGGGTGGGGTCAAATAGGAGGGGTATAGGAGGAGCCTGGGCAGAATGGGTGGGGTCAGACGGGTATGGGAGGAGCCTGGGCAGAATGGGTGGAGTCAGAGAGGAGGGGGTATGGGAGGAGCCTGGGCAGAATGGGTGGGGTCAGACAGCAGAGGAGGGGTTTAGGAGGAGCCAAGTCAGATTGGGTGGGGTCAAATAGGAGGGGTATAAAAGGAGCCTGGGCAGAATGGGTGCGGTCAGACGGGTATGGGAGGAGCCTGGGCAGAATGGGTGGAGTCAGAGAGGAGGGGGTATAGGAAGAGCCTGGGCAGAATGGGTGGGGTCAGACAGCAGAGGAGGGGCTTAGGAGGAGCCTAGTCAGATTGGGTGGGGTCAGAGAGGAGGGGTATAGGAGGAGCCTAGTCAGATTGGGTGGGGTCAAATAGGAGGAGCCTGGGCAGAATGGGAGGAGTCAGAGAGGAGGGAAGGGGCTCAGGAGGAGCCTAGTAAGATTGGGGTCAAATAAGAGGGGTATAGGAGGAGCCTGGGCAGAATGGGTGGGGTCAGACAGCAGAGGAGGGGTATAGGAGGAGCCTGGGCAGAATGGGTGGGGTCAGACAGCAGAGGAGGGGTTTAGGAGGAGCCAAGTCAGAGTGGGTGGTGTCAAATAGGAGGGGTATAGGAGGAGCCTGGGCAGAATGGGTGGGGTCAGACGGGTATGGGAGGAGCCTGGGCAGAATGGGTGGAGTCAGAGAGGAGGGGGTATAGGAAGAGCCTGGGAAGAATGGGTGGGGTCAGACAGCAGAGGAGGGGCTTAGGAGGAGCCTGGGCAGAATGGGTGGAGTCAGAGAGGAGGGGCCTGGGCAGAATGGGTGGGGTTGGACTGGTATGGGAGGAGCCTGGGCAGAATGGGTGGGGTCAGACAGCAGAGGAGGGGCTTAGGAGGAGCCTAGTCAGATTGGGTGGGGTCAGAGAGAAGGGGTATAGGAGGAGCCTGGGAAGGTTGGGTGGGGCCAGACAGCAGAGGAGGGGCTTAGGAGGAGCCTAGTCAGATTGGGTGGGTTCAGAGAGGAGGGGTATAGGAGGAGCCTGGGCAGAATGGGTGGGGTCAGACAGCAGAGGAGGGGTATAGGAGGAGCCTGGGCAGAATGGGAGGAGTCAGAGAGGAGGGAAGGGGCTCAGGAGGAGCCTAGTAAGATTGGGGTCAAATAAGAGGGGTATAGGAGGAGCCTGGGCAGAATGGGTGGGGTCAGACAGCAGAGGAGGGGTATAGGAGGAGCCTGGGCAGAATGGGTGGGGTCAGACAGCAGAGGAGGGGCTTAGGAGGAGCCTAGTCAGATTGGGTGGGGTCGGAGAGGAGGAGGGGTATAGGAGGAGCCTGGGCAGAATGGGTGGGGTCAGACGGGTATGGGAGGAGCCTGGGCAGAATGGGTGGAGTCAGAGAGGAGGGGGTATAGGAAGAGCCTGGGCAGAATGGGTGGGGTCAGACAGCAGAGGAGGGGCTTAGGAGGAGCCTGGGCAGAATGGGTGGGGTCAGACAGCAGAGGAGGGGCTTAGGAGGAGCCTAGTCAGATTGGGTGGGGTCAGAGAGGAGGGGTATAGGAGGAGCCTAGTCAGATTGGGTGGGGTCAAATAGGAGGAGCCTGGGCAGAATGGGAGAAGTCAGAGAGGAGGGGGGTATAGGAGGAGCCTGGGCAGAATGGGTGGGGTCAGACTGGTATGGGAGGAGCCTGGGCAGAATGGGTGGGGTCATACAGCAGAGGAGGGGCTTAGGAGGAACCTAGTCGGATTGGGTGGGGTCAAATAGGAGGAGCCTGGGCAGAATGGGTGGGGTCAGACAGCAGAGGAGGGGTTTAGGAGGAGCCAAGTCAGAGTGGGTGGGGTCAAATAGGAGGGGTATAGGAGGAGCCTGGGCAGAATGGGTGGGGTCAGACGGGTATGGGAGGAGCCTGGGCAGAATGGCTGGAGTCAGAGAAGAGGGGGTATAGGAGGAGCCTGGGCAGAATGGGTGGGGTCAGACAGCAGAGGAGGGGTTTAGGAGGAGCCAAGTCAGATTGGGTGGGGTCAAATAGGAGGGGTATAGGAGGAGCCTGGGCAGAATGGGTGCGGTCAGATGGGTATGGGAGGAGCCTGGGCAGAATGGGTGGAGTCAGAGAGGAGGGGGTATAGGAAGAGCCTGGGCAGAATGGGTGGGGTCAGACAGCAGAGGAGGGGTTTAGGAGGAGCCAAGTCAGATTGGGTGGGGTCAAATAGGAGGGGTATAGGAGGAGCCTGGGCAGAATGGGTGCGGTCAGACGGGTATGGGAGGAGCCTGGGCAGAATGGGTGGAGTCAGAGAAGAGGGGGTATAGGAGGAGCCTGGGCAGAATGGGAGAAGTCAGAGAGGAGGGGGGTATAGGAGGAGCCTGGGCAGAATGGGTGGGGTCAGACTGGTATGGGAGGAGCCTGGGCAGAATGGGTGGGGTCAGACAGCAGAGGAGGAGGGGTTTAGGAGGAGCCAAGTCAGAGTGGGTGGGGTCAAATAGGAGGGGTATAGGAGGAGCCTGGGCAGAATGGGTGGGGTCAGACGGGTATGGGAGGAGCCTGGGCAGAATGGGTGGAGTCAGAGAGGAGGGGGTATAGGAGGAGCCTGGGCAGAATGGGTGGGGTCAGACAGCAGAGGAGGGGCTTAGGAGGAGCCTAGTCAGATTGGGTGGGGTCAAATAGGAGGAGGAGGAGCCTGGGCAGAATGGGTAAGGTCATAGAGGAGGGGCTTAGGAGGAGCCTAGTCAGATTGGGTGGGGTCAGAGAGAAGGGGTATAGGAGGAGCCTGGGCAGAATGGGTGGGGTCAGACAGCAGAGGAGGGGTTTAGGAGGAGCCAAGTCAGATTGGGTGGGGTCAAATAGGAGGGGTATAGGAGGAGCCTGGGCAGAATGGGTGCGGTCAGATGGGTATGGGAGGAGCCTGGGCAGAATGGGTGGAGTCAGAGAGGAGGGGGTATAGGAAGAGCCTGGGCAGAATGGGTGGGGTCAGACAGCAGAGGAGGAGGGGCTTAGGAGGAGCCTGGGCAGAATGGGTGGGGTCAGACAGCAGAGGAGGGGCTTAGGAGGAGCCTGGGCAGAATGGGTGGAGTCAGAGAGGAGGGGCTTAGGAGGAGCCTAGTCAGATTGGGTGGGGTCAAATAGGAGGAGGAGGAGCCTGGGCAGAATGGGTAAGGTCATAGAGGAGGGGCTTAGGAGGAGCCTAGTCAGATTGGGTGGGGTCAGAGAGAAGGGGTATAGGAGGAGCCTGGGCATAATGGGTGGGGTCAGACAGCAGAGGAGGAGGGGTTTAGGAGGAGCCAAGTCAGAGTGGGTGGGGTCAAATAGGAGGGGTATAGGAGGAGCCTGGGCAGAATGGGTGGGGTCAGACGGGTATGGGAGGAGCCTGGGCAGAATGGGTGGAGTCAGAGAGGAGGGGGTATAGGAGGAGCCTGGGCAGAATGGGTGGGGTCAGACAGCAGAGGAGGGGCTTAGGAGGAGCCTAGTCAGATTGGGTGGGGTCAAATAGGAGGAGGAGGAGCCTGGGCAGAATGGGTAAGGTCATAGAGGAGGGGCTTAGGAGGAGCCTAGTCAGATTGGGTGGGGTCAGAGAGAAGGGGTATAGGAGGAGCCTGGGCATAATGGGTGGGGTCAGACAGCAGAGGAGGAGGGGTTTAGGAGGAGCCAAGTCAGAGTGGGTGGGGTCAAATAGGAGGGGTATAGGAGGAGCCTGGGCAGAATGGGTGCGGTCAGACGGGTATGGGAGGAGCCTGGGCAGAATGGGTGGGTCAGACAGCAGAGGAGGGGCTTAGGAGGAACCTAGTCAGATTGGGTGGGGTCAAATAGGAAGAGCCTGGGCAGAATGGGTGGGTTCAGAGAGGAGGGGTATAGGAGGAGCCTGGGCAGAATGGGTGGGGTCAGACAGCAGAGGAGGGGTTTAGGAGGAGCCAAGTCAGAGTGGGTGGGGTCAAATAGGAGGGGTATAGGAGGAGCCTGGGCAGAATGGGTGCGGTCAGATGGGTATGGGAGGAGCCTGGGCAGAATGGGTGGAGTCAGAGAGGAGGGGGTATAGGAGGAGCCTGGGCAGAATGGGTGGGGTCAGACAGCAGAGGAGGGGTTTAGGAGGAGCTTAGTCAGAATGGGTGGGGTCAGACAGCAGAGGAGGGGCTTAGGAGGAGCCTAGTCAGATTGGGTGGGGTCAGAGAGGAGGGGTATAGGAGGAGCCTAGTCAGATTGGGGTCAGAGAGGAGGGGTATAGGAGGAGCCTAGTCAGATTGGGGTCAAATAAGAGGGGTATAGGAGGAGCCTGGGCAGAATGGGTGCAGTCAGACGGGTATGGGAGGAGCCTGGGCAGAATGGGAGGAGTCAGAGAGGAGGGGGGTATAGGAGGAGCCTGGGCAGAATGGGTGGGGTCAGACTGGTATGGGAGGAGCCTGGGCAAAATGGGTGGGGTCAGACAGCAGAGGAGGGGCTTAGGAGGAGCCTAGTCAGATTGGGTGGGGTCAGAGAGAAGGGGTATAGGAGGAGCCTGGGCAGAATGGGTGGGGTCAGACGGGTATGGGAGGAGCCTGGGCAGAATGGGTGGAGTCAGAGAGGAGGGGGTATAGGAGGAGCCTGGGCAGAATGGGTGGGGTCAGACAGCAGAGGAGGGGCTTAGGAGGAGCCTGGGCAGAATGGGTGGGGTCAAATAGGAGGGGTATAGGAGGAGCCTGGGCAGAATGGGTGGGGTCAGAGAGGAGGGGGTATAGGAAGAGCCTGGGCAGAATGGGTGGGGTCAGACAGCAGAGGAGGAGGGGCTTAGGAGGAGCCTAGTCAGATTGGGTGGGGTCAGAGAGGAGGGGTATAGGAGGAGCCTAGTCAGATTGGGGTCAAATAAGAGGGGTATAGGAGGAGCCTGGGCAGAATGGGTGCAGTCAGACGGGTATGGGAGGAGCCTGGGCAGAATGGGTGGGGTCAGACAGCAGAGGAGGGGCTTAGGAGGAGCCTGGGCAGAATGGGTGGGGTCAGACAGCAGAGGAGGGGCTTAGGAGGAGCCTAGTCAGATTGGGTGGGGTCAGAGAGGAGGGGTATAGGAGGAGCCTAGTCAGATTGGGTGGGGTCAAATAGGAGGAGCCTGGGCAGAATGGGAGGAGTCAGAGAGGAGGGGGGTATAGGAGGAGCCTGGGCAGAATGGGTGGGGTCAGACTGGTATGGGAGGAGCCTGGGCAAAATGGGTGGGGTCAGACAGCAGAGGAGGGGCTTAGGAGGAGCCTAGTCAGATTGGGTGGGGTCAGAGAGAAGGGGTATAGGAGGAGCCTGGGCAGAATGGGTGGGGTCAGACGGGTATGGGAGGAGCCTGGGCAGAATGGGTGGAGTCAGAGAGGAGGGGGTATAGGAGGAGCCTGGGCAGAATGGGTGGGGTCAGACAGCAGAGGAGGGGTTTAGGAGGAGCCAAGTCAGATTGGGTGGGGTCAAATAGGAGGGGTATAGGAGGAGCCTGGGCAGAATGGGTGGAGTCAGAGAGGAGGGGGTATAGGAAGAGCCTGGGCAGAATGGGTGGGGTCAGACAGCAGAGGAGGAGGGGCTTAGGAGGAGCCTAGTCAGATTGGGTGGGGTCAGAGAGGAGGGGTATAGGAGGAGCCTAGTCAGATTGGGTGGGGTCAAATAGGAGGAGCCTGGGCAGAATGGGAGGAGTCAGAGAGGAGGGGGGTATAGGAGGAGCCTGGGCAGAATGGGTGGGGTCAGACTGGTATGGGAGGAGCCTGGGCAGAATGGGTGGAGTCAGAGAGGAGGGGCTTAGGAGGAGCCTAGTCAGATTGGGTGGGGTCAAATAGGAGGAGCCTGGGCAGAATGGGAGGAGTCAGAGAGGAGGGGGTATAGGAGGAGCCTGGGCAGAATGGGTGAAGTTAAACATCATGGAGGGCATGGATGGAATGGGATTGTGCTGATTTTGCAGTGTTTTTCGATTTTTGGGGGTGTTCATGGGGAGGGACAGGCCATGTGGCTGGGGGCCATTTTGAGTGCTGCTACAGGCACTGGCCATGTGCTGGGAGGCAAGTGGCCATTTTGAATGCAGGCATTGTTGTTAGGCCTGCAACCATTTTGCCTACTTTTCAACCTTTATGCCCAGGGGTAGTGAGTCTTGCATGGGCCTAGTCTTTCTGTGGGTTGTCTTGAATTTAAACATCATGGAGGGCATGGATGGAATGGGATTGTGTGGATTTTTCAGTGATTTTCGTTTTTTGGGGCTGTACTTGTGGCCTTTTCACCAGGGGTATTTGAGTCTAGCATGGGCCTAGTCTTTCTGTGGGGTGTCTTGAACTTAAACATCATGGAGGGCATGGATGGAATGGGATTGTGCTGATTTTTCAGTTTTTTTCCGATTTTTTTGGGGTGTATAACTGAACTGAATGTTCCTCTGTCTTCCATTGTTTTTAGGTGCACAAGACTCAAGAGAACCACCAGTGCCAGGAAGAAGTCCTGCTTCGGTGTGTGTGTGCAGCATAACGTCACGCGACGTCACGTCTGGCCTCAGACAACTCTACAATTCGTGCAACTGCGGCCTGCTGTCTGACCTGCTCTGAAGAAGATGGCCCCAAAAAAAGGTGTCCGTAGCTCCTCTAGCAAGAAAGTTGCTAGTAAGGAGCAGAAGAAGCAAGTTACCAAGGAGGCTGGTGTGCCAACCGCCACGTTTTTTGGGAGCAAAAAAAAAAGTATGCCTGCAGCAGCAGCAGGATCTGCTGGGGACCAAGCTGGGAGCAGCACCCCCGCTCCATTGGGTTCAGTGCCTCCACCACCACGCCAACTTAAGTCAAAGCCCTTGAGTGCTTCAGAGGCAGTCAGTGTACTTCTCCAATCACCATCGACCAGTGATGTTGGCTCATCGCAAGAAAGTAGCAGCAATGTCCCTGAATCAACACAGGTTGTTGTAACTCATCTGACAAGTGTTGAACAACCACAGCCGCAACAACAACACCATGTGCAAGTACAAGCCCAAGTACATGTGGAAGGAGAGGCAGCAAAAGGAGATGCGCAAGCAGAGGTGCATGGAGGGTCACAAGTGCCCACAATAGTTGTTCCTCCCGAAGTAGGGGCACATCAGGAAATCGACAATCAAGCCGAGGTATCATTGGAAGCCACTCCTCCTGATGATCATTCATTGTCTTCCACATCCCTAGCAATGAAAAGATCAAGGTTGGTGTCTACATCTTCTTCAAGCCCACCTCCTTCTGATGAGACGGATCCCAATTGGGAACCAGCACCACTGCCGTCTGAGAGTGAGGCACACCATGATCTGACAAAGGTACCTAAGCGTAAAAGGAAGGTCGTCGAAAAACTCATAGCTATGGAGTGTGATGAGGCTCAACAAGAAGTGACGGATACTGCTGCTGATGAAGCCTCTCACGATGACGACGAGCCAGTCATCACAAAGGTCACTGCAGCCCCAGCGGGCATGCAGCAAAGAGACATTGTGACCCTATCCCGAGAAGCTGCTGAGCGTGATGATGATGTCGACGAGGAGGCAATGGAAATACAACAATCATTGGATTTGGAGTTAACTAGTACACCAACACCTACCGCTTCCATATTTCTTCCTCGCAAGAAGGGACCTCGATCCACCTCGACCTCAATTCGTGGTGGTGAAAGTGCAAAACGTACTGAAGTTCGGCAATCCACATCCTCCACTTCATCTGGCATTAGCAGCAGGACCACCACCACCAGTATCGCCGCCTCCTCCGGCCCCCAAAGACATTTCAAGTCTCCAGTTTGGGACTTCTTTAGTGTTTGCCCAAAAATGGAAAACGTAGCCATTTGTAGCATTTGTAAGCTTCGAGTTAGTCGTGGTAAGTTTGGTACCAACTATGGTACCGGAGGCCAGAGAGGTCATCTTAGGAGAGCGCACCCTGTCCAATGGTTTCCGCACCTAGAGGCGTTCAAGGAAGCCAGAATTGCACGTAATGAAAATGTTGATTTTTCATCTGATGATGACGAGGAGGAAGAAGACGATTCAAACACTTCACTTACACCCAGTACCCCTGTCAGCAGCACACCCCATGTGAGGCACACTAAGAGTGTGGGAGAGAGTGAGACATCAATGCGGAAAAGTTCATCAGCGAGCGTAACTGGGTCGAAGATATCATCATCATCCCGTAAATCCTTGGTCCAGGGCAACATTAAAAAGATGTTGTTTACAGAAGCGCAATATGAACGCAACCACCCACTGACGCGTCTGTATAACACTAAGCTGGCTAAAATGCTAGCTCTGGACCTTCTCCCTTTTTCTTTTGTAGAAGGGGTTGGTTTTCTAGAATTAGTGGCAGAGCTCTGCCCTAAATGGAAGGTTCCTAGCCGGTTCTATTTTGCCCGAGTTGCGGTTCCAGCACTACATGAAGATGTTCTGAAGGTGATTGGGGCAGCTTTGCAGAAGAGTGCTGTTCACACTATACATCTGACAACAGACATGTGGACCAGTGGCGCAGGCGCTGATTACATGTGCATCACTGCACACTGGGTCTCTTTTTCAGGGGCTAAAGCAAAGCTAAACACAGGTGTTGACACGGACATTGTTTTTAAAGCTGCTCGGAAACATGCAACACTAGCCATGTTTGGTTTGGAGAAACGTCACACAGCAGAAAACATTTTGGATGGCTTTAACACAAAGGTCCTTAACTGGCTGTCCCCACTAAAACGCCAGGTTGGTTATGTTTCCACGGACAATGGCGCCAATATAGTTAAGGCCATGAGGAAGGGTGACTATTTCAGAGTGCCGTGTTTGGCGCACTGTATAAACCTGGTTGTCCAAAAATTCTTGAGTAATAAAGGCAGTGCAGCGTACAGAGTATTGGACACCTGCCGAAAAATGTGCAACCATTTCAGCCATTCTTTTAAGGCCCGGAAGCAGCTGAGGAGCCTGCTATATCAACGTCAAATGCCAGTGAAAGCACTCATCCAGGAGGTGGTAACACGTTGGAACTCAACCTTCTACATGCTTGAGCGTCTGTATGAGCAGTATACGGTACTCGATCAATATTTCTTGACAGAGGGTACAGAGGACCTGAGGATGGGTGCGGCGCAATGGAACATAGTTCAAAGCCTGACACGCATGCTTCGTCCTTTTGAGTTCTTCACGCGTGCAGTCAGCAAGGAGGACTGTAATTTGGGAAAAGCTATCCCATTGTTGTACATGCTGGAGGACCAACTGAAGGAGGTGTGTTCTGTGTTTGAAAAAGATGTAAAAAACCAAGACTCTTTTGATCTGGCTGTGAAATTATTAGAGCTCCTACAAGGTGATGAACGTCTTAAAACGATCCACTCAGAAGAGCATTACATTTGTGCTACTATTCTGGATCCACGCTACAAAAAGGCGTTGGCAGGCCAAGCATTCTTTCCTTTTGATGATGAACATGTTCCAAAGTACAAACGTTGGCTAGCCTTGTCAGCCAAGAGGTTTGAAAGAGAACGGCTGAAAATTGAAGGAAATGGCAGTACATCAGCAGGCCATCCCCAGTCAAAACAATCCACTTCTGCACCTGTGGCTGTGGCACAAGTGACCTCTCAGCCGTTAAAGACACCGGCAACCGGATCATCTGCACCAGACACAACAGAAACATTGGAGGCTGAAGAGGATTGGCTAGCTCTGTGTGGGTTTGGTTCTCAAAAGGTCAGAGGCACAGCAAGAGCTAAGCAAAGTGGAGGAACCTTGGATGAGGACCTTGAGTCGATGGTGAAGGACTATCTGAATGACTCAACAGAGGTCTATGTTAATTCTGACCCATTGGCGTATTGGCATGGGAAAAAAGAATTGTGGCCACAGCTCACCAACCTGGCTTTAAACTACTTGTCTTGCCCACTCGCAAGCGTGTCTTCTGAACGTGTTTTCAGTGCTGCTGGTGGCATTGTAACTCCCAAACGGAGCCGCCTCTCGCCCAAAAATGTGGAGAGGTTAACAATGATCAAGATGAATCAGCACCTCATACCACCAGATTTCAGAGTACGAGAAATCGCGCCGGGTGAAGACGAGGTGGCCAGCAACATAGATGAGGGAATTTCTACTCTGTCAGGTGACACTGAGCTCACCCTGCCTGAATTCGCAGAGTATGATGACGAAGCCTTATTCTCATTCCTGGACCGTGATACTGAGCCCTGAAAATGAGACAACGAATCAATAACTTTCTTTTTCGTCCTTATTCACTTTTATTCCTGTGTGTCTGTCTTTCTTTGTTGTGCACAGTGAATATATTTCAAACTTTAATCAGATAATCACAAAAACAAGCCCATCAGCAGAACGGTCTTCACTGGTTTGCTAATTGATTTGAAGTTGCCGCAGTCTGGATTCCTCAGGTTCACAAGTTCAGAAGAACATGCTCCTCTATCCTCCTCCTTCAGACTCCTATTTCCATCAAACCAGAGGGCTGGTTTACGCCCAATGAAGAAAGACTCATCACTTGTGGGGGTGTTGTTCTACCTCTTTGCAGGTGAGTTGACGGCTCTGGGACCATTGTTGGGAAGCTCTAATACCGGATAAAAGTGTTTTGGACCAAATCCGAGGCGCAAATTTTTTTGTGTTTTTGCTGACTTGCTTGCCTTTGAGGTGCTCTTAGGGGGGGTTCCGTCTGTTTGTGGGTGAGTTTCGGGGTCTGGGAGCACTGCTGGGACACTCTAATCTTGATTGCATTTGCTTTTCAGGAAATCCGTGGTGGCAACCCCGACTTATGGCGTAGCTACGCAGCGCGTTTGGACCGAAGGCCGAGAAATATTGCAAGTATGAGATTTTGCTTTTGGCCTGTTTGGGGGTGTTATGCTTCTTGGCGGGTGGGTTGGCCGGTCTTGGGGCATTCCTGGGAAGGTCTAATACCGGGTTGAAGTGGTTGGGACAAAATCCAGGCCGATTTTTTTTTTGCTATTTCTGACATTTTGCTCAATGTATCGTTTTCGGGGGCCTGTTTGTGGGGCTTCCTGGTGTTTGTGGGTGAGTTTCGGGGTCTGGGAGCACTGCTGGGACACTCTAATCTTGATTGCATTTGCTTTTCAGGAAATCCGTGGTGGCAACCCCGACTTATGGCCTAGCCACGCAGCGCGTTTGGACCGAAGGCCGAGAAATATTGCAAGTATGAGATTTTGCTTTTGGCCTGTTTGGGGGTGTTATGCTTCTTGGCGGGTGGGTTGGCGGGTCTTGGGGCATTCCTGGGAAGGTCTAATACCGGGTAGAAGTGGTTGGGACAAAATCCAGGCCGATTTTTTTTTTGCTATTTCTGACATTTTGCTCAATGTAGCGTTTTCGGGGGCCTGTTTGGGGGGCTTCCTGGTGTTTGTGGGTGGGTTTCGGGGTCTGGGCGCACTGCTGGCTATATATACTTTACTTTGCAAGAGGTTTGAAGCAAATCCATGGTGGCAGAGGGGAGTTAGGGCCTAGCTGCAGAGCGCGCGCGGAGTGATTTGGGAAATTTGGGAAAAACTGACTAAGTCCCCATTTTTGTACTTTTGCTCTTTGGCTGTTTGGGGGTCTTCTACTCGTTTTCTCCTGGGTTGACGGCGCTGGGGCCATTGCTGGGAAGCTCTAATACCGGATAAAAGTGGTTTGGACCAAATCCCAGGCAGAATTTTTTTTGTGTTTTTGATGACTTGCTTGCCTTTGAGGTGCTCTTAGGGGGGGTTCCGTCTGTTTGTGGGTGAGTTTCGTGGTCTGGGAGCACTGCTGGGACACTCTAATCTTGATTGCATTTGCTTTTCAGGAAATCCGTGGTGGCAACCCCGACTTATGGCCAAGCTACGCAGCACGTTTGGACCGAAGGACGAGAAATATTGCAAGTATGAGATTTTGCTTTTGGCCTGTTTGGGGGTGTCGTGTTATGCTTTTTGGCGGGTGGGTTGGCGGGTCACTCTTGGGGCATTCCTGGGAAGGTCTAATACCGGGTAGAAGTGGTTGGGACAAAATCCTCGCGGAAAAGCCTTTTGGCACTTTTTGTAACTTAGGGTTCGTTAGGGTTAGCCCTAGCAGCAGGATTGCATGTGTTTCGGGGTGTTCTAGATTTTTGCAACTGAGTTCTGGGGTCTTAGAGCACTCGTGAGAATGTGTAATTTTAGTTGCAAGTCATTTGAAGAAAATCCATGGTGGGAAAGGGGGGATTTGGCATAGTTAAAGAAAGCCTTTGCCACTATTCTTAACTTGGGGTTCGTTAGGGTTAGCAGTATTTCTATTGCATGTGTTTGGGTGGGGGGGTTTTCGAGTCTTGGAGCGATGCTGGCTATGGATACTTTTGCTTGGTTGCTTGCAAGTGGTTTGAATGCAATCCACGGTGGGTAAGGGGTAATTAGTAAGGGGGTACTTCGGCCTACTTTTACTTTCAAAGTAAGTTTTGTCACCAGTTTTCTGCTAGGCCTCGTTTTTTGAGATTTGATTGGGGGTCTTCTACATTTTTGCGACTGGCTTTAGTAAGGGTCTGGGTGGGAGCACTGCTGGGAAGATCTAATTTTGTTCTAAAACACAGTTTACAGTACACCTAGCTTGAGGGGAAAGATCCGCTACATTAATTTGCCCCTACTTATTTATCCTTCAAAAGGTGACTCAGACAGAGTACGCACTTTCAAAAATATTGTACTGTCTACTAGGAAAATCAAAGTGTGACTTTTTGCACTCCACAGCCTACATACCTTATATTTATTTATCAGTGGTGTTGTAATATTATATCACTTCCTGTTTTTCGTTGAATAATTACAGGCCGGGTTTCAGTCTCTGCAATGGGGAAAAAAGGATGGAGTCAGGCTTCACATTAGCGAGCCACAATTCAGCATCAGGCAGGCAGTGGACAGGGTGTCTTCTGGTGACCAACATCGATGGACGAAGCGTCGGCTGCAATGGAGGAGTGCCGCTAATAAGAGGATTTTTTTTCTGCAGGCAACTTACTTACCACTTTCAACAGGACAACTACAACAACATAGATACAGTATCCCTTGCCTTTTTCTCTGACTGTGACTGCATTTCTTGGATCTCTCTCTGCTTCTAAATTGATCCCTTAACACATCACTTAGTCCACTCCACTATCACATCTGCACCACACATAGTCATTTGTAAGTGCTCCTACGTAATTCGCAAGTCGCAGCACGCCCCAGCCCGTAGAGGACTGGGATGGCCCCAATGATGAAGCATGTCACCAAGGGGCAACCCTGGTGAGTGAGGGGACACCTAGAAAAAGAGCAATTTCTCCTTTTCTATCTACTATACCTTCCAGACCAACCCCATTGAGTGTTGTGAATGGATTTATAGTGACCAGCAAGGCTCTCAGGTATCTGGCTACAGAGACCTTATGTTGAATATAGTTATCAATATTTCCACACACGCCCTGTACTGTCGCATTCTTTCTTCCACAGTTGTCGAAAGTACTACTTACTTTTCACTGACATGCATGCAGTAGTGTATGCACTTTCAAAGATTGATGGATAGGTTTGTACCCAAAGAATTGTTTATGTTCAATTGTTTGTCTATGCTGTGCTTTTTTTACAGGGTGTCTTCTGGTGACCAACATCGATGGACGAAGCGTCGGCTGCAATGGAGGAGTGCCGCTAATAAGAGGATTTTTTTTCTGCAGGCAACTTACTTACCACTTTCAACAGGACAACTACAACAACATAGATACAGTATCCCTTGCCTTTTTCTCTGACTGTGACTGCATTTCTTGGATCTCTCTCTGCTTCTAAATTGATCCCTTAACACATCACTTAGTCCACTCCACTATCACATCTGCACCACACATAGTCATTTGTAAGTGCTCCTACGTAATTCGCAAGTCGCAGCACGCCCCAGCCCGTAGAGGACTGGGATGGCCCCAATGATGAAGCATGTCACCAAGGGGCAACCCTGGTGAGTGAGGGGACACCTAGAAAAAGAGCAATTTCTCCTTTTCTATCTACTATACCTTCCAGACCAACCCCATTGAGTGTTGTGAATGGATTTATAGTGACCAGCAAGGCTCTCAGGTATCTGGCAACAGAGACCTTATGTTGAATATAGTTATCAATAATTCCACACACGCCCTGTACTGTCGCATTCTTTCTTCCACAGTTGTCGAAAGTACTACTTACTTTTCACTGACATGCATCCAGTAGTGCATGCACTTTCAAAGATTGATGGATAGGTTTGTACCCAAAGATTTGTTTATGTTCACAATTGTTTGTCCATGCTGTGCTATTTTTTCTTGTCTCCCAAAACCTTTCCCAAAAACCCCCGTACCCATCCATATTTCAAACCCTAACCCTCTTCCCCCGGGCTGTGTGGTTTGCATTGATGTGTGACTAAATTACAGCAATAAATCCACACACTTGCTGGGGAGGATAAGGTGATAGCAACAGGCTGGTGAAGAAATCCGAGGATATATTCTTACTCTGATTGACAAAGACCCATGGCTAATGTCAAAGAACTTCAACCGAATTAGTTATACTTTAACATTTGTTAGGCTACAATGTGGCACTGTTCTAGTGTACTTCTGTCACCTGCTATATTCTCTATTGTACCGTTGTATTGCTCAGGAGGACAAACCAGATTTCATTTTCTTTTTTTTCATAGGCATGCAACTGCCACTGTGTCACACCACTAGTACCACCGCTATGAGGAAATTTTATCCGCCCAGGATTGCCAACCTTATTCGCTGTTTCCCGTGGAGCCAGCCCTGGGCCTAGCCCTACTTGCAAACAGAAATTACAGGTAAGATAGACGTTTGGTTGGAGGTAGTATAATGGAGTATTAGGAGAGACGAGAGATTGGATTGACGGTAGTACTACTAAAGTCCTAGGACTATTCAGGAAAACAAACTTACTGTTAAACCCCCACCCACCAGACTCAAAAGCAGTAAAAACAGGTATGGTCAGATAAAGTTTCAAAAAGTATATTTTTATAGCCCTAACAAAATGATCTCCCGCAAGACCCTCCCTAACCCCAACGATTGTCCTTCAAAAGTCCCCAAAAATCCCAACTCCCAATTCCCACCCCCCAAAAGTCTCTAAAAAAGGGGCAAGGGACACTATGGCAGGGTGCTGTTGGAATTAGCAGCCAGGGCATTATGCTCCTTGCGGAGGGTGGCAAGTTCGAAGCGGAGGCCCTCCACCACGTTCTTATAGTTATGGACCTCCTGCTCCAGGTAGGACAGTCTGAGGGATAAGCGGCGCCGGTGTGCCTTGCAAATCCTGTGAGGGGCAGCTGCTTTCTTTGCTGCTGGGCGGTGGCGTTTGGCTTTGGTATCACCGCTCCGTACCGCTGGAGCACTGCGCTGGCTGGCAGCCCGCACGGAGGAGGATGCAGCTGTCCCAGTGGACGTTGTTGTTGTACCAGACTGCGTCTCCTCCTCCTCCAGGGCCACCAGCCGCCGATATTCAGCGACAGTGGCATCCAGCCTCCGTTGCCGAACCATTCGAGCCAGCTCCTTCCTCCTTGATGGTGTCTTGGATTTGGAAGGAGCAACTACATGAAAAAAGAAAGACATAGTCTGTAACCAATGCTCCTTAAGATTAACACAAAATGATTGAGCAGAAAGTTGTCACAGTACAAGTAGCAAATTGAAAGCACAGTACATAACTATTGAGGACAGTATCTATGTAACCTCCGACTTCTTCATCCTTGCTCTAACATTAGTGGGAGTTTCAGGAACAAATTCTACGAGCACTATGGACTTCCATTACAGTCGACTATGACAGTACACCACTCTTATTCTTCTTCTTCTTTCTTGTTTAGGAAAATTGGTACGTTATCTTATGCAAGCCGGCATAATGCCAGCGCAGTGAACTTGCACCCGAGAAAAACAGACGCACACCATGGTGAGTGAGACAGACTTGCGTTACTGTACCGGTCCAGTACATGCAGGTGGTGAAGCTCTTACTTTTCTATTACGGGTGGCACTGAGAATACTCTGTTAAAAGGGCTACTGCTTAATTAATTTAGCTTTCACCCTACAGTGCAAATGAGTATTAGAAAAGGAAAATGAAGAAGCTAAATTATCTGATTATCTATCACTTCACATGGGATGTATTTGATGACATATGGGATGACTTTAGGTGCTTTGCTTATTATTGAGTGAACAGTGATACCCCCACACATGAATGACGTACTACTACTAAACTAAAGTTATTAAGAGAGGTAGGGAGTGTCCACCGTAATAACCGGATATATGCTGTGCTTGCAGTTGCAATACAAACTACTGCTACTATTCATGGTAGTATTTGGACAACGTTACAACTTCTTTTCCTTGCCTTTCCTACACTGGAACGGACGTGCGGGTGCGGTGTTACATGCTCTTCAAAGTAACACTTAGTTCATCCAGGGACCGTCTACTCTCTCTATATACACATATGCTATCTAAGAGTCAGATAGTACCATGAATGATCCAGGCATCCATCCATTCAAAGTATATTGCACACATACAGTTTCTGTCTCACCCACCCAGGCTGTTCTCCTTCCACCCATCCTTGCTTCATCATTCACCCAGCCATGCACCATACCATTTTCTTACCTTCCCAGCCACCTCGGGGACCAAGCAAACACATATCATTCTTCTTTGCCAGTCATCATTACATTTCTCGTGCTTCCACACTTACTTACACCCTTCTTTCGCTTTTCGTTCATCCCATCCATCAAGTTCACCTCAGATCTGATTGGGATTCTTCTCGCCAAAAACTTCACAGCTAAGTCGAAGTACATTTAGAGGAGGCTACTACCTGCTTTTTTTATAATACACCCGTGCAGAAAGCATACTCTGCAGTCTTCAATCTCAATGACTAAGGAATGTATAGCTTACCTCTGCCCGCCACTACCGTGTGAACCCTCACAGGCATGTCCTTGTCCGGCACTTGCACCGCCTCCTCCCCAGAGTTGTCCTCCTCGTCCAATGCCACCACCACCTCCGCGCTGGCCCCGTCTCCAGATGTTCCACCTACAAAGTACATTTAATAATGTTAGAATACACCACTCACTACTATATAATATTTGGTCTAGGAGGAAGAAAGAATTGTGAAAAAAACGGTATACAATTTAATAATTTATGACTGTGTACTCTAGAGTAAAAATGTCCCTTTTTCCAGGGAAGGCTGTTGTCTTGCTGCACTTGTTGGCACAACTGATGAATGTTTGCTTTTTACTTTTTAACACGCACCACTTTTTCTCCTAACAGACAGAACCTTGACTTCTAAGAACACGAGCAGGATCAAGTTCAAACCAGGTGAGAGCTCGGCTCGACCACAAGAAATGTGTCCAATTAATCGTCAGCACTAAGCACTTTTCCATTTTCAGTTACACGTTCACTTTTATGACAAACTTGAATTTAATAAATGTGTTTACTTTTAATAAAGCTTTTAAACTTAACTAGACTCTGTGGTTTTTGGTCCTCCAGACTAGAGTGGATGAGCTAAAGGTTTTTGAATTTTTGCAAGCATGAGTCCGTGCCTCTGCCATCGGTGACTTTGGGAGCTAAATGACTCTGCCACACTATCTAGTCAGTAAGGAGATTGGGGGTTCAACTACAAAGTCTGTTATCACTGAGGTATGTGGAAAGTCTAACAGTTACAGCACCTATTATAATTGATAAGCTAAGCGATGCATTATTTAGTGTCCATAGTTCTGTTTGTGCAGATTTGTCCCTGCAACAGTAGTAGAATGGATTGTCCTCCTATCCAAACCAAAAGTAAAGTAGTATCTTATTCTTGGTGGTCATTCACCTTTTTATTGTTGGCAATGGTCAAAGCATAAACATTTAGAATACTTGAAAAGACATTATGGACAATCCCAGAGGACTGCACTCAGTGCATAGAGCTATTGCTGACTAGAATGGGAGTCCAATGGAAATGCCAAATGTGCAATCTTAGTTAGCTACACAGACAGACTAATGAGAATAATCTAGTAATACCACACGGAGTCATAGTCGAGGCAGGATAAGAATTTAGATCCTGTCTACAAGAAGATCAAAGACGATTTAGAAAAAATCGAATGAGGAACGCTAGGAAAAAATAAGTACTCTATATTAAAATTAAAACTTACTGGGGCCAGCAAAGGAGCCCTCGCCTGCCCGGTCCTGGCCTGCATCGTCAACAGCACCCTCCTCCTCCTCCTCCTCCTCCTGTGTCCTCTTCTTGCCCCTGGGGGAAGCTGATGTACAACATGAAAGAAAGAAAAACAGAAAACATGGATGATATTTCTCAACCAAATCAAACATTTCAAAAGAACTAACAAAGTAACAAAATATTTTTGCGAAATAGCAAATAGGGAACGACTCCATATTATTGACCAATCTCATGTGGTCGACTACGTCATTACTTTAGTATTGCTTGATTTGCGGACCGTCGAATTGGAAACTATCCTATGTAACTCACTAAACAAAGCACTAAAAAGGTTTGCCTAGGATTGGCAGGCAGCAGTCCGCAGCACGCAAAGTGACAGCCAAAGTCCATCGTGATTGAAGATCAGCGACAACACTAAAGTTTCCTACTACATTAACCAGTCATTAAAATACTCAAACTATTAATCCACCACCACTATTTCTTCTTATCGCCATGTGTACAAAGGAAGGACTGGACTTGAGTCTGTAGGGGCTGATTTAGAAGGCCCGTGCGGCTCTTTTGCTCCATTGTTGCGTGACTTTTGTGACGCAGCGACAGCACAAAAGAGGCGCAATGGTGCGGCGTATATTAACAACGTGACGCATATGGGAGATGCATCACGTTGTAAAGCCCTGCGCCAATAGGGGGCGTTCCGGCGCAAGGGAGGGCGTTCCTGCGCAGGAACGCATCCTAAAAGTGGCTGAGGGAAATCTACAAGATTTCAATCAGTCACTTTGAGGACAATGATGCGTGACTCAAACCCTGCGCCTGCTTGAAGCACACGTACGGCTTGACGCAGCATTGGGGAGATAGGGCACCCCAGAGCATTGATGGAGCTGCACCATCGTTGCGACGCAACTCCAGCAATGCGCCGCCTTTACGGCACAGATGCGTAACGCTTTGGTGACGTTTTGGGCCCATGGTGCGCCGTATTGTAAATACGGCGCACCATGGGTGATGGTGGCGTGACGCACAATTACTGGCGCATCCCTGCTACTTTGCAGGGATGCGCCGGTAATTAAAAATCTGAACCTTAGTGTGTAGCATTACGCAGTTCTTTCAACTACACTCATACATAATTTCACAGGCCAATGAAATGAACACAAAATCTAAAACAAATAAGCATAGTAGCAACACTACTGAGAAGAAGGAGAGCAGTGTACCTGAAATGCACAGAAGATTTTGAAATATAATTTACCTACAATGTAATGAGCAGCATTATTGCTCTTGGTAAAAAACAAAAATTTGCAATATAATAACACAGCAGGAGAAAACATAGTAGTAAAGACATAGCTACTACTACTCACCAAGCCCGGGGATCTCAAGGCCAAGGAGGTCGAGCAGATCTCGCTCACGGGTCAGGACATCCGTCCAGCGGTGGGTGGCCTGGTTGTAGGTGCGCCAGACCCGAGAGCGGTGGTAAATGGCCTGGCACACTTTGTCCCACCGCTTCCGGTGCTCCCGGGCCCACTTACCCGGTACTGATCTTGCCGCCTCCCATGATGGTCCTGGGGAGGCGGCGCTGAACATAAAAAATGAGTTGGCCCACCTCCTCCGGGGTAAAGATCTCCCTGGGTACGACCTCCTCCCCCCTCAAACGCCCGCACGGGAGCCGGACACGGGGTGCGGGACCCTTCCCCTTCTCGGGATGCTTCCCGGCTCCCTTCACCATGGTCTGGGCGGAAAGGAATAAAGAAAATAGAATAGGGAAGAGAAGAAAAAAAAAGAGTTTACAAAAGTAGTTTTAAATTAACCAAAAGTAGCAGTAAACACAAAAATATAGGGCTAGAAAAATAGAGGGATAGATAATAAGTAAAATAGATTAAAAAAAACTTCAAACAAGCAAAGGATGGCAGAGATTGACAGAGGATACAAAGACCATGCCCAGAACCATAGCAATGAATGAGAAACAAGATGGCCGCGCCCGTTCACGACCGCGCGGGTAAGTTCGCGCGAGATTTTCCTTGCGAACACGCACGAAACTGTACTGGCAAGCCGCAGACTTTGCGAGATTACACTTCGCGCCCGGAAACGGAAATACGTCAGGCAAACAAGATGGCTGCGCCCTTGAACGACCGCGAGGGTAACTTCGCGCCTTGCGCTACGAGCGGCTCGCAAAAACGCACAAAACCTTGCCAACTAACATGCCGCAAAAAAAACAAATTGCATATTTGCACGAATTTGCGGCTTCCGAATCCGATCTCGCGCGTGTTCGCGCCCCGCGAACCCCGCGAAATTGCAGAAAAACGAGTTTTTCAAAACTGAAAGCACTCGGCAGGGGCAAGAGTTCAAACTCATCATTAGTAACAATTCCCAGTAGTGCTTCCTGACTGGGGCCCCTCCAGAATTCAGTTGCTAGTTGCAACAGTTGTATGACCCTGCTCTGACCCTCACAGCAGGCTCATAGAATAGCTACAAGTAGGCCACAAAGGTCCTGGGGAAAAAAAATGCACTGCAACAGAAAGCAAAATTACAGATAAGGAAGCAGGTGCCAGACTGGAATTTTAAAACAGTGACACATTAATAAACTAACCCCAAATTAATTCATCTCAGTTGAAGCAGGGCTGGTGTGCTTGCTTTTTCCCCCCATAATCTACAGTAATGATGAACCAGAGGGTGGCATTGATGTAACAGAGGGTTGCAGTGGTGAAACAGAGGGTGCTGGGAACCTGTGATGATGAACCAGACGTAGAAACAACATAATTCGCGACCGTTGCGTGCCGAAATGTAAGTTCGCAATTGCGAACTGGTACGAAACCCTCGCGAACTGGCAGAAATCCTTGCAAACACAAAAAAAAAAAATCCGCAAATTCGCAAGAATTCGCGGATTTTGCGGATTGCGAGTTCGCAAATCCGCAAAATTCGCGAACACGAGATTCGCAAAATTCGCCCATACTTAGCTGTGAGATCAGTGCGCGCGCTGCTGTAGTCAGAGCATGGGTTCTTCTCGGTCCTCGTTACCCAATGTACAGGGAACCGTAACAATTGCGCTTCAACAGAGAATTATGTGTAGATGAACGTATGTCAGCGCAGTGCTTTTTAAAATAAAATAAAAAAGGAAAAGCACAATTACTGTCTCAATGGTATCAAGTGATATACTCTTTTTTTCACAGAAATTAAAATAAGCATTTATTTTCTTGAGTTCCCATACGCAGGTCCTCAGGGCAAAAAAGACAGGTCATTATGAAGACGTGCTCATAACTCTGGGAGGTCTGTCTCTCCTTTACAAATTCTGCAATACTTTGTTTGGTTTATAAGAAACGAAGGATTTAAGGGCGCAGATTACTTCTTCTTGTCTTATCTACCTAATACTAGGCAGGACAGGAGGTGTGCTGAGAAAAGGCATCACGTGGAGATAGAAAATTAGAAGTAAAAGGCGATTTTTTTTTTTTTGCCAACAGACTCTCTTCTACTTAGCTGCATAATAACGGGAATCATGTTTAAAGAGAGGAAATATGTGGATTCCTATCAAAGAACTCTAAGCTGACCGAATTCAATGATGGTGTCAACTTTCGCTTCACTATGAGGCTGCCCGCGGCCCACGCTGAGGGCCCCCATAAGAGGGCAGCCACCCTAGTGCCACATTATAGCACACACCCACAACAGGGCTAGTGTTTGGACCTTCCCGATGTCCAAGCACTGCTCTGTCATTTCCGGCGCACCAGGGGGCAGGTATATCTGCCTCCCTGCCCAGCTGGTGATCCTTTTTCACGCCGAGGTCACGTGTTCAGTTTCTGCAAACCTGGGGAGGCCATTGAACGTGCCCATGGGGGTGGATAAAGCTGGGGCTAAAATAGAGAATAGCAGTTCCCAAGTTAAGTGGAGGCCACGAACTTGAAACACCTGCAGAGGTAGATGTGAATTGTCCGGCCAGAAGGACTGGTACCCATGTCAAAGATAAATGGGATTGTGTGGGTCTGGAGAGACCATTGACATTGCTCACAGGACGGTAAACAGCACCATACGCAAAATTCATGGAACAGAGGGTTTCTGGATTTATCAGACTCAGGTCTTGCATGCCATGACCAAGGGATGTTTTGAAGTGGATGGGTGTCCATTTGTCTCGATTGGACATAGGCCAGTTTCTGTTGGACCTGGGTGATGCCCTGGAAACATCAGGCTGTAAAGAAGAATGCCTGCCTTGGTGGGGGGCCTTTGGTATGACGGGTACCACACCAAGAGCTGTGGCGGAGTTACAGGGCAATCCAGTGCCTGAATGGTACATAGGGGTACCATCTTCAGGACCAGAAGAAGGGTGCAAATGCCAAATATCCCAGGAAGTCCTTACGGCAGAAACCTGGAGGAACGAAAGCGCCCCGTTAGTCCTTCAGGCGTTTTTAAACCTGAGCAACCGGGGGCTTGCCTGGATAAGCTCCGCCTCCTCAAGGGGCATGAGTAAATGGGTGGACTGGTGGTATACAGGATGTAAGGGATAATCCCCCCAAAATGATTAGCACCGAATGGTTATCCCACTGAGCAATTTGGATAGCCCGTATGTTGACCCACCATGCTGGCATATTTCTTATGCAAAATAAACCAGCAGCAATGTTTTCTCCAACAACTAATGTGTCTTGTGTGTTCTTTATTCTGGTATTGCTGTGTTTGCGGGTTGGGTGTGTTGCCGATACTGGCACTATGAGGTATGCATTCCTCTGGTACAAAGACAAATGGGTGTATTACAAGCAATCCAAAAATGGATAATCTATACACTTCCTGTTTCATCCAGCAGAACCTCCGTTCAGAAGTAACACCTTAACTCGGAATATGGAAAGAGATCAAGCTCTTGTACAAGGGATCAGGGAAATAAATTAGAACAAAGCACAAGCAATATTTTCAGCCCCTCAATATCAAGAGGCCTAGAATTCTTATTCTATTCCGTTCCTGACTGCTAAAACCGAAGGAACCTTTCGGCCCATCTTGAATCTGAAACGAATAAACAAGATTGTTTGACATACTCCACTCAACCTGTTATCTCTTCAGACAGCAATTCCGTCAATTTCTCCAGGAGACAACTTACTAACCTTGGGTTTCTTTGACACCCACTTCCGTTGCACTATTCATCAACTTTCTCAACAATCTTAAGATGTGCACTGGCAAAACAACCCTTTCAATCCAAAGCCCTGACTTTGTAAAAATCTTTAGAGGCAAGGAAAGGTTTATGGGTATTTGTTCCTTTAATTTAGGAAGGCATATATAGCGTTCCTTTCCTTGATGATTGGCTAATACCTGTTTTTTCTTTGTCAAAGACCTAGAGAGACATTCAGGTGCTCATTATGAGTCGCGTGGGTCCAAACAGCGGCAGGAGGCTTACCTGCTACTACGCCACCAGCCTACCTTCACCAGAGGCTGCACCGGGGACTTTGCTGCATGGCTCCCGCTCCCGCCATCACTGCCGCCAGGGGTAAGGACTCCAAGTCCCAGTACTCCGCTGGCGGCGCACACCATCCACGTCACCAGGAAGCGCCCGGAGGTGCTTGAAAGGAGGAGCGCTGCTGTAGCTCCTGGGGGTCCAAACAGCGGCAGGAGGCTTACCTGCTACTACGCCACCAGCCTACCTTCACCAGAGGCTGCACCGGGGACTTTTCTGCACGGCTCCCGCTCCCGCCATCACTGGAGCCAGATGTAAGGACTCCAAGTCCCAGTACTTCGCTGGCGGCGCACACCATCCACGTCACCAGGAAGCGCCCGGAGGCGCTTGAAAGGAGGAGTGCTATTTCCGCCTCGCGGAACGAGCGCGGTAGCACGCCGGTAGAAGCCCGGGACAAGGGCGGGACAAGCCCAGGACAAGGGCGGGACAGTCTGTGGCAGTCCGGGGCCAGGAGAGGCCGGGCCAGGACACCCCTCTTGGTTCCTTCAACAAGCTCCTTTCCGGGACCCAACGAGACTCGGATAGTACGAGTAGAGGGTGGACAAGAGACACTGAACATTGGCGGTGGGTCACTGACTTGTTATTTCCTTGTGAAGGCGGGTAGAGGGGACTATTTCTGAAGTTAACATTTAGTGTGGGAGAGGGTACCTTCAAAATTTGTGGGTAGGCTCAAAGGTTAGAAACATCACTGTAAAGACCATCAGTTTGCTCTTTCTGACGATGGCCTGTAAAGTAAAAACACGCTCAACAAAGAGAAAAACACATATCCCCCTCACCCCGTCAATAACCGTGCTTGAGCCAAATGGAACAGCATCTCACAAAGCTCAACCTACTGCAATTGATCTCATGTTGAGAAAAGTCATTGGCGTAGTTTCAGGGGAGATTGAGAGCACCGAGAGACGCTTATCCCTAATGCCAATCACTGTTTTATCCACCCCCCCACAGGCCACAGACGTTGACACATCGGCACCTCACATACCTGCCACTTTGGAAATTTCGGCTGACGACATTTCGTGCGCGCAGCCAGTAGTGGACAAGGAAGTTGTTGCCACCTTGGTCCACAGTAAAATCCCTAATAGCAGTACCAGGAGAGTGGGGCCAACAAAGTGTCACTCTAGGAAGGCAAAATCAAGAGCACTCTTGCCCAGAACAAAAGATTCTGAGGTGGAAGCTACTGACGTAGATGCAATACTCGAGCCAGCCCCCCCAGTCTGGATGGCTCAAGTATTAGTAGACCTTCAAAAACATCTGGAACTGATTATCGCAAGCCAGATAAAACCATTAGTCAGTAAACTAGATAAAATCGCTAACGAACTGAATAAGCAGGGAAGGATTAAAGGCCCCACTACAAACAATAATGCACTCCCTAACCCTGTTGTAGTAAACACCACTCCAGCCCGCTAGCCCCCCACTAAAAACAATTTTGTTAGCAATCTACAATGCTCGATTGATCAAATCCAAGCCCCCCCAAAACCTTCTAAGGAGGCGGAGGTGGGTAATAAGCAGAAAGCTGGGGATAAGGGCTCAGATAAGGGTCAAATCCAAATAACTAAGTTGCAAACACATAATGGGAACCCTTCGATCCTTAGATTGGCAGAAACACAGCATATACACCGAGAGACAAATGAAAGAGCGACTAACTCCCTACCAAATATAAACATAGCCCCGGAAGCGTGCCCCTACGTAGTTGTTCTGGGAGGAGTACCAGAACTCAAGCCAGAGCAGAAAGAGTCGCACATAGAACTTAAAAATAAGGTAATTAACTGGTTAAATGTGAATAGGCCTTTGCCCGGCAAAGAAAGTGGGGAAATTCTCCATGTCAGAAGAGTAAATTGGATAGGTGGTAGAAGTAAAGACACGGGGGGTAACTGTATTATTGTGAACTTCAGGAACCCTAGCCTAGTGGAATATATTTTGGAAAATGGTAATATCAATCAGACCAGCACTATACGATCATTGCCACTAGGATATTTCTATTCAATACAGCGTGTCGCACACAAACCTAGGTACACCTCTGGCAGAATGGGAACGGCCCCAGACTGGACAAGGCCAAGGAATTACACGCGGGAAGGTCTGGCCTATAAAGATCGGGGTATGGTAGAATGTTCAAACAGATTCAGTCCCTTATTATCACTTGATGAAAACGACTGACTAAATAGATCAGGGGATCACCAAGATTACATGGCGGAGGGGGTGGCTGATGAACCAATTTCTCAGGGAACAGTAGGGGAACATCAGCAGGGGGGTTTGGATGAACCCCAACTAATGCATTACAAAGGGGAAAAACGGGGTATGTCAGCAAAGAGGGATGGATCTATTGCAGAAAATTTGGGAGCACAGGTCGCAAAAGGGTCTGTGGGAGGACTTAAGATAATGTCCTGGAATGTAGCAGGCCTGGCGGGTACGTTTGATAATCTAGACTGCCGCAACCAACTAAGTGGAGTTCAAATAATAAGTTTGCAGGAGACTTGGGCAGTGGATAGCACCCCCTTTCAAATCCCGGGTTATAAAGGTTTAGATCTGGAAGGGCAATGGGAGGCTTAGCACTTTATGTAGATTTAAACCTAGAAGGAGTCTGGACATTCCATCCTGATTTCCGCATACCCTCCAGGCGGCAAGATTCTCAGGAAATGGTTTGAGGCTCCTGATATGTAATATTTATAACACAGGGCCGGTAAAAGGGACTAATACTGTATTACATGAATTAGATTTTAGACTCAAACAGGAGTGAGAAACTAGGTCAGACAGGGCAGAACCAATTGTAATAGTGATGGGCGATTTAAATTGTCCCCTACGCCCAAAATTGCTACCAGTAGTTCCTGATTGGTCTGCCTGTCCGGTCGAGTCTGGCCCACACTTTGAATATAATGCTGAGGGGTTAGTCTCAGGAAATTATTAGACACCTATGCTCTTGGACATACCATTGATTTGGTGTCCTGGGAAATGAGGGGTCCCTTACACCAACCTTCAAAGGTAGAGGATGTGCCTCTTTCATAGACTACATTGTAGTATCCAGTTTTGCAAAAAACTGGATCGCAGGGGCAAGGATTGACTGGAGCAACTTCAGTGACCATAATCCTTTATTTCTGGAACTGAGGTATAGAGGGTCACTGAAGAAGAGTATACAGGAAGTCGTCGCCCTGAGGGCAACTGATCAGGGGAGACGCCTTAGGTGGTCGATAATCGACGCTCAGGCACTGTATAAATCATTAGTAGTAAAGGGCAAAAGATATTTTGAAGAGTGCCTAGATCCACTAATTGAGGGAAGCCCCCTGGTCATGGCTTTTGGGTGTATAACCAACCTGGTTGATGATTTAATGGAGGTAAAAGGCCCTAGTAAGATCATAACCCAGCCAAGATGGTTTGACACTAATTGCTCTCGTGCACTAAGAGAGTTAAAAGCTAGTCTTAAAGACACTCCCAGGGATAAACTAAAAGTGGCACTTCTGAGACAGACCTACAAATTTGTCCTAAAACAGAGAAAAGTTGCCCTGCAAGCAGAAGTGTGGGCCGACTTGAGGGAGGCTGGGGAGAACAGGGACCTGGCGGAGTTCTGGAGGATAATTAACAGGCCATGCTTCCAGGACTGCAACGCCCCGGTGACTGGAACCAACATATTACCGTAACAATGGGTTACACATTTTGAGGGTCTTTATAATCACACTCATGAAACAGTCCCAGAAGGGGGTTGGGATGGCACACAGAGCTTGGAAGTAGAATTTTCCCTTGCAGAGTTAACTAAGGCAATACAAGGTCTTTCCCATAACAAAGCCCCAGGTCCGGATGGCACCCCTCCGGATTTGTTTTTGAGCAATGTGGCCCTATGGGCCCCAATTTTGACAAGGGTTCTAAATTCCCCTGTTAAAACTGGGCTGCCCCGCTCTTGGTCGACAGCCACAATTGTCCCCATATTCAAGAAAGGAAGTAGAGATAACCCACAATGCTACAGACCGATATCGTTGATCGATGTCTCTGCCAAAATCCTGGGCCGGGTAGTACTAGACAGACTTCTGCACTGGACAGAAGAGCACCACACTATAGTAGACACCCAGTACGGCTTTAGGGCAGGAAAATCAACGAGCGATCAGTGCCTTAACCTTAATTTACTGGTCGCCAAATATACAAAGGCCAGTAGCGAATCTATTTATTTGGGGTTCATGGATTTGGCCGCGGCTTTTGATAATGTAATTAGGAACAAGTTATGGGCTATGATGAGCGACTTGGGAATGGACCCTGGACTGACTAATATTCTTAGAGAACTACACTGGAACACCAGTGCCAGGGTCCGCTACAGTATGGAGGGGGGTGGGGGGTGAGGGAGTACCGAACCTTTTCCATGCACTAGCGGGGTGAGGCAAGGTTGCATCCTTGCTCCGTTCTTGTTCTCTCTTTATATTAATAACCTGGAGAGAGCTCTTATTGCCCTGAATACAGATTGCCCAAAAGCCGGAACGCGCCATATTCCGGTACTTTTGTACGCGGATGACGCAGTCCTGCTTGCCCGTACTCCGCGGAGCTTACAGTGCTTGATCGATGGATTTGTAAAATTCATGGACACCCTAGACCTGTCAGTGAATTTGAGCAAGTCCTTTGTGATGCTGGCAGGAAAAAAGCCCTGTAGGAATCCTGTTTTTAAAATAGGGACTCACACTATAGAGACGGTGAAGACTTTTTCCTATCTGGGTCTTTTATTTGATGGGGCACTTAAATTCAACACTCTGATTGAGGAGCGCTGTGCAAAATTTGTCTCCTCAAATGGTGCTATATTAAACTTTGCGCGAAGGCTGGGCAGTTGGTGTCTAGAACAGGTGATGAATCTATACGGCTCCATAAGTACAGCAAAAGCCCTGTATGGAGCAGAGGTTTGTGGCTTTGGGGACGCAAAACAATTGCAGGTGGAGGAAGACAAATTCCTGCGGAGGATTCTTAAGATCCCGCAGAGCACTCCAGCTGCAATGGCACACAGCGAACTGGGAAGCCTGTACAATATAGACCGGGTAAAGCTGAGCCCCATTGTAGCATGGCTTAGAATATGGGAAAATCCTGAGGCAGAACTAAGCAGAATAATTGTAGCAGATTGTTTACAAAGGGACAAGGGGCCGTTAATCCCATGGCTTAATTATGTCAAAGTTACGCTAGAAGATGTAGGCCGGAAGGACCTTTTCATTAACCCTACTTTAATTTCTAGCTCGTGTAAACCACTGATCAAAAAATTGCTGCTAGAAAAGTTCGCTTTTCGCTCATTGTCTTGTGAGTAATAGTAAGGGTATGGAACCCTATCTATTTTTAATGTATAACTCGCAAGACAGGTTTTTAATGTGTCATTTTAGGCTCAATTTGTTACCAAATATACTGTCTTATCCATCCTGTTTTACTTTACCAATTGAGCAGAAGGGTGCCTGCGGCTGCGACAATAGGTCTCCGCAGGACACCCTTCATTTTGTACTCTTGTGTCCTTTTTACCAGATGCCTCGACGCAAATTCTTGGTGGCTATTTTGAAAGAGGCTAAGTTTCGACATGCCAAAACGGCTTTACTCTTTTTGCAAAGAGCAAACGATATGCGAACATTATGCTTCATTATGAACTTTTTAAAAGTGGCTATAAGTTTAAGAATGACAAGAGGGTAATGCTAATGATTTTTTATCAAGGAATGAATGTATACTGTGTTTTATAACTATGTACCTTAATTTTTAGATAAAAGTTCAGAACTGCTATTTAAATAATTTTTTTACTGTATATATGTATTTTTATGATGGTTTTTAATCATCGAAATAAAGATTAACTGAACTGAGTTGCGTGGTGTTTGGGATGATATTTATTAAACCTGAAAATATCTGACTCTGCTTGGTCAGAATTTATCGGGTCCAATAAGCAATCCCCCACCGGTAGTTTGTCCCTGACAAAAGGAGAATAATATGCAGATTTTGATCCACCAAAATCTGCATGTCCCAATTATCATTGGGCATTTTTCACCCAATAAATGTCTAAATATAGTGGGAGAAAACTACAGGAGTGCGGTGTTAGCAGCCAAACTGCTAATTGTGATCTGTACCGCACATATTGCAGTTAACCAGGCCACTTGAAATGAGGGACTCAGAGGGTGATTCTTCAGGCACAAACTGAAGAGTCAATGGTCCCCTTTTTGAAGCAAGATGGCACTGACATGGAGAGAATTATCAGCCGGAAAGAAGTCGGAAAGAGGGCACTTAACAACTGGTATAGTTCTTGGCAGATGACTATAAAACTGTATTAAGCAATATTCCGAAAGGTCATGCAGGCCAGCTTTGAAGACGCCATCGGGCAGTGCTCTCAATAATCACGGGCTCCCTCTTGGCAGGTGATTTTAGCCACTAGGTAAAGAAGTGATTCGATGAAGGTCGTGGCTCTTCACTACAATGCATGAACTTGCACTTTGTAACCCGTTTCAGGTGCCGCCATAGCCTGCAGTCGCCTGCAGAAAGATGCGTTTTAGCACCATAGAAACTGCAACATATCTAAGGAGAAATGTGGATCCTTTAAAAACAGGCATTCAAAACTGGAACTAATATTTCAAGCTCGAGTCTAAATCATGGACGTTGTGCAACCTCAGATGGCGGGATCGAACCCAGGCACTTATACAGAAAAATAAATATGTAGCCTTTATAGCTAAATTGTAGCCATCTACACAGGCCAAAAAAGGAATGAAACATGCTTATAACAAGCATTTGCAATGCAATAGGTCTCGCATTAGGAAAGTTTGAGCTATTGGTATTGTAAATGACACATTTTTTATTTATGTGTTGGTTTTGAAAATAGCAAAATTAATAGCTTTGCCATTTACAATGCCAATAGTTATATCTTTTGCAAATGTGACACCTATAGCATTTGTAATGCAACATGTTTTGTATTTACGTGACTTAGATGTATTGATATTACAAATAACAATGGCTTTTATTTATTTTTTTATAATCAATACTTAAATAAAAGTTATTGTAATTTTTAATGGCAATACCTTAAACTTTTGTAAATAACTTTTGTGAAGATTATGTTCAGTGTATTTTATTGTGACGAAAATCCAAGAACAGAAGTGAAATATTAACATATTTTTGTGACATTTGTAATAAAGCTTGAAACATTGAGAGAACATATTTGAACCAGTTGTTGTTGAATGGTTGTGCAGCTGAGCTCCCCTCACCAAAAAAACAAATAAGGCAACAGTCCACCACAATTAATCAACAGTGGGAGAAGCTTAACAGCAGCAACCCAAACAATGGGAACAACTCAAGCCAAAATGAAGGACTGTGGAAAAAGCTAAACAGCTGGGGTGGCTATAGCGACAGATGGGGGATGGGGCAAAGCTTTTTTGGGCGAAGGCACTCATGTTTGCCCAGAATCAATCATCTATGTTAACAAACTGCTAGCCCAGAAATATAAGCAAATAGTCCATTAATGCTTCTTAATGGGAGCAATGGCATTTTGCAAAAGACACCGTGGGGTTTACCCAGCCCAGAGGAAGGTGGTATTATGTGACTGTAATTCTGCAAAGAACGAGGGCGGTATTGAGTGTGGATAGTGCTGTAGTACATATAAAAAGAGGAGGGGGAAAGCCACCATCTTGAAAAGGGCCCCCTACCTGCTAAGGACAGCAGTAGCCTGGACCACTAAGACATATCATGCCGCGTTCAGGCCACCAGGGGGTGTAAGTTGAGGTCCGAGTATCATGGTTGGGTTAAGGCGACCGACACACGCAGATAACAAAACACGGTCACTGGCCATCTTGAGGCATGGGTCTACCCAGTCGCGTGACACCTCTCCACAGATGGGTACCAGAGCAAATTTGGACCAGTTGAGCCTAGGGCATGAGGCCACACTGTAGATATCAAGGAGCTCGATGAATCTCTAGAGGGTGTGGTGGGGCTCCTTTATGAAAAGGAGCAGGTTGTCAGAGTACATCGAGACACACAGTTCTCTACAGTTTGAAAGACTGTATGTGAAACTTCCCTAACCGCAGTGGAAGATTGAAGAGGAGGAATGGGAAGTATGTGCTAGTTGCTGGCAGTAAGCTTTCCAGCAGATGTGTGGAGGTTGCCTCTGCCTTGTTATTCCCTTTGATGTTACTGGAGAGGCTGGTGCTACCAAAACGGGAACTGCATGCTATGATGGTAACTTTATACTCCCTCTATCGCTCTTTATTAGTACCTACACATTAGTCACCTTTTGTAGCCCAACTGCTTTTAGTTTAACCGCATTGCCTCACATTTTACAACGCTAGTCAATTCACTTGTGCTCTAAAAAGCACTGGTACAGAGAAGCATGGATTTAAATTTGCACATCGGATGTAGAAAAGTAAAAGATAGCCTTCCAAAGAAAAGGCAATGTATTTAGCTCTGAGCTGGCAAGTCTGACTATTAAAAGCAGAGTATGCAAGCGTTAATATGCTCTATTTGTTCAAGGTAATACAACTGATGAGAAAATAAAACATAAAAGTCAGCTACAGCACGATTATTGGCTGGAAACCATGCATCTCTCCTCAAGTATCTCTTAAAACTCCTGCTCCCGCAGATACCCATAATTCTTTTTTTTTTTATTGAGGATTTGCACAATGCGGTACATTACAAATTAAAACAAATGTAAAGTGTGCAAATTAGGGAACCTGGAAAATCCCACTGTAAGGAATACAACTTCAAAAAGCTGTCCAGTGTACCTGTGCTAATTGTCAGGAATCCCAACACAATGATAGCCTGCTAAAATATACAGTTTAATAACAGACAGAAATCCTACAGTGTAATAGGTCTTGGAGTGATCAGAAAGATAAAACAATACCCATCAACTATGGTGGCAGCAAGCACTAAGGGGTGTAAAAAATCCCTTGGGAGGCAGGCGCCGCCGCGCTGCCCGCGGCGACCCGGAAGCTCTTGGCCGGCCGGCCAATCCGCTCGCGGCCGACCGGAAGTCCCGCCTCCCGAGGTCCACGAGCTGCCGGCGCATGGAGCGCCCTGCCGTCCGAGGTAGCCCGGGTCCCCAGGAGGGGGCCGGGGAGAAGGACGAGTGTGGCGCCTGTTGCGGGGCTCCTCTGACCTGAGGGAGCCCCGATTTACATGAGGAGACGCGCCGCGAGGAGCCCCGCCGGAAGAGCGCAGTTGGTGAGTGGGGCCCAGGGCTGAAGCGAAGTCCGTGCGTGCCTGTGTGTATGCCTGTGGGGGAGGGGAGGGGAGGGGAGGGAAGGGGGGGGGAGTGTGTGCGCGCGTGTGTGCGTGTGTGCGCGAGGGAATGTGTGTGCGCATGCGTGACTATGTGTGATTGAGAGAGAATGCGAGGTAGGGGATAGTGTGCCTGTATGTGTGCCTGTATGTGTGCCGTATGCCTGCGTGTGCATGCGCGCGCCTGTGTGTGTGTGTGTGTGTGTGCGTGCGTGCATGCATGCAGAGGGGTGGGGGCTGCCTATGTCTGTGTGTGAGCAAGGGCTTTGCACCGCGCATGCGCAGCTATCAGACGCTCGCTCCCGAGGTGAAATCTGACCTCGTCAAAGCGCGCGTCTGGTAGCTGTCCACATTCCTAAATACGGGCCACAATAGGTCTGAAGCAGACACCTTCAATGCTCACGCATTGAGGGTAGGTCTGCTCGACCTAAAAAGGAAGATGATGTAAAAAGAATGGAAATGCAAAGACAAGAAACAGTCAGTCACCCTTCTCATAAAAATCTAGGATATTGGTGGGTAAATCGCGAGAGTGTATATAGTACCCAACTTTGATAAGCCATGGTGTGTGCGGCCATAGATGCACTGTGTAATGGTCCCCGTTCTAGTTGTTAAGCACACTGCACCCTCACGCATTCATACATCCGCAGGCCAGGCGTGGCCTGCGGGGAGGTAATAAAAGGAGGCCGTCCGCAAGTTGGCGGCACTTCCGGCTACGACCCTGTGTGACAGTATAATCATTCCTTTCGTGCCCTTACTGCTAATTACTGTTGCGCCCCCCCAAACGGCTGATCGCAGTGGTATATGCCCCAACAGAACACTGGCGACGGAGGGTGGGATCACTGAATGCCTTCGTGATCACCCTGAAAAAACAGCAGAGCAGCAGAACCTCTGACTGAAACTGCCTGCTGAGGAGACGCGGTGGCACCACTGCTGGGAGGTGTCCGGACGAAGACTGCCCGCCAAAGAAAACCCCGCCGGTAAGCAGCGAATGCCAGAAGCTGCGAGGAGGGACCAGCGGGGGACAGAACGCCGAAAGCGCGAACAGGGCCAGGGAGCAGGGTGCCGCTCGACGCCGTTCACCAGCCAGGCCAGGCGCGCATGCGTACTGGCAACCGAGGCCTAGCAAGCAACACGCGAGTCGCGTGTGGAGAAACTGAGGCGGCGGGGAGGCCCGAGACACGTGGGGAGCAGCGCAAGACACACGCGCTAGAAAAAGAAAAAAAAAAAAACCCAACAAACGACAAAACAAGCAGTTTTAAACGGGAAGCAGAAATAAGGGACACAGAGGAACGACGGGAAAAGAAAAATAAATAAACAAGCATTGGCAGCTACAAACAGCACCAGCAGCGGTGACCACAAAGACACTCCACAAGCAGGAACAGCCAAAACAAGCACTGGCACACAGTCAGAACAACAACAGAGGGGCACTGAGGAAAAAAAAAGCATTGACAACTGCAAACACAGCAAGTATCATCACCAGCCATGGGGGACAACGACGCACCCACAGCTCAGATAAATATCCCTTTTCAGCACGCTGCATCAGGGGTCCTACCACCATTCAGTGAACTGGAAGACCCATCCACTGCATCGCCACGGTGAAAAATATAGTTAGAGCGTTTGGAAAATTACTTTGTGGTCTCAAGAGAAACAGACAACACAGTCAAGAGATCTTTATTACTCCACTACGCGGGGAATGAAATATTCAAGCTGTTCAAACACTTACCCGACACCGGAGCTGCAGAAGATTACGACGTGGCGGTAAGAGCACTGAACGGTCATTTTGACCCGCAGTTGAATCTAGACTTTGAGGTTTTCAAGCTGGGCCAAGCAAGGCAACGAGAGGGTTGAGTCCATGGATCGGTTTTACGCCCGAGTAAGGGAACTCGCCAGCACCTGTACCGATAAAGATCAACCTAAAGCCATACGGAGACAGATCATCCAAGGCTGTAGAGACAAGACACTGCGAGGACTTATCTTAAGGAAGCCTGGAATTACGCTAGAGGACATCCTAATCCTAGCCAGGTCGCACGACCTATCAGCTGTCAGAGCCACTGTGATGGACCAAGCACTGAACAAACCTCCAGGGAAAACTGATGTTGCTGTAAAGACGGAACGAGTGAATGCCGTGAAGACGCAGACCCGGAGTCGCTACCCCAAGGAGACCCGGAGGGAGAATTCCCGAACGAAGTGTGGATACTGTGGGCACGAGCCTCATGCTGCCAAAGACTGCCCAGCCCAGGGGAAGACATGTACACACTGTGGGATTCCAAACCATTTCGCATCAGTGTGCCGGCGACGCAACTACGCCAAACCCTCAAGAAAACCACAGTCGGTGACCAAGGCAGTACGACAACTGTCCGTGAGTGACCCACTAACTCCGGGAGGAGCCCACTACAATCCTGAGAGATATCTGCCGACGGTAGATGAATCATCGGATTCGGAAGATGAAGAGGTACACATTATCTCGTTTGCACGGGAACTGAAGCGGCGCAGACGGCCACAGCCCACATGCCTCGTCCCGGTGGGAGGAAACGAAGTCAAGGCGGTGATCGACACCGGAGCCACGGTAAATGTCATGGGCCTACCACAGTTCAAAAAGCTACGGCCCCGCCCACCAATAGCTCCCTCCAGAACTCGCATTTTCGCCTATGGAGCAGACACTCCACTTATACTCAAAGGAAACGTCACAGTACCAATAAAAGCGGATACCTGGAGGTGATGGCAACCATCCAAATAATCGACAGAGAAGCCGACACGTTGCTAAGTAGCCACACGGCTGAAGATTTAAGGCTGATAGCATTCGCAAATCGGATCCGATCCCATCAAGTGGACGAACTGCTGGATCCATTCCCCGAGCTCTTCAGAGGGTTAGGCTGCATCAAATGCGAGCCCGTAAGACTGCACATTGACAAGACAGTAACCCCTGTCGCACTGCGACACCGTCGCATCCCTTTTGACTTAAGGCCAATGGTGGAGAAAGAACTGGAAAAACTGGAGAGCCAGGGCGTCATCGAGAAAGTATCGGGCCCACCCCGTGGGTGTCCCCAATGGTAATAGTTGAAAAACCTCGACAACCTGGAGCAATCCGTCTGTGCATTGATATGCGCCTCTCTAATAAGGCTATCAGAAGGGAACGCCATCTGACACCCACGATGGACGATATTATTGCAGACGTAAACGGCTCAAAGTGGTTCTCCAAAATTGACCTAAATGCATGGTACCACCAACTACCCCTTGCTGAGGAGAGTCGTTTCATCACCACTTTTCGCACACATCTGGGACTGCGACGCTACAAGAGGCTAAACTTCGGGATATCGTCTGCAGCGGAAGTGTTCCAGAACACCATTAGGGAACTACTCTCTGGCCTACCGGGTGTCAATGTCAGCGACGACATTCTGATACACTCCAAGACGGCGACGGAACATCACAAATATCTCCGAGACACCTTAAGACGACTGAGCGCTCACGGTGCGACACTCCACAAGGAGAAGTGTCAGTTTTTCCAGCCCACAATTGAATTCTTTGGGTATGTCTTCAGTCAAGAGGGCATACAGGTGGATCCCAGAAAGTCAAGAGCCATCAAAGATACACCAGCACCAAACTCCCCGACGGAAATCCGAAGTTTCATAGGGATGGCCACTTATTGCGGCTGGTTCATACCTGGTCTGGCCACCTGGAGCGAACCGCTACGGGCACTGACCAAAGCAGAAGCAGCCTGTCGGTGGGGAATAAAGGAAGACGAAGCATTCCAAGGAATCAAAGATGTGCTGCTGGAGAAAGCCACTCTAGCTTACTTTGACCCGGACAAACGAACGGAAGTATTGGTTGATGCCAGTCCCGTAGGTCTGGGAGCGGTACTAACCCAGGAACAAGAACCAGGACAATTTATTTATTTATTTATTTATTTAATTACTGACATTTATAGAGCGCGAACGAATACCCGTAGGCGTCTCGGCGCTAGACTACAGTAATGTCCCTCCCCAGTGGTTGAAAGCTCATGCAGAATGGTGTGCTATGTTATTGGTTGAATAACCACGTCTTCAGTCTTTTTCGAAACTGCAGGAGTGAAGGACTGGTTTTTATGTGGTGTGGCAGAGTATTCCAGATTTTAGGAGCCGCAACTAAGAAGCGGCGGTCGCCCCAGGACCGCACTGGCATTTGCCAGCAAAGCGCTCACCCCAACGAAGGCATGGTTTGCACAAATTGAACGGGAAGCGCTTGCTATCAAGTGGGCATGCAGCCACTTCCACCTGTATTTGCACACCCCTTCGTCATGGTCACCGACCATCAACCACTGGTATCCCTCTTCAAGGGGACGGCACCACACCCCCCTCCTCGCATTGAGAGGTGGGTGATACAGCTACAACCCTACAAAATGGAGGTAGTCTACAGGCCGGGCGCCAAAAACCCTGCAGATTTTTTATCCCGCCACCCAGGGGAACAAAGCCAGACGGGAGAAGATGGAGACTGTGACGAATTCACCCAGTGGGTAGCACTAACGTCATGCCCTCAAAATATGACCTTCGAGGACATCAAAGAAGCTGCCACCACCGACGCTGTGTATGCCCGAACACTGAGAGCGGTACAAGAAGGATCCTGGGCGGAATACCTTCGACACACCAACTCCTGGAATGCGGAGGACAAAGAAGCACTCACAAAAGTGTGGCGGATCCGACATGAACTAAGCGCCACTGAAGACAACATACTACTGCAAGGATCCAATCTTGTCATCCCACAGGCTCTGCGACAACGGGCAGTACAACTTGCCCATGGGGGACACCAGGGGATCACCAAGATGAAAACGAGGATAAGGGAAAAAATGTGGTTCCTGGACCTGGACGAAATGGTCGAAGAACATGTGCGGGGCTACATGCCATGCCAACTGACAAGTGACCCAGACAGGCCCCAGCCCGTTATCACCGAAGAGGCGTGTGTGGAGCCCTGGACCAAAGTAAGCGTCGACTTTGGAAGTTTCCCGAGTGGGGGACACACCCTAGTAGTCATTGATGCATATTCAAAGTACCCAGTCTTGGAGATAGTAGCTTCCACAGCCTTCAGCCACGTGGGACCAGCACTGGAAAAGATCTTCGCAATGATCGGGTACCCTCAGGTATTGCGCAGCGACAACAGGCCTCTGTTCCAGGGCAATGAGTTTGCCGTGTTTCTTCAGAAGAGGGGAATTCATCACCGCCGCATCACCCCACAATGGCCCCAAGCCAATGGGGACGTAGAAAGGTTAATAATGCCCACACTTAACAAGACCTTCCGCCTAGCCCTGGTGGAGCAAGCAGATCCAGAACACAGGCTGCACGAATTCCTGCGTGAATATCGGAACACCCCTCATTGCACCACTCAGAGAAGTCCATGGAGCCTCATGTTCCAGGGGCTCCGAAGAGATCTCCTCCCCAACAGCCCAGAGTGGACACTAACCCCGGCTCCTCTGGAAGGCACCCAGGAAAGACGAAGACAGGGCAACCAGCGAGCCAGCAGCACACGGAGGGCAAAACTCAATCGGATGGAGCCAGGAACGTCTGTCATCCTGAGGAACAGACGGCCAGGAGGAAAGTTCCAAACCCGCTTCGAACCAGGTCCCTGGACCGTCACCTCAACCAACGGAACCATGGTGACAGCACGGAAAGGAGAAGAAGAGGTGTCACGGAACACCTCATGGTTCAAAAGGGTCACATCAACTGAAGGGGAAGGCGTCATCCTCGATCAAGGAGAAGTTGAGGGGAACGTGGCTACCGAGAGCGGAAGTGAAACACCTGGAACTGAACAACTCGTGGAAGAAGAGGAAACGGGGGGTCCGATGACATCTGAGGCCATGGTGAGCAGTCCGGGGCAAAACGCACAAAGTGGAGGAGCCCGTTCGCAGCATTATGGATTGTGGCCAAATCCGCGACCAAGTCAAAGACTCAGAGACTATGCCTGTTTGCTGGGTTCCTAATCCTTCAAGTGAGGGACATGCAAGCAACAGCCATGTCGCACCTGCAACCGGTCAGGCACATCACGTTTTGAACTTTTGTTGAGAACTGTTTTTCAAAGAAAAGGTTATAGTTGGATAGGGATGTAATGGTCCCCGTTCTAGTTGTTACGCACACTACACCCTCACGCATTCATACATCCGCAGGCCAGGCGTGGCCTGCGGGGAGGTAATAAAAGGAGGCCGTCCACAAGTGGGCGGCACTTCCGGCTACGACCCTGTGTGAGAGTATAATCATTCCTTTCGTGCCCTTACTGCTAATTACTGTTGCGCCCCCCCAAACGGCTGATCGCAGTGGTATATGCCCCAACAGAACACACTGGATGAAGAGAGGCACAGTGTGACACCAGCAGAGGGGGCGGGGCTGGGGGAGAGGAGTGTGGTGTGGAAGCAGGTGGAGCTGGGAGAGGCTGAAGGGAGCGTTGGCCTCTTGCCTAACTTCGTTTGCTCCATTTCCCCCACGGTAAAACAGAGGCCTCAGCCAAGACCAGTAACAAGTTTCCAGCCTCCAAGTCAAACCTAAAGACGACCCGAGGGCCGGGGAGGGACCACGGTGCCGCAGCAGCAGGCTGATAAACAGGCATATTAGATGCTGTTAATCCCAGCCGCTACCTCCATGGATTAACAAATAATTTGTATAGTTTTTAAAAGTGCCAAACAATTATCCCGCTTTCAGCAGTAAATATATTCTCAGCTTCGTCTGAGGCTTGCAGCCATGGCGGCTCTTAAAGAGATACACAGGAGGACATCTCCTTGTTAAAGCTCACACCCTGCGTACACCTACAGCGCGTGTCCTTAGTCCGGGGTATGACTGTTACAAACCAACGCCATCGCTGAATGGAATCTCATTCGTTTCTGCAGGTTTGTGCCGTCAGTAGAGTGACTGCAACTTTGAGTGTTTTTTTTGTTTGATCATATGTAGGCTGTGTGTGGTGAGCCTGCTATGTTTAATTCTAGGCGCACTGTTTTGCTAACTTAGAGCATTTTAAGAGAAGCTGGTGAGAGGGTCTTGATAATCGAAAACAAAATAATAGTATTAAAAAATAGTAAATAGAAGGCACTCACTGCAAGATTAAGCTCTTAAGGTTTGAGGAGATAATGCTGACATGTTGGACTTACTTGCTAAGCACTGGTGTCATTGACTCATAGCCCCAGAAAGTTCATTGTAATGTAATTCTTTGTCACCATCTCAGCCTGAAATCGCATGATGTCCTTTTTCACACTCTCCTGCCATTTCTGTGCAATTCCTCCATATTTACTGAGTGGCATGAGGTAGTCTATGCTGCAACGGAATACGCACAACTTGTCAGGTCTCAAAGCGTATCTTTACCCGTCAGGCAAAGACCCCAATGAGCAGAGAGGTGGTTCAACAGAAATCAGACAACACAATGGAGAAGCCACTATACATTATTATAAGGTGAGAAAGAATACCATAAATGCATTAAACTGGTCTTCAATTGACAAACAATTGGCAACCGATAAACTCTTTCAGAAGACAATAGCAGAGATAAAGTACCTTGAAAGTGGGCACTGCTAAGGGTGCTGCTTGTCAAGATTTTGACCACTTAAAGACAGTTCCTGCTTGTAGTGCACTCGCGTACAAAGAGGGCTGAGGATTTGATTGACAATTCAAACAACTTGCAGATGTGCTGGTAATGTTGGCCAATGGCACTTTAACAGAGGAGAACTTTTAGTTTCACTTCATCATTTAGAACTAGAGCAAGCACCTTTATTGCCCACCTCTCCGGCTCTCCAAATGAACATCATCATACCAGCATGACTACCCTTAACACCACACTACGTACTGTCAAGACCAAATCGCATTCACTTGATTGGCCTCTTCCACTGACAATACAATCCTAGGATGGACCTTCCCTACCTCAAATGCACCTTCATGGTTAGAACTCTCTAGCTCCTTGCAGCCACCCAGTTGTCAAACCCACCAATCTATCTCTCCACACCAAATCTGATCATACCTTAACGTCAGGTGAACCACTCCACCATCCAAAAATCAGGACTTTATAAAACTTTTTTTTATTAATCTGAGATTACTTACAATATGGACCAGTGACACTAGGAAGACAAAAGCTCGATACGAGCATATGAGCCACACTTGAACCGAAATCTACCATGTAATAGATGTAGGAGTTGAATACAACACGGAGGCATTGCACCAAATGGATTGCGTTAGTGTGAGCACGTTCACTGTTTCTCTTAAGTCTTCTCCCCTTCCGTCAGCAGATAGGCTGTTAGAGGGGCCCCTATAGCCTTATGGTGGGATGTCACCCGCAGCTCCTCTGCATATGTTTCAATCTGGATAGATTTTTACGGGCTCAGAGGTAGGCCCATTTATTTGTACTTGGGCCACTGCACAATAGACTAATCCATTGTATGACATTTGTGGGCATGCCCATGAGTTGCAAAATCACAAACATATAATTGCACTCTATAGAATCCAAGGTTTTGGGGGCATCCAATAGAACCGCAGCAACTTCAAATTGAGGGTTGCGCTGGTGGAGCAGTGCGAAGATGGTGTACAAATTGTGCAATGGGGACGTCATCGTCACAAATCTCGGCTTTTCCGCCAATATCAAGTTAGGGAGGGAAAGTCATTAGTCTGTTAGCGATAAGTTTCACTAAAATCTTTACATCTATGTTTATGAGTGACGGAGGCCTGTAAGACTCGCAGTGCTCCGGGGGCTATTTGCAGCTTGAGAAAAGTAAATATAAGCGCTTCTTGAAGTGTAGGTGGTACCAGTCGTGTGTTATAAGCTTCCTCGTATAATGCAATCAAGTGTGGTGCTAGAAGGGGGGTACATTCCTTTTAGAATTCACTTGTTAAGCCACCCAGTCCCGGGGCCCTGCCCATTCTAAGATTTGATATGGCCTCTCTCTTTAACCTCGTCTGCTGTGATACGTTGTGCTCGAAATTCTCTTTGACCCTCCGACAGTCAGGCCAGCGCAATCTCATTTAGGTAGCTACTCAGGTCTTAAGTGAAGCCCCTGTCATGCGTTTGGTATAGATTAGTATAATTATCTGTGATGATCGCCAGTATGTTCTTGGTGTCATAGTATTCTGTGCCATTGGGAGAGGTCATTTTCAGTATGTTCGTGTGCGCCAATGGTGTCTTGAACTTTTGGGCCAAAGCTCATCCCAGTCTTCCCCCTCTCCATACACCCTCGCCACCGCGTATTTAGACATGATTTATCTCTAGGTCCATGGTAGCATCATAATCCGTCACCAGCTGATGTATATTGGCTAAGATTGTAGGTTCTTAGCATGTTTGCTGCTGGTGTTCTAACCTTTGTATTTGATGCTCCGTGTTGTGCAGTTGAGTGTGCATTCATTATAAGATCCTGGAGTCCTGGTCCCTGTCCACAAATGTCCCTATTATTAAAAAAGGAGATAGGGGCCACCTAAATGTTATACACCTATTTCCCTGGTAGATAGTTCTGTTAAGATATTGGGGAGGGTATTTTTAATCGCCTGCAGAGATGGGTTGTAGAAAATAACATTTTATCTGCATGTCAATATGGTTTCCGTCCAGGATTAGATACAGTGGAACAGTGCCCGAATTTACATCTGATAGTAACTATACTGTCGCCAGGCGCTGTCTGCTATATCTACCCATCATAGATCTTTCCACCCCTTTTAATGGTGGAAATAGAACCAAGTTATGGCTGATGTTAATGAAATTGGGGGCAGATATTGCGCTGGTGAATTTTTCTAAATGACCTCTATGAAAATTTGAATACAAAGGTCTGGTCGAGCGAATTTTCAGACATCTAGCTCCTAGCCAGTGAATTGCACTAGAAGTGCATGTTGGCACCGTTACGTCTTATTTTATATATTAATGATTTGGATGTTTCTTTATTAGATTCTAGGATGTGTCAATAATCGCCAACTCAGCTGCCCCGGCTTTATTATATGTCGACAATGCAGTATTGCTCGGTAGAACTCTATGAGGTCTTCGTAATCTGGTGGAATCTTTTGTACTTTTTATCAGGACATTAGATATGAAAACTAACTTTGAGAAGTAACATTTAATGGTGTGTGGCCCAAGTAGGAATGTTGTGCCAGTACTAAACCTGGGTGATGAGCAGTTAAGTGCAGTTACAAATTTCTGTTGCTTAGGGCTGGATTTTGATGAAACAACTCCTGGCAGATGCAAGTAAACACTGCTCGGCGGAAACTTGGGAGGGCAGCAGGCTCCCTTTATAATCCAGCCAAGAGGGATGGTAGGTCTGCTATCTATCCTTTCCTTAAAATTTATCAAATGCAATATATTCCTACAGCCACCTATGGAACCGGGTTTGGGGGTTCCACAATGCTGCCCCCGTTCAGGTGGTAGAGAATAGAATCTGTAGGAAACTGCTAAATCTCTCGCCCTCAAGCGCAAATTTTATTCTGCACTCTGAATTAAATCTAGAGTATATAATAGTTTGCATTAAATTGGCTCCCCTTTTGTTATGGGTCAGCGTGTGGAGTAATAAGAAGGCTAGTTTTAACAGGGCAGTTATTGAGGATTGCCTGAAATTGGAAAGGGGCCTGGTTTACCTTGGTTGAGTTACGTCGGCAAAACCTTGGGCAATCTTGGCCTTTCTGAATTGTTTAGGAGCATGCTATCTCTTTGAGGATCCAGGAGGCTGCTAGTAAGCATACTATCCACCACTACTATACTATGTTTGCAACAGGTGATTCGGTCTTGTATTTAACATTAGAGCTAACCCGATGGGAAAGGTCCCTTTTATTCAATTTTAAGTCAGGGATGGTCTCGCGCCTAGTATGTTTTCACAAAACAGAAGGTATGTGGGGTAAGGTACTCCCCCTTGTCTCCATGATGGCAAGTCGGAACAGTCTTTGCTGCACTTTATATTTTTTTGTGTTTTTTATCGTAAGTTCTTTCAATCATGTCTTAAACCTTTATTGATTAAGTTAGCATTTCGGCAATGTAGGGTGGCACTAACATAGCTTCAACTGTTAAACAGCCCTGATATCTGTTTTAATGTATGCTGCTTTCTTAACCTCTTCGGTGCTCATGACGAGACCAGCTCGTCATGAGTCACGGTGGAGCTGTGCTGATGATGAGCTGGTCTCGTCATAACGGCTCTGCATCGCCCACGCACGATTAATTCCCCACCTGTGCGTGCAAATTATTCAGTGGGCGGGGTCGTGACGAGACCAGTTCGTCATGAGCACAGCTCCACTGTGACTCATGACGAGCTGGTCTCGCCACGAGCATTGAGGCGCCGCACTCACCCCTCCGCCCTCCGCACCGTGGGGGAAATTACCCTCGCAGGGAAGGGGTTAAGATGGTCATCCAAAGTAGAAAATCAACGGAGAAGAGATAAAAATGAATTTTACTTGTTTTTTTGTTTATGAAGTGCACAGATTTTATATTTTATTTATTCTAGTATTGGAAGTCTGTGATAATTAATTTTTGCATGCACATTTTATTGTATTGGTTTTATCTTGTGCTTTTATTATCTTTTCCTAAGATCGAATAAAGAAGAATTGAAATGAGTGTGCAGAGCTTTAAGGATGCCTGCTTGTTTACCAAGGCATATGCCTCTAATGGTGGCTTTAAATGATTCCCAGAGAGTTCTCGCCCTGTCCACAGAGCCTGTCTTGTCTACAAAGTATGCAGTTATACTAGACCTTATTTTGTACTGAAATATAGTATCTGTCAGCTCTGTTGACCGAAACATCCACAGGAATTGGGTGGGTGCATATATGGGGATCGCCATCATGAGCAAGACCGGGGCGTAGTCAGATGGTGCTCTGGGAAGGAGTGCGATAGCCCACGTCTAGTCACCTACATCTTGAATATTCAGCTAGTAGTTCAGATGAGACCATGTGTTATGAACAGAAGATATGAATGTGCCTTCACGCTTGGTGGGATATTTCATTCTCCACAAATGTAACATTCCATGATCTTCCATGCCAGGCAGTATAGCCTAAACAGCCTGCTTACCATGCCAGTGCGTGGAGGCTGATCTAACAAGAGTGGGGTTCAGGCAAGTATGAGGCCCCACCCAACAGAATGCTGCTTGTCGTTAGTGGGAGTAGTTTGTACCACACTGCAGTGTAGACTGCTGGGTTGTCAGTATGCGGGCCATATGTGTTCACTGGTGTTATATGGGTACCATGAATAGTGCCTTGTGCCACCATATAGCGGCCCAGGGGCCAACTAAACATGCAGCTTATTTTCCTTCATTGTGCTGGGCACACCTTTAAAAAGGTGCGCCCAGCACATGAGGAATGTGCTGCCCTCAGGGCAGTCGCAAACTCAAGCTGCCCTGAGTGCAGCACATTCATGTGAAAAACTGAGTGGCTGCTATAAAGATTCTCGGTGTTATCACAGTGTAGGCAGCAGCCCGCCTGCACTTTGAAGGGTCATTAGAGATCCCTTGTAGCGGGTGCAGTCAGTGACTGCACCCCCTGGCTAGGGGATGTCTGGGGGGTCCATAGGATCCCCTTTCCCCCCTTCAGAGGGCTGCTCTCAGGGGAGGCACTGACAGTGCACCGCCTTTTAAATAGCGCACTGTCAGTGCGCCTCCTGAGAGCATCCTTGCCTCTGCGTCCGGGTCTGTAATACGGTGCGGGCGCAGAGGCACAGGGATTCCCTCTTTTGCATGGAGCACATCCCCATGCAAATGAGGGAATACGCTCTGAAGATTGCGCTGGCACTTTATGTGCCCAACCACTATTAGCAATTGCAGAAGGGGGCGCAGAATGGTCTGGGGTCTCTTCTGCAATACCAACGTGCCCCGGGAGCACGCAAAGCGGGCGCAAACGCCCATTGCGCCCCAGGGCACTTTGTGTAATATGCCCCCAGGTCATCAGAACATGCGTATGTGGGATGGAAAGAGACCTCTTTCCTGGCTAAAATCAAGAAGCCCATGAATAGGACAAGTAAGACAATGCATATTTATGCGTTGACCATTTACCTGCTACCCTTTTCTTGGGTTGGGGGTCAGGTGTGTTTCTTGCAGATAGACAATATCAATTTTATGGCCGACTAGGTATGCTGTAACTAGGTATGCTGTTAACAGGTCATTAAGGCCCCTAACATTCTAAGATAGGAACGAAATAGGATCACCTCCCACATCCGTTGCCATGTGAGAATACGGAATGAGTGTGCACATGCCGTGCTCCTCGTTTAAGTATTACAGATTGTTACGTGATAATATGTACTTCCGTTAGGAAATATCCAGGGCCATTGGAATTATGCGGAAGAGGAGGGTCAAAATATGCAGCTGGGTTGAGTAATTATGCAGCAAGAAAAGGCAAATTATGTGGAGTAATGCAGCACATTTTGTGCTAGTATTACTTTTTTATTTTGTCATTTTAAAACTTGTTAACACCGCCTTGCCATTGGTTGCACCCAGGGCTTAATTTGTAAAAATATAAGTACCAGGGCCCTAGTCAGGATGCCACTGAAGCTTGTACAGTTCCACTGCCCCTTCAAGCGCTGCTACTGACAGTATTAACACAACTACTAACCATCACACTCCTACATGTGTGAAAATTCAGACTATTTAAGTCCTCCAAAGCAATAAAAATGGCTTGGGTAGCAGGTATTAGGCATTTTTAATGCATATTGAATTAATAAACAAGTGTTGTTGTGCTCATCTCTAAATTAGACAAACAGCTCCACCCATTTGGCAGACTGTCATATGTACTGGTGTTGACATTTAAGTGCCGGTGCTGAACACCGGAAACCACCGGCTCAAATTAAGCACTGGGTGTCCCTCCTCATTAGTACCATTTTAACACCAAAATATAGCAATAAGCAACTGAAAGGTGACCAGCCAACCTTTACAAAGGGCCTTACACCTCACGGCAACATGTGTCACTGCGTTTTAGTAACTTTGAACCATTTGAGCTAGATACAAATTTTCTTTTTGTTAAAATCTTCAGATTATGCAGCAGATGATGGATTATGTGCAGAATGCGGAAAATCTATAATCATACAAAAATCACTGCAGCGGCACAGTCACATAATTCTAATGGCCTCTCAGTGTTAAAAAATCATGTGAAACAGCCCGTACCTCAACCCACCCCCACATCAGCCCAATCATACCAGTAGCATTCCCTTGTCTGAAAACATAGCTACTTTGAGAACAAAATAAACAACAGTAACTAAACATCAAATGAATCGCCCTGAAGGTCAAAAAGGGTTATGGGGAACACCAAGTGGGGCGACTAAGTCACCAGTGGGTATTATCTGCAGTGGCAGAGTTGGTTGGGATGTACAGTATAGGACACCAGGGTATTTGAGGTTTTAGGCCGGCTCTTGGTGAAGGCAAGCAGAGGTTTCAATAAAAACAGGGGCTTAGTGTTGTGTTAGTCTGCGTCGCCATACTGTGAGGACCTCCCTGACATCGCTGGGGTAGGCATAGGGCACCGTCCATGAATGTGGTCTTTTCTCAGGAGACAAGCGGCCTTCTTAGGGTCTTGAAAAATATGCTGCTTGCCCTCCAATTAGAACCTGAGGAAAGCAGAATGTAGCATTACGCATTCTATACCGGCCTGCTGTTGCAATTTTTTTACTGCCAAGAACTCCTGTTGCACCTCTTTTATCGCCAACGTGAAGTTGGTCATGGCTCCTTTATCCCACGGCAGTCTGAGAATCGAGCCCCTGTCTTTAAAGTTCATGAGACATTCTAATATGAGTTGGGAAAGGAGCCGCAAGGCCAGTGATAGGTGCGCTCTTTCTATCATGAAGAGACACGTAAGTTAGTCCTCACCAAATATTGCCTGAAGAAGGTTCTCCATGAAGGTTTCCAGCTTCCCTATGTTAGTCGTTTCCGGTATTCCTAGAATACGCACAGTGTTTCTCCATGACCTGGCCTCTAGGTCCTCTGATTTCACATTACTTGACACCAGTGCCTTTTCAACTTCACCAATCTACACACCTTACTTTGTGCTTCATCCTTGACATCCAAAATGCACTGTTCCGCAGCTGCTATGATGCGCTGATCTGGTTTGCCCAGCCGTTGAATCATATGAGGTCTGGGGAAATGTCCTGGAGGTTTTCCGAATTAGTGGGCTCAGCGTGGTCTTACGGCCTTTGTTATGCCATCTGGTATCTGTGCTTAGACTCAAAGTGCAGTTTTGATTGCCTGTGGTCAGAGGTCCACATGTTGGAGACGTTGCCCTGCGGGTTCCTACCTGGTTCGGTCACTGTGCGTAAAGGCTCAGATCAGCACGGTAGCACTGTGTAGACTCCTCAGGGTGTCAGTAGAATCACCACAGCTGGCATCTCAGAGGGTGCTGTGAGTGCCGGTGCTGACTGATTGCCCCTTACTCCCCTTCAGCAGTCACCCCTGCCACAGCATTGTGGGTTCCGTCTTCCCTATCCAGTTCACCTACAAAGGAGCTTGAGCAGAGCCAGGTGTTTAATGCAGGGGCCTAGATTAGTAGATTCCGGCCGGTATCATTCTATGGTGTTAGTGCTGAGGTCTCAAAGTAGTATTTCAGCCTGCCTGAGGCAAGGACAGCAGTGTCATTTTAGCCAGTATCAGACAGGCCAGCAATCAATCCTCCAGTCCCATCTGCACCACAGCAGAAATGTCACCCATGCCCTCATGGCAGTGCTATGGGTCCTGTCTTCCTCTCCGGAGGCCCAAGTTCAGCGATATGAGACGATCCAGGAGCTTAGGATAGGGGCACCCAAGGGAGCTGCAATCAGTCCCCACCCGCGGTGCAGGCAATCAGGTCCAGTCACAGCCCCAAGCTGCTCACAGTTGGGGTGAGGCAGGTTCAAGGCCAGTGCCTTGCCCCTGACACAATGAGGCCCCAGATTCAAGCCTGCTGCCCTGTTTCGCACAGCCGTAGCACAGCACCAATCACCATACACCATCACCCGGCAGGCCTTACTCTTTCCCGCCGGCCGCTCAGTCTGCTATAACTTTTACTGGGACCCACTGATTGTCGTAATCAGAGAAGGCATCAAACCACCGCCCGGAGAACCCCGGCTCCAGTTACCTGCATGCCGGCCTCAGGCTCTCAGCCTCCACTCTGATATCTTCAACCCCAGGCGCTCGCCCGCAGCAATCAAGCAGCCCACCACGATACATAGAGTCAGGAGATGAAATTTGCAGCAAATGTTGTGCTCATGCCGCAAGATGACTATCGGATATAGATACTGACCACCCAAGCCTTATTAAAGCGCGGACATGTCGGCTCTCTAGCACCCCGCAGAAATTAAGACTCGCCCAGCTTTCAACAAATTGTACGGATCCAACGACCAGTGGTAGCATGGAAAAATGCTATTTGCCAGATTAACCACAGAACATTAATACCAGTGAGCAATATGTAATGGTCAAGATATGCAAACAATACACATGTGCCAAATTTAGACAGATTTGGTCACTGCTAGAAATGGTTTAAAATTTTAATTTTGTTGGATCGAATAAGAAATCGGGACTTCAATGATTTTTTCAGTTGTGCCCTCCCGCCTTCTGGGAGACCATACTGGTGCAATCAGCTCTCCAGAAAAGACAAAAATATGGACACTCTTTAGAGGAGAGGGAGGTGTGGATCTTGACACTGAAACATTTAAAACCAGGCACAATTATATGACATGGAGACACATACACATGAACAGGAAAACAAGCTCGGTGTTACAGAGAATGGGCGAATGGGATAGAGAAAGACTGCTTATTGTGATAAAAAAACAGGTACAGGTACAAGGAAACACCCACAGTAAGGCAACATAGCAACACAAACACAAGGAGAAGGAGGTAAACATTGGAGCAGAGGGACCAGAACATTGGGGCAGTGATACATGGAAACTGGGAGACAGAACACCACACATAGTGAAAGGGAAACCCTGACAATCAGATGAAGAAATAGAGCCATTGGCAATGGTAGCTGGGATACACGGGAAAAGGACATACAGACACCGACTCAGGGACAGGAGGGACTGGGACAAGGACACTTGAGAAAAGCATACACTGGCAGCGACAAAAAAACTGAGAACAGGACATGCAACTTGATGATAGGAAGGAACATATTGGGATGGGGAACCATGAACAAGTTTCACTGATGGAATGGAGCAGGGACAGTAAAACATGGTGAGACCGAAAGTACCTGAGAGACAGAAGGATGATAGAGATACTCAAATATTGGGATAGTGAGCTATATAATGGGAAAGGGAAGCCGCGGCCTTAAGAAACTGAGGCAAAAAAAGACAATGGAACAGAGAGACAAAGTCAATGTGGCCAATAACTCTCTCACAAAGCAAAACAAATTAACCTGCACACATACATTAACACAAGGAAATAGATACAAGCACAGAAAGAGATGCACAACCCAAAAGGGAGACTAATACATTCTGAAACTGACACTTGCACAGGCACCATAAAACAAGCATTTGCAATGCAATAGGTCTCGCATTTGCGAGAGTTTGAGCTATCGGCATTGTAAATGACAATGCCTTTTTTATTTATGTGTTTTGAAAACATGCAAGCAGTGCTTATAGTCCTTGCTTACGAGAAGCAAGGCTGGCAGTAACTGCGCCTCTTTTACTGCCAGCCTTGCTTCTATAAGTACAAAGTGCGTATTTACACACCGTTTGCAAGATTTCAAAACACATAAATAAAAGGTGTTATCATTTACAATGCCAATAGCTCAAACTCTCGCAAATGCGAGACCTATTGCATTGCAAATGCTTGTTTATTTGTGCAGCACGTAAGTGTTTGACACGTTTAAGTGGAGACATTTTTCTTTTTCTGTGGCATTTTTTTCAATAATTGGCAAAGTCTACAGGCTGACCCTGGCAAGCCTGCAAAGTTTATTTATTTATTTATTTGCACAATTATGAAACAGAAATTAAAAAGATAAGTAAAAAAAAGGTCTCCATGTAAAGCTGGCATGCAGATGCTCTCAGAGACTGGTCTACTTCTCCTGGCACTGAAGTGGATTACTTTCTATGCAATGTGCATATGTGCGAGAGCAAAAAGGCAATGGCTGAAGTAGGTTAAGCAATGGCCCCCTTGTTCTAGGTTGGTGTGTACAGAAGCAAAATGGGAATAACATCTAATCAGACCTTTCAATGAAGATAGCTAACTGAAAGGCATTTTATAATTATGTATGCATTGATATTATATATTTTTTATAAAACATGAAGTAACCCAAACAGCTAAAGGTGTCTCTGGGCCAGGCCTAATAATAAGAAAAAAAGAATAATCATCAAATCAGCTTTTCAAGGCCAGGACTATTGCCTTTGTCAGTGCTTGTTTTTAGTGGATGGGGAGCATTGAAAGCAGCAAGCTTGTATTTTACCTGGAGCAATGAACATCCTTGCACCGTCGCTGAACACTCCCCCAATCCAGAGCACCCACCTTGATTGACATTACTGTTGGCCTCTCATGTCCCCAGAGTCCGTTGACTTTGTCCTCCGCCAGTGCCACTCCCGATGGGAGTATTGATTTGTTTGCTGAACGGCAATTTGCTTCTGTTGAGTAATAGTAGTTAATTTTCTGCAAATGGCTATTTTTCGGTTAGATCATAGGAGGTGAAATTGGGTATCTGCTGGGAACTATTACTTAGGCAAAAAAGCAGCATGTGGCAGCCAGAAGGAGTAGACAGAGCGCTCAGTGACGTGGGCTATCATTTTTGACACACATGCGAACACTGGAAGTTGGACATTGAGAAAGGGATTCTATTATAAGACAAGGAGGCTCATATTTGACTCTTTTTTTTTTTAAGATGTTTATATTAAGCTTACTGAAGTTTTTGAGGTGGATGAACCAAGCTCTGTGTCTTGCAACAGAATTAAAAAAATGTGGACAACATTAAAAACAAGAATACATGGGAGGTAAGAGGAACAAGCTGAAGAACAATGGCAAAAACTTGGGGCACACTCCCTCGCTCCGGTGCAGATGGCGGCGAAACCTGAAGTTAGGCAGCCTTCGTTGGGACGTGGGCGGGGCCTGCCAAAGAAACAGGAAGGAACTGCCGGAGAGGACGTCCGGAACCCTGCAGGCTCCATGCTGAAGTCCCGGCCCCATCAGAGGAACTGGACAAAGAGCGAAGGCAGACTGCATGGCACCAGAGGCAAGACGGGGCTCCCGAGTGGTGAGGGGAGCCCCGTGGCGCGCCAAGAGACAGCCAGGGAACCTGCACACCAAGCCAGTGAGTGAGAGCTTAGCTGGGTGCATTGCCGGTACCGTGAGATGTGCACATGTCACGCCGCAGTACGCGGTCACAAAGGCGTTCACAATTCAAATCCTTTGTGCGCGTGCACATGTCCTGTTTCCCTTCCGAGGCAAGTCGACAACAATAGATCTCGCTGGCGACAGCGCTTCGCGCTGGGTTGCCAGGCGAGACCTAAAAAGGGACCAGAACAGAGAGACAAGAAACACAGGCACCAAGACTGCAAACAGAAATAGACACAGAGACACACACACACAACATATATCAACAGGTGGACACTGATACAGGGATTGAATAATAGGAGCACAGAATGAAATGCACACTGCAACAAGAAGACACTTGCATAGGGAAATACTTTCACAGGGAAATAGGCATGGCAGATACATGGACATAAGAACAGGGAGACAAAAAGTTTGAAAGACAAACATTGTCAGGGATCTTGATCCATTTTACATGAGGACATAGAAAGATCACACAGTGGCACCACACAAAAGTACTTCTGGTGTGCATTCTGTTGAACCAACATTGTTCCACAAAAGATGAGTGTGTAGGTTCTTCATGATTACCCTGGAGCTGACCGGTCCTGATAGATTGCACAGTGTCCCAGAAAGAGACAAGTCTTAAAACTGGGAAACAAAAAAGGTGGTGAAGAATGTTTTGTGGGGTGGGGCGGGCGGGGCTAGGCGCTGAACATGGCGGACACCTGAACCCGGATCTCTGTCTGGGATATCCTATTGGTCATATAAGTGCCCCGGAGCCTCGTGCATAGTACTCCCAGGCAACAGCACAGGGGCCTACCCGTTGAGAGCACCGGGAGAAGTACACAAGCTGGAGCTGCCAGGTCGGCCTTGAAATTCTACTGCAGGTATGGCGGTCATAGAGGCCAGACACGCTTGCCAAGTGTGCCCCTGGCCTTACCAGCTACCCTCAATACCACCCACAGAGGGGACATCAGAACAAGACAGAATCAGAACTCCCAGCTTGGAAGCACAGTGATGGTCCTGCAGCTGCAGATGACGTTTTCATGAGGAGGGGGCCACAGCGTCACCCACGGGGAGGAATATCAATGTACCATGCCTAAGTGGATGATGAGCCCTTGTCCCCAATGCAGTGGAAATACCTGCTGCTCAGCCCAAGTGAGGAGTGGCCTACAGACTCCAGATGGGGGGCCTACTAGGGACGGGTGGGCTCCTCAGACAGCAGTTTGTATGCCCTCAATGTCTCTTCAGCAGACTTAGTGGCTGGGGCAACGCCGTGGCGGAACAACGGCGGAGGTCCTGTGGAGCTAGTGATGCTGAGGTGAGAAAGACAGATGGAGCATCCCCCAGGAGGGGCATTGGAGAACTTCTGAGCCTGAGCAGATGGGAGCCCCTGCCTTTCTACTTCTATGGACCTTCTTGGACACTAGGAAATCCTGCAAGCCCTAGCGTGAGGGGCACCCCATGGTTTCCAACCAGGGGGCCTACTATGGGACTAGGCGGGACCCCCAAACAATCACCTTTCAAGCTTCCAGACATCCACATCACGTCGAGCCTGTGGGCACCGTCACATAACAGGGGGTAGAGGGAAAAGGGACAGCTTCATTAAGGCGCTACTCAAGCAGACCTTGCACTAACCAGCACTAGACCAACAGCGCGACACGCAGCTCTCAAGGGGACCCAGCAGCCATGATCCCAGGGGAACAGACCTGGATGTCACTAGGGACTTCCTCCTGGCACTTTCCAGGACCTGAATGATGAAATCTAGGCCATAAAAACAGGCATTCACAGTGGCCTCCAGGAGTTCCGCAAAGAGGTGGTGGGCTTGTGTGGCCACGTGGGGAATGTGAAGATTGGAACATCAGTTTACACTTCTTCATTACTAGTGTGAGGATTTGGAAAATAGATCACACCAGAATAATATTTGAAACCAGGGCATCCCGGTTGAGGTCCAGTCAGCAGATCTCACCTCCTACGACCAGAACATGTTTGAGGCCATATTGGAGGATCTGGAGCACCCACGGATCCACCTTGACCAGACAGAGTAGCTTCAAGGTGCCCGATGGGTGGTTCGCCCCAGGTTTCCTCACGTGCAATCACTTTTTTGAGGACAAAGAGGCCCTTATGGCTAAGACTAGAGAGGTGGGACAAGTCTCCTTTAACGGAGTCATGCTCTCGCTCTTCCAGGACCTTTCTATGTACACCTCAGCGAAACATCGATCATTCCGTCCCGCTACCACGTTCCCGGGATCGCAAGGGGTCAGTTACAAATGGGGGAACCTATTCCGCCTCATCAATCAGTGGGAGGGCAGACCCCGGTCTCTTACCTCCCTAGAGGTGGCAGCGAAGCTTCTGGGTTTTTCACTTCTGGAAGGGAATGCAATAGAGTTGATGGACCATGGAGAGGCTTCATGGCTAACAGGAAGGACAAAGGTCTGCTGGAGATGCAGGGCAGGCAAGTCGGACAACAGAGAGCAATGAGAGGCTCCTCTAATGTTTAAGGCAGGTCACTGGAGAGCCCTCTATAGCCCCATGAAACATCACCCCTCGATGCCCGGGGCCAACCTACATACTGCCTCAGACCATCGACACCAGAAGTTTTTCACGATTATTTTTGCAGAGGGGGCCAGCGGATCACGGCAGGAGCGGAATATGGCAAATAAACCGTTTAGGCTCACTTACACACAAGTGTGCAGAATTCGGGGTGCATTGAAACAACTTAGACATCCTCCCCCACACTGTTGTTGTTTCTTACCCCTGAGGCCTATTAGTTTTGCATCAACTGGGGGTTGGGTGGGGGAGACACCACCTATGTTTACCAAGGTACCTGCAGACTATGTTATGGTTTGGCGACAGGGGTCAGTGAGCGAACACCCATCATACACTACCCACTATGCAGCACACACCTACACTATGGATTCGGACATACAATGTAAGGAGCAGAACAACCCCACAAAGTGATTTAGTATTTTGGGCAAACTGCAGAGTTCGGGGGCGGATGACTGCCTCCTTCAGGAGAGACACTTGCTCCGTGGCGACCAACCCAGGCTCCGATCGAAGGCATTCCATCTCCAGTATCATGCCTCCACTTCTAATAAAATGGTTGGGGTTGAGATACTCATTAGGGATTCCACAAAATTACAGGATATCAGATATGGAAGAATGACCAAGGAAATTGGCAATTGGTGGCGGGAGCGTGGTGAGGCATGCCCATCGCATTATTGCGCTAACACTGAGCAGGAGGCCTTCCTGCTCCCAGTGGCTCCGAAATTTGTTAGCTTCACCAACCCCCTTCTCTTGCTTGGGGACAACCTTAACTTTGTGATGCATGCCACGCTAGACAAATCACATCAGCACATTCCCCTCCTGAGAGATCCAATGGTATGGCACAAAGTGACAACGGTTGTGCAGGAATACCTCAAATTCAACCACACTGGGGACATGGGCACCTCTGTGTTATGGGAGGCCCTGAAAGTGGTAATTCACAGAGTCTTGATCAAGGAGGCTGAGCATCTCAGATGAAAGAAGGAGCTTGAAATGCACCCCTTAAGGGATGAGCTAGCCCGAGTAGAACACAAACACAAGACCTGCCCTTCCAACAAGTTTTAGAGAATCCTCACAGCCATTTATGCCCAAACACATACCCTGGAACATAATACAGCCAACTATATCCTGGTCAGTAATGGGACTTGATTCTATGAGGGGGCAACAAAGCAGGATCCCTTCTCACCAATATACTACACAACGCATCTGGGGATACATCTGGGAGGTAAAGAGCTCAGCAGGACATCTCTGCACCTCAGACGAGCGTAAGACAAAACTGTTCCATGAGCTTTATACAGTCTTATAACAGACGGACACGCCGGAGAGTGGCACTAACCATGCCTATCGGCAGGCACTTCCCCTCCTATGGCTCATCCACGAGGACAGAGACAGCCTTAATGAACCCATCAACATTTCTGAGGTGATGTATGCAATAAAACGCCTTAAACAGGAGAAAGCACTGGAGCCGGATGGCAGAATCTCCTGCCACTACTGGATGAGTACAGGAGGTTAGGGGGCCTGAAAATCATTCTTGGGAAATCAGTGGGACTAGTGATCTCGAGTGGGTGGGGCACTCACCTTTTGACTCCATTTGGTGACCCCTTTTTGGTGGATGCTCAAATACCTTCCATACCTAGAGGTGACGGACACCCGACTTATACACATGTGCATGGCCTAACTTCAAACTCCTAGCATATTCCCTTAAAGTGCTCACTGCCTCATGTCACCTCCACCCCAACTCTTGGGTGGGGATGATAGCCTCCTTTAAAATGTCAGCCCTTCCTAAGATCTTATATATGTTCCAAGCCCTCTCCTTTTCACAATATAAGACAGATCTCCAACAGCTGGCAGGCATCTGTAAACCCTTCATATGGGCTGGCAGACGCCCCAGGCTTAAGCACCAACCTAGCACCCAACTTCCACAACATGGTGGGCTCACATTCCTGATATTCAGCTTTAATATCGAGCGGAGGTACTTAGCGGAATGGCTCAGGGAGGAGACGGATAAGCCATGGTGCTTCATTAATCAAGACCTGATGGTTAGACCATTAGCGGAGGTACTCTGGCTGCCCAAATCCCAACGTAGCCGTAATCTCTACATTTTGCCAGTGACAAAGGATATCCTGGATGCTTGGGACTACCTCTCCTGAAATGAGGTGGGAGGGGGGCACTTGGCATCCATCCCTCTTAACACAGAATCATGGGAACAGAGAGACTTTACCCCAGAGCTAGAAAGGTTGCGGTTTCGCACCTGGATAAACAGAGGCTGCTTTTGACTCCAAGATATGTTTCACAATCACACCATAAGATCTTTAGAAGACATCAAATGGACATAGTAGATTCCCAAGCGGAAAATATTTCAATCTCTCCAAATTAGACACTGGGTGCTGCAACTTGGGGTAAAGACTGCAGCAACGCGGCCCCTCACGTACTTCGAGCAGTTCCTACAGAGCCTTCTGACGTTGCGACTCTTGGTGTACCAAATTTACTTCACTCTACTCACGAACGCCCCGCATACACACCCAACTTACCACACTCGAGAGGAGGACCTGGCGGTTGCCCTAGAAGATAAATAAAGGGATACCATATACACGTGCATGAGCAACTTCGTGAGACTCCCACATGTTCGGGAGACACTATACAAGATCATGTATGGGTTGCATTATACAACAGCACGTTTACAGAGGTAGGACAGCACTAAATCAGGGAGCTGCTGGAGGGGGTGTGGAGAGATTGGAACTATCTACCACATCCTGTGGCCCTGCCCTCGCCTAGGCCAATTTTGCAAGCCATCGCCTCAATCAAGGGATGTCCCTTGGAGAAAGATCCCACCTCGATCCTACTGGAGCTGCTACAAAAGGCCACATATCCACTTCACTCTCCCCAGGGGAAGGGAATCTTGCACCTCCTCTTGGCAGCTAAACAGACCATCTTGGCCCTTTAGGGTAAAGACTCCTCTCCAATTCCTCCACGTGTCTATTGAGTGTATGACAGCTCCTGGCATATGAGAAGATATTATACAACATGCAGGATGCCTCGGATAAATTCATAGCCTTGTGGAACCCGATGCTGTATTAACATCATCGAGCTAATCGGGATCTTACATGTCCAAACTGCCTCCGAGCACAGGGTTTACTAAACTATTACAGACCATCTGCTGAGGACGATACTGAACTTTTATGAGCCTGCTGAATATAGACCTCCTGATTTTTCAGCAAGGTGGCGTCATGGTGTGGGAAGGTATGTGGGGGGCATTGTTTTTAGTTCTTCTTTGGTTGGCTTAGTGGTCGCAAGTGGGAATGCACGCTTTTTGTTTGTACTAAAAATGTACATTCCCTTTCTGATCCTTGTTAGACATTGCTAAAGCCCTCCTATTGCTGGAACCACGGGACAGACTGGCTCACTCACTATCAACTGTTTGCAGATTGTATCCTGGAACGTCAATGGTATGTTGGATAAGCTGAGTGACGGGGGATCTTTAGGTCAGCCTTGCACCATGGAGCAGATCTGCTTCAAGGGATGCATCTCTTGGGCTCCAAATGTCCATTCTAGCTGTGATACGGTGATAGAGTATACCACACCAGATTCGTCTCACTATTCTGCTACAAAATAGGTTCCGATTTGTTCACACACAATCATGGCATGACAATCAGAGCCATTACATTGCCATTACAGTGATGCTGCATGGTTTCCCCAGTCTATTGTTAATGTGTGTGCAACCCCCCGCCCCCCATTGCTCAAACATCTCAGTTGCCTAATCTCGTAACTCCTGATGGGTCGTCTTGTGGTGGGTGGTGATTTTAACAGAATAGCAGGCTTGGAGCTGGATAGATATGTACTGGACACGTGGGGGCATATTGTCTGGTCCTAATCCACCATTGCACTATGTGGACTCAATGGGCCTGTGTGACGTCAGGCACAAGTTCCATCCCCGGGAGAGAGCCTACACTTTCAACTCCTACTCCAGGCTGGATTAGGTCATGGTCCCTGAGCCAGACACAGGCTCTATTTTAGATGCCCCGATATTGGCTTGGGGTCTTTCAGACTGCTATCATGTCAGACTGAGCGTAAAGGGGACAAGGCTCCAAGACCGGGGTGTGTGTATACTTTCTGTTTGGTGGTTGACAGACCCCAAGTTCAGATCACACCTTCTTTCCAAAATGGAGGGATACTTTGCCCAGAATGCCTATTCAGTGTGCTCTAGGATCCCTCTAGGAGAGGCCTTCAAGCGGGGGGAGGTGTATCAGCTATCTGTCTGGCCAACGTAGACAACAAATACAAGAGAGCACTGATTTGGAGGTTACTGCTTTGGGGTTGGAGGCTTGATGCTGATCTGCCCCTGACCCTATGTTACAGTGCAACGATGACTTTCACAAAGCCCAAATCTGCCTATTATTGTTGGGGGAGGCAAGGGTGGACTGACTCGCCTCTCAGCAGTTTGCCGTGGGGTTTGACTCTGCCCTGTGGATTTTGCATTGCACTTTATTTGCTCGTCTTTGCCTGTTTTTTGGGACTACTGCCGCTCTTTAGAGCCACGGTGTGGGACTGCGAGGACCATCAGCCGTAGCGAAACAACACCTGCCGCAGCTGGGGACTCTTCCCGCCCACTCCTTGCCTCTATTTAGCCATGCCCATTTCCGCGTAACGCGGGACGCACGCGGTTGCGCCCGGGCAAAGCCGGGCCGAGGGCGGGCCCGTTTTAGCCCGTTCTTGACCGAGAAAGACTGGCCCGGGCCATTCCCTTTTCGCCCGTTTTAGGTAAATTGCGTACACCTTGGCCTAGTGGTAAGTCCGTCCGTAGACCTATACAATAACATGTCGGTATGCGAGAGTAGGAGTAAGGTCACAACTGCAGTGACTCTCTTAACCGGTACATTGGATAATTTTATAACGAGAGCTAACTCTGTAATTGATCAAGGATAACCTTAATGGAACGTCGGGTGTCACAAGATTTGGCCATGGCTAAAAGATCTTCTATGGGCCATTTTGCGACAGCTCGTACACCTGAGCCCGCTACAAGAGCTATTACCACCGAAGCCCAAGTACTTGTATATAGCCCGCCCAGCTCCCAGGAACCGTCTTACATTTTGCCTGCGACTAATCTACACTTATTAGCAACCACAGAGGCTGCCTCAGCACCAATAAGGGTTAGTTCGCCAGAGAAAATGAATACTAGGCAACTACGGAAGAGACGCGAGGGAGCAGTACCGAAGAGGAAGTGGGCTAATACGATTGTTACTGGTGGTAGGCAACCCAAAGTAGCTAAAGGCATAGGTAAAATTGATATATCATCCAAGACCAAGGGGGATAATGCCCGGTATACCCCGACTAGGCATGCCCTTTCGCCTCCAAATGTACCGAGTCAAGACTTAGTTTCCGGAAGTGGTGCAAGCAGTTCGGGCAGAATTCAGATGGATGATGATCCCTTGTTGCAAAAATTGGGGGCACTGTTGAGATCTTCCCTTCAACCACTGGAAACTAGACTTCTATGTATTGAGCAACAGCTCTCCCTGTTAGAATTAGCCACAAGGGGTTTGTCGGACATTACGAAGGCAAAAATGCCATACTCGGGCACCGCCCAGTTAAGTACTGTACCCGATGCACAAGTAATTTATAAATCCCCGCCCTCTGTTCAGCAACCCAATTTAAATATCCCCAATCTACCGATGACAAAACCCTCTGTAGAATTATCTAGTCCTACCCATCCATCTGGAAGCGGAACTTTATCTTCTAAAACTAATCATAAAGAGTCTGGAGGGGTCCTGCCTGTGGGGGTAACCCTGGGAGTTCGTAGAATTAATCTACCACCAGAAACTAGCCCATACCAGGTAGTACTGACTGGAGTGCCAGAATTAAGTAACCCCAGTCAGGAATCTTTCATGTCTTTAAAGAATAAAGTGACACACTGGCTCAATATAAACCGACCCTTACCCCCACATATTATGAGTGAAATACTGATGGTACGTAGAATTGCATGGGTGAGACATAGTCTAAAAACCATCTTAGGTGACTGCGTGCTGGTAAATTTTAGGGACCCACACACGGTGGATTATATTTGCACTTTGAGAAATCATAATGCAAGGCCATCTATAGAACCTCGACCACTTTCTTACTTTTATCCATTAACTAACTTACCTGACTGTGGAGGCGATTGGACACGGGTTATGCACCAGGCTCAGGGTAGGCTGGAAAATGGATGGCATGGTCCATTAAATGGCCGGAGAGACATTCCCACCCAAAACAGATTAAGTTGCCTAGAAATGGTGGGCTGACTACAGTCGACCAGGGAAAATATACTAAGTGATGTACAGAGGGGAGGAAATCAAAATCAAAATCCCTGTAAGACGCATAGTACAACAAAGAAAAGTGACTTAGTGGACCATCATATTGAAACTAGTTTGGGTAACATAGGTAAGGGCCCTCAAAATATATACATTGTAATAGGCGAAGGGGGATCGAGGAGTGACCGAAAAATCCATGAGCACAACGTAGGTATCCCTTGTAAACTGTTGGCAACACCCTTGGATGTCGATCAAGAACAAATCCTGTTAGACCACCAACAGGACATAGGAGACCGTTTGGATCCTACGTAAGCATGGGCGGAAAATCCGTTCCGCTCGCGGATTTTTGGTAAATTCGCAATCCGCGAACGCTCGCAAATTTACCGAAAATCCGCAAATTCGCACGCAGCGGATTTTTTTTTTCTTGGTGATACAATTTTGCGGCGTGCGGCGTAAGTTCGCAATTGCGAACATGTAGGTGCGGCGGGCAGCAACAATCTCGCACTCGCGAAATTACAAAATTTGCAATTCTGCACAAGAAATCCACTAGCAAGCAGCATAGACCTTCTGAAAATTATGATTTTTATCAGAATAACTCCTCAGGTTGACATTTGCCTGCACTTTTTTGGATTTGAGGCCTTTTGAATTTCTTTGGATCACTTTTGGATTAGAAATCAACTTTCACAAGTAAGTTTGTTTGGGGCATTACAGTTGCTGTTCTGCAGAAAAACAAGTTTTGCTAAACTGAAAGCACTCAGCAGGTGCAAAAGTTCAAATTCATCATTAGTAACCATTCCCTGTAGTGCTTCCTGACTGGGGCCCCTCCAGAGTTCAGTTGCTAGTTGCAACAATTGTATGACCTTGCTCTGACCCTCACAGCCGGATCATAGAATAGCTACAAGTAGGCCACAAAGGTCCTGGAAAAAAAATTGCACTGCAACAGAAAGCAAATTACAGATAAGGAAGCAGGGGCCAGACTGGAATTTTAAAACAGTGACACATTAATAAATCAACCCCAAATTAATTCATGTCAGTTGAAGCAGGGCAGGTGTGCTTGCTTTCCCCCCCCCATAATCTACAGTGATGATGATGAACCAGAGGGTGGCATTGATGTACCAGAGGGTGGCATGGGTGAAACAGAGGGTGGCAGTGTTGAAACATAGGGTGCTGTGAACCTGTGATGATGAACCAGACGTAGAAACAACATAGTCGCGACCGTTGCGTGCCGCCAAGTAAGTTCGCAATTGCGAACTGGTACAAAATCCTCGCGGACTGGCAGAAACCCTTGCGAACACTATAAAAACAAGCAAATTCGCGAGAATTCGCGGATTTTGCGGATTGCGAGTTCGCAAATACGCAAATTCGCGAACGCCAGATTCGCAAAATTCGCCCATGCTTAATCCTACGTTTTATGGCAATAGCATAGTCGATTCCAAGATGGATAAGGCCCCAAGTAAGATCTCAGATAAGGGAGATATTATTACAGTTCTATCTTGGAAAGTAGCGGGTCTATCTAATAAGCTAAGGACCCAGCGTTCTTACCCTTTATACGAAATTTTTCCTTTCTTTGTCTTCAGGAGTGTTGGGAGCGGGAAGATATCCATATTAATGGCTACCGTACCTTTCACACTCCCGCTAAGTTGTCATCAAGGGGCAGAAATGCAGGGGGTCTTTGTACCTATATATCAAACACTGTAAATATCACGGTCAAAAAATCTAACATGGGATCAAACTACTATCAGTTTCTGGTATTTAAAGTGGGAGGAAATCAAGTTATTAACTTGATCAACTTCTACAACAATATTCCAAAGACAGAATTAACCAATGCATTTGAGGAACTCTCACAAAGTATGCAGAACCCTGATGAAAATTGCCCTGTGGGGGAATGTGTTGTATGGACGGGGGACTTCAATTGCTATTTATGCCCAAATAGTCACACAAGCGTTTGTGGGTTGGATAACCTTAAAGGTGACCCTTGCACTCATTTTACACATACCACTATTGGGAACTCTTTTAATAACTTATTATTCCAGTTGGATCTAGGATTTGTAAACAAACTTTGTTGCCCGCAGGCTGCTTTTGTACCCACATTTAATGGTAAGGGGTGCAACTCAATGATAGATTTTGCTTTGGTCTCGAACAGTCACTCTTGCAATGTTCTTAATTTTAAAACATGTGACATTGCAATAAGTGACCACTTCCCCAACAGTTTTTCTCTAATCTTTACAGCACGAAGCAGTAAGAACAATGATGTAATTGACAATCTATATAGACACAGGATAACATTAGCAAAATTGAATGGTTATTCCATAAAATTTAATAAAGTAGAGCCCACTGCCTTCTTTGAAAACTTATTAAAAAATAAGTACAAGGATTTTATGACTTGCCTTTTAGAAATTAATGATTGTGATTTAGTTACCTTGGCTTTTCGTAGTATTTCAGAAGAAATCTGTAAAACCCTCACAGGAACTATGAGGAAATGTTCGAGAACTAAGGCTGAGGGCTGGTTCGTTCAGTGTGCAGCAAAGCAAATGCACTTTTAAAGCTGACACTTAAGAGAACCAAAAAATGTTACTGAGATAAGAAAGGCCAGAGCCATATATTACAATGCAATAAAAAAATCGGAGGAAGGAGTTGAAGCAGGAGGCGTGGCGAGTTTTACATCAAGCATGTCTCTTGAAAGATAATATTGGATTCTGGAAGGCGGTGAATGCCCCTTTCTTCGGGTATAGGAAAACAGATTCCATAGAGATGGCAATAGAAGAAGGCATCTGGGTGGATAATTTTACTGAGTTATATAAAAAAGACGACTTTGTAGGGAGTAGGCATGTTGAAACACCTGGGGCGTCGGAGAACAATCCACAGGGATTGTTCCCTTTAGACATTGACTTTGCATTGTCTGAAGTAGAAGTAGCCATAGCTGAAAGCGCTGCAGGTAAAGCCCCAGGGCCAGATGGGGTCCCTGTAGATATTTACAAGTCTAATATTAAACTATGGGCATCCCTTCTGACTAACGTTTTAAACAGCGGTAACAAAACAGGGTTCCTTCCCACATGGCAAGAGGCCATTGTGGTCCCAATCTTTAAGAAGGGGGACCGCAATGATCCAAAGTGTTACATGCCAATTTCGTTACTGGACTCCCTGATGAAAGTAGCAGGAGGAGTTATATTAAACAGATTGCAGACATGGGCAGATGACACAGGCATCCTCTCAAAGTTTCAGTATGGTTTTAAAACAGGACTAGGCACTGTGGAACAAGGGTTAAATTTGGCAATAACAATAGGTAAACATGTGGTGGCAAAAAAGGATGAGCTATTTCTAACATTTGATTGCCTGAGCCATGAAATCCTATGGGATACCCTGTCACAATTAGGCATCGAATCAAATATGCTGAATTTTATTAAAGAACTATATCGGGGGGCTGGTGCAAAAGTACGATTTGGAATTAAGGGTGAATGTACATCTAATTTCCCCATAAAAAAGAAGCCCAACAGGGCTGCATCCTCGTGCCTTTTTTATTTAATCTATATATAAATAGCGTGGCATCCCATCTCACGCAAGATAAACAGGACTACCCCCAAATGAGAGGATGCACAGCCCGGATTTTACTTTATGCAGATGACGCTGTAATCATGGCCAGGACCCAAGTGGGCCTTCAGAGAGCGCTTATCACCTTTTCAGACTATATGGGTGCCAGAGGTTTAAAAATGAATACTGGTAAAACCTTTAGTATGTGCTGCACAACAAAGGGAAATGTCCAGTGCAATATTTTTTTAGCAAAGTCGAAGATAGAATCAACTAATACTTTTTCCTATCTGGGGATTAATTTCAACAAGAAGGGAACTTTGTCGTTAGCTAACAACACGAGGAAACTAGCTTTTTCCCGTGCAATCGGAGCGGTGCGAAATTTCGCCATCAAACTAGGGGGCCGACCAGTACATATTTTGGTGGACATTTATAAATCAAAATGTGTGTCCACCGCAACATATGGAGCTGGAATATGGGGGATTGCAGATATCTGTGATATTCAATCATGTGAAAATGCCTTCCTCCGGTATTTACTAGCTGTCCCTAAATCAACCTCCACATACGTATGCCACAAGGAATTAGGTCTGGATTACGTTTCAGATCTTATTAAAGTGAGCCCTTTCTTGTTGTGGCATAAGGTATGGACCTCTGATGAAACCAAATTAAATAGGGATATAATCCAGGATTGTCTAAACCTCCAGGGAGCCCTCAAAATTGATTGGTTTATATATGTTAAGGGCTTCCAAAAAGAGATTGGACACCCCGAATATTTTGATTCCCCGACTTCTCTAGCAACAATTTCAAGGAAAAAGCTGAAAGAAATTTGTCTTCTTTTGCTAGAGAACAAGCGATGGCAGCTAGAGGGCAACAAGGTCTCTGTTTTGGAAAATCAATTAATTTTGCAGGGACAGGGTATTCAGCAATTTCTAATTCTCACCCAGAGTAGCTACACTCGGATGTTATTAACACGCTTCAGGGGGGGAAGTTTTTTTTAGATTAATTACATTCCCCGAAGCCAATACCTGGTCTAAAAACCTGACTTTGTGCCCCTGCGATGACATATCACAACAGTTGACGATACATTGTATTCTGTTTTGTACATTTTACTCACTGCCTAGGAAAAATTATTTAATTTTCTTGTTGAAGAAATGGGGCCTGAGACAGTGTAGACCTGCCCTACTGAAACTCCAAATGTTAGAAGATGAGATGTCTATGTACTTAGTATCTATGTTTTTAAAAAGTGTAGTTAGATGCAGACTAACAATGAATTGAATTCTCAACAGAACTGCATCTTGGTAAAGCTTTGTTCTAAATGATTTTTTAAATCCATATTGATGATTAATTATTACTGTTTTTATTGCGTATTTACTTGTGCTTTTGTGATTTTTTTAAATGGAAATCGAATAAAGCTATTTTTGACTTGACTTGACTCGCCTCTCAGAGACCGGTATATCATTAGGGAAACTAAGGTTCCACACTGTTACATTGGGCATGCAGTCGTAGGGAGGTTCCCGATCATGTTACTACTGTTCACTCTGCTGATGGGCAGCTGGTGGTGGGCTAGCAATTTATTTCCAAATCTCTTCACTCTACTCATCACTTTCTGCTATGTGCAAGTCCTCAGAACCCATAGCATTGGCCAACTCGGTCCTGGACTTACCAGTTCCTACACTCTCCAATGTGTACAAAGCTCGGCTAGAGGAACCTATCATGGAGGAGGAACTAGTGGAGGTACTTTTACTGCTCCAGAGTTTGAGGTCCACGGGTCTGAATGGTTTCCCTGTGAAATTCTTCCAGCTTGTGGCTTCCCAATCCATCCCGGTGATCAAAGCAAGGCCCAATGAGTCCTTGGAGAGTGAGCGGTTACCGCGTGACCTGTGACTTGCCAACATAGTAATGATCTCCAAGCCTGGGCCCCTAAGGACAGTTGCGATCATACTGCCCTATTTCTTTTACTAAAGTCGAGGCGAAATTGATTGCAAATATCCTAGCAACCAGTTTGTTAACAGTGATGGGCTGGTTGTTTCATAAAGATCAGTGTGAAGGGCGTTCCACACGTCATAATATTTGAAGGCTTCATAATGCACTATCTCTAGCTGACAGGCTTCTAGGTCCCCTAGGACTTCTCCTGGTTGACTTTGAGAAGGCCTTTGATACGGTTGCCTGGGTTGAAACTCCATAAGGCCAATTTTGTGCCAGAATTCACTCACTGTATCCGTTTTCTCTTTACTGACCTCAGAGTCAGGGTTCGACTTCACAGCTCTACAAGATTCCCATGAAGATGAGGATGCACCTGCCCCCTCTCGCCTTTGTTGGTTGTGCTAGCTATAGAGCCACATGCAGAGTGGCTGTGCATAGACATGCTTGGTGAAGGGGTTTGTATGGCCAGAGGGGGTTGTGGATAGGGTATGAATGTATTCAAACTACCTTATAATCTTCCTCAAGGACCTGTAGGACTCTAGACTGCAGGATTTCCGGATTTTGAATATTTTAGGTGGATATTCTGGCCTCACCATCAACATGTCCAAAATCGTAGTCTGCACGATCTGGGTGGCTCCAGGCGATATTGACCGGGCTTTGTCGCTGACAGTTTCACAAGATTGTTTTAAATATCTCAGAGTTTAAGTGATGAACGACGAGGACAGGGGATGAGCACAGAACATTTTGCAGACTTATCTTGCATCCTGGTCCCACTGCCACTGTCCCTCATGGGCAGAGCTGCTATTTTTAAAATGGTGTAGCTGCCACAGCTCCTGTATCAATTACATTACTCATACTGGATTCTGCAGGTCTTTTTCTTTAGTCTCATTATGGCAATGGTGCAGGAGTTTCTTTTGGAGGAGCAGGACCCCTAGAATAGCTGTAAGTGCAATAATGCACAATACAACAGGGGCGTTAGCACAACTGACATTCAATCCTTCTGAAAGGTGGCACATGTCGCAGTGATAGATTACTGGCTACACTCCCCACAGTCGGACGGGGACAAAGTAATGGAGCGGTGGGCCATGGGTGATGTCTTCTTCATGTGCTAGGTCTAGGGCACATTATTAATGCTGTCCCTCCCCCTGGTGATGTAGTGTGTTTTGGAAGCTTGGCATGTGACCCTGAAGGACATGGAGTGGCATGCGCACCTCACCGGGGAGGCTCCACTTTGGATAGGAACGGCCCTCTAGGATGCTGGGACTTTGCGGGGCTTCTTCAGGTGGGATGAAATTGGTATCTCCACATGGTCTTATTCGGACAATTGAAGACTAGTTCACCTTATACAGAGGCCAGTTTTTCCGGTATCTCCAACTCCGGCATGGCCTCCACGCCTCTATCATGAACCTGACGACGTCAGACCATTGTGAACAATTCACCTAAAAATTCCGATAAGCTGAAGGTGGCATGAAAGGGATCTGGGGGACATTTGGCAAGAAGATTGGCAAGATGCCAGGATAGCTCCCCGAGTGACTGCAATTGCAGCACGATTCCGAATGATCCAATTGAAGATCCTGTATAGAATATACATTACTCCCTCCAAACTTTGGCAGGAGCCCTTCCTCAGAATGCCTCTGATGCAGCTCAGCAGAGGGTGATTTCCTGCACACCCTTTGCTCCTGCTCGCTCTTCATCATTTCTGGACCGGAGGGCTGGAGACGGGTGGCGAGGCGCTGGGCTGGCCGCTGGACCCTGAACTTACACTGCCGCATGTTACCGAGGACCGCGACATCATTATAAGCAAGCGTTCGTCCACATGGGTCTCCTGATAGCAAAGAGATATTGCCAGGGACTATAGAAACGCATCTGACCCATCCTTGGAGAGGTCTAGATCAATGTATGTCTCAGAGTTCTCTATATATGAATCCAGCAAACTGAATCTAGGCACCCTTAGATGGATAGGTGCCTGCGTACATGCATGTATGTATGTCTATGGTATATCTATAGCATGAACAAAGCCAATAGGCAGCCAAGCAATGTGCAGTGCAGTGCATTTCATGGCAGGTCAAACACCAAAACACTCTTGATGCTTGTGTTTGCCCTGCCCGGCAATAATTGCGGTGTTTTTTTACCCTGCCCATGGGCATTTCGTCAACTCCAACTGCAGTGCTGTTTATTTAGGTGCTGCAGAGCGGGCAGCAAAATGTCAGTCGGCAAAATAAACGAGGCACAAAGTAAGCATAGCCAAGTCAACAAGCGATAGGAGAGGTTGCGGAGTAATGAGCTGCTAATGCACGTGATGTAATGTTTTTTAAAGGGGCGAGTCTTCAACTCTTTTCTAAATTTGAGCAGCGCTGGGGCAGTCCTGATGGATACAGTGATGCTGTTCCATATTCTGATGCATCGATGGAAAAGGCCAGCTGTCCTGTTTTTTTCTTTTTCTCACTCCTTAGTCCGAAGATGGCCTGGCTGCGAGTGTAGACGAGAACCACTAGATCGTGGACTTGTCCGGAAGATAAATGTGGCTTGATTGAGGCTTTAAGTTGTTATTTTATTTTTGTTTGCAAATTTATATAGCGTTAACTCGACCCGAAGGTATTGAAGCGCTTTACATGAGCACCGGTTACTGACACATTCAGGCACGGGGAGAGGAAATGATTTGCCCAGAATCACAGGATGTGGACGTGACCCCGAGGCTCGAACCCTGGTTTCCAGCACCAACGTCGGTAGGGAGAGACCCCACTCAAAGGAACTCAAAACCTAAACAGGCATAACCACACCTAGCAGTAATGCGAGGGTGTGGTAAAAACCGTACCTTCTTCTAAAGCAGGTTCTTTGTAATTCATTAGATTAGAGATATTAAAAACAGTGCATAGACTTGGCATTTACAAGCATTAAGAATGGTGGTATACACAGAGTGTAAATTAAAACAAACCGTTCCATAAATATACACCGATAATACTGTGCTATACATGATCCGCATGCCACCTTAAATGTAAAGCGAAGGGATCACTCCAAGCAAGTTCTATAATCCGGATATAGTGGTCTGAAAAGACGTAGGACTCCGAGGCTTGCTTTCTTCTAAAGAATTTGAGTCAGAAGGACGATTTTGCTAGCACGTCTTCCAAGAATTGTTATGGGTGTTCTTTTCACTGTCGCCCACTAGAGGGTGTTAAAACCAAACAGTAGCATTGAAGGTGCACTAACAGGCTTTACAACAGACAGCTCCCGACTACATCCCCTTAAGATAGCGTCTTACAACTTCACTAAAATGGGGATCTGTACTTTTAAAGCAGCTATTTGGTGATAAAGTTACACCTATTGTAAAAAAAACAACAACAACAAAAAAACGGCTGGTGAACAGTTTCGACAATTATCAACTGCATTGCTGCTGCTAAAACCCCTCGAGTGCCAGACAGCAAAACTATGCGCCCACCTCCACAGCACTCGAATACTGGGGAGTACTCACGCCGGACTTGGGCCTTCCCACAGGACTACTGAATATTTGCTTACTTTTAGTTTTAACGACCTAGGAAAGAAAGCAGACCGTGGCCTAATACGGGCACTGCTCTTGATAGATTTATCAGCTGCGTTCGAATTGGTTGATCACTGTATCTGAAGGGAAAATATGTAAATGTATTGATGGCTCCACCCTGGACCAGTTAAAGTTCACAGAACTTCCCCCAGGGCCTCGTCTATTTAATGTATCGCAGCCCTTTTGCCATTGAACCTCTGATCCTGGGGAGCAGTCCGCAATATTATTGGACTCAAAAAGGGCTTCAGCCCCCTCCTCCCCTCCCCCCCACCCCCCGTCGTGTGTGGCAGCCCGGGATGAGACAGCTTCCCGGCCGCACTCAAAGCCGCACTAGATTACTTCACAGGTCTTTGAAAGACCTTTTGCCTGTTACCGAGGCTTCGATGGTTTTCACCCTTCTTAGGGTCCCTGCAGCTCCACTCTGCCTTTTGCTTTTAGAATCGCCCCCCCCCCCCCCAGAAATTTGATTCTAGGGGCCCCTCTGCTGGGGAGCCATGTTCACTTGCGATATCCACGTATTAGTACGACGAAGCGGTGGAGTAGCATCCCGCCAATCACAACGCTGCATACATTTTAATTGGAACTGGATGAGGTCTGGTGGTAAATGGGAACCAGTCTCTGGCTTTAACTCTTACTGTTTTCTTGAGATGAGCGGCCCCAGGCCTCGCAAACAAGAGTTTAGGAGTAAAACCTGACCCTGGGCTGTATAATTCAACAATCTCAACAGTCCCCTTCAACTCGGCCTTTACTTAATGCTCAAGTGAGATGCGTCCTGATAACAATGAAAAAAGATCAACTGTGAGTGCCCATTTTTAGGTCTCGCCTGTCGATGCGCATGCGCATCGAGCAAGGCGAGAGTATTGGCACTTATCCGCTCTTTATCCACACTGCAAGGAATCGTGGCGATTCCTTGCAGTGCACGAGAAATTTAAGCTCAATGCGCATGCGCATTGAGCTTAAATGCGCGTGCACATGCCCCCAGCCGCCTGCCTTGCCTACTCTCTCTCACAGCCTCCCCCAGCTCCGCCCCCTCACTACTTGATTGCACAGCCGCTAGGCCGTGCCTCCCCTACTCTCCTCCCCCCTCCTCCTCTCCTCCCCTGCCTGCCGCTAGGCCGTGCCTCCCCTACTCTCCTCCCCCCTCCTCCTCCTACTCTCCTCCCCTGCCTGCCTGCCGTGTCGCACCTCTCCCCTCTCCGCCCCCTCCCCTGCCCGCCCCCTCCCCTGCCCGCCGTGTTACGGTGAAAGGCTTGTTCCGACATGTCACTTCCCTTCAGGTTGAGGTGCACCGGTAAAGTACAGCTTCCTTACGCTCTGGTTCTTAAGTGGTTGTGTGCGATATCTCTCTCTTTTTTTTTTTTTTTTTAATGTTCCTTTCCCCCATTGCCGCTGCTCATCAGTGCTTCTTTTTTAATTTCATTTAGTTTTATTTTATTATTTACACGGGGCACTTCTGTGTGTGGCCACAAGCTTTTTGTCAGCACGGTGCACGTTTCACGGCCCCACGCTCCATGAAGCTCAGTGGGCGCCGTACTGATAAAAGAAGACACAGACTTTTTAATTAGGCGCTAGTACTGGGGTATTAAGCAACTCATGCTGTAGTAAGCCATCTCTCTCACGCACGGAGCAGGCACATTTTGCAACGTCACGCCCCGGCTTCAACATGGTGGCTGCTTCTTGTTTTAGTGAGGAAGAATGATCGGACCGTAACACAGGAAAGGGACTTGCTATTCACGCCTGGCTTTGTTTACACATGGGAATTGTGAACTTGCCTCATCTTTCACTTGGAAGCACTCTGCTGCCAACCGCACCCGGAAAGATGTTTCGAAACATTCTAATTGCATGGCGAAAAGTCCTTGCTACGAGCCAGCCAACCCCCTGCAGGTCAATTTCTAAATTGTGTCAAAACTATAAAGAAACGAGGAATTAACTATACGGGCAGCGCCTCCAAACCGCGCCTGCTGTTTAAGGAAATGAAGCAGGGGTTCCGGTTCATTAAACTTTTTGTAAACCACATATTCAAGCCTAAAAGATCGTCAGAGTGCTCAATAAAACAACAAACTTAAAAACAATTGCATTTTGTTTTTTAATTAGTGCTTAGATCATCACTCCCATTGTTTTGATAAGGAAATAGTTCCAAGATGGCGGTGAGGTTTGCATTGTGTGCAGGGCGTTCCACAGATCATGGTCTTTCGAGTTTTCCCAGTCAATTGCGTACAACCACGAGCCTCGCCACCCTCACTCACCCTCAACCCCTCACCCTCACTCACCCTCAACCCCTCACCCTCACCCTCACTCACCCACACTCACCCACACTCACCCACACTCACCCTCACTCACCCTCACTCACCCTCACTCACCCTCACACTCACCCACCCTCACTCACCCTCACCCACCTTCACCCTCACCCTCACCCACACTCACCCTCACCCACACTCACCCTCACTCACTCTCACCCTCACTCACCCTCACTCACCCTCAACCCCTCACCCTCACTCACCCTCAACCCCTCACCCTCAATCCCTCACCCACACTCACCCACACTCACCCACACTCACCCACACTCACCCACACTCACCCACTCACCCTCACTCACCCTCACTCACCTTCACCCACCCTCACCCACCCTCACTCACCCTCACCCTCACTCACCCTCAACCCCTCACCCTCAACCCCTCACCCTCAACCCCTCACCCTCAACCCCTCACCCTCACTCACCCCCATTCACCCTCAACCCCTCACCCTCACTCACCCTCACTCACCCTCAACCCCTCACCCTCAACCTCAACCCCTCACCCTCACTCACCCTCAACCCCTCACCCTCACTCACCCTCAACCCCTCACCCTCACTCACCCTCAACCCCTCACCCACACTCACCCACACTCACCCACACTCACCCACACTCACCCACACTCACCCACACTCACCTCACTCACCCTCACACTCACCCACCCTCACTCACCCTCACCCACCTTCACCCTCACCCACACTCACCCTCACTCACCCTCACCCTCACTCACCCTCACTCACCCTCAACCCCTCACCCTCACTCACCCTCAACCCCTCACCCTCACTCACCCTCAACCCCTCACTCACCCTCACTCACTCACCCTCACTCACCCTCAACCCCTCAGCCTCACCCTCAACCCCTCACCCTCACTCACCCTCAACGCCTCACCCTCAACACCTCACCCTCAACGCCTCACCCTCACTCACCCTCAACACCTCACCCTCACTCACCCTCACCCTCACTCACCCTCAACACCTCACCCTCACTCACCCTCAACACCTCACCCTCACTCACCCTCAACCCCTCACCCTCACCCTCACTCACCCTCAACCCCTCACCCCCTCACTCACCCTCACCCTCTCACCCCCTCACCCTCACTCACCCTCACTCACTCACCCTCACTCACTCACCCTCACTCACTCACCCTCACTCACTCACTCACCCTCACTCACTCACCCTCACTCACTCACCCTCACTCACTCACCCTCACTCACTCACCCTCACTCACCCTCACTCACCCTCACTCACCCTCACTCACCCTCACTCACCCTCACACTCACCCACCCTCACTCACCCTCACCCACACTCACCCTCACTCACCCTCACCCACACTCACCCTCACTCACCCTCACCCTCACTCACCCTCACTCACCCTCAACCCCTCACTCACCCTCAACCCCTCACCCTCAATCCCGCACCCACACTCACCCACACTCACCCACACTCACCCACACTCACCCTCACTCACCCTCACTCACCTTCACCCACCCTCACCCACCCTCACTCACCCTCACCCTCACTCACCCTCAACCCCTCACCCTCACTCACCCTCAACCCCTCACCCTCAACCCCTCACCCTCAACCCCTCACCCTCACTCACCCCCATTCACCCTCAACCCCTCACCCTCACTCACCCTCAACCCCTCACCCTCACTCACCCTCAACCCCTCACCCTCACTCACCCTCAACCCCTCACCCTCACTCACCCTCAACCCCTCACCCTCACTCACCCTCAACCCCTCACCCTCCCTCACCCACACTCACCCACACTCACCCACACTCACCCACACTCACCCACACTCACCCTCACTCACCCTCACTCACCCTCACTCACCTCATTCACCCTCACTCACCCTCACACTCACCCACCCTCACTCACCCTCACCCACATTCACCCTCACCCACACTCACCCTCACTCACCCTCACCCTCAACCCCTCACCCTCACTCACCCTCAACCCCTCACCCTCACTCACCCTCAACCCCTCACCCTCACTCACCCTCAACCCCTCACTCACTCACCCTCACTCACCCTCAACCCCTCAGCCTCACCCTCAACCCCTCACCCTCACTCACCCTCAACGCCTCACCCTCAACACCTCACCCTCAACGCCTCACCCTCACTCACCCTCACCCCCTCACCCTCACTCACCCTCACCCTCACTCACCCTCAACACCTCACCCTCACTCACCCTCAACACCTCACCCTCACTCACCCTCAACCCCTCACCCTCACCCTCACTCACCCTCAATCCCTCACCCCCTCACTCACCCTCACCCTCTCACCCCCTCACCCTCACTCACCCTCACTCACTCACCCTCACTCACTCACCCTCACTCACTCACCCTCACTCACTCACCCTCACTCACTCACCCTCACTCACTCACCCTCACTCACCCTCACTCACCCTCACTCACTCACACTCACCCTCACCCTCACTCACCCTCACCCTCACTCACCCTCACCCTCACCCTCACTCACCCTCACTCACCCTCACTCACCCTCACTCACCCTCACTCAGCGCAACCACAGCATCTTCACTAAATATATTTAATAAACTTTAAGCTATTGGCAATATAAAATAAAATCCATTTTATTTACGTATTAATTATTAATTGTTTTTAAAAAGCCATTGATTTTTTTTAATATCAATACATATAAGTCACATATAAGTCCCGTTAATACAAAACATGTTGCTTTACACCCTCACCCACACTCACCCTCACTCACCCTCACCCTCACTCACCCTCACTCACCCTCACTCACCCTCAACCCCTCACCCTCACTCACCCTCAACCCCTCACCCACCCTCAACCCCTCACCCTCACTCACCCTCAACCCCTCACTCACCCTCACTCTCACTCACCCTCACTCACCCTCAACCCCTCAGCCTCACCCTCAACCCCTCACCCTCACTCACCCTCACTCACCCTCAACGCCTCACCCTCAACACCTCACCCTCAACGCCTCACCCTCACTCACCCTCAACACCTCACCCTCACTCACCCTCACCCTCACTCACCCTCAACACCTCACCCTCACTCACCCTCAACACCTCACCCTCACTCCCCCTCAACCCCTCACCCTCACCCTCACTCACCCTCAACCCCTCACTCACCCTCACCCTCTCACCCCCTCACCCTCACTCACCCTCACTCACTCACTCACCCTCACTCACTCACCCTCACTCACTCACCCACTCACCCTCACTCACCCTCACTCACCCTCACTCACTCACACTCACCCTCACCCTCACTCACCCTCACCCTCACTCACCCTCACCCTCACTCACCCTCACTCACCCTCACTCAGCGCAACCACAGCATCTTCACTAAATATATTTAATAAACTTTAAGCTATTGGCAATATAAAATAAAATCCATTTTATTTACGTATTAATTATTAATTGTTTTTTAAAGCCATTGATTTTTTTTAATATCAATACATATAAGTCACATATAAGTCCCGTTAATACAAAACATGTTGCTTTACAAATGCTAGAGGTGTCACATTTACAAAAATTATAACTATTGGCTTTGTAAAGAAGAAAGCTTTTAATTTAGCTATTTAGAAAAAACAACACATAAATAAAAAACAAAAAAATAAACAACACCTATAGCTCAAACTTTACTACTGCGAGACCTATTGCATTTCCAATGCAATAGGTCTCGGAGAATTTGAGTTAGAGCTTTTAGAAATGTTTATGGCTTTTTTTTTTTAATTCTTTAGCATTGGCTACAGGAAACAAAAATGCTAAAGATTTACAAAAAAAACCATAAACAATTCTAAAAGCACTAACTCTAATGCTGCGAGACCTATTGCATTTCTAATGCTTGTTAAGGGGTCTTGTCTTGACTATGTCAATTACATTTTCTTCATTTGGGCCCTCCTCCTTGCTCCTCAGGCTACAGGTTAATCAAACTGCTGCTCGTCTGATCCATGATTTTCCCATGTAGGTCCCCTCCTTTTTTCACCTTCTCAGAGACTCTATTAATATACATGTGCAATTCGGGCCCTTTACCCAGTCTACATATGTCTTGAAGGACCAGCCCCCGCTTTCCTGCGCAATTGATTAAAAAGGTATAGACCTCCAAGAACTTTATACTTGGTGACCGTAAACCTGCTATTGATTCATACTTTCAACAAAAGTAGAGAAGGTGGCCATAACGCCTCTGTAAGTTCTGCCAAACTCTGCAATTCCTTACCCGGTGAATTACGAGCCCTGGCAAAGGTCTGCTTCTTCAGGCTGTCCCTGAAGACTTGATTATTGGGCCAAGCCTTAGAGATCTCTTGCTGAACTGTCCTCTCTTTCCATGGTGTATTTCCAAAACACCTATGGTGTACATGTGCTTTAGAAGGAAAATGCTACTTACCCAGTATGCATCTGTTCTTGGCATATACAGCTGTAGATTCATATGCTTTAGCATAGATCGCCATCTGGTGTTGGGTCCGGATGTTTGCACTTTGTTTTTCTTCGAAGAAGTCTTTCCAGTCACGAGATAGGTGACTCCTCCTTTCGGTGATAGTGCACATGGGCATCGGCTCCATGCCCAGATTGTTTTTCCCTAAGGGTGATGATGGAGTTAGTAAGAGTACAAAGAGATGTCCATGTATATTGTATCCAAGCAAGATGATACTGCAGCAGATAAAGGTACCCGGGGAGGTGGGTGGGTGATTATGAATCTACAGCTGTATATGTCAAGAACAGATGCATACTGGGTAAGTAGCATTTTCCGTTTGAGGCATATGAGCTGTAGATCATATGCTTTAGCATAGACTACACAGCAGTTCTCTCCTAAGCGGTGGCTAACCTGTATCTGTTGCAGTGGCTTGAAATAGTGTTCTTAAAAAAGCCCGACCTACACTAGCTTGTTGTTTTGCTAACACATCTACACAATAGTGCTTTTTGAATGTGTATGGCGTAGACCATGTTGCTGCTTTGAAGATGTCATCTAAGGGTATGTTCCCTAAGAATGCCATAGAACCAGGGCTTTAAGAGGGCCGGGTCTGAGCACCAGCAGTTTTTTTTGGGGCCCTCAAAACGAACACGAACTCTGAACCTATGCTACTGCAGTGAGAGCTCAGTTTCCTCACTGAGTAGTGGTCACGGCATGACGTCCACGGCACAACAGCATGACGTCATGCCAGGTGAGCTTTGTTGGAGGAAGGGAAATCCTTTAAGAGAGTCATTTTCTCTCAGGATTTCCCTTCTCTCTTTCCAGCGCAGGAGCAACGTCGTGGTGGTGCCAGTGCAGGACCTTCTCTTTTCCCAGGGCAGGAGCAACGTAGTCGTGGTGCCAGCCTGGGACCTTCACTTTTTCCTACGCAGGAGCAACGTTGTGGTGGTGCCAGCGTGGGATGATGAAAAACTGAAGAGGCAGAGGACCCCAGGCAGCCAGCTCCAGCACGACCTACACGACCTTCACTTAATTAATTGGCGCCGTGTTTTGAATTGGAGAGGTCGGGGAAATTAGTTTCAGCATTTTTCACCTGTGGAGCCCAAATCCTTGATCGGTAAGTGCAGTGCGTTATCCCCACAGTTTGATTACAATTGTTTTTTAGTTTGAGCTTGTATAATGTGTAGATTCCAGTTACAAACTTGCATCTTTAATTTTTTATGCGTGCGTTGTGATTGACAGCCAAGTGCCTCCTGGTAAGGGACTGTCTACGCTCCAACAAATTGTTTGTTACTTTTAGTTCCCTGATGCTTATCTTTGACTCTGTGATGTGTATTATCCAAAGGGTACTTCTTACTTTCCTGCATCAATGCCTTTGGGTCGAGTCTGCACTATATAAAATTGAAAAAATAATCTAATGAAGATAAAATAAAAAGCTGAAACATAATTCCTTGGTGAGATACTATTGTATGGCAGCTTTTCCATATTGATGGTGTTTGCATTTGTTAGATGCTGTTTGTGTGATTCACAAAAATAAAACGTAAACCTAAAAACAAAACTGGTCACCAAAATGCCTGTTGACCCGCTTTGGTTCAATCAAAGGACCGAATATGGAGATTATAGGGTCAGCCAGAAAATATTGTAGAGGGTCCGGGTTGTAAAGTTATCTTCACAGTAGAAGACCTTCATTCCTTCAGAAAGAGAGAAAAACAAAACACAGAGAGAAGAGTCGGGGGGAGAGTGAAAGGAGTGTGTGTGTGTGATACGGGCAGAAAAATAATGTTGTTTATACTTGGCTGCCCTTGATAGCCCCAGCTTTCAACCTGAAAGGTCAAGCAGAAAAACTGCAGTTTTAGTTGGGAGAAAGTCACCGGGGATTAAAGGGATCCAGTGAGCAGCAGTTCGCCATAACAGGGCCATATATCCTGCTCAGTTTAGACCATGCCCCTACTCAGATAGGCCACACCCCTTTAAGAGATTTGCCACGCCCCTTTTAGAGCACCCCCGTTTTTTTCCCACTTAAAGCCCTGCATAGAACCCCCTAGTTTGTGTGTAGAATGCGCCCTGGGGGAACTGTTAATGTGTGTGAGTCATGGGTCGCTCATTTTAGTAAAAAATATGATAGTGCTGATGAGTTTATAATAGTGATGGACCCTATAGAACCTGGTCTAGAACCCCTTGTGCGATTCGAGGAGAAGGAGGTACAAAAGGCTATTGTTGAGATGACAAAAAAATAAGGCCCCGGGTCCAGATGGGGTGCCGGCAGACCTCTATAGCTCCCCGCTGGAGTTTTGGACTAAGATACTTACAAATGTCTTCAACTCCACAATTACTACAGGGTTTCCCCCCTCCTGGGCAACATCTTCCATAATACCAATCTTTAAAAAAGGTTTAAGATCCGACCCTGCCTGTTATAGGCCCATCTCGCTGATTGACTCTGCCGTCAAAATCTTGGGCAGAGTCATCCTGCAGAGAATGGGCCAACACCTGGAAGAGAGGAGGGTCCTCTCTGAATTATAATATGGGTTCAGGGCCAAAAGGGGTACTCTTGACCAATGCCTTAACCTCCACATGTTAATTAATAAATATACCTTGGCCAAGGAGGGTCTGCTATATATGGCCTTTATGGACCTATCATCGGCCTTTGATCTTGTTAATCGTGGTAAACTTTGGGCTACTCTAATTAACATAGAGTTTGATCCTCCATTGGTCAATTATTTAGCAGCTCTGCATCAAGACCTGAGGGCCACTATTAGAACCAATAGTGAGGGAAGATCTACGAGTCCTTTTAACTCGAAACAAGGGGTAAGGCAGGGGTGCATTTTGGCACCCCTCCTATTCACTCTATATATAAATTCCCTCGAATCAACTCTGAAAGGGTCCACTTCTGACGTGCCACACGTGGGGGAGTACTCGGTACCAGTACTCCTCTACGCGGACGACACGGTACTGCTTGCCCGCACTGGGGTAGGGCTGCAGAAACTTTTGGACGACTTTGGGGAATTTATGTCTACTTTGGACCTGCAGGTAAATAATAAAAAATCCCACGTCATGGTTGCGGGGAAGCGCTCCAAATATGTAAAGTTGGGAAAGTTCCTTTGTAATGGTGAAGACATTTCTAGAGTCCCGGTCTTTACCTATCTGGGCGTACTTTTTGATGAAAAGGGCACCTGGAGACCGCAACTGAATGCTAAAGGCTTAGCTGTCACTAGAACTAATTCTGCTCTATTGAGTTTTGCAAAACGCTTGGGTTCACGTCCAATAGAAGCACTGTTGACAGTCTACAAATCAAAAAGCCTATCTATAGCTAAGTATGGTGCCTCTATATGGGGCTATCTACCACAAGATAAAGTCCAAGTGGCAGAAAATAAGTTCTTAAGAGCTCTTTTAGTGGTCCCCCAATCAACCCCAGTGTTGTCAATCCATACCGAGGTAAGTCTTGGCTACATTAGTGACCAACTGCAGCTGGCACCTTTGATCTGCTGGGCCAAGACCTGGTTGAATCCTGACATCAGTCTAAATCACTCCATCCTTCAAGACTGTATGTCGTTGGATAAAGCCAATATCATTCCTTGGTTGGTTTACATTAAAAACACCTTTTCTAAGTTGGGGAGGCCAGAACTATATTTTGCCCCGAGCTCCATCAAGAAGGGTGATGTACTCTGGATTAAGAAAAACTTTCTAGAACGAGTGACAATAGAACGAGAGGAACTAGAGGTCCAAAAATCGGGGGTTAGGGCTAACTATGTACTCCAGACCACCCCTAAAGTGGAGCCTTATTTGACCATTGTGACTCGACCTTACCACCGTTATCTCCTTGTGAGATTTAGACTTAACATCATACAGTACTCCTTGGGGAATTACCCAGTATGGGGAAAATCTGATACATCTATCCCCTGTAGCTGTGATAATTTCTCTGAACAGACACTGATGCACTTTATTATGTTTTGCAGCCATTATGACGAATGTAGGAGATTGTTTTTAACACCTATCTTGAGAGAATCAGTGTTCAGACAAGTTCGTCCCGCTCTCCGCTATTTACAACTCCTGGGTAGCATCAGAGTAATATATGGGGTCGCAAGCTTTTTGGTTGCTGCTATGCGAGTTAAGTCTAGAAAACTGAAATCAAACAGTCCCTGAAATGTGCCAAATTTTTACCACTTGGTAGTCGAACTATGACATGCTCTATTTTTATGTAAATACATGAATTGTTTTTATAAGAAATGTTTTTAAATACATGAATTGTTGATTTTCTATGTGATGTAATTGCTTTTATGATTTTAACTAATCGAATAAAGCTCGTGTTGACTTGACTTGACAATGTGTGTTTAGCTTTAATATTGCATATTTGGATGCATTTAATGATCAACCGTGCAATACCAGCTTTTGATATGGGATTGACTTTATGGGGTGGCGATCAAGCAACAAAAAGTTGTTTTGTTTTTCGAAAGGATTTAGCTCTTTCAATGTAATATAGTATTGCTCCTTTTACATCTAATGTGTGAAGAGCACATCCTGCCACTGAGTCTGGTTGAGGAAACAATACAGGTAGCTCAACAGACTGGTTTAGATGAAAGTCAGAAACGACTTTGGGTACAAATTTGGGATTATTCCCAAGAACCACTTTATTGTGATGAATTTGTAAAAATGGTTCTCGTATGGTTAGTGCCTGAAGCTCACTAACTCTTCTGAGAGATGTGATGGCTATAAGGAAGGCTACTTTCCAAGTGAGAAACTGTAGCACACATTTGTGCAGAGGTTCAAATGGTGGGCCTATGACTAAAGTAAGGACTATATTAAGATTGCACACTGGAGAAGGTGGAAGTCTAGGAGGGATGATTCTTTTAAGTCCTTCCATAAATGCCTTGATAGCGGGCACACAAAACAAAGACAAGTGTTGTCTGTTTTGTAGGTTAGCTATTGCAGCAAGATGTAAAAGTATAGATGTATAAGCTAAATTAGAGCGCTGTAGGTGTAATAGATAGCAAATGATGTTTTGGATAGAAGCATCTAGTGGATTGATTTGATTGTTTGTGCAGTAGATGACCAATCGTTTTCACTTTGCTGAATAGCATGTTCGAGTGGTAGGGCGCCTCGCTTCTTAAATGATGTTCATGCAGTTTGCCGGGAGATTAAGGTGGCCAAACTCTATGACTTCAGGTGCCAAATCAAAAGGTTGAGCTGACTGGGATTTGGATGTCTTATCTCTCCATGGTTCTCAGTGAGAAACTTGGGGGAGAGGTGTAGTTTGTGGTGAGGAACTACTGATAGTTCCAATAGGGTTCTGAATCATGGTTGTCGAGCCCACGTGGGAACAACTAGGATCATTGTAAGGGACTGTTGTTTGAGCTTCTAAACCACTAATGGAATTAGTGGGAGAGGTGGAAAAGCATAACCAAATTTGCCTGACTAATTCATCCATAGCGCATTGCCTTTGGATGATGGGTGTGGATACCTGGACGCAAAGTCTTGGCATTTTGCGCTGAGGTATGTTGTGAACAGATTATTTCTGGATAGCCCCGCATTTGGAAGAATGGGATCAGAACTGGAGGATGTAGTTCCCATTCGTGGATCTGTTGTCTTTTACGACTGAGCAGATCTGTGATCTGGTTGTTTACTCCTGGGAGGTGTTCTGCAAGGAGATATATCTTTTGAGGTATGACCCATCTCCAAATGCTTTGAGCTAGGCGTGAAAGCCGTGGAGCGTGCATCCCTCCCTGTTTTTGTATGTAGTACATTGCTGTCATATTGTCTGCACTGACTAAGACAGCTTTGCCTACTAGATGCAGCTGAAAAGCTTCCAATGCCAAAAAAATCGCTAGTAGCTCTAGGTAGATTATGTGAAAGTGTTTCTGTGTGTAGGGTCCATGTGCCCTGAACAGTGTGTTTTTGAAAATGAGCTCCCCAACCAGTGAGGGATGCGTCTGCTTTTAACACTATCTGTGGATCCAGGTCAAGGAATGGCCGCCCTTTAGAAAGGTTTTGTGTATTCCACCACTGCAGAGAAAGATGGGTGTGACCAACAACAGATCTGTCAGCTGACCTTGAGCCTGGTTCCACTTATGTGCCAAGCATTCCTGTAGGGGACGCATTTGAAGTCTTGCATAAGGGACGATTAGAATGCAAGAAGCCATCACGCCGCTTAATTGCATGAACACTATGGCTGGTACGGAGTGTTGGGGCTGAAATAGTGATATTAGATTTTGCATGTTGCGTATTCTGGCTGGATTGGGGTATGCTAGAGCTTTGCAAGTGTCTACTGTAGCTCCTAGATACGCTTGCGTATTGGACGTCTGGAGGTGAGACTTGGTGAGGTTTACAGTGAATCCCAAGTCGTGAAGCAGCTGTATTGTCTTGTGACTTTGGAGAAACCAGCTGTGTTGTGATTTGGCTTTTATTAGCTAGTCGTCCAGGTAAGGGAAGATGTGAATGTGCGGTCTTCTTAAATAAGCTGCGACCACTGCGAGGCATTTGGTGAATACTCTGGGTGCTATAGTTTCCCCGAAGGGGAGAACTTTGAATTGATAATGGTGTCCATCCACCACAAACCTGAGATATTTTCTGTGAGCTGGGTGAATTGGAATATGGAAGTAGGCGTCCTTTAAATCCAGAGTGGATACAAAGTCGCCTTGTTGAAGCAATGGGAGCAACTGTTGGAGGGTGACCATGTGGAAGTGGTCTGACTGAATGTAAAGATTTAACTGTCTGAGGTCTAGTATACACCTCAGAGAGCCGTCCTTTTTTGGGATTAAAAAGTTCAGGGAGTACACTCTTGTTCCCTGATGAACGGGACTGGGTCTATCGCATGTTTTTGTAACAGAGAGAGAACTTCTTGTTTGAGAAGTGTGAGATGTTCTGGTGACATTACATGTTGCTTTTTAAGAATATTTGGGGGAGTGCTGGTAAGTTCCAGGCAGTAACCATATTGTATAATTTGTTTTATCCACTTGTCTGAGGTGACGGAATTCCAGATAAGTAGGAACTGTGAAAGATGTCCCGGACAGGGGTGGGATAATCAGCGGGGGGCGTAGCGGAAGGAAGTCACTGCTTATTGGCAGGGGAATTGCGGGTGGAATTACCTCTGCTTTTTCCCTTGTTATTATTTCCTCTAAAATATCCTCTGGAGGAGTTGGATTGGTCATTACCTTTATACGAGGAGGAGGGATTTTCTGATGACAGTGTTTTTGAGCAACCCCTATAAAAGGAGCGGCGAAAGGAACCACGGTTAGAGGGCAATTGTAAGGCCCCCATAAACTTTGCAATCTCTGTATCTTTCAACATTTTCTCTAATGAAGTGTCTACTGATGGCCCAAACAGATGCTCTTTATCAAAGGGATGATTAAGTATGGTTCGTCAGTGTGTTTTAGTAAGCCCTTGAGCATTGGTAAAGTGTTGCTAGACCTTTGTGAAGGTGTGAATGTCTCCACAAGAAAATCATCTTCTAGAGGGTCTGAGTGTAGTTCCACCCCGTGATATTGAGCAGCCCTGTTAATAAGCTGTGCAAACTTGATGTTATCATCAGGTGGGGAGGGTCTAGATGGATAGAGGTCTGGGTCGTTATCCTGGTCTGGGTCTTTATCATGATTGTCCCAGAGATCAGTGTCCTGTGGTATGTGATGTGGAACATAATGGTCCTCATCCCCATCCCCATTGCCCTCGTCCTGTGTACCAGGTGATAATGGGGGTGGTGGTGAATTTGATGGTGTAATTATCAAATTTGGGTTAGGAGGAGGAGAGGGAGGTATGTAAGGGGGAGAAGGGTTAGTATCCATGTCTTTCTTTTTTAGAGGTCTAGGATGATCCTCTGTGAGATCCAACTTCGTTTCTTAGGAAGAATGACTTGGAGGTGTCTAGTTTTAGGGTCAATGCAGAGTTTCTTTTGTTTGGGATCCAAAGGTGGCGCTCATTTAGAGGTTCTTTGGATGGGGTTGATTTAGTATGAGGATCTTTGGGAGCCGAGTGTTTTGAGTCCGAGTGCTTTTAGCAGGTTTCGGCTCCGATCCTTTACGTGTAGGGTGTTTTGGATCAGAGTCTTTAGGTATGGATTTCAGCTCTGAGGCCTTTGGTGCGTGTTTCGTCTCTGAAGCTTTAGGTTTGGAGGCTTTCGGCTCGGGGTTTTTGTGTTTTGTGTGATTCGGCGCTGAGGACTTCGGTGTTGATGATGTTTTCAGTGCCGGTGTCGTGGAGACTGGCAAGTCCTTGTGTTTATGTCTCGGTGTCGAAGGTGTTGCTTCGGCACCGGCATGAGGCTGGCTCAAGCCCGAGCCGGAAGGCTTGTGTTTGTGGTTCGTAGCCGAACCCGAGAGCAGGGCATCTGAAACTTTTTCTCGGTGCCGACCTGAGCCCGAGGGCGAAGGGGACACCAGAGCCACAGGTTTTGGGTAAGTGGGCACAGGGGTATCTGTACTCACAGTACGTTGACCCGGAGTGATGGTCGGTCCATGTCGGAATTGGCTTCGGACAGGGAGACGAGTTCTTCTTCGGCTTCTGGATCTGGCTGGTGGGAATCAGAATCTTCTCCGAAGATGTCTGGTATGGAGCCTCTGCTGCGGTGCATTTGGTGGCATCAAGTCCGACTGTCACAAATGGTTTTCTTCGATCGAAATGATCGACACGCTTCACAGTCCTTTTTGTTGTGTTATGGGGATAGGCAGAGGTTGCAGGCCTCGTTCAAGTCGGTGCATGGAAACAAATATGCTACTTACCAGTATGCATCTGTTCTTGGCATGTAGGGCTGCTGACATTCATATCTGTGCATAGATCGCCGCCTAGTGTTGGGTCCGGATGATTGCACGTTGTTGTCCTGGAAGAGTCTTCGAAGTATCACGAGATAGGTGGCTCCTCCCCTGGACTACAGTGCGCATGGGCATCCCCTCCATCCTCAGATTGTTTTTCGCCATTGTGGCAGAGATGGAGTGTAATACAGTAAGTGATGACCATGCTAAGAGTAATTCTGAGTGCTGCAGCCGCTACAGGCGCCGGGGAGGAGGGCGGGCGATATGAATGTCAGCAGCCCTACATGCCAAGAACAGATGCATACTGGTAAGTAGCATATTCGGTTCGAGGCATGTGGGCTGCTGAATTCATATCTGTGCATAGAATATATAGCAGTCCCTCTATTAGCGGCGGCCGCCCGTGCCAGCTGCAGCAGTCTGAAAAAGTGTTTTTAGAACAGCCTGCCCTACAGCTGCCTGCTGTTTGGAGTGCACATCTACGCAGTAGTGTTTTGTAAATGTGTGTATGGTAGACCATGTGGCTGCTCTACAGATTTCCTCTAAAGGAATGTTTCCAAGGAAAGCCAGGGAGGCCCCCAACTTTCGTGTGGAGTGGGCTCTCAGGGGAACTGTTAATGTGCGCTTAGCCTTTTGATAGCAAATCTGTATGCACTTAACGATCCACCTGGCTATACCTGCTTTTGAAATGGGGTTGCCTTTGTGTTGTGGTGAAAAGGCAACAAACAGTTGTTTTGTCTTCCTAAAATCTTTTGTCCTATCTGTGTAGTACATTAGAACTCTCTTGACGTCTAGTGTGTGGAGCATTCTCTCTGCCACTGAATCCAGATTCTGGAAGAACACTGGCAGTTCTATAGTTTGATTCATATGGAACTGTGAAACCACTTTAGGCAGAAACTTAGGGTTAGTGCGTAGTACCACCCTGTTGGAGTGAATCTGTATGAATGGCTCCTGGATAGTTAGTGCCTGAAGTTCACTAACTTGTCGTAGCGATGTGATTGCTATTAGGAAAGCCACTTTCCACGTCAAGAATTGTGTCTTGCATGAGTGTAGAGGCTCAAAAGGTGGATCCATCAGTCTGGTAAGGACAACATTCAGGTTCCATACAGGTGCTGGTGGGTGTCGGGGAGGAATAACTCGTTTGAGTCCCTCCAGAAAAGCTTTGATGGCAGGCACTCTGAAAAGCGAGAGATGCTGCCTGTTTTGGAGATAAGCTGCTATTGTGGATAAATGTATACAAATGGAAGCATAGGCCAGATTGCATTTGTATAGATGTAACAGATAACAGATGATGTTGTGAGTAGATGCATCTAGCGGATTAATGTCGTTGTTGGCACAATAAATGACAAACCGCTTCCATTTCGCCGCATAACATGCTCTACTGGTGGGCTTTCTTGCCTCCCTTATGATCTGGATGACCCCACTGCTGGAAGTACGGCTGGAGTACTGATGGATGTATCTCCCACTCGTGCATCTGGTGGCTGTGCCTGCTGAGCAGGTCTGCCATCTGATTGTCCTAGCCCGGGAGGTGTTCTGCCATGAGGAAGATGTTTCTCTGAATGGCCCACTTCCACATGCTCTGAGCCAGATGAGACAACTGTGGAGAGTGTGTACCTCCCTGCTTCTGTATGTAGTACATGGCCGCCATGTTGTCCGTCCGGATCAACACTACCTTGTTGCACAAATGTACTTTGAATGCTTTCATTGCCATGAAGATAGCCATCAGTTCCAGAAGGTTGATGTGCATCTTCTTCTGCTGTGCTGTCCATAGTCCCTGCACTGTGTAGTGGAGTACATGAGCTCCCCATCCCTGGAGAGATGCGTCCGTCGTCAGTATAATCTGTGGCACAGGCTCTTGGAACGGTCGGCCCCTGCAGAGATTTTGTGGATTCCACCAATGCAGAGAGTTGTATGCCCGACCAGTCACCAACACTAGGTCTTTCAGTTGTCCGTGAGCCTGATTCCACGGACGTGCCAAGCACTCCTGAAGCGGACGCATGTGTAGTCTTGCGTGCGGGACTATGAAGATGCAGGAGGCCATCATGCCTATCAACTGCATGAACAATCGTGCTGGAAGCGAGTGTTGTGGTTTAAATTTCCGTATCAGCAATTGCATGCTGTTGATTCTCACTGAATTTGGCTGTGCTTTGGCTGCCAGAGTGTCTATTGTCGCGCCCAAGTACTGCCGTACCTGGGCAGGCTGAAGGTGGGACTTTGGAATATTCAGTGAAAACCCCAGATCGTGAAGAAGGTGAATGGTGTGGGACATGTGGGTGGCACAATGCGGGGCCGACTTTGATTGGATAAGCCAGTCGTCCAGAAAAGGGTAGACGTGAACGTTCTGTCTCCGTAGGTGTGCAGCCACTGTCGCCAGGCACTTGGTAAACACCCTGGGTGCTGTCGTCACTCCGACAGGGAGGACCTTGAACTGATAATGCTGATCCTGAATGGTAAACCTGAGATATTTTCTGTGTGTAGCGGTATATGGAAATATGCATCCTTCAGATCTAGTGTTGCGAGGAATTCTCCCTGAGTGACTAACGGTAGAACCTGCTGTAATGTGAGCATGTGAAAGTGTTCTGATAGAATGTACTGGTTTGGGGGCCTGGGGTCCAGTATGGGTCTGAGGGACCCGTCCTTTTTTGGGATCAAGAAGTACAGCGAGTACACCCCTGTACCTTTTTGTTCCACAGGCACGAGCTCTATGGCTCCTTTTTGCAGCATGCAGACTACCTCCTGCTGCAATAATTGTAAATGCTCTGCGGACATAGGACGGTGTCTTGGGGGTATGTTGGGTGGAGTGGATGTGAACTCCAGACAATAACCGTACTGGATAAGCTGCCTCACCCACTTGTCTGTAGTGATGGATTTCCAGACCGGCAGGAACTGTTGTAGTCTCCCCCCGACCGGTGTGGTATGGTCGGGGGGCAGTGACAAGACGTCACTGTTTGTTAGTGGCGGAGGATCGGGAGTTGTTGTTTCCACGACCTCTGCCCTTGGTGCTGTTTCCACAATAGCCCCCCCTATTGTTCTTGTTGTAGGTGGTCTGCGTGCCTCCTTTACTGTATTGTGTCTGCTGGGACAGCTGGCCTCTGGAGGCTCCTCTATTGTTGGAGCGACGAAAAGAACCACCTCTGAACTGCTGCGACTGTAGAGCCCCCATAGACTTTGCAGTCTCTGTGTCCTTCTTAATTTTTTCTAGGGTGGTGTCCACCTCTGGGCCAAATAAGTAATCAGGGTTAACCGGCTGATTGAGTATGGTGGTTTGTATCTCGGACTTGAAGCCGGAGATTCTCAGCCAGGCATGTTTTCGTAACATAACACTTGTAATAATCGCCCTGGCTGCAGTGTCTGCTGCGTCTAGCGCACACTTAATAGATGCGTTTGATATAAGTTTCCCTTCTTGTATCAGCATCTCTGCTGCCTCCTTATACTCATCTGGCAAGTGTTGTAACAGGGTCTCGAGTGTATCATAATGAGCCCTGTCATATCTGGCTAAGAGTGCCTGTGTGTTGGAGATTCGCCAGACATTGGCCGCTTGAGCTGCCACCCTTTTCCCTGATGCTGCTAGCACTTTAGATTCCTTGTCAGGGGGAGGAGCAACACCCTTTGTTTGAGAGTTCGCTCTTTTACGGGCATTGGAAACAACCAGAGAGTCCAACGGCAACTGTCCCTTGATATACGTAGGGTCCACAGGAGCTGCTTTGTATTTTTTCTCAATTCTGGGGTTTACTACCCTTGCCCTTGTGGTCTCCTTAAAGATGTCTCCAGCGTGTTTCAGGACACCTTTTAGCATGGGTAGAGTCTTGACAGTTCTCTCTGAGGTTGAGAAGGTGTCAAACAAAAATTCCTCTTCAATAGGGTCAGCATGGAGCTGGACACCATAATTTTTTGCTGCCCTCTCAATAAGTGCATTAAACGCAGCCGTATCTTCTGTAGATGAGGTTTTAATAGCATAGACATGACTGTCTGGGGCAGTTTGTGGATCCCCTGGGTCAACAGCGTCTGTCCAGGGTTCAGTGTGATCTTCTGGATCAGTGTCTACAAGATAACTGTAATCCTCATTGTCACCATCCCCTACATCCACATCCACATCTGAGTGTGTGGGTGAAATAGGAACAGGGTCTTGTCCATATGGTTGCAGAGGTTCAAAAAGGAGAGGTGACGTAGCAGAATCCCTCTTTTTCTTCAATGGAATTTTATATGACTCCATAGGCTGTTCTGGGGCGATCTTTCGCTTGAAAATGGAAAGTCTACCCGTCTCAGCGTCTATGAATAGCCTCGACTGATCTTCCTGCAGAGGCTGTCGATGCTTGGTGGCCCCTTCCGTAGTTGTAGGCTTTGGCCCCATGGACACCTTCTTGGCCGCTTCGATGCCCGTCTTAGGGGCGAACGCCTTAGGTACCACTGTCGGCGGCAGTGTGAACTTAATCGGTGCCGACGACTTCGGAGGTTTACTGACTGGCTTCGGGGGTGGAGTGGCCTTCGGTCGGACAGCAACAGCCTTCTCTTTAATGCGTTGCAGCGAGTCCGACACCTGCTTCGAAAAAGAGGCGGATGGCTGTGTTGACTCGACGGGGTCTTTAGAGCCACTGCTAGTTGTGGGCTCGAGGTCTTTACTGCCCTTAGCCTTGTCGAGTCGACGTTTAGGATCGAGAATGTTCTGAGTTTTGAGTCCCTTGTTTGTGTGTACGGCCTTCGGTGCCGACTTCTTCGGGTCGATGTCCTTGACCATTTTCTTCGGTGCCCCGGCCTTCGGATCGACACCCTTTAGCGACCTGCCCGGGTCGATAACACTCTTCTGTTTCGTCGGTGCCGATGGTTCAGAAGCCTTCGATCCGACCAAAGTAATACGCACTTTCGGTTTCGATTTCGTTTCCGGTGCTTTCGGTTTCGTGGACACCGATGCTTTTGGTTTCGATTTCGATCGGTCAACCGATGGCTCCTTTAAAATGTCCGTAGCCGGGCCTTGAGGTGAGGCTGTAGAACTATGTGTTTGATCTCGGGTAAGGCCCTGTGGCGATCCCTCAACCTGAGCCTTACAGAGCGTTTTAGTCTCGGCCCCCGTACCAAAGGTTGGGCCTAGCTCCTTGCTTGAGCTATCTTCCATGGCCCCAAAGGCCTCATCGCCGTCTCCTACCTCGTCGACTACGTCTTCATTATCGACCATTTCCACATCTGCATCGTAACTGGAGTCGATCTCCGATGCAGGATCAGACAGGTTCTCTTGAACTTCCTGCTCCACTCCCTCATCTTCCTCGGCATCGAAGATGTTCACCGGGTCAGGTGCCGTCTGCTGGGCCTCCTTTCGCGCTGCGCGTCGAAGGCGAATCGTCTTCTTGGAGCGGAACCGAGAACAAGCCATACAGCTGGCTTCGTCGTGATCCGGAGACAGGCACTTGTTGCACACCGGGTGGACATCGATGTGAGGATACTTGGAGCTGCAAACGGGACATCTTTTGAACGGGCTCCGTTCCATAATGGATCGTCGATAAGGCCTCTGGCGTCGACCGGGCCTTTAGTGCTGAAAAGCCACGCGGCTCTTCTTGACGTCCAGCTCAAGGATAGAGCTGGAACAAGTACTGGGCACCGATCGCAAAGACAATACCGACGATAACTAAAGGCCTTTTGGCAAAATATAAAAATTTTTTATCGATTCCGAACTTAACAAATATACATCTGAACCCAATGGCGGAAAAAAACTATCTGAGGATGGAGAGGATGCCCATGCGCACTGTAGTCCAGGGGAGGAGCCACCTATCTCGTGATACTTCGAAGACTCTTCCAGGACAACAATGTGCAATCATCCGGACCCAACACTAGGGGGCGATATATGCACAGATATGAATTCAGCAGCCCACATGCCTCGAACCTTAGCACGACACCCGGGACATAACTTGAATAGAGTCTGTTCCATCGACTGTTGGGGTGTTCTGCACGGGTTGGCCCGACGGCCAGCCTCTAGGTTTTCAATCGAAGGTTTTCAGATTTTAGACGATGAGCATCGAATATAAACTGTGATCGATAGACAATACCGTTGAGGGTAGAGGATTGCGCGTCGAAGGGTTTCGAAAACGATACTGAACCGCAGAAATACAAATCCGAACCTGATGATGGAGAAAAGCTATCTGGGGATGGAGCCGATGCCCATGCGCACTATCACCGAAAGGAGGAGCCACCTACCTCGTGACTGGAAAAACCTCTTCGAAGAAAAACATCTGCAAAAACAAGTGCAAACATCCGGACCCAACACCAGATGGCGATCTATGCTAATATGCTCATATGCCTCGAACATATTGTTAACGTAACAAACAAGTTACCTTTGGTAAAGCCTTATCTGGTAAAGACAATATAACCACAGATTGCTTACCTTTGAATATTTCCCAGGCGTCAGACTGAATCCAGAAAATCTTGAGCGGTACCTCTGCGCGCTGCTAGGTGGCATTGAACGGGTTCCGCATCGGCTGCATCAGAAATTACATGTGGGTACCTATATAGGCACCACCCCAGTGTGCAGACATCAGTTTCTTTTGTGACATTCCACTCGAGAAGCACAGAGCCACACAGAGAACTGAATAACCAGTGTGCTGACACTAAGGACCTACAGGGGCCTACTAAAGAGAGAATCTGTTTGCAGAGGCGGGAAGGATGGGAGGGTCTGTGAGGCATCTGCAGCTAGACAGTCTTTACCAGATAAGTTGTTACCAAAGGTAATTAACTTGTTCATTTGATGGAGACTTCTAGCCAGAGATTCCTTACCTTAGAATAGATACCTAAGGAATACTTCCCCGGACAGGGGTATGGAATAGATTAAACCAAGAAGTCCTGCAGGACCGAAATGGCAAATTGGTGACTGTCCAGGCAGAAGTGCTTGGTAAACGTGTCTAGAGATGCCCACGTACCAGGTTGACAAAGGTCCCGGGCAGGGACTCAGCTAACTAATGTAGTTGGATGTGGTGGAATGAGCCCGACAAACCTCAGAGGGTTGCTTTTTGGCCAATTCATAGCAAATATTAATGCAGAGCACAACCCATCTGGAGATTGCCTGTTTCTGTATAGCTTTTTCTTTCTTTACTCTGGCGAATCCAATAAAGAGTTGGTCGTCCAACTGGGTTTATTTGGTACAATCAATATAGAATGACAACCTTCTTTTTTGGTACAGTTGATGGAATGTCTCCTCCACTTGAGAAGGGTGAGGCGGAGCAAAGAAGGTCAACAACGTTATGCTCCGACCAACGAGGAAAGATATCACCACCTTTGGTAGGAAAGAGGCAGGAGTATAGAGAACCAGTTTATCTGGTGAGAAATTCGTTTAAGGAGGGTGCACAGAAAGTGCCATAAGTTTGGTAACACTCCTGTCGATGAAATGGCCACTAAGAATACTGTTTTGTTGGTCAAAAGAAGTAGAGGGCAACTGTTCAAGTGCAAGAAGGACAAGTACATTAAAAAAGACAGAACCAAGTTAAAGTCCCATTGGGACAAAGAAAGGGTTTTGGAAGAGATAAATGTTGGAACCTTTCAGGAAACGGATCACAACTGGTGACTTGAACAAGGAGGATTGATCCGGCAACTATTAACAAGCATTGGAAATGCAATAGGTCTCGCAGTAGGAAAGTTAGAGCTATAGGTGTTATTTTTTTATTTTTTATTTATGTGTTGTTTTTTCTAAATAGCTAAATTAATAGCTTTCTTTTTTACAAAGCCAATAGTTATAATTTTTGTAAATGTGACACCTCTAGCATTTGTAAAGCAACATGTTTTGTATTAACGTGACACATGTATTGATATAAAAAAAAATCAATGGCTTTAAATTTTTTTAAATATTTAATACGTAAATAAAATGGATTGTATTTTATATTGCTAATAGCTTAAAGTTTATTAAATATATTTAGTGAAGATTATGTTTATTTTATTGTGGCGAAAATCCAAGAACAGAAGTGAATTTTTAAGATTTAGTTTGACATTTTGAATAAATTTTGAAACATTGAGAAAACATATTTGAACTAGTGATGCTGTGTTGGTGCTGAGTGTTGCTGTGGTGCTGAGTGATGCTGTGGTGCTGAGTGATGCTGTGGCGCCGAGTGAGGCTGTGGCGCCGAGTGATGCTGTGGCGCTGAGTGATGCTGTGGCGCTGAGTGATGCTGTGGCGCTGAGTGATGCTATGGCGCTGAGTGATGCTGTGGCATTGAGTGATGCTGTGGCGTTGAGTGATGCTGTGGCGTTGAGTGATGCTGTGGCGCTGAGTGATGCTGTGGCGCTGAGTGATGCTGTGGTGGTGCTGAGTGGTGCTGTGGTGGTGCTGTTTGATGTCGTGGTGGTGCTGAGTGATGCTGTGGTGGTGCTGAGTGATGCTCTGGTGGTGTTGAGTGATGCTGTGGTGGTGCTGAGTGATGCTGTGGTGGTGCTGAGTGATGCTGTGCCGTTGAGTGATGCAGTGGCATTGAGTGATGCTGTAGTGTGGAGTAATGCTGTGGCGTTGAGTGATGCTGTGGCTTTTGTTGTTTTTGTGTCGTTGAGTGATGCTGTGGCATTTTTTGTTTTTGGCGTTGATGGATGCTGGCTTGTTTTCCATTATTCTATCCGCACTTGGCACGCCCTGGTCCTGAAGTCACTTATTAGCGCACACGGACACTGCTCTGAAAGCTGGGTGGAGCACGGCAGGTAAGGATGGGGTGAAAAGAACTATTGAGAGGTGTGAACCAGCTTCCGTTACTGTGACCATCTAGCCTTGAAAAAGTCACTGTTGTGACGAAACACATGTCCGCTGTTGCTTGTACCATCTAAGAGAAATACATAAACATCTGAATAACATTGGAATTTGCAGTGTGGAACATGTCTCATCTACAGACTGCATCACACATATGTATGTTTGACTATTTTAAGTTTGTCTATAGGAGTGCGTTGGTCTCTAGATTTTCTGTGTAACATGAGAGGCATTGCTCAAGTGGGTTTTGCATTTTGGGTAGTTGGGTGCAAATGTCCCCAACTTCCCCGTGAAAAATACAAATGAATCGAAAAGTTACTTAAATTTGCACATGTCAAAAGAAGTGCGATCAGTTTCCCATCACTACCCTTTTTTGTAAGTTGTGTAATTTGTATGGCATAATATTACTTCCATGTGGGCTGTATCGTCTGAGATTTCTACACCATACAATGTTGCCTGGTAAAAGGTGTCTATGTATCGAAGATCCTAGTGGCTTGAAGGTGCTCAAGTCATACAACTTAAGAGGCTATAGACAACAGTGTTCTAATGCCATGGGTTTAAGACAAACAACAATTTGTAAGATGAGCAAAATCTTTGTACGATTATAGTATCTTCTCCTAAGGCAGCTACCGAGGGACACAAGAATGTAATGGATCAGCTATTTATTTATTTATGAGTTTTATATAGCGCTGGCTAGACCCTAAGGTATCCGAGTGCTTTACAGAATCAAGAGCAAGGCAATAACCCAGTCACGCATCCTCGACATGGTTTCCATTGCCTGAAGTTAGGCAGAGCATGATCAATGTCCAAAAACATACAAGGACTGTTTTAAGTTAAAGTAATTGCGCCTGCCATCTGTCAAGCTTGCCTCAGTTCTTCATAAACAGGAGCACCTCACTGAAAACCAGTCAGGCATCTTAAATAGCATCATATTAAAGATGGTGAAGGGGTGTTTGTGCCAAAGCGCTGAAACATACATTTGGTCTGAACAAAGGGTATGTTCTGTCATTTTGTGCCCTAGCCCGGAAGTAGCATAGCTTGGAAGCAACAGCCAGCAATTCAGCTTTAGAATCACTCATTCCAGAAATGCGTATTCCTTGGACTCATGATTTTAGGGTGTGACTAGTTCATACGGAAGTACTGAAGCCGGTATTTTTTTATTTTTATTTTTTTAACTACATTGTTGCTGATGTGCACAACACGAAACCTGGAACACCATCTTGGTCTTAAACGTGGCCTAAAGTGGCCAGGATTACATAAAAGATGGAATAGCTGAAAATGTCAGCGGAGGGACATACCGGAGAGGTAAGTTTTAAGAGTAACATTAAATAGACACGTTTGATTCTTTGTTGCAATCAATTTCTACCATCGTTCAGGTTATTTTGATTAAATCCTTTAACATCCAAGCAATAAAAATTAATCCAAACACTCAGTTTATCACCAGTTTGGACAAAGTATATGCTGTTATCAAAGAGAATAAGCATTGACAAAGGCAATAGACCTGGCTCGCACATTGAGCACCGATTAATATATTTTAAAAAGACTACTGTGATAAAAAAAATTAACATTTTCTGTATGCAATACATCATGAGATAAAAAACAGTGACAATTACATTTTAGATGTAGAACAGTCCTTTGTGCACTGCAATGGAAGCATTTAATAGAAGGGGAAAGGATACATCAAAGAACCAATAGCAAGAGGGAATTAATACTACCCTGATAGGTGTAAAAGACAGCTCTGCGTACTGTAAAGAATGTGTAGACTTTAGAGTTTCAGGCCTAAAAAGTGAAAACGGCTCCTAGTAAACTTTACACTCTTCCACAAATAATGCACCTATCGCTAAAGTTCATTATAACAGGAAAAATACATTGAGCCAAAGTAAGAATTCTGAATTCTTAAGACGATTATGTTCAGTACTAACTCGGTTAAGATGCTACATCTGAGGAGAACAGCCCAGTGGAATAAAAACACTTAGTCTATGAACTACTTCACAAATCAAAGAAACAAAAGGCAGGGCCGGCCCTAGGCATGTGCAAAGTGTGCACCTGCACAGGGCCGCCAAACCCCAGGGGCCGCCACGACGAGGATCGAATCGGAAGGATCGAGGCACTGGCGGCCCCCTGGCAGGATTTGGCGGCCTCTGCCCCGGCTCCGACCCCGGCTAGCGCGTGAGACTCCTGGAAACCCCCCCGAAGCCCTGCGTGAACGTGTTGTGAAAGGTCATACCAACCTCTTGGGGCCGGTGCCAGGCAGTAACGAGTGACTGAAGTAAACCCAGAGCCCCAATGAGAACATGGCGCAGGACTTACCACCAGCGTAGCTAGGGGGGTGCAGGGGGGTGCGGTCCGCCCCTGGCGGCACCATCTTTGAGGCGGTTGCAGTCGCACAGCACTGAGGCCCGTTCCGGCCGGCCTTTGTAATTTATTTTGGGAATGGGAAAAGTTGTTGAACACAGTTGTCCCAACTCCCAAGCTCAAATAAATTATTAAGGCGGCCGCTGCCGCAGCCGCAACGGGCCTCCAGTGCCGCGGTGCGCCTCCTCACCGGCCTAACACGTTTTTTTTTTGTTTTTATTCACTTGCAGGCTCCGACGGTCCGTTGTTGGTCCCCCCCCGCCTGCCCCCCCCCCCCCCCCCACCACCCCCCCCCTAAGCCGAAAGACACAATAAGCACAAAGAGCACAATAGCCAGAGAAAGCAAACCGGCTGAAAAGACAAAACAGGCACAGACGCCGAACACAGGAGAGGACAGAAGGCAGAGTGCAAATCAAGGGTGTGAAGGAGAGAATGAGAATGAGAGCAGAGAGCAGAATGAAAGCAGGAGGAGAGAGAGATGGAGCGCAGTGACGGGGGTCTTGCAGCAAATGGCTGGGTCCGAAATGGCGTCTGACTGGTCAGAGGACCATTCCAAGGTAAGTGGCAGCTGGGGCAAGGGCTCCTTTATATGTTTTGGATGTGTGCATATTAGTGAGAAAGGTGTACATGAGATTGCTTTTGTTGGATGTGGGGTTATGTTATGTGTAGAAAGGGTATCTGTGCATATACATGTGGTACATGGGTAGTATGGGAGAAGGCACATGATGGAAACCTGGATTTGTATCAGGCCTTGGCCCTCCAAGACTTGATAGTAACTGCTCCCCTATCTTCTTCCATGCGTTGCTTAGTACTCTTTAGTGAGGACACTGTTGGGGGTGCAAAGATTCCACTTCATACGACAATTCAGGAGCTTTCACCAAATGATGAAAATGGGTAGTTTTCTTATTTTCCCAGTCTTTAAGGATGTGAAGTTTAGATTTTCCCAAGCACCACTTCCCTGCAGCCTAATGTCCCACCCGAGATCTGCAGGATGTCAGAATAAAGGCAACTCAACACTCACCCCTACTACCTAAGGCTTCTTTTGTGGCAGCATTTTGGTTAATTGCGTTCTGCAGGCTTCAAACGCACATTAACTCAGAATGATGCCCACAATAGGAAGCTTTCTTTGTGTCCAGCAGGGCGCCTACGGCCTCCATGGGGTTTCCTCCTTTCTTGTGCAGGGTCGGTGCTTTGGCGTTTCTGCGCATTGGTGCCATGTTGCGTCTGCTATATGGTCCCAATCCAAGATGGTGCCCAAAACTTCCAACCATAGTCTTATCCCAGCTAAAGCTGGGGGTAAATGGTTCCTGGGGTTACCTTCTACTTCCAGATTAAGGGTGTGTATTTAAGCAGGGCTAGCTCAGGTGGTAGAGTGTTGCAATGCAATAATTATTATTATTATTTGATTTAATAACGCGCACAAATCACCTCAACTGGGGCATCTTGTCGCGCAGATAAGCTGATGCACTGCACATTGTCATGAGATAGTACACGAGCGATGGCATGGTTTGGATTGGAAGACAGTGATTTAGGACATCAATGTGTTATGGTTGTTTCAAATAAAAAACTATAGATGCTGCTTTGTATTTTGGCTGGTGATCAAAAGTTTCATTAAGTACATCTAGTGTTTATTTATTTCTTACATATTCGCTTTTCAGAGTTGTGTTTGAATATGCTTGACAGAGTGGAATGAAGTGTTTAAGGGCAGATCCAGGGGTTGCGCTTGCGCATGCGCAGGAGGCCGCCTCTCTTCGCTCGCATACTGCCTTGGGCTCACGAGTAGCACTAAAGGAACATTCTGGAATGTCTATGGTGTGTGCTTGTCAGCTTGTGTGTGAGGCAGCACGGGGTAAAACAACTATCTTTGCATTCATGAATGGCCTGTGTAAGGGGAACAGGGGGCAGGAAGCCACCCTTTATGAGGATTACTCAAAGTAATGTGCGTTACCTGTGGGTAGTCAAGAAATTACTGTTGCATCCATCTCACTCTTCGAGGATGCAGATAGTAAGTGAAAGATGTCATCTACGCCTTGCATGGCATGGTGTGCCCAATGGGGGTGATGCTCTGAAGACTGATTTTGTGCACTTGATCCTCTTCAGATTAATGCAGTGGGCGTGTGTGGACAAATCTACCTGGCTGGGTGGGAATATAATGATGCTCTCCAGTTGACAAAAAGGGCACCTTGGCAGATCTTTCGAGTGAGTGTTGCCGGGGACTGCGTGGTAATGGCATTTTTTTTGCTTTGATACTTGCACAAGTGCCACCATTGCCTTTGCCTACGAACGTAACGTTTGTTCTTGTGCTCGAGTGTCTACCATATATTGCTGTATTATACCTCCTCTAATTATACTTTGTTTTCTCTCGAGCAGGCTTCACTTTAAAATAGTTTATTGCAGGGGATTAGACTGTAGACACCTAGATCTTTGTTTACCCAACAAATTCCAAAGCATTGTAGCAGTAAGATAACTTTGGTGGTGAATATACTTGCTGGCGACTGGCGAGATCTGTGTGCAGTCTAGTTACAGGCCGGCCTCAGTCACTCATACAAAGTATAAAGAGACAGAGTTAAATGTGATGTCCCAGCTGCAAAGTGAAGCATGCACCATGCAGGTCACAGATGCGCCCAGTCCCTCATGTCGTGCGTCACAATGCCCTCCTCCTCTTAAATTGTATCGTTCTGAGACGAATTCGGAAGGGTAGTAGGAGCAGCCGCATGTACTGGTCAATCATCTAACGACTTTTCTGGACGTATTATTAAAACACCTTCCTGAGCTCCGCCCCGTCCGGACCCCCTCTTCCGGGGCCCCCACCTACGCTCCCTGCACAGGGCCACCATGAACCTAGAGCCGGCCCTGCAAAAGGACTACTGTTCTAAGCACCCTTGAGAAATAAGCTTGTCGCCAGCAGCAAAAATCGTTCCCATCAGCTACACTGTGTGCCAATAGCTAAGACACGGCTGCCACCAGCAACAAGCATCAACTATAATAGTATACATTTCCAAAACTAGTTAAGAAAGACATCAAAACTACCAAATACAACTTTCTAAAATGACACTACCCCCTTCAGGTACGTGAAAATTAAGACAGATTGAAGTTTAAGAGAAGGCACAGAGGCCGTAAAGAAGAGAAATGAAAAACCGAGGGAGAGCCAGGAAATTAAATCCAAGGCAAAGTGATGCAATTAGAGGCCAATCCAGGGCTCCACGGACCTCCTGGAGTCGCTTAATTGTTATTCATATATATGCATGCCTCTGGCTGGGAATGTGCTGTGAGGACACGATAAACAAGAGCTGCAGCCATGCCTGCCTTTTCTCCAGTGCGTTTCGGGAATTTTGAAGGCAAGTAAAAATGATTTAAAAACAAAATACCTTCCGACCAAACGGTTTTGCTCCTCTGTTACATAAAATGCCATTGGCACTTTGCCCAGTTCTAAAACGATGCTAAGCATGGTTGTGGCTTAACGGCCAGAGCAGCGGACGTAGGGACTGGGGAACCAGATTCGAGTCTCAGCGTCAGCTGAACATCTTGTGAGTCTAGGCAAAATCACATTACTCGCCCCCTACCAACCAAAATGAACGTGTCCTTGTGTAATGTAAACGGTGCTCACAAAGAGTGCACCAACACCTTCGGGCCGAGTTGGCGCTATATAAAATTGTTTAAAAAAATGTAGCCCACTGCAAAACGGAGTTGGGTAGTAAATCTACAGGCGCATGTAACTGTGTGTAATTGTCAATATGAGAAAACACACTATTCCCACCACACGTTGTACTTGTTTACTTACTCACTTCCCCCTACTGCACACAGCAAGCAACAGCTGCAGCCATGCCTGCCTTTTCTCCAGTGCGTTTCGGGAGTTTTGAAGGCGAGTAAAAATTATTTAAAAACAAAATACCTTCCGACCAAACGGTTTTGCTCCTCTGTTACATAAAAAGCCATTGGCACTTTGCCCAGTTCTAAAACAATGCAAGACGGAGGGAAGGCAGAGAAGGGGAGGGGGAGGAGAAATGCGACACAGCAGGCAGGGGAGGGGGCCGAGCGGCGATGAGGGTGTTAAGCAGCAGGGGCCTTTGAAGTGAAGCTAAGCTTCACTTCAAAGGTGTGGGAGGAGTGCTGCTGGGGAACAGATGGCGATTTGATGATGTGCACGCGCATTTTAGGTCAATGCGCTTGCGCATTGACCTAAAAGCGCACGGGCACAGCACCAAATCGCCAGTTGGGATACTAGTTGGGTAAAGTCTGTTTAAGTTGCTTTAGTCTCGCTTCTCTCAATGCGCATGCGCATTGATAGGTCACGAGACCTAAAAAGCCGAAATACCCTTTAACTCTGCCCAGCGCCAATGTCGATTTGGCTCCATATCAGAGTCAGGTACGTCGATGGTGTTGGCACTGCTGTGGGGCCTCAGCGAAGCCAGGTACGGCACCACTTGAACGAGGAAGGTCACAGCCTCACGACCAGAATCAATCCAGTTAAGAATCCAAATAGAGAAACTGGCACGGAGGGTAATGCTGCAGGTCGGAATCTGGTGGGGGCACCCGCCGAACCCGTAGGGGCCTGAAGGTGCTAAACAGGATTTAGCCAGCCCAAATATGAGGTGCATGGCCTCATAGAAATCCTTTAACTGGGCAGGGGTCGTTCCTGCTCCGGGATATTCAGGGAGGCATGAAGTGAACCCAGACTCCTGCTCACCAGCGTCTGCGTGGGAGCAGGGCCTAGACCTGTGGCGTTATTTCCACACCTCGTCCATAGACCTGGATCAACGCAGAAAAGTCAATTACTGCTTCAATTTGGTAGATTTCTTATGGGACTTACTTGGAGACTTCGAGTGTAATGATGAGTGCCAGGAACGGCTCCATGAACTGGCCCGGGACGTTCCACACGACTGGGACCTCGAGCATCACACAATCGACTGTCACCGGGCAACCAAGAGCTTCAGGGAATTTTCCCGAACCACCTTGGGATTTATGGTGCGCCAGCTAGGGCAGGCCTTAGAGTCATGGCCTGGCTCGAGGCAGCAGTTAAGCCAGGTGGGGGTCTGCCAGAGACATCTGCCTGCTACACTAACCACAGGGTTTAACTCCTTGGGTTTTTTAGGGGACATCCCTATTTGCACACTGGCTACAAAAGCAAAAGCTCAAAAAAGCTTGACAAAATGATGAAAAAATACTCCCAAAATGTTAGTAAAGGAAGTGAGTTCGGTGCTACCTTTGCAAAATCCCCAGGTCCTAACGCACAGTGGGAAGATAGATAAAGACAATAGAGTGATGGAGGCAGAAGTAAGCATGGGCGAATTTTGCGAATCTCGCGTTCGCGAATTTTGCGGATTTGCAAACTCGCAATCCGCAAAATCCGCGAATTCTCGCGAATTTTTTTTTTTTGTGTGTTTGCGCGGGTTTCTGCCAGTTCGCGAGGGTTTTGTACAATTTCGCAAACGCAAACTTACCTGTCGGGTCGCAAGTTTTGCGAACTTGTTGTTTCTACGTGTCCAGCCTGTTTGGGACACTCTTCTTCATCACTGCCACTCTCTGTCACCACTGCCACTCTCTGACTACTCATGCCACCCTCTGGCCCACCCATGCCACCCTCTGTTTCATCACAGCACCCTCTGGTTGTCCAGTCAGTGTACATTATTGTGGCAAAGCAAAGCACACCTTCCCTGCCTCAAGTGACCTGAATTAATTTGGGGCTGATTAATGTGTCACAGAATATTTTTTTAGCTGGCACCTGCTTCCTTAGTGCTTCCTGATTAGTGATCTTTTGCACTTGCTAAGTGCTTTCATTGTTGCAAAATTAGTTACAACACCTGCCCTGCCCCAACTGACAATAATGAATTAGGGGCTGATTAATGGATTTGAACTTCCAGCCTGGCTCCTGCTTGTCTCCCTTAGCTGTAATTCAGGACCTTTGTGGCATATGTGTAACTATTCTGAGGTTCAGAGCAGGGTCACATAATAGTTGCAACTGGCAACTGAACTCTGGAGGGGCCCCTCAGGAAGCACTACAGGAAATGGCTACTAATGATGAGCCTGAACTTTTGAACCTGGTAAGTAGTTTCAGTTTTGCTAAGATCATATTTCTGCAATTTAGCGCTTATTCGCGGGGCGCGAAGTTGTACTGGGAAGCCGCGAACTCACGCGAACAGTGCGAGCAAGCCATAAAATCCGCTGCTCGCGGATTTGCGGATTTTGCGGGAGATTCGCGAATCTCGCGGATTGCGAATTTACCGAAAATCCGCAAAATCCAAGAGCGAAACGGATTTTCCGCCCATGCTTAGGCAGAAGGCCAGGAGGAATAGACACTGGGAAAAAGATACGGAGACAGAAAACAAAGATATGTAAAGAAGGAGACTTGGGGGCAGGCACGGGATTAGGAAACAAGGACCAGAACAAGGAGACTGAGACAGGAAACACAGACACTGTACTATGTGACATACCGGTGGACAGGACATAGGAAAAGGGGACAGCCACAAAGAACAAGATTTACTAAGGCTTTACGCCTGCACAAAGGCATGGATGTAATTTACCATTCAGAGCAAACTGTTTTGCGATGGAATAGTGCCCTTTTTTCACTGCAATAAACGCTTTGGTCAAAATGGTGTTAGACAAAAGAATGTAAAATCCACCTGCCAGGCAATTACAATACCCACACTTAACGTGGCCACCCTATTCCAGCCTTCCAAACACTCCAATGGCTACCCATAGTCAGGTGCTTTGTTACCAGACACTCTGGATTGCTCCTCTGGTCTCAACTGTGGCATTAGATAATCCTTCGTTTAAAAAACAAAAATATAGAGAATAGATAACCGTGGTTTAGGCTGTCACCCTTACTGCCTATTTAGCCTAACAATAAATCACAGATCGGTGGAACCTCCTTATCTGTTCAGACAGCAAAACTATTGAATTCTCAATTAGCAAACATCAAAGATCACCTGGAATTGAGTAAGGAAGTAAACCACCGTCTTTTCCTCCACGGATGACTCCTGACGATAATCAGAATCAAATTCAGCCGCCCATGTAAAGATGGTAGCCACTTACAAACAACAAAGCCGTCTTTCACTCCTCACTCTACTCCTTTTAAAATGGAGAAGCAAGCTCACAGCAACAAATGGTCATCACACAACATTGAAACACTTCCTACACAGGCCCTACTAATTGCCCACACTTTTCAAACCTAGTACAACCTATAAAGTAGCGTGCTACCTGTCCATCAAGTGCTCCCTGGTGCCTCAAAGGGTATGAAGCACTATATAAATAAAACTAAAATACCGCTCAGGCCTGCCACCGATTTGAGTCAATAGTCTCAGACTTTACTGCTAACACCAAGTTCCTATGGTTACCTCACAAAGAGGTGTCTCCTGCTGCCAGCACCTTGCTACACACATCTCGGCAATCTTCTTTCACCATCCTCCTTACCAGTGTTTTTCAACACACAGATCCTGGAGAAATGCCCGCATTTAAGGCACTCCCAACATTACCATTTGCTAGTGGACTAGTGTTGATCACATTATGTGGTCTTTGCTACTGTGCCTTAGCATTTCAGTCTCTTGGGTGTTCCCTTTCTCTATGCATTGACATTCCCACAACACTTCCACCTCACTGGGATCACTGGAGTTCACCAGTATCAGGCTTCATTACCATGGCACAAAAGAGCCCATCCCTTTTCGCCCCAGAATTCTATTTTCTTCATATCATCATAAGGACTTTTTTTGTGGTTAATTAGAACCATTACCATACAGAAATCATACACAGTTCAATTAAAAAAATAAAAATACAAATAATTTGGAATAGCGAAAAATATAATATCAAGTGCAAAATGTAATATCAGGTGAACAGTCAGCTGCCACAAAAATCCATGCTTAATTCACATAGTACAGGTATTATTCTTATACAATAGGAGGCTGGTTGAGCAATGAACTCCTGCAAGTATTAGATGAGCACGGCGGCAGCTGAGGCTGCCTAGAATTTCTTTTGATTGACCAACATGAACTTTACAAAACCGGACTATATCCACACGTCACCGCAGTTGAAACATGATTTAACGGCTTCTTTGCAAGTTCTCACACCCAATGTAAGCAGGGGAGGTTTTAATAAAGGAATTCGGACTGTTTTTAGAGCTGGGCACATGCAGAGAAATGAGACAGTTCATTTGAATTAGCATTCCACAAAGTGCAAAAGTTGATAGTTTTAGCATTTTTCCATCTCTGCCCTGCCTGAACTCAAAAGGACCGAATCTCAATCTCCAGAAATATGTTTTGTAGCCTTTCTTACTGCAAAGGTTATGTATGATTGCAAATTTGGTTTTGTATATGAGCTCTAAACCAGATTAAACAATTCGTGTATTTTCAGCAAAAACAGGTTGTGTTTAAAGGATAGGAGTCTCACCTTTGGTTCAGGAAGCTTTTGAGGTGACCGTCGGGTAGACCGTCACTCCAAGTTGGCACTGTGCCAAGGTTGTCTTGGGAAGTTTTGGGTCATTGAACTCTTTGGATAACAAAGATTTTAAAGGGTTGTCTTAGGCACTTTTGCTCCGATTCCCAACTCCAAAGTAAGCCGGCCTCGCCTGCCAAGTGCTGATTTAGGAATCAGAATTATAGTCTTATCTGTTCTTGGCACGAAGAAGAGGATAGACAAAGTAGATCACAATAGGTTTACCCAGGATGACTACTTACCTTAAAGGCTTCATATCCGAAGGTCAGCCCTATAAGAAATATAGCGCTTGTTAACTAATACAATTGAGGAAAGGAAGTCTAATCGATAGACGACGTAATACAAATGAGAGCAACACTGATTTTGCTTTTAGGGTGGATTTATGGAGTTGGTGGCCACTTCTCTTGTGAAGCCAATTTCCAAGATATTTATAGCCTCTGCCCCTTGGGATCAAAGATCCCTTGAAAGTATTTGTTTCTTAGATACTTAATGAAAAAACTGCTGAAGCAATAAGTCTCCAGGGACGTCAACCAGCACTGGAGGCAAAAGCCAGTCTTGTCTACTAAAAAGGTATCATCAGCGTCTAGCTTTGGTGGACAATACGTGTTACTGAGAGCTATCCGAAGGTACCCGACATGCAGATTTAAAAGTGTGGGTGGCAATACACCACCCTGCTTTAGGCCTGGTAAGTATTTATTGGGTTAGTTATGCGATTTTCAATCCCTAATTTGACGTAAACCCAGGTACCATGATGCAGTCACTGTATCATTAAAGGTAGGACTCACAGTTCATCAGAACCTATCTTGTATCTCCATGTAATAAGGAAACCTAAGAATTGGGTTGTCCTGAGTATTTGTTTATATGGGGCCACATACTTCTTTGGCGACTCATTTTCTTTCAGGTAGAATACACAACTATGATGTGACCACATTTCAACCTTAACTTTGGAGGTAAGCAGTGTTAAAGCAAAAGGCCTTGAAGCTGTCTGGAGCACTGTGACCTTCGTTCAGCATAGTACGTAGTGACTGAAACACCAGCTAGCCTTTAGCCCTTATTGCAGTTCCGCATTATTACATCTTCTGCTAACATTGACGCTTTGATCTTAATACAGTAACCTCGAAATACATTTACTTCTCTTGCAATTTTTGTGTAGTGGTGGCTTCTTTGGCAATAAAACTGAAGGCAGGATCTACTCTGCGTCGCTCTGCTGTGTACATTAGTGCCTGGGTGCAAATGGTGAAGCAAAGACGCCATTTTGGATTCTCTCATTCAGTGTGGCCCCAAATATGTACCTTCCACACATGCCTAGTCAAAGGCAAGCACACCGTCTTTTGTTCATACATCGGCTTCTGGATGCTTCCCGAGTTTGCTCACTTCATCCTCTTAGCTTGTGCACAGATTTTGGTTGTTTCACACATGAGCTCCAACGCTACTTTAATTTACGCACTCGCCAGGAGCATCACAGAAAGCCTCAATTTTGCTGGTGCGCCCTTTCAACAACGAACTTCCAGCTGCTTCAGTGATGACAAGAGCTGGGGCTTCTCTGAGAGGCAGGATTGAAACGACCCCTCATTATCCAGTCTGTGTCCTAAGGTCATTATACCAAGGTCATTATAGCTTCAAACAATGGGCGGTAGCGAAACCATCGAAGTCTATTGGCAATAACAGAACGAGAGACTGTGGACGAGTCAAAACAACAAAATAAAAAAGTTCTTCAGGGTGGGGTCTTGAACTAACATTTTTCTTTTTTAGATATATTTGTTATTTGGAATCACCTCCTCTTTGTATGATGCTTACGCATTGTAAATCAGATTTCGAGAATTATACATAGATGAAGTGCGGAAGCGGCGAAAAGCAATTGGCTGTACACATGTTTAGCAACGATGAATAGTTAACTCGGACATTACCTGTAAAACAATGCATTTTAAACAGGCTTGCACAGTGGCTTAGTGATATGCCTTGTTGGTTTTCAAATTCTTTAAGAACTAAGCTAAAGATAAAATGCTCAATAATAAAAGTGAGAAATTATTTTATTTGTTTTGTAGTTGTCTCAAGTTTAAGAGACTGAAACCAGTTCTGTACTTGAAGAGATATTCTGCCGCTGGTAGTGCTGGCTTGAATCCACTGTTCTCTCTCGCTCATCTCATTCATGTGCGCTGAAGGAAAGGAGGACAGAAGAGCATTAGCAAGGGGACTTCACATCCATGGCAGTAGACAACAGCGACAAACAGAGGACACATTACGGCCATGACAGACACTTCAATCACGATGGATTATAGCAGAGCCCAATTTTACAGCAAGACCTAAGGAATGTTCTTGCGCAATAGCATATGTGCAACTTGTCCAAATGCGCCCAGAACCTTTACTGCATCACTGACAAAAGCACACCCCATTTGGGCCTCTTCTTTTATTTTCCTGAATAAAGAATACCTTCACTGAACTGTCTCTGTAGCTAGGTCCACCCAGGGGTCTCCAACCAGTAGCCACTGCAGCTCTCCAACTACCTCTGAGTAGCTCACATGTGTGCATCCCAGCTAATTCAATTAGAAAGCTTTTGCTTAGTTGAATTATTACACATATAAAAAATTAAAGTTATACAGCACTAATAATATTAGCGGCTCTCAATGCATTTCATTGAACATAAGGATCCCTCAGTTCAGAAGAGGTTGCAACAGCCTTTTTTGCTGGGAAACGAAACCAGCCTGAAAACTTCGATTGTAAACTCAATTCATTTTTGGATGTTCAGACAGATTTTTAAACATTTTGAGAATAAAATTTGCAGCTCCATAAACTATTTCATTGAAGGAAAAAGTTCATTTGTGAAATATGGGCCTGATGGCGGAGTGATGAAGCGCATCGAACAGAACCATTTGTTTGTGCATGACTTTTCTTCAACAGTAACTGGTCCACGTCCATTGACCATATGGTAATTACAATCTTAGACCAACACAAATGATATTTCCTCCAAGATAAAATGAGTATTGCTAATGTTTGTCTGTAAATAATTGTTTAAAAACAGTAAAAGAAAAAACATTTCAAAATCCTGGAGGAAAAGCAAACATATCTTATAGTACATCAAAACTGTACCTCAACCTCCTATATAGTGCCACACACCTGGATTTCATGCCTCCTGCCGGTAAAGTCGTGATACAGCTGTGGCGGGTTAAAGTCTGACAGATGGGTTGGAACGGGAAGTTTACCCAGAAAACCCCACTATGGCAGGGTACATACCTCTGCCCTGTGGCCGCCTTGATGGGGTACCAGGGATGGGATCTAGTAGGGATCTAGACCCTCAGCGATGTGATACGGGGTACTACACTGAAATCCTTCCAGCTATTTATAGGTGGAGTTTGATTTACATAAAACACAATTCTACAAATTCTTCCAACTTTGTCATGCACTCACTCCCCAGATTCACATGCTTGAGACCCTTGCAGAATTCCACCCATTCGAAGGCCTTCTACTAATGGGCGACCTTGGCCTTCACAAGATCCGACAAATATACCAGACCCTGACGACCCACACACTGACAACACTTGACAGGACGCGACTGGCATGGCAGGCCGACATTCCAGACTTGACAGACGACGACTGGGCTGAAGTTATCGCGAGCCCGCGGGGTGCGGCGGTTTCCACCGATACCGCTTGATATAGTTTAAGTACTGCACCGGGCTTACTATACACAGACTAGACTCTGGCGGATGGGAGTTCTCCAGTCCCCTACATGTTTGCGGTGTGACTAGGAGGAGGAGACATTCTTGCACACTGTATGGAGTTGCAGAGTTGCAACCCTTTTGGTGCAGAATTCGGTCCTGCCTCAATGAGGTGCTTTCGTGGGAGCTCCCGCTCGACCCGCGACTCTTTCTCTTACACAGCACAGACGACATTGGGGGTAATAATTACAAGCAACATTTACTGTTTCTGGCTCTCTCTATCGCCAAGAGAGACATCGCATAATTATGGAAAGCGACGTCTCCCGACCCTGGGCAAATGATAGACCGAACTGGATAGATGTATGGGGGCCGAAATAGCAGTATTTCTAGCTCGTGGCTGCCCTGCAAAACATTGGAAAATTTGGACTCGATGGGCGTCATATCGAGGAATCGAGCTTCCTCCGCCTACCACCCGCAGACCCCCGAGTGGTGCTCCATATTCCCAAATGCTCCTTGATCAGACTTTCCTACACCATCTGTTAATGAATCCCTATGCAAATATGTCATATATCATGGTCTTGAGATCGAGTGCTGTCTGCAGTTTGTTTAGTTGTACCACCTGCATGTTTGAAAATTTGTAGAAATACTGGTACTTTCGTGAGGTTAATACTTTTTCTCCTACAGGTCATTGTAGGGCTGTGTCCTGTCTTTTCAACAAATAAACCAATAAAATTTGTTGTTAAAAAAAAAACTGTACCTCAAATTCAGTACTACAAATCTTCATAAAGGTTGTGGGTAATTGTTTCAAATACCTTTCACTCAGGAAACGCCAAACAGAATAAAAAAAAGATTAACTGAGTGTCAGAATGTAAAGAAAAACGCTGGTCAAGTCTAATTTACTTTCCACAGGATTCAGTCATATTCCAGCTAAAATATCCATGTTACTGTGCTTCTACAGATAAGCTTGTAGGGGTGGAGAACAAAACAGCACAAGGGTTTGGGAGGGGGGGGGGGGGGAGTTGTGGGCCATGCTCCATAGAAAGAGCATACACAAGAAAAGGAAGGTAAGACATTAAGTAAAAAGCAAGTAAATTAGAGTGAAAATAAGGCCACCAAATGCTAAGGAATGTGAAGGCTTTAAGCCCACTATAAATTCACAATAGGTCTTTCTCAACCAAACATCTTGTGGTGCGTCGTGGACGAAACCCAGAAAAGGGAAACAATGGGCAGAAATCTCCCCAACCTTCTCCAGATGAGACAAGAGGAGTTTTTGCATGCACATTTATAATGGTTCATAAAAAACAAATGCACCATATTAGGTTTTATTGTTGTGTCTCACTCTGTTGCCCCATTGGCTCACCCTGGAGGACTTTGACACACATGACAGTGCTTCAGGCTAGCACTAGTGTAAACCTAACCCCCACCTGGCCACGGTTAGGAGCTAGGGCTACCCTCCTCTTGCCTCATACTGCAAAGGGATGGCTGGCATCTCTGACAGCTGCGCTCTGTGTTCTTCTTGCAAGTTGCAGAAGGGCTCCACGTAGAAACATGCCATAAACAATCCCCGTAAGTTCTGTTTCTCCTTACCAGCAGTTGTCATGACAGCGTTGACCCAGTCCTATTCAAACATGGTAAATACTGTCAACTACACAGCCAGGATGAGCACAGGACTACTTTGGAATTCAAGAGCCACAGCTCGGCTTTAAAAGATCGCCAATCTGGATCTTTACTATTTGGCAACTGATGGGGTTGCAGAAAAGTTCTTCTACATATATTATATTTCACCCAGTAATTTGAATAGGCAATACATTTTTGCTGGACAATGCAGATGTTGCATGCTTTTTCTTATGTCTCGCCTTCCTTATTTAGTTACTGATTCTCTAAATTTCATTTTAAATACTTGCTGGAGAATTACATTGGGTCACCAGTCCCCTAGGGTAGCATGGCACGAGCGGGTAGGCATCCGAAAGCTTATGTGTAAAGCGACCATACAGCACACGCAACCACTGAGTCAGAAACATGAGCACGCAATTAGGGACGCCACTCCAGTGAGCTTGTGTAAAAACTCAAGTTAACTTTATTAAGGTAGAGCAGGATCAGGGTATTAGGAATTCATCATAAGATTAGCTTCATAGCTCTCTTTTCAGGTACCTGTGTGTCAACACTTGGCATTAAACTTCAGTTGAATAAATATTAGATATTTCATAAATAATAAATATTGGATAAATACATTTTTAGTAAAACACAGGCCTGACCTATGCCTTGCTCCTGGTCAGCACCTGCATCAAATACATTAAGGAGTTATAACAGAAAGCATTTCAATAAATAACAGTAGGTTTCCACTTTCCTTAAATATGAAACATCACATCAGAGGAAACCTTAGCAGTGCATAACTCTTCTCCCATATTAGGAGTAAAACATCTCATAAATAAATAAATGATGAATCATAACTGACTATTGGTCAAAGGTATCATTCTCCTTACGCAGGGGAAAGACTTCCTGAAGAAGTCAATGTAAAACATTTCATTTAACCAGCATTACCCATTTCATCAGGTAATTATAAACCTTTCTTTTAACTAGGGTAAACTATCACAACACCTGAGGCTGGAATAGCAGTGCGTTATCCCTATTAATCAGGAATAAACCTCTCCTCAAATGGGAGTAACCATCTCCTTATATACCTAGAGGTCTTTGGGAACCATTGCATTAGGCAGGAGTATGCATGACATATGACCCAGGAACCATGTAATTATGTAGTATAAACATTTCCTGAGGTAGCAAACAGCATTCAGATAACAGTGCCTTAGACAGTAATATACATGTCATAAGAGTAAAGGCAGAACATTTCATTAGTCATAAACTAACCAGACAGTTAATTACCAGTTTCACTTGGGAGGAATAACCATTCCATTACCTAGAGCATTACTCAAAGCATATTTGAATGAACCTTTCATTAGGCAAACTACACATCGGTTGGTGCATGAATGAGCAGTAAATTGCTCCTATTAATCAGGGAACATTCCCATAAGGCAAGGGAAAAACATTCATCAACAATGCAGCCCAATTTAATAATTATCTCACTGCAGGAGTACAAGGTTCCTACTGCAGAGGACCCACAGTGACCTTCGTGGGCCCAGTCCCCATGCCTGAAGGGCTTCTGTAATTAATTAGGGCCAACAGGACCCAGTCACCAGTTCTCAGCAATTAATGAGGGCCAACGGGGCCCAGTGACATCTTCCCCCCCGGGGAGGGGCGAACACGGGGCCTTACCCGGCCTTCCGCCCTCCTCCCCTGGGGAATTACCTTTTTCTTCGGCCCTCCGGGGCCCTTGCGCAGGTTCTGGAGCCTCACGCGACCGGGCGCGGTGCAGGGAGCAGCCACAGAGCACCAGCGCCGGTCGCGAGGCAGTTCCGGCGTTGTGGGGCAAATCGGAGGGGGCTCTCATGCTTCCCGGCCCCCTCCGCGACGAGCCCTGGCTTCTCTCGGGTTCCTCAGGAGGTCTCCTCCACGTAGGTTTCCTCAGTGCAGTGCCGGCCGCCAATCACAGCGCGGCCGGCAGAGGCCAATGGTGGAGCGGCTTCCGGCAGGGGCGCGGCCTATGACGCGGCGACCCCATCACGTGAGAGGGGTAGGCTTGCTTCAGGCCTAACGCGGCCTTACTGGAATGCGCGGAGGCCTCCTCAGGCTTACAATACGGCGGCCCTCTCCTGGCACACAGGGGCCGCCGAGGGGGGTCACGATGACGGCGCTGGCTCCGCTGGAATCCCTCACTCTCCGGCTGAGCCGCGGCAGTGACAGCGGCCCCAGGTCACGCCGAGACACAGCGCCTTTTCTCCCTCACGCCTCCGGTTGCTGAGGCGGCCCTCTCCTGGCACTGGGGGCCGCCTGGGGGCAAAGCACGGCGTTTCACTAGGCGCTACAGGTAGGCGCTTGGCAAGGTTGCGATCAGTGGCGCTCTTCCACTACTTCCGATCGCTTCACCGGCACAGCTACATAAGAGCGCTTTTCAGGGGTCAGCATTGGAGCAATTAACAGCGCTTGGCAGGTTACTTCGCAGCGCTTTACCGGGTACAAGTCTCAGTTCAGAGCGCTTTTGAGGGGAGCAATTATCAGCGCTTTTCACAGGCAGGCAGTCTATAGCGCTTGTCAAGGGAACAACTACTTCCAGCACCTCAGCGCTCCTCACAGGGACAGCTGGACAGCGCTAGGTAGGCAGGGCAGGTAGCACAACCAGCTCAGTGAGCCAGCGCTTAGTAGATATCGCCTAGGCCATCAACAGATTGCCAGGCTACAGCGCCTGGACAGTTTCTTTTAAAAGCGCTACACTAGTAACTCAGCTAGGTGAAAGCCATTTCCAGTTTGAACAGGACAGTCCACATGTCAGTGGTAGGTTGCCAAAGAGGTCCCAGGTGGCGTCAGGAAGTGCAGGGAGCGACGCAGCGCCAATACCTGGGTAGTTCCTCAAAAGTCCTGTGGTGGCTTAGTTTCTTCTTGGCGTGATGTTTCTTGCGCCCTTAGTTTAGTTGCTTAGTTTTCTGGTTCCTTGAAGGGGGGATAAATTGGTGGCTGGTGTTCCAAGTTCTTCTCAGCCAATCCCTTCAAGTGGTCCCTGGGGGTTCCCTTCCGCGGGGTTAGGTCAGTGGGGGGGAACAGGATACCTCAACACTTGTAAAGCAGCACACTAGGCCCTGTCATTCCAGCATCATAAGACCCTGCCCTGACCCCCACTGCCTATCCTCCTGCGTAGGTACTTCCCCAGGTCTTCCCCTCAGCTTCTCTCCTCAGGAAAGTTTCCCTCCCTTTCCTTATATACTGCCAGTTGACAGTTGGTAGTGGCAGTTGGTGTCACCTCACCTCTCCCAGAAGGTTCCAGAGGCTTCCAGGAGGTTCCACCATTCTACCTGTGGACAGGCTGACAGGCTAAGATGGATACATTGCCTGAGGGTTCCAGCCAGCCCCTGGCTACTAGAATGCGCCCACTAAACCACGCTGCTGCAGCAGTGGTCTGTGGCGGCCATGTTAGGGGTAGGAAGTACCTGCATTTTAACACTAGTTTTAAACTACACAGGGCATTCTCCACCACCCAAGGCCTACACACTGTTGTTTCAATAGGGACATCCTAAATTAACAGGGGATAAAAAGCGAAAAATTTCTGGGGAAAGGGCCAAGTCTCACACATCTCCCCCCCAGCCAAAAGCCAGGGTAGACTGATCATTCCCTTGACGGGCTTCCCTGCTTGGGGCGGAAAAAGGTGGACGCAGGCCCAATACCACCATGACATCCTTGCTAATCCAACCACCCCACTGGTGTTCCTAGTGGGATGCGGCCAGGACAGACCTCCAATCCAGATGTCTCTGGCCCTTACTCTCTCTCAGAGTGGGGGGCAGTCGCCCCAGGCCCGTGGTACCTTTTTCCACTCTCCTCCTCAACCTAGGGTCTAAACCCTTAAGTTGAATTGGTGACAGGGGCGAGACTTACCTCTCCCTGCACCCCCTCCCAGGGTTCCGCACCCTCCCACCTGGAGTAGTACCCCTGAGAGTCACAACCGGGGGAACTCTGAATACAGAGATTCCTCCCGCCAGGTCAGGCAACCCCTGAACCTGGCCACCCAACCCAGGATCTTAACCCCGTGGCTGGACCGGTGCCAGAGGAGAGTCCTTCCTCCCTCTGCACCCCCTTCCAGGGTTCCGCACCCTCCCACCTGGATAGGTACCCCTGGAAGTCACAACCGGAGGAACTCTGAATACAGAGATTCCTCCCGCCAGGTCAGGCAACCCCTGAACCTGGCCACCCAACCCAGGATCTGCGCCCTGTGGCTGGACCGGTGCCAGAGGAGAGTCCTTCCTCCCTCTGCACCCCCTCCCAAGGTTCCGCACCCTCCCACCTGGAGTAGTACCCCTGAGAGTCACTCTGGTAGGGTCCTTAGTCACCGGTACCCCACCCTCCAGGTCAGGCAATTCCTGATCCTGAAACCCCAGTCCAGGTCCTACACTCTGTGACTGGTCTAAACTCCGAACCTCGGGAACGCTGCCACCATTAAGAGCACCTGGTACACATAATTCCAAGGCCTTCAGCTCTAACTCTTCTAGCTGAAGCCTGTGCACCAGCTTCCTCTCATCCATTGCAAGGCTCTCACTCTCCCTCTCATGCTCTATCATCTTAGACGACGCACACCCCCAGTTACTCTATTCCCTGCCCCAGAACATCCTCCCGGTAGCACATTGTCAGACACAACAATTTTGAGTAGGCCTGGGTCTTCTGGTGTGCCCGCCTCCCTGGGTGTGACCTGCCCCTCCTGTTCCCCATCCCCTCTCCCCTCTGGGTGGGCTCCTACCCGTGCCCCCAAAGTGGTACGGAGTTCCTTCTTCCCTCCGCCCAACAGGCACCCCATCCCCTGACAAAACTCCATTATGCCAGGTGGGGACTCAGATAAATCTGGGAAAAGATACCAGGATGTGGGTGACAGGATTAGGTCTAACAGATCTTGATACACTCTACAGGCTAGACAATGGAGGGGTCACTTACTTTGGCTTACACACAATAATTGTGCAGCCCAATTGCTGTGCACCCTGTCCCAATGGAGGGTGCTGCATGGTCACAAGTCCTGGATCCCACCGCTCGACACCAATATGTTGGAACTGGGGTCACCAGTCCCCTAGGGTAGCATGGCACGAGCGGGTAGGCATCCGAAAGCTTATGTGTAAAGCGACCATACAGCACACGCAACCACTGAGTCAGAAACATGAGCACGCAATTAGGGACGCCACTCCAGTGAGCTTGTGTAAAAACTCAAGTTAACTTTATTAAGGTAGAGCAGGATCAGGGTATTAGGAATTCATCATAAGATTAGCTTCATAGCTCTCTTTTCAGGTACCTGTGTGTCAACACTTGGCATTAAACTTCAGTTGAATAAATATTAGATATTTCATAAATAATAAATATTGGATAAATACATTTTTAGTAAAACACAGGCCTGACCTATGCCTTGCTCCTGGTCAGCACCTGCATCAAATACATTAAGGAGTTATAACAGAAAGCATTTCAATAAATAACAGTAGGTTTCCACTTTCCTTAAATATGAAACATCACATCAGAGGAAACCTTAGCTGTGCATGACTCTTCTCCCATATTAGGAGTAAAACATCTCATAAATAAATAAATGATGAATCATAACTGACTATTGGTCAAAGGTATCATTCTCCTTACGCAGGGGAAAGACTTCCTGAAGAAGTCAATGTAAAACATTTCATTTAACCAGCATTACCCATTTCATCAGGTAAGAATAAACCTTTCTTTTAACTAGGGTAAACTATCACAACACCTGAGGCTGGAATAGCAGTGCGTTATCCCTATTAATCAGGAATAAACCTCTCCTCAAATGGGAGTAACCATCTCCTTATATACCTAGAGGTCTTTGGGAACCATTGCATTAGGCAGGAGTATGCATGACATATGACCCAGGAACCATGTAATTATGTAGTATAAACATTTCCTGAGGTAGCAAACAGCATTCAGATAACAGTGCCTTAGACAGTAATATACATGTCATAAGAGTAAAGGCAGAACATTTCATTAGTCATAAACTAACCAGACAGTTAATTACCAGTTTCACTTGGGAGGAATAACCATTCCATTACCTAGAGCATTACTCAAAGCATATTTGAATGAACCTTTCATTAGGCAAACTACACATCGGTTGGTGCATGAATGAGCAGTAAATTGCTCCTATTAATCAGGGAACATTCCCATAAGGCAAGGGAAAAACATTCATCAACAATGCAGCCCAATTTAATAATTATCTCACTGCAGGAGTACAAGGTTCCTACTGCAGAGGACCCACAGTGACCTTCGTGGGCCCAGTCCCCATGCCTGAAGGGCTTCTGTAATTAATTAGGGCCAACAGGACCCAGTCACCAGTTCTCAGCAATTAATGAGGGCCAACGGGGCCCAGTGACATCTTCCCCCCCGGGGAGGGGCGAACACGGGGCCTTACCCGGCCTTCCGCCCTCCTCCCCTGGGGGATTACCTTTTTCTTCGGCCCTCCGGGGCCCTTGCGCAGGTTCTGGAGCCTCACGCGACCGGGCGCGGTGCAGGGAGCAGCCACAGAGCACCAGCGCCGGTCGCGAGGCAGTTCCGGCGTTGTGGGGCAAATCGGAGGGGGCTCTCAGGCTTCCCGGCCCCCTCCGCGACGAGCTCTGGCTTCTCTCGGGTTCCTGAGGAGGTCTCCTCCACGTAGGTTTCCTCAGTGCAGTGCCGGCCGCCAATCACAGCGCGGCCGGCAGAGGCCAATGGTGGAGCGGCTTCCGGCAGGGGCGCGGCCTATGACGCGGCGCCCCCATCACGTGAGAGGGGTAGGCTTGCTTCAGGCCTAACGCGGCCTTACTGAATGCGCGGAGGCCTCCTCAGGCTTACAATACGGCGGCCCTCTCCTGGCACACGGGGGCCGCCGAGGGGGGTCACGATGACGGCGCTGGCTCCGCTGGAATCCCTCACTCTCCGGACGGGCCGCGGCGGTGACAGCGGCCCCAGGTCACGCCGAGACACAGCGCCTTTTCTCCCTCACGCCTCCGGTTGCTGAGGCGGCCCTCTCCTGGCACTGGGGCCCGCCTGGGGGCAAAGCACAGCGTTTCACTAGGCGCTACAGGTAGGCGCTTGGCAAGGTTGCGATCAGTGGCGCTCTTCCACTACTTCCGATCGCTTCACCGGCACAGCTACATAAGAGCGCTTTTCAGGGGTCAGCAGTGGAGCAATTAACAGCGCTTGGCAGGTTACTTCGCAGCGCTTTACCGGGTACAAGTCTCAGTTCACAGCGCTTTTGAGGGGAGCAATTATCAGCGCTTTTCACAGGCAGGCAGTCTATAGCGCTTGTCAAGGGAACAACTACTTCCAGCACCTCAGCGCTCCTCACAGGGACAGCTGGACAGCGCTAGGTAGGCAGGGCAGGTAGCACAACCAGCTCAGTGAGCCAGCGCTTAGTAGATATCGCCTAGGCCATCAACAGATTGCCAGGCTACAGCGCCTGGACAGTTTCTTTTAAAAGCGCTACACTAGTAACTCAGCTAGGTGAAAGCCATTTCCAGTTTGAACAGGACAGTCCACATGTCAGCGGTAGGTTGCCAAAGAGGTCCCAGGTGGCGTCAGGAAGTGCAGGGAGCGACGCAGCGCCAATACCTGGGTAGTTCCTCAAAAGTCCTGTGGTGGCTTAGTTTCTTCTTGGCGTGATGTTTCTTGCGCCCTTAGTTTAGTTGCTTAGTTTTCTGGTTCCTTGAAGGGGGGATAAATTGGTGGCTGGTGTTCCAAGTTCTTCTCAGCCATTCCCTTCAAGTGGTCCCTGGGGGTTCCCTTCCGCGGGGTTAGGTCAGTGGGGGGGGAACAGGATACCTCAACACTTGTAAAGCAGCACACTAGGCCCTGTCATTCCAGCATCATAAGACCCTGCCCTGACCCCCACTGCCTATCCTCCTGCGTAGGTACTTCCCCAGGTCTTCCCCTCAGCTTCTCTCCTCAGGAAAGTTTCCCTCCCTTTCCTTATATACTGCCAGTTGACAGTTGGTAGTGGCAGTTGGTGTCACCTCACCTCTCCCAGAAGGTTCCAGAGGCTTCCAGGAGGTTCCACCATTCTACCTGTGGACAGGCTGGCAGGCTAAGATGGATACATTGCCTGAGGGTTCCAGCCAGCCCCTGGCTACTAGAATGCGCCCACTAAACCACGCTGCTGCAGCAGTGGTCTGTGGCGGCCATGTTAGGGGTAGGAAGTACCTGCATTTTAACACTAGTTTTAAACTACACAGGGCATTCTCCACCACCCAAGGCCTACACACTGTTGTTTCAATAGGGACATCCTAAATTAACAGGGGATAAAAAGCGAAAAATTTCTGGGGAAAGGGCCAAGTCTCACAGCCCCTCCTTTGGAAACTACTATTCTCTCCTCCCAGGCTTTCAGTTTGGATTTTTATGAATAACTCATAGGTCCCTCCCTAAACACCAGAACAGGTACCGTCGATAAACTAGTGGAGGTGAGCCTACACCAAAAGCCAGGTGGTGTCATCTCTGAGCTTTAGAAAGATGGAGATTAGATTTTCTTCCCTCTTTTTTGAGATCTCTTGCCTCCTCCAGGTCCTATGCCCTTAGCTTCCTCTGGTACTCTTTTATTATCATAGGTCAGTGGAGGTTAGATTGATAAGAAGAACACTCAATACCTTCCTCCAGAATGACCCCTTACATCTTAAACACCTAAAGATGCCCTTTTGTTTGTCCTTTTTGCTAGGTACAGTGCAGGTTAAAGGATTTTAGAATCAATAATTTTTATTGTGTGGTAGAAAGATCACAAGTACACAGCGTTCAGGTCTACATCCCGGAGGATGACCTCACGATGAATTCAAACCTCAGAGAAATCGGAAGGCACCCAGCGAAGATACCACTTTTATACAAAATACGAAACAAAGAAAGAAACATAGGGAAAATAGGGTATACTTTGTATGAGGAGAAAAACCATTACATTTCATTTAATGGAGAGCAATGATGCCTGGATGCTGTATAGTATAATCCAAGCAGCATCATGCACTGTACAGAGAACAAACGTATAACTATAATTTGATTGGATAATAAAGGCACAGAAAACTTTGTCTAAAGAATAAAGACTGAAACCCCTTTTGAGACATTAAAACACCTTTTTTATGCGTCACCATCAAAGCCATGCACTCCATAGAAGTGCTACACAGATAGTGTCACCCCCAAACAACGCTGATGTAGATGTAAGACAATATCCTAAGATTAATTTTTTTTCAGCCCTCTAGACTTAAGGAGATTTTAATCAATGAGCAAAAGAAGAAAAGGGAAAGTATTTGCCCAGTACTGGTCAAGATCATCTCCAGTATAATTTGCTAAACAAAGAAGGGCTTCCTTGGCTCGAGACAAATTCACTCATATGATCAACATCCTTTTACCAATCAAACACATTGACAAAATGCCACAATCACCTGCAACAACACTTTACGCATTAGAAATTAAAGCTGAGCTCGGTAGACTTGAATGTGTGTTGGAAAACAGACATTCAAATGACAACAAACTTGTCCTGTTGTGCATCACAAATATACAATGCAACAATCCTTGAAACAGAGAAATAGAACTGTAATAGCACAAAGCTAACAGTGAACACTTATACGACGCAACAGTTGAAAATACTGAAAAAGTTTAAGACGATTGCCTCCTCTCCAGAATACTCCTTTTGCAAATATGGATTGTGCACTAATATCGACAGCCACCTAACAAACAATACAGCAACTGCATGGACAGCCATGACAAACTTCAAGACAATGACAACACCAAACCAACCTCGCAAGCTGTCACTTCGCAACCTGCCATCTTAGCAAATTCACACACTTTCTCTTCATGCAATGGAAATGAGCATTACTCACACCAGAGCAAAAACCACAATCACTGCACAGGAGACTCAGGTATGTGTGGGGTGATCAGGGAATGTGACAATAACGGTCATAGCCAATACACGCAGTTTCCAACCCAACCGCGCCTGAATAAGTCCTGCTAACAAAAGTAATCTAGACAATTATGTACTGACTCTGTCTCATTTATAGTCTTTGTGACTAAAACTGGTGAACAGTAGCCACCACCCAAATAGTTTTTCAGAACACAGAGAGATATCCAAACAGCCCTACTTGACATGAAAGGCTACTATTTACTGCCAAGTAAACATAGCTATATTATGTCAGGTGCTTTCAATGCCATATACTTCCAAATTCGGCTGGACAGATTCAGGCAAATGGGGAACATGGAAAATGGCTAAGAAATGGTTGCCAAAAGGCATGACCAACTCATGGTAGGAAAATTCAATATACTATGCACTGCACAAGCTTGGATCACAGGGAACAGCATGTATCAGTATTCTGCAAAGCAGTGTTCAACATATACATAAATACCTCATATATTTACAAAAATTACTGAAATCATGGGGTGTTATGGCAATCACAGGTGAATAGGAAGCTAAAGACAGGCCTACTGTATTTTATTAGTTGTGCCACAGGAACACAATTAAACGAAGGCACCTCACATTCCGAAGTACTACCTTTTTATCATTGGAATCTCTCAAAGAAACTGGCTTACACTATGACGCGGAGTCCAATCAGTGTTGTATTTAAAAACTAAAAAGGACTTTAATAAAAGGCCCACTTAGGAATATTATACAGTAGGAAATTCAGAAGGTCCTGGACCTTTCTGGTATGGAGACCAAAAGCTGAAAGGGTTTCATAACTCCCATGTGCTAGTAACCCAGTTAATGCTGAGCCCTATAAAGAAGCATGCTCACCCATTTCAATGTACGAAGGTAATGCAACAGTTCCTGAACCCGGTCAGAGATCTTCTCCTGGGTAGCAGGGCTTGAGTGCCCTCGTGGCTCCAGGGAAGACTTGGTCCATCAAGCTGTCCCCACTCAAGAAATTCCCTGTGGATAAGATCTCTCCTCCTGGCAAGTGCAGTTCAGCTGAACTCACAGACATAATGGTAATCCTCCTCTCAACAGTTCAAGCAGCAAGATTATTCTGAAAACGTTTCCATACTTGGGCAGAGTATGGAGGGAGAATGACAACAAAGCCAGGAGTCAAACTTCTCCCTAGTTGCCAATCATTTCTTTTGGTGCAGGAGCATAACCCTCATCTGTGTCAAGTAGAAAATGTCGAACAAAGAAATTATTGAGAGAGACAGAATTTATAGTCCTCCGATGTCAAGCGTGGCATGCCACATCAAACTAGAGAAACTGGACTTTTTAAATGTCAAAGGGCTCTTCCAATCCTAAAGGAGCATCTTACTGCAGCTGCTAGTCAATGTTGGTTTTCATCTTTTCTGTTCTGGTGTCCATACTGAAATCAGTTTCAGCTGGTTCAGATGGAATGAGTATTTGGTCTGGAAGCTCTTGTTGTTCGAGGAGACTTAATAAAAAAATAAATGAAAGCGAGGCAGATTTCATATGAAACTTGGGCTGAGACAAAGAATCTGGGCCAACTACATTTCCTACCCACCTGGAACACAGGTCTGTGGAAGAAGAACAGGGCAGGGTATACATGTGGGCTAAGTCGATCACAAGGGACATCTTAGCTCAGCGTCAAGGAGCCAACTATTTTCTGCAGTGCAAAAATGTGGAGTTGAATTGACTCCAAAAGTCAGCTGTCCAGATACATACATGTAGACCTCTCCAACAGGCACACTAACTATGTTATAGGCATTCTTCGTGTATGTGCTCGACATGAAGAAAGTCTAGGACCGTAACTCTGAGAGACAGAACAAACTCTAACAAGGAGGAGATGGAAAGCAGTCCTCCACAACAGTAAAGGTAAAAAAAAGCCTATGCCGAAACTACAAACATGGTGCCAGCACTGTACATCTACATACATTCCACACTAGGGTACAGAGGGAAGAAGGCACCATGACAAAAAGAGTTCTCTATGGATGTCCTTGGTTGGAACCAAAAATGTGCCCTGAATGGCTCGGAAAAGCATGTGCCCCTGTCCTGATTTCCCCAAAGCAGTTTTCAGGCCTCTGCACACAGGAGAACCATGTGTGTACACTGAGAGACAGTTGTGACAGAGTGCGACCCAGAGCTAGGCTCTGTGGGCATCAGGGGCACACCATCCTCTACTGAGTATGACTATCGTCAGTTCACTGTGCTGATGACGACTGACAGTGGAGGCAGCATATTGATCTTAGTAGCTGGACAGGCCTTTTACCGGTCACGTTGACTGAAGAGTGGCTTACTGGCCTCTCCTGTTGAAACTGGCCTATAAGTCCTATGCAACGGAGCGCATCTCTGCATTCATATGGGATATGAATGTGTGATGATTTAAAATGTACATGTGTCTTAGAGTAAGTATGGCATGACTGTGCTGTGTTCCATCTGTGGCAACCAGGGACCTATTTTTAATTTCCTGGGCAACAACAATAGACTTAATCTGGGTTGGAGAGAGCCTGACAGCTATACCTACTGCAGGGCTCATCCAAAGAATTCCTGATGTCCTTTGTAGTAGACTAGACCCTATGGTGTGACCGACAGGGTACAGAGGGTTCCGAGGTAGTGCAGAGGACTGCTTTAGCCCCTTTCCTGCTTTATTCATCCCCAAGATGAATTACTCCAACAGATGATTAACACCTTCGACGCTGATGACGAGCTCAGCTCATCATGAAGTACACCTCTCATACACTCATGACGAGCTGAGCTCGTCATGAACCGCGGGATTTGCGAATCTTTAGCGCACAGTGGGAAAATGCGCCGCACCGATGGTGTTAAGTGATAGTTGAATGGGGAAGCCACTCCTTCATTTGTGCCTTTGTTTTAGGCTCAGCCCAACCCCTCCTCCTTGCTAACACTATAAGGCAGACTATGGCTCGACAAGTGTAGGAGGATTATGCAAAAAAAACAGGGTCTGCCTGGAACCAGCCCCAGAGCTAGAGAACAGGAATACACACATTTTCTGTAAACTTGGTATAAAGATGGGCTGAAAACCCCAGTAATTGTAGCAAGGGTTTTCAACGAACCAAGTACAGAGGTCCCACACCAGTGGAGGCAGGAACAGACCTTGGAGCACAAAAGTTAGGGATGTGGACTGCCAACTCTCCATGCCAGGTGTGTAACCTGAAATATGAAGAATTCTGTATCTTGCCAAATACCGCTGACTGCATTCATACTGAGGGAAGCAACACACTGTGCAGGAGGTGCCCCTAAAAGAGACTGCCTTGAAGTGCTAGTTGAAAAGTGCTGAAGATTGTCTCTTTGTGATAGACGTAAGGATCAGCAACGCCCGGTTCATCCTTGTAGCTTGGTCCATCTACTGTGTGACTGATGCAAAGTTTCTGGCTTCTCAGGAAATTGCAATACCCTTAATGATGCAGAGATCTGAAGTATCGCAATTGGTTATTTCATCAAGACATACAAAATGCACCTAGACAATATGGGGCAGAGAAGTTTCACTATCACAATTGGAACTGCAGCAAGCCCCTCAGAGAGCCTTGGCAACAGTCGTGGTAGGCTTGTGGCAGTGGGTTGAGAACCCCATGAAAGTAGTCTAGCAACTTTGACATGCTCTGTGCTGAGCGTGGATCGCTTCTGCAATCAGTGGACCCATTGAACTACCCCTGGATCACCACTGTGACTTAGAGTGGGCTCTCTGCTTTGATTAGGTGTCAGGTTTAGGAATGGGACCCTAGGAAGCAGGCTGTAAGGAGGATCCACGTTCCCGATCATGGGAACAAAGCACAATTGCTCCTCATATGCGCTGGCCAATTTGCCTCTCAGTCTGGAAAGCACATGACAACATACTAGAAATAGGAACTGGAGGACAGCAAATGAGACCTCTCACTGCAGACTGACATAGGCGGGAAGAATTAGAAAACCATTATCCTTTCCAGTGAGAGTGGCACAGGCAGCAGGAACTTTGAATCAGGCACTATGCATGGACTGTAATAAGAATAAGGGCAACTAACAGACTACTATCAGACCCTACACCAGGAACCCAGCATCTTTTGAGTGCCTCAGAGCAAAATAGCATCTTCGCTGTCCCAGTCACATAAGTACAACTTACCTTGCACAAACCTTCTAGTATCCAGAGAGACCATCTAATAATAAGATGATGATTTATAAAAGGGCCATTGATAGTATTGGTGATATTTTCACGACGGCTAGGCAACAAATCAATAAAGGTGCCGTGAGACATCCTTGCAGGTAAATGAATTCTCATTGCCAGTTTTGGTTGTGAAATCTGGGGATGTGTCCATCGCGCCCAGTTAGGTGGTGGACAATATGTTTCTCTTGCAGTCTCGTAAATATTACGTATAGAATACCTAGCGAGATTTTGACGTACTACCGTTAATGGAGTTACTGGTGGTTCTCATCACCTTTCACACCAGCTACACATGTAGGCAATGAACTGGCAACAGGAGGCCTGGAGCGGACTAAAAAGAAATGCAGCAATAGGTGTGTTGTTGGGAAACTAGGGCTGTCAGCCGAGGGAGATCGAGGACTGAAATGCTGGTGGTGGGAATGTGGGCTAATACAAGCAGGCAGATGGGAAACTAGAGCTGACAGTCAAGCAATGAGGAAATCTCAAGTGACAGGCAGTCAGCGGGAAAACCTGGACCCACAGCTCATTGTGAGGGTGAAGAATTGAGGCTAGGGTGAGGTGGGGTGGGCAGTGAGGACCAGTTGCTGGCAAGTGCATGTCAGACGGAAGCAGACACATGGCAGTGGCAAGAAAATGTAAGTTAGTAGCAAGAACGATGAAACAGAGAAAGTATTCACTATATTACATATAGGTTGCTGGCATCACCCTATGACATGGCGGGAGTAACAAAATACCATGAAAACGGGTAAACATGAAAGGGGCAGTGTGACAGACGTGAGAGAAAGACAACTGTGATTAGTTGAGGGAGGAGCAATTCAGAAGTAGGCTCGGAAGGAAGCAGCTGACAGGTGGTGGCTGAGCAAAGAGACTGGATGCAGGGAAAGAGTAGTAAGTTGGTGGAGGAACAAGTAGAATAATCAAAAAGGTTAACCTCCTCCTAAGTCCAATTTGATAGAAACTCTGTTTACTGGTTATCCCTAACAACAAAAGCCCCTCATATTAAATGACTGCAATTAAAGGGAGTAGATTGAGGTACAAGATACAACAATTACATTGTCATCATTTGTTCCTGTCATGCGCATACATGTAGATGAGCAGAACCAATAACGTTGCTTTTCCTTCAAAGATAAGCTGTGAAGAATACTGAAACGTGCTATGTTCATTTTTTTTTTTTAACAAATGTATTTATGATCTAGGGCCATTAAACTTCTAAAATTCTAATCAACTCATGGCAACATGTTGCATGCAGGTACTTCCCTATCCTTCGTAAAGCAATGCTTCATAGTTTTGAAAGAGAGGAGTCAAACACATGAAACCTAGAACACAACTGTAACAACTCCAGGCACATACAAAGGTGTTAGGAAGAGCTATCTAGATGTTTACAACACAAAAGAATACAATTAAAAGAATAACGAATTGAAATCTTTACCATTAAGAGTCTTCTGTCCACCTTCGGTAGAATTCTGCCTTCCTTGTAATTCGAGCTCTGGGCTTACATCAATCTCTGTGCCAGAAAGCTGGAAATGAGCCTTTAAAGAGGCTGGCACTTTAACTGTAATATTACCTGCATCACAGTAAAATCATGTTAATGTTAATGCATAATCAACAACTACACAGGAAAAGGTCAACTATCTGTTAACATTCATTTGCCTATGCATTCACATACAAACATCCATACAAGGCGTTAACCTTAGAACTCCAAGGCTGTCTAATTTTCCTGTTGTGGATCACAGGACTAATCCATCACTGATGGGACCTTAAACTAGAAAGAGAAAATAGTGGGGAAATAGCATGTAGAGTCCCGCTGTCGAACAGGTACCACAAAAATAGCTTGAACAAAGGCATCAATTCTAATTGGTCGAAAGGTAGCCAACCATAAAATGTGAAACACTGTGACGTTTTAACCACCCTGATTGGTCGTCCTTAAACCCCTGGGTCACTCTAACTGGATACTTGAGGATCAACCCAAGACACTTATGATCACCAACACTTTAGACCACGAAAAAACAAGGAATCCTTTTGCACAATGACGTGCACCACGAAAGCAGGATTGGTAAAAAAAAATTCCTGAGGTGCCAAATTTTAATAATTGAATTCTGTACCACCAGGGGAATTTCAGAGCAGGTTTATTCTTTCTATTTTACATTTTGCTAAAAACGTATCACTTTGCACTATAAACTGAAATCTCAGAACCACTGCAAAGTGTCAACATACCTTTCCCAATAAACAAAATACACTAAAACTATATGGCTCTGGGATAGATAAGCAGCCTAATAAAACAAACGAAAAAGAGAAAAGATTTGAAAATGCGAACAGGAAAGTGATTACAGCACTCTACAAAGAAGCAACCTGTCCAGGTTCTAAACATATGGCCATATTTTCGCACAGAACACATTAACATTCATGAAGCTTCAGTTAATATACCTTATTGTACACTTTCCTCTTAAGGTAACAATATTTCTATCCTTGAGAGTCACAAATACACAAGCACATTAGCCAGTGTCAATTCAAGATTAAGTAATACATAATAAATTAAGATAATATACCACCTATTTTGACTTCAAGCACAGAAAACACCAGTTGGGACGGCCTCCCACACTGGGTTTCCGGTTCCAATTCTTAAAATCAGGTGGGTGAATGGTTCTACATTACTCTGGGTATCCGCCATGCCTACTGTCTATGTGGTTTGGATAGTTTATATATAGCACTTACAATACGAGATGTGTGGTTCCTCGGGGCATTGACAATTCTGAGCCATCTGTGAGGATTGAGTACTGCCACACAATTTGCAGACAGCACAAGCTATTCGCGCATACTCTGAAGTCCCCAGCCATATCTTATGTCACTTTCCTTCCCTTTAAACTCTAAATTTAATTGAAGCAAAATGGGGCAATCTGTGCAGGTTTAGCGATATCCTGGAAGTTACAGGCAAATTCAAACAAATCAATCAGACAGGTTTAGTTCTTTGCTGCCTGTACGTCCCAGTTGTAAATGCATAAGCTGAGAAGTCATACACTTAGATCATGAAGTCCAAACTGGAGTTAGGCCCAGGGACAATGAATGGGAATCGCTGGCTTCATAGTGAGCTATGCCGATGACAACCAGCTGGTGTTTGCCCTCTCCCAGGCCACGGAAAATCCCCAGGTGCTACACTCCTGCCTATCCAAAGTCCACACCTGGATGGGGGAATCAGCACTTAAGCTGAACGGCTCAAAGACCGAGATAATGCTGATGGGGATGAATAGCCCCTCACTCCCCCAGTCTGCCTGGCCTAGCTGCCTGGGATCCCCCCCCAAACCCAAGGCTGAGATCAAGAGCCTTGGTATTTGGTTGGAGCAAGATCTTTCCTTCAGGATCCAGGCTACCAGACTGGCTGGTGTCTGTTTCGGCCTTCTCCGATCGGTGCGCAAAGTGCTGCCTCTGCTTCCATTTCTATCTCGGAAGCTTTTGATCCAGGGCCTGATTATATCTAGATTAGATTTCAGTAATGCAATCTATCTGGGTGCCCCTGAGATCACTCTGAACAAACTACAGCAAGTTCAGAATGCGCCGGCACGAATGCTCCACAACATCCCTATGTCACGATCTGCCAAACCCGCATTGAGGGCGCTGCATTGGCTGCCAGTGCAAGAAAGGGTGAAATTTAAATCTCTCTGCCTTGCACATAAAATCTTGCAAGGCAAAGGCCCTCCTGCCCTTCAAAAGCTGGTGATCCCATATAAGGCAAGTAGAACACTACGCTCAGACCAACAACACTTACTCATGATCCCCAGGGTCAAAAAGGCCCGCTCAGGAGGGAGAAGATTCTTCGTAAAGGTTGCAACCCTCTGGAACTCACTCCCCCTAGTCTTGCGCTCGGAGCCATGCCTTTTGCGTTTTCGTAAACAACTGAAAACGTTTCTCTTCTGTTAAACCGCTGTGCCTTTCTCTCTCTTAATCTGTTACTCTGTTTGTTGAAGCGCTGGGATGCTCTAGGGTAACCACGCGCTATACAAAACTGTTTTAATAATAATAATAATAATAATAATAAATCTAATGTGGTCACATGTCCAATGCACTCTCTCTAGAGGTCTGAAAACCGCATAACTTTCCCCATAGGCAGACATCATCTGCGCTAATCGCGGGCATGAACAGAACCTGTAGGCAAAGGAGGGAAGAGCTGTTGCCTTTGAGGCCCATGTCAAACAATTTTGAGGCAACAAAGTATCTCCCTTCATTTACGCAGGCCAAGGTGAGGCGGCTGCCCATTAAGATGCCTGCTTCGAGATGCAGAGGTGCAGGGCAGCGGGCTTATGCTGCATCTTCAGCTAGGGGTGGATTTAATGTTTCCCATTTAAAGTGGTCGGAGTCGTGCTGCAGACAGGGGACTAAAGCTTTTACACGACGCCCCCCCGTCCCTCTCTGAGGGAAACTGTATAACGCTATCTATAAAATGATTAGGAACTACATTTTTGTCTCCCACATAGTTTCCTCCAAAGAAACTTTAGAGCTAAAGACTGTTCTCTGCTTGCACAGGTAGACATGTCTATCTGGGCATTGGTGCACCTGAGCTCTGTCTTTTACCAAGGACACCGAGGTTGGCAGAAGTTGCTGTTGACTTAGAAACACCTTTTATTTTCAAATAGTTTTTATTAAAGTTTTACCATAATGGTAGAGTTGCCTGAGCGTAATAGAGACATCCATGATATGTCAGGTGGAAGTCTTCAGTGGTAGGATCATAGGTATTATTTCTAGGGGCAGGTTCCTTACACGGGAGAGTGGGAAAGGAGTACAGAGAGGCACACCACCCATGAAGAAGCAACAGTGGCACAGATTTCCAAAATCCCACTTGCGCCTCAAGGGCCCCAACCGCTCTAGTGAGGTTGCACTCCAGGAGGTCCTCATCAGGGTGATATATCTGAATTACTCGATAGGAAAGGAGGTACTTTCCCCCAGAACCTTGGCTACCCCTCAAATCTAAGTCGAGCTGTGGAACTGAGGGGAGACAAAACGTTCGCCAGCTGACACAAAAAAGTCCTGATTGTGCCCCAAATTCAATAAGGAGTCTGCCTATTCCAGAATGATATTTCTATATATCTTGCAGCTATTATAAGAATATTGGGATATGGTGTGGGCTAAATTAGACTGGTGAGCACGTCTGAGTTGTTAAAAGGGTTCCTTCTGACCCTGGGAGACAGCAATTAAATGCACTCTTTGTTAGGGTCTGAAAGAATAGGGATTCCACCGGAACAATTGTTCAAGGGCAATTGTAACCGCAGGGAGTGCACGGAAGAGACTGGCGGGAACGTAGTATTGAGTAAAACAAGCACTAGCAAAGCTAATAAGTCTCACCTATGCAAAAGCTACTGGATGTGCCAATATGTTTTAGCAATGTTTTACCCCAGAGTGCTGTTTTGCATGGCTAATAGTTAGTGGAGTAAAGAAGAGTGGAGTGTCATAAGTGGAGTCTTCTGGAATGGCGTGAAGTGGCGCAGAGCAGAGTGGAGTGCCTTGGAGTAGAGTGTCAAGGAGTAGAGGGCAGTATTGTGGAGTATCATGGAGGGAGTAGAGTGTTGTAGAGTTGAGTGCAGTACAGTGTCAGAGCAGAGTGCCGGTGAGTGAAGTGGCATGGAGTGGTGTAGAGGGTGCTGCATAGACTGCAGTACAGTGTTGTAGGCTATAGTGGCGTAGATCAGAGTAGATTGTCAGAGTGGAGTAGCATTGAGTGGAGTAGTGTGTCAGAACAGAGTATAGTGGAGTGGCATTAAAGGAGTTGAATAGAGCGTAGTAGAGTGGAGTAGTGTCGTAGAATGGCATAGAGTGCTGTGGAGTGGAATACAGTGGAATTGTGTGTCAGTGGAGGAGAGTTTAATGGATACAGCATCAGAGTGGAGTGTCATGGAGTGGAGTAGAGTAAAGTGGAGTAAAGAGGACGAGAGTGACCTAGAGTGAAGAGGTGTAAAGTACAGTGGTGCAGAGTTGACTGGTGTAGAGTGCAGTGGCCTAGAGTAGCATAGAGTGCAGTGGCATCGAGTAAAGTGGTGCAGAGTAGATTGCAGAGTGTAATGGCATAGGGTGAAGCGACACCGAGTGGAGTGAAGTGGCACAGAGTGGAGTGAAGTGGCACAGAGTGGAGTGAAGTGGCACAGAGTGAAATGGTGCAGGGTAGAGTGGAGTAGAACTGGGTAGGGTGTAGAGAAGAGTGGCGTAGAGTGCAGTGGTGTAGAGTGCACTGGCATAGAGTGCAGTAGAGTGGCATAGAGTTGAGTGGTGCAGAGTAGAGTGCAGTGGCATAGAGAGCAGTCATGCATTAATAGAGTGGCAGAGTGCAGGTTCGTAGAGTGGTGCAGAGAAGAGTGCTGTAGAGAACAGTCACCTAGAGTACAGTGGTGCAGAGTAGAATAGAGTGGTGCAGAGTGCAGTGAGAGTTCACTGGCATAGAGTGACGTAGCATGCAGTGGCATAAGGTAGAATGTTGTAGAGTATAGTGGCATTACGTGCACTGGTGAAAAGTAGTTGGCGTAGGTGCATTCGTTTTAAGTAAAGTGGCGCAGAGTTCAGTAGTTTAGGGTACAGTGGCATAGGGTAGACAGCAGTGCCGCAGTATGGAGTGCAGTGGCGTACAGTACAGTGGTGTAGAATACATTGTTTCAAAGTAGAGTGAAGGGGTGTAGAGTGGATAGGTGAGGGTTCAGTGGAGTGGTGCAAGGTAGAGTGGAGTAGTGGCGTAGAGTGCAGTGTTGCAGAGTGGAGTGGCGTAGAGAGAAGTGATGTAGAGTGCAGTAGCGAAAAGTACAGAAGTGAATTGTAGAGTGGGGTAGAGTACACTGGCATAGAAAAGAGTGGTGCGGAGGAGAGAGGCATGGAGTGAAGTTGCGTAGAGCGCAGTGTCAGAATGCAGTGGTGCACAGTAGATTAGAGTGTGTTGACATAGAGTAGAGTAGACTGCAATAGAGTAGAGTGGTATAGAGTTCAGTGGCAGAGAATGCAGTGCTGCAGAATAGAGTGTCTTAGAGTGCAGTGGTATAGAGTAGAGTTGAGTACAGTGCAGTAGTGTTGAGTGGTGCAGAGTAAAGTGATAGAGTGCAATGGTGTAGAGTGGCATAGAGTGCAGTGGCATAGGGTAGAGTATAGTGGCGTACAGTGCAGTGGTGCAGAGTAGACTGGCAGAGTGCAGTGGCGCAGAGTGTACTGGTTTTAAGTAAAGTGGTTTAGAGAGGTGTAGAATCTAGTGGCATAAAGTGCAGCAGTGTAGAATAAAGTGGTGTAGAGCGAGAGTGGAATGGCGCAGAGTGGAATAGAGTGGCGTAGACTGCAGTGGCACAGAACAGTTTGTTTCTGAGTAGAGTGAAGTGGCTTAGAGTGCAGAGGTATAGAGTAGAGTGTCATAAAATGCAATGGTGCAGAGTGGCTAAGAGTGGATTGGTGTAGAGTACAGTGGCGAAGAGTGGAGCGATGCAGAGTAGAGCGGCGGAGAGAGCAGTGTTGCACATTAGAGTGACGAAGAGTGGTGCAGAATGGTGCAGGGTAGAGTGCAGTGGCATGGAGTTATGCAGTGTACAATAGTCTAAAGGGCATCAGCATAGAGTAGAGTGGTGAAGAGTGCAGTGGCAGAGTACAGTAGGATAAAGTGCAGTAAAGCAGAGCAGTGGCATAGAGTGGTGCAGAGTAGAGTGGGGCAAAGAGAAGTGATGTAGAGGTAGTGGTGCAGAGTAGATTAGAGTGGCGTAGAGTGCAATGGTGTAGAGTAGCGTAGAGTGCAATGGTATAGAGTGACACAGAGTAGAATGTTGTATAGTGGCGTAAAGTGCAGTGGTACAAAGTAGTTGGTGGAGGTACAGTGGCGCAGCGTGTATTGGTTTTGAGTAAAGTGATGTCAAGTGCTGTTTTCCAGTCTAGGGTTTATACATACCTGAATTGTTGTGATTTATATAACAATTTTATATGTACTTGGTGGTTGCGCCTATAAATTAAATGAAGTGCAATGGGTATTAAGTCCAGGGTGATCACTTTCACGGGACGATTTGACTTTAGGTACATTGTAACTTTCTTAAATCTCATTCCCCTGGTCCCAGACCTTATATTAGGGGGCCTCCTATACTTTCTTAGAGAGCAGAAGTACCCACTATGAAACAATGGCGGACCAGCATGGATTTATACATGGGTGTGGAACAAACAATATATAAAGCAAGGGGAAGCCCGAGAAAGTTCAGGAAAGTATGGCAGCCAAGGCTGAGTTATTACAATTTAGAGATGAAGGGGAGGAAACAGATGTAATATAACCCACACAAAGCTGAATGGTAGCGGAGAGCTTTCTATCTCACATCTGCAAACAACTGAGGGATTCGCTATAAAGCCAATTTGGAGAAGAGGGAGCAACACAGGAGCCATGAAGAAGAAGTGTAATGGCGCAAACTCTGTAACTTTCCTAATTGTACCCATTATTTATTGTACTGTATGCATATTATGTGAGATATATCTGCTGATTGTTCTGTTTTTTCAAAATAATAAATATATATATTTTTAAATATGGATTTACATTTTCAAAAGTGTTGCAGATCATCGTTCCTTATTACTTTCATTTCAGGAACTTACAAATGTTAGATGCCATCTCAAATGTAGACTGCCATCATATTTTAGTCCATTATCCCCAACACGTCTACTATCTTTAAATACATTTTACAAGGTGACAATTTCTTCTAAGCTGTCATTAAGTTCCAAACACTAAATGTATGTGTTCTCTACCCACTTTCTGCCGTGTAGCATGTTTTTGTATCGTTCCGGTACAAACTTTGCTATAGGTGTGTGATCTAAGCATGTGGCAGTGGCTCCCTTTTGTTCCCCTCCCTCGTCTATAGGTTTCTGATGTGCGCCAGCATAGGGTGTGCAAGGTTCCAAATGAGCGGGAGTGCTGGGATGGTCTGACTTTTGCTAAACGTTTGTAAACTATAAAGTTCTATTGTTTCTAATCATAGACTGAAGATACAGTGATATGTATGTATTTCACATAACCTAATTATCTAGTGTAGTTTGTTGACCCTTCAGCGCCCTGAAACCTATTGGTGATGTGTGCGCTGTATAAGAACCTATGACTATTCATAATCTCCCACACTACGGCTCGATTTGACCCCACCAGGTCACTTTAAATATGGTCCTTGTTACTCAAAATATTGAAGTAGTCTAAGCACATATTGCATATAATTTTGTTCGGGGCTGAAGAATGCTGCAAACAGAAAAATCACACCACAAAATGTAGTACAGGCTGGAGCCTTAGAGCCTTCCAAATTCCATCACAAAATGGCAGAAAACACAAACGTATGAAACTCAAAGCGTCACTTATTTTGTTGTGGTAAATAAAAATTACCTGTACTGAATTTCTATGCGGTAAAGTTCAATAAGAATAACTCAATCAGAAATGAGAGGCAGAGTCCGTGGCATCTGAGTTTATAAGGGTTTTATTCCATAAAATGGAATTGGTTCGAACCAGGTATCATGTTCCATCACCACGAAGGTTCAGGAAGGGATAGACAATGCTTTATTAACAGATTACAATATATATAGTAAATGCATTTAATGGTGATGGATCCAGAAGGCGTAACAGCTGAGAGAAAAGAGATAAGAACATATGTACGTAACAGAAGGCGTGCACGAGGGCGTACACGGAGGTGTGTGCTAGACAACGTCACATGAAAGTGTCACAGGTAGGTGGATCCATAGAGGAATCCTGCAGTGTCAGCAGAAATACATGGCAGAGATGCGCGCGCAGCAGCATGACGTGTGATTGACGTGGAACTGGAGGGTGAAGGGGACTTGACATTTAGCACCATACGTGGAGACAGAAGTCTGGGGTGTCAGAACAACCTAAACCCAAATCATATCTAATATCTTGTGTTTGAGGAACTGTATTATCTAGAAGGAAAGGTCTCTCGGGCAGAGGCTATTCTATACTGACTGCTAGTGCGTGCATATGTGTCTACGTGTCTACGTGAGATGCGAGGGGCCATGGGCCTACCATGGTAACGGGAGCAATGAATTACTTGCACGGAGACAGAAAGGCCGGGCCCTTTGCTCTGCAGCTGGGGAGATGTTTTCCTAAATCACTAGACAGGAATGTATTTTCGAGGAGCGGAGCAGATAACTTGAAGGCAAAATACAGTCTTGGCAGGCAAGCAGGCCGAGCCAGGCACCGCTCGCCGCACAGGGAGTAAGGCAAGGGTCATGGAAGCGGCAGGCTGCGGCTTTCAGAGGCAGAAGGCAGAAAGGACTCGATGGCAGAAATCAGGGCCTAGCTCACCAGAGCCAGAAAAACGTGAAAGTGCACCATGTAAAGACGGTGGCAAGGCATACTTAGGAACTGAATATTCGACCCATTCATGGTGGATCTGAAAGAGGACATGTTAACGTTGGACGCAAATGTATTTGCGTCTTCATAGCTGGTTGTGGAGGGAACATACATGTACTTGAAGCACGTACATGGAGCCGTTGGGGTCTACGTTAGGGGACACAATTGACCATAAAAATTCATATTACCTCATTCCCTCCTTGTCCCCTACGGACCCTTCATGATATATCGATCTTCATTAGTCTATCAATTTGTTCATATAACATCATTTGCTCTTCTTTTTTCTGGCGGGATTTTGAACGTGGGCTTGAATGGGGAATACATGATGTGGCGCACAAGACGCAAATCGCTGGCCCACATTGTAAACATAGGCAACAACTGAATACTATGAGAAGGGCTATTCCGAGGAAGGATAGGACCTTCCATCCCCAGGCTGATCGCACACTCCAGAACCAACCGTACCAAGTCCAGGTGCCTGGATTCTGATGTATCTGACTTGCAATCTTGTGGAGACGGGTTATGGCTCTATATACTGATGGTGCGTTTTCTGGAATGAAAACACAGCAACTCGATCCGATGACTCTACAGGCTCCGCCCCTATCGGCCAGGATGACGTCAAGGACAAGACGATTTTGAAGAACAACAATCCGCATAGCAGACTGCTCCTCCGTTAAGTTGCCTAGGGCGGAAGTAGTTTCATTCACTACTGCTTCGAGTGTTCTGGTTAATTTACGTATCAGTTTTCTATTAAAGACAGCACCTAAATAGGGAAAGAAACCTTTATTGAAGTCTGTGTACTGCTCCCATGCCGTCTCAGTGTAGTCGACAATCGGGAGATCTCTCTTGGGTCTAATGTGTACTAGATGGGAGTCCCTAGGATAATCAGGAGGGGCTAGGAAAACAGGTGGCAGAAGGAATGCAATGTAACAAGTACCATCCCAATCTAGAGGTAAGCGTATATATGCTGTATGACCACAAATGAAATAGGAATGACGGGAAGCTTTAAATGTAGACTTGCCTTTATCACTGAATTCGATCACAGTAGTACATCGACTATGACCCAGGTGTACTGAGCCATTCTTTCTGACACATAATTCACCTTTGACTGGTAATACGGACATAGCGGGCAAGACTGGTTCGGCTTCGGACTGGACATTCAGAATCATGAGGTTGAGTGTAAAGTTACCTAATCCATATACTTCATTTTCTAGATCAGTCCCTGTCCTTTGGGGAAGACCCTCCTTATCAGGGAAACATACTTTATGCAGAACTGTGTTCAGATTTCCCCATACCCAATTGCCCTGGTAAACTACGGAATCGGAATCTAAAGAGTTCATTAAACTAAACCATGCACCACAGGAACCATTATGTGTAAACGGGTACGGAAAGAGGGGCAGAACTCCCTTGTATTTCTGGTAGAGAGGGAGTCGGCCACATATCCAACACTTGGTAGCATTGCTGGTCTGATGGGAATGATGTAACATGCTGATGAATGTATTGTTGCGCAGCGCAAGTCGATAAGATAACTCATGCGGGGGCAGTTCACTGAAAGTATGCTCGGCAGTGACATTTGAGGAAGAATGTGCACGTTTGAAAATAGGAAAATATATGTGTAACAGTATACTTGCAGCAATAATCAAAAGACTCAGGAAAAACATAATCAATAATGTCACAATACAGTGACTACGGAGAGATTTACAATACTCATGTTTCTTGATCTGTTTCTGTCTATCTCTCTCTCTATTGGGGTCTAGGTGATACATGTCAGAAACTTGTCTAACCGATTCACCTAGGGGAGGACTTAAACAATTAAACTGTCTGACTTGCTAGACCTCAACTTCATGCGAAATTCCTGGGAGGGAGTTTTCTCTACCAGGGGGAGCTTTGTATCAGTCTCTGGAAGGGGGCAGGGCTGGGAGTCTAGTTTCGGAGGCAGTCCATAATGTCGTTTGACATGACTCGAGTGAAGCCAGCCCTTGCGGCCCTCCACCTTGACCGCGGTCCTTGTTGTTAATAACACGAGCTTCGGCGCCTGCCAACGGGGCTCCAGCGGACTCCTCCTGTCAAAGTTCCTCACGAGCACCAGGTCCCCCGGAACAATCTCGTGTGGCTTCACCTCGGTGTTGTCGGGAAAGGCTGCAGCGACCTGTGAACGACATGATTGTAGTGCAGACATCAAGGAGGCAAGGTAATCTGTCAGCATAGTACAGTCAATATCAGTTATTTTACGAGGCAGAGGCGTCCCCCACATATTCGGTGGCCTACCAAAGACCACCTCATACGGGGATAGCCCTGTTCTTGAATGCGCTATCATTCTCATGTAAAAGAGCGCAACTGGTAAAGCTACTATCCAGTCAACGCCTTTCTCTCTACAGATCTTGGCAAGACGAATTTTCAGGGTCTGATTATGACGTTCCACGAGACCTGCTGCCTCAGGATGTCGGACACAGTGGAATTTCCATTCATAACCTAGCAGGAGTGATACCTGCTTCATAAGCTCGGACGAAAATGGCTGACCGTTATCTGAGTATACGATACGGGGCAAGCCATACCTGGGGAAGAATTCACGAACCAGCTGCTTGGCAGTGGTCGGAGCAGTGTAATCTGGGACTGGATATGCTTCTGTCCAACGGGAGAGTGCACATACAACTACGAGGACATATTTGAATCCTCGACAACGTTCCATCTGGATATAATCCATCTGGAGGACTTCAAAAGGGTGATCGGGAGGATGAAATCCACCTTGCTCTACGGGAATGCTTTTACCTGGGTTGAACTGACAGCAAATCATGCAAGTACGTACTTTCTGTTTGGCTGCTGCTCGTAAATGTTTATTGAACCAAAGGTTTTGAATACTGTCTAGCATGGCTTTTTCTCCTAAATGTGCAGGACTGTGTACTGTGTTAATAATAACCTGAACCATAGAGTCGGGGAGAAACCATGTGGCTTTCCCCTTTGTCATCCATCCCTGTTCTGTCTGGATCCCTCCTAGTTCAATCCATTTCTTGATTTCGTCTGGTGTAGCATGTGTCTGTATGTCAATTACATCTAGGGCGGGATCCCGAACTGTCATGCAATGTGTCGGTGTCGGGACTATTGTCTTTGTCAGGTCAGTTACGTGAGTCTGAGTCTGAGCTGTATGCTTGGCTGTTCGATCTGCCAGGTCGTTACCCTGGGAAATTGTATCTGTGACTTTCGTATGTGCCTTGCACTTCATGATGGATATCGCTGTAGGCAAATGAATTGCGTCTAACAGAGCTTGAATGAGGGGACCGTGCTGGATTTTGGCCCCGTGAGAGGTCAAGAAACCCCTCTCTCGCCAGAGTACACCGAAGTCGTGTACGACTCCGAAAGCATAACGTGAATCTGTGTATATGTTAACTCTCTTGTTCTTTGCTCGAATACAGGCTTGAGTCAGAGCGATGAGCTCTGCTGCTTGGGCTGACAGAATGTCAATACAATTTGTTTCTGTGACTTCAGTTTCGGTCGTGACTGCATATGCGGCCACTAACTCTCCTGTACTTGTTCTCATACATGAACCATCCACATAAAGTGTCAGGTCTGGATCTGGTAATGCAGTGTCTGTCAAGTCTTGTCTGGGTTTCGTCGTAATGGTAATGACTTCAATACAATCATGTGCCAAAGGGTCTGTCTCACCTAATGGCAGAAGTGTAGCAGGGTTCAATGTATTGCAACGTCTGATTTCTATGTGTGGCTGAAACAATGTCAATTCATAACCTGTCAGTCGTGCTATAGTCAAGTGCTGAGTCTGTGTTCGGCTTAAAAGAACTTCCACGGAATGTGGAACTTGTACTGTCAATTGGTGTCCTAACACTATGGAATCACTTTGTCTGATTGCTAGAGCTGTTGCTGCAACTGATTTCAAGCATGCAGGCAGAGCCTGAGCTACTGGATCTAATGTACTAGAAAAATAAGCACACGGTTTGTATGAACCTGCTTGATCCTGGGTAAGTACTGACAATGCAGTACCTTCACGTTCTGTGACAAAAAGTGTAAAAGGCTTACTGTAACATGGTGTCGCTAAAACTGGTGCTTGACATAAGGCTTTCTTTAATTCGTCAAAAGCTTGTGTATGTTCCTGAGTCCAAGGGAGGACAGTCGATGTCGCTGCCTCCTGGGTTGTCAACTGTATGAGTGGTTTCGCTAGAAATGCATACTGAGGGATCCATTGTCTACAGTAAGAAGTGAGGCCTATAAAGGCTCGTACCTCCTTTTGTGTCTTGGGTTGTGACATGTTTACAATTAACTGGATACGGTCAGGCGTTAGCTGTCTCCCCCCTTTGGACAGCAAGTGCCCAAGGTAAACCACTTGCTGAACACAGAATTGCAGCTTCGAAGGGGACACCTTGTGTCCCTTGTCAGCCAAGAAATGCAAAACCGTCAGTGATGCTTGCTCACATTCAGGTTCGCTGCGGGCGGTGATCAGTAGATCGACATACTGAAGCAGGGCAGTGTTGTCAGGCATGTGAATACTGTCAAGTTGTCTTTTCAGTGCTTGGCTATAGATGCTGGGGCTTTCTGTGAATCCTTGAGGTGCGCGTGCAAATTTGAAGCTTCGACCATTTAAACAGAATCCGAAAAGATATTGGCTTTCCGGATCGATTGGGACACTAAAGAAGGCGTTCTTCAGATCAATTACAGTAAAGAACGTTGCTTCGGAATCAATGGCAGTCAATAGAGACAAAATATCTGGGACCACGGGATATTGTGGTACAATGCATTTATACAGTTCTCGTAGATCGATCACTAATCGATAAACTGGGGGTGCATTTGGGTCAGTACGTTTAAGAATTGGAATGATAGGGGAGTTACAGAGATTTGAGTCGGTTTCTACAACCACTCCTTGTGCAATTAGCTCGTCAATGATTTTCAGCAAAGCCACTACAGCATCTGGAGGTAACTTGTATTGTCGGATTCGTGGTAGTACTACTCCTGGCTTGAGTGTGACACGATATGGAGTGATGTGCATACAACCTACATCAGTGGGGCCTTGTGCCCATAAATGTGCAGGAACATTCTGTAATCTGGGATCAATATCTCTCAACACATAGTGACCCTTAAAGTCACGCAAAAACAATCTTACTCCTTCCGGAGAACAACATATCACAGCACCTAGAGCCTTCAGTGTCTTGATGCCTAATAAGTTTTCTGGACATGATTTCGTGAGCAATAAATCTGTAGTGCGAGACAACGGACCAACTAAAAGGGGTACTGGTTTCGATACTTCATTTACAATAGGCTTGCCTGAAAATCCAAGGGAAACATTCTGTGAGCCTGAGAGGGGTGCCCCTGGAACCTCGTCGTGACTTATTGTCGTCCTGCTTGCCCCTGTATCAATCAAAAACTTTCTATCTTTTCCTAATACTTGACTATGTACGTAAGGACCCTCTTGATCTACAGGAACCTCAATAAGAGGCAAGCCAACCTCCCTCTCTAGGCTGTTTCATGTGTATCGCTGATAATCGGGATAATCAGTTTGTGCATACTGGTACATCTGCTGTGTTGCATGTTGTGTTGCGGCAATCGGTTGTGGCTGTGGTACCGCTACGGTCTGTACTGTCTGTTGTGGAGCATGCATAGGCTGTACATTCTGTGGAACGTGTTGTTGGGCCTGGTCTTGTCTAGGTTGACGTGGTCTTTCTTTAGTTTTACCTGTGGATATATTGTGTTTCAAGACTGCACAATCGTTTACATAGTGACCTGGCTGTTTACAATAGTTACATGTCCCTTTAACAGGAGCTGCCGAATTATTGGACTGTGTCATACCCTTTTTCTGACCGTCAGCTGGAACTGACTGAGCAACTAGCATTTTCATTTTCGTGTCTTTCATACGTCTTTGTTCGTGATCATGTTCTTCTCTAATTCTGTTCTGGTGGTACTGTAACATTTGTAACATTTGTGAAGGCGTATTTGCTTGCCATGTGCTCTCGACTTTCAGTACACGATTCTTAACTTGGGGTAGAGAATTTTCGACTAGTTTAGATACAAAAAGGTGTGGGTATGACTCGCTACTTGCTTTCAGGCCACTATTAATAATAAAACATTTCTCAAATCGGGAATAAAAATCACTAGTGTCTTCATCGGGTTTCTGTTTACAGGCTGAGATTGCATCCCAGTCCTCCTTTTTAGTTGCTAATAACCTTGGCAATACTTGTACTAATAATCCTGGTTATGCTTTAGTTTTGTCCCCAAGACCCAATCCTGGGGTTCGGGTTGCTTCTTCAGTTTCTAATGCAGCCCAATCAATCTTTGTTTCTCCCACTTCCCATTCTTTTTCTTTGAGTTTCTCGTAAATACCAGCAGGCAATAGTACTTTCAATATCTTCATAATGTCGGGATAGGTATAATCACCCATGAGTAACATGTATTTTATTTCACGGTGAAAACCTGCAGGGTCTTTATCATGACTGGGCACTATTTTCTTCATTTCTAACAATTCCATTTTAGTTATGGGCGTGTATACATACACACGTGTAAGGGTGTTATCATCATTCCTGACTGGATGCACTTCTCGTAAGGGATTTTGTCTGTCTATGTAAAACATTTTTCTTTCTGGGGGTGGAACTGAAACAAACTGTGGATTCAGGAAGGCACTATATTTGTGTCGATGTTCTAGAATTACTTTAATTAAATCGGTACCCAGGCCTCTCCATTTATTCATGAGTAACTCTATTAATACATCAGGTAGGGGACCTGGATCAGAATGTTGGCTTTTATACAGAATAAGGAGATGCTGTATCATGTACATACCAGCTAGTCGCTGTTCGTCTGGGGAAAGATTCAAAAATGCTTGCGCTACTGCGTCATCATTATATTTATCAGAATTGTCAGCCCATTGTACTGCTGACCTGGCTAATTCTTGTTCATCCATGGAATTGAGTACGTGGTACCCCATTCGCTCTTGAAGTACTTTATCGGTAGCCTGAAATAGATGTTCAGGAGTCTTCGGATTTGACATAACAGAGTGGAATGTCTCTGGTATTGGACAGAGGTAATGTTTCTGGTTTTCACACTTTTCTTGCTTACGAATGGGTCTGTCGAAGGGCCTATCAAAAGGATGCGGTCTAGGGAATTTCCCTCTGCCTACATATCCTATCATCTGTTTGCCTGACTGATGCGAAGTTTCTGCTATATTCTCTGTATCATCCTCCTCCTGCGAGGAAGTCGGACCGTCTAATTCAAGATGTTCTTCAGGGGCCCGCCGGGCATGTATATCTATTATTTCTTTACGGATCTTTCTAACCATAGTATGTACACTGTTCTCCTTCTCATGTTTACCATCCGCGATATTCTGGCTCCATCTATGCAGTCTATCCATTTCATTTTGCGGAAAACCTGCCTGATCTTGTTCTCTTATTAAACAATTAACCATAAATCGCATTAGTAAACCTTTGTTCTCTACTTTCTGACGTGACATGGCTTCGGCAACACACTCCATTCCTTCTCCTGTTCTAATAAAATAATACAATTTGTCTAGATGATCTGGCATACCTGGTAGTAACATCAGATAATCTGTAACACGTCGCAAACGTAGGGACGCTAGCAACAAGGGTCCTGTTGTACCGGGCACTGGGTCATATCTACAATCTGTAAGTTCTTTCCTAAGCTGTTCTGCCGGTGCACCCTTAGGTGTCCGAGCATTTGCTAAATCTCTCATTGTCACTCGGTGTAACGGTGGGGGTGTTTGATAACCTCCGGTAGCACCTCCTGAAGCGGAGGCTTGACTATAACCTGGCTGTAGGGTCGGTACCTGCTGTAACTGAGTTGGGGCCTGAACCGCGCCAGGCCCAAAAGGATTATGCGGATTAATAGGGGGCGCAGGTAAGGGTGGAGGAAGCAGACCGGGAGGGGTTTGCTGTTGCGGACCTGGAGGCTGAAGATCAGGGAGCGGGTTACCGTCAGCAGGTGGCACACGGGCAGGCATACTAGCATATGCGGGAGCTACATCATCCAAGTAGGATGAAATAAAAATGTCTGCTGCGGTCTTGTGACGTAATTTAGTCGGAACCAATGGAGGGGGCAGATTTTTCGGTGTTTCCGGGGTCGCCTTAGGCAGGCCCTCGGCCAGGACTGGATACAATCCTGTCATAATTGCGTTACTCCGTCTATCGTGTTGTTCCATTCTAACTCGTTCCCCTTCTTCTAGTAGTTCTTTTTCTTTGGCTTTTTCAGAATCCTCTCTACTTTTCTCTGCTTTTCTGAGTGCTTTCTCTGTCCGTCTGTGTGATTCTTTACGCCATAGTTCAATGGCATCTTTCTGTGACTGTCTGGCTTTCTTTTTCCATAATGCTTCTTCTACTCTCATGATGCAATCGGCATCCCATGTCCCTGTAGCGGGCCATCTCTGATTCTCTGCTAAATCCTTGGTGTAATCCACCCACAAGTCGAGATATAATACAGCGTCTAAGCCGTGCTTGTGGTACATAAAATATCCGGGAGTGTCCCTGGGTGGGATGGGAACAGCTTCCTCGAGTATCCCTTTTCTAGTTCCTATCTGTTTCAGTTTCGAAAACAGCGGCATTTTTAGCCGTGATACTTGATACTTGATACTTACTCGTATTTGGACACCACTAATACAATGAACACAGTAATGAAAATCAAACAATCACTCATACCACGACATTAAAACACATTAAAACATTTCGTAAAAACGAACAATAACTTGATAGTTGAATACTCGATATACTGCTAAACAGTACAGATACACTGCTAAACAGTGCAGACCGGGTCTGTGTACCCAAACCCGTCTTGACCGGACACAAATTAATGCACCCGTCTAGATGCGTCCCCAGCAACGGTACTCACCGGGAAGCACGGAACGGAAGGCCTCGGAAACTCGACACTGGACTGGACCGGACTGGACTCGACTCGTGACGTAGGTACCTCGGAACTTCGGAACTGGTGGGCCTCTGAACACCTCGGACCTTGCTCTCTCGGCTGGGCTCTGGTCGGGATCCTACGCACTCCTCACCGCCTCGTCTGGGTGTCGATCGCAGCCTCAGTCACCTCCGTTGGCCTGAGGGAGATACAGGAAATCCTGCGGGTACGCGTAGTTGTCCGTCACGGCTGTGGCAGGGGACCAGGCCTGCAACGCACCGCCGGCGCGTAAGGTGGGCGAGGGGTCCCTATTCGGGCGCCAATTATGTGGTAAATAAAAATTACCTGTACTGAATTTCTATGCGGTAAAGTTCAATAAGAATAACTCAATCAGAAATGAGAGGCAGAGTCCGTGGCATCTGAGTTTATAAGGGTTTTATTCCATAAAATGGAATTGGTTCGAACCAGGTATCATGTTCCATCACCACGAAGGTTCAGGAAGGGATAGACAATGCTTTATTAACAGATTACAATATATATAGTAAATGCATTTAATGGTGATGGATCCAGAAGGCGTAACAGCTGAGAGAAAAGAGATAAGAACATATGTACGTTACAGAAGGCGTGCACGAGGGCGTACACGGAGGTGTGTGCTAGACAACGTCACATGAAAGTGTCACAGGTAGGTGGATCCATAGAGGAATCCTGCAGTGTCAGCAGAAATACATGGCAGAGATGCGCGCACAGCAGCATGACGTGTGATTGACGTGGAACTGGAGGGTGAAGGGGACTTGACATTTAGCACCATACGTGGAGACAGAAGTCTGGGGTGTCAGAACAACCTAAACCCAAATCATATCTAATATCTTGTGTTTGAGGAACTGTATTATCTAGAAGGAAAGGTCTCTCGGGCAGAGGCTATTCTATACTGACTGCTAGTGCGTGCATATGTGTCTACGTGTCTACGTGAGATGCGAGGGGCCATGGGCCTACCATGGTAACGGGAGCAATGAATTACTTGCACGGAGACAGAAAGGCCGGGCCCTTTGCTCTGCAGCTGGGGAGATGTTTTCCTAAATCACTAGACAGGAATGTATTTTCGAGGAGCGGAGCAGATAACTTGAAGGCAAAATACAGTCTTGGCAGGCAAGCAGGCCGAGCCAGGCACCGCTCGCCGCACAGGGAGTAAGGCAAGGGTCATGGAAGCGGCAGGCTGCGGCTTTCAGAGGCAGAAGGCAGAAAGGACTCGATGGCAGAAATCAGGGCCTAGCTCACCAGAGCCAGAAAAACGTGAAAGTGCACCATGTAAAGACGGTGGCAAGGCATACTTAGGAACTGAATATTCGACCCATTCATGGTGGATCTGAAAGAGGACATGTTAACGTTGGACGCAAATGTATTTGCGTCTTCATAGCTGGTTGTGGAGGGAACATACATGTACTTGAAGCACGTACATGGAGCCGTTGGGGTCTACGTTAGGGGACTCAATTGACCATAAAAATTCATATTACCTCATTGTGCATTTGTTACCCTAAAGAGACTGTCCCTACGATTATATTACTGGCCCGAAAAACGTCAGCAGCACATGCTGCTTGGTACTTCGTAGGGGGCTAGAGGCCGGCTTTTGAGACAGCTGAGGTATAAATCGACTTGCTTGTGAGAAGTGTTTCTATCAATAACTTATTTGCATATTACATTTTTCACAATCAAATCACATTGGCAGCAAAGAATACTTGCAGTGCCTCCTGATGCTGCAGACACATGCAGCTGCTCTGATACCCCTGTTTGGTCTACACTGCCTCTACACCCACACTGAGGCCTCTGTCTCTTGGTGGATGTTCAGTCGATACACAGAACAGTGACCTCCGGGTGTCGCATCACCACCCATGACCTCCACTCCTGCCCGTGAAACCCCATTGTGAGTCCGCCCAGGTCACAGTATCCCCAGGTCTTTTGAAACAGGGTCTCTCTATATATATGTTTCAATTACAAGGAAATCTGGTTAAATGTGGTAGAGACTTTAAACTTTCTTTGGTTGTGGACCTAAATAGATAGCGATATGCCTCTTGCAAAAACCACAGCCAGGTTAGCAATAAATGATGATGAACTAAATCTACAGAATGTTGACATTTTGTAAAAAGAGGTCTTGATGGATAATGTATTTCAACAACACCTCCAAAATCAAACGCTTACTCAAAATCAATAATGTTTGATTGAGAAAGTTAATTAAAATAGGAGAATCTTTGAAAATCTTCATTTATGGGATATGTAGCTCTGGCCAATATGAGGTCTTCAAATGCATTAGGGAAACACTCCCCAGTTATATTTTTGTGTGAGGGGCATCAGCAGGCTGAAGGTAGGTTGTTTATGGCGGTGCCTGGAAAACCTTGGCCATGCCTTACTTTGCTTGCCCCCCCAATACAATTGAGGATCAGAGAGCTGTGGAAAATGTACACTGTACCATGTACAAAATAACAAAGCACACAGGTGAGGTGATAACATGGCGCTATTATTCAACTCTGGGGGCTAATGAAATAGCTGCAGCTTGAGCTTCAGTCTTGCAGTCTAGGATGCCAATCTTAACCTCTGCTTGTTTATACTAACCCATTGATCATTCCACATATTCTCCCGAGTCATGATTTTATTCTACTTTGTATTTTAGAAACAACAATGATGCATACACTTAAAAACCAAAGCTGAATGTTTCAGAGCATTAGTAAGAATCCAGTAGCAGCTAAATATTACGCAAATCACTGGTTTAGATTAAATACTACTACCAACCACCACCCTACACTACAATATCGGGTGTCTGCAAAACAATATATTTAGTGCACTACATACAGTACTTTTCTCTGCTGAATTCATGTTGTGGTAAGTGGGAACCTGGCTTGGCCGCAGAATACTGCGGACGGTAATCAGCAGGCTCCTTGACTAACCAAAGCCCGCTGGCCCTTTTATGATAGACTGACCCCGAAAATCGCTGCCAAAAGGGACTCCACAGCCATGAAATGGTGCGTTTACCGGCGAAAAGCCAGAGTGAGCACCTTCAGATACACGCACCAACAGACCCAACGGCTCTTTCGGCCGCCTTGGTAAAATGGCAACCGGGCGGGGTGTTGGAGCTCTCCTTCCACAGTAGGTAGACCCGAACAGTGAACCCTGTTTATCAAGGCCGAGAACACTAGCTGCTGCAACCCAGGGTTCTCCCATGCTGCCTTGGGTGGAGACGCCTTGACGACCCTCACTGGACACTAACGAATCACAGTACAGGGAGGGGCAAGGATGGATGGAAGCCCCCTGCAGAATTAGTCCAGGCCTCCCTTCGGAGTCAGATACCCCCCTCCCAACAGAAAAACATCCCTCCCACAGATATACTTGGGACAAGTGGAGATATTGCTACCCTCCCCTTACACCGCACTGCATAACAACCAGGGACCTTGGAGACAGTGAAAACTGCCACACTCAACCTATTGGACGGAACATGCCTATCGGGCTTGGCCTCCCAGCACTCTCCTGGAATTTCAAGATTCAGATGGACTACTCAGCGGACTGACCAGGACCAAGGGCAGGGAAAGTTGGGGTCCAGGCCTTGAGGGGATAGCAACAAGAGACACAACTCTTCCTAAGTTACACCCTGGGTACTTAACCAGCTGAAGGCACTTCCTGGAGCTGAAGAATCTACATATTGGATAGGAGGATTGGATGATCACGTTGAAGATCAAAACATGGAATGTTTGGAGTATGTCCACTGTCACTAAGCGATATCAAGTACAATAATTTTTACGTCACCGGGGAATACACACTGCCATGCTTCAGGAAATCCACCTAATGGATAGGGAGGGAGAAAAAAGTCAAACCAAATGGCGGGGACACATGTTATCCACTGAATACTCACTGTATTATAGGGGTACACTTATTTGGATCTGCCTGGGGGTCCTGTTTAAAATTACAACCGACTCATAGACAGCAGTGAGATATACGTCATAATAGAGGGAGAGCTAGATGGCAGACCACTGCTGGTCAGCAGTATATACCCACCCAATATGGGACAATCTAATTTTTACTCCTTTTTAGCCCCACTTCTAGCATCATGGCCAAATAGTCCGCCATTATTGGAGAAGACTTCAGTGGGATAGTTGGCATACTTCTAGATCATTCTAACCCACCACTACCAAACGCTCCGCTTATACCATAGCCAACGTCCCTCAGGACTGTAGCCAAAACTGGCCTGTATTTGGCATCATAAATACCGACATATTAGAGAATCTTTATATTACTCGGCAGTCCATGATGTTCATGTTCAAGCTTCAACCGATTAGTGGCACATTTTAGCCTATTGCTGGAAGTACAAACCTGCCTAACTTTATCAGATCACAATGCATTTTTGATACACTTACTTGGGGACAACGCACAACACCCATACCCACATGGAAACTTCAGTGTGATGTGCTAGAGGATCCTGCTTTCTATACGTGGATTAAGGAGTTTATTGATCAGTATTTTGAAGATAATGAGGATTCTCTGACTCTTAAGTCTTTAAGGTGACACTGCGTGGACATTTCATACAAACATCTGTAGTTGTAAGGAAATCTATCGTCCAACAGATTGATAATTGGCACCTAAGAGAGCTTGAGAAACAATCTGTTGCAGACCATAGGTATTTCACGAACTTACTCCATGCTAAAGAGGAACATGCACTTCTGGTTAACGACAACGTAGCTAGACAGTACAGTGTTGCTGGCCCACCAACATACAGAAGGCAACAAGTTGGGAAAACTGCTCGCTTGGCTAGCCAACCTAGACAAGTGGGGTTCCATCCTGATCATAGACCAGAGTTTTTTTTACAACAATCACAAGAAACAATTAACAAAGACTTCCTTAGCTACTTATCCCTACGGCTGTATGCTACTGGCGATGTAGGACCCACCTCCACCATAAATGACTACCTTAACGCCATCTCCTTGCCCAAACTGGCACTTCAGGACTGGACAGAACTTGTGTGTTGAATTACCTTATAGGAGGTCAAAAGATTCTATTTCTCTACTAGAATGAGGGAAGTCTCAGGCATACACGCCCTGCTACTTGAGCTGTATGCTTTCTTTGCAAATCATTTAGCTCCCAAATTGGTCAAGCTCTAAAAGTAAGCTTTCGAACGGACACTACTCCCTCACCACTAAAGAGGCACTCATAACAGCCCTCCTGAAGACAGGGAAATCAGCCGAAGAACTACAATCTTATCAGCCCCTTTTAATACTGAATGTAATGCATAGAATATTGGGGGAAAATTAAGCCAACAGACTGCTTCCATATATGGCATGCTTGGGACACGACTACCAAAACACCTTCATACCAGTGTGAAACATATCTCAGAACAGAAGACAGTTGTTGTGGATAGCTGAATTTGCCCCATCAGAGCGGCCAAACTCAACTGTCCTGTCATTCGACATGGAGAAAGCGTTTCATTCCACCTAGCTGGAGGTTCTTAAATATGGCCTTAGAATGGTCTGGTTTGGGTGAGGCCTTCCATAGATGGAATAAGCTCTAAAATTAAGCTTTCGAACGGACACTACTCCCCCGCCACTAAAGAGGCACTCATAACAGCCCTCCTGAAGACTGGGAAACCTCCCAAAGAACTACAATCTTATCAGCCCCTTTTAATACTGAATGTAATGCATTGAATATTGGGAGAAAATTAAGCCCAACGGACTGCTTCCATATATTGCATGCTTGGGACACGACGACCAAAACACCTTTATACCAGGGTGAAACATATCTCAGAACAGAAGACAGTTTTGGATAGCTGAATTTGCCCCGTCAGAGCGGCCAAACTCAACTGTCCTGTCATTTGACAGGGAGAAAGCGTTTGATTCCACCTAGCTGGAGGTTCTTATATATGGCCTTAGAATGGTCTGGTTTGGGTGAGGCCTTCCATAGATGGAATAAGATCATATACCACCTTCCGATGGCACAAGTAGCACCAGCCAGGTGATATCAGATCAATATCAAGTATGTCAAGGTACAGACGGAGACCTATTCTGTGAAGGTCATCAGAGAATTGGAGACATTTGGTGAAGTTTCTAGATTAAAGGTAAACTGAGCCAAAACTTAACGTGGATGGGCATGGGGGGACCCAATCTGTAAAGATGGAGTTGAGATGTGAAAGAATGGACAGTGGCAGAGGAGGTTCGGCTACGCTAGTGTAGAGTAGATGAGCATGCAGAGGAAGATTTGATGTCATGGGGAGAAGCCATAGTGTAGTTTGAAGCAGCAGTGTGTGTGGGTGGGTGGGTCGGTGAACTCCGGATCCGACTAGGAGAGATGTACTCCGGCAGGAGGAGGCCCCGGAACTAAAAATGTTGAAACCGGCTATATTAACTGTATGCAACATATAACCTGTATTACTGGAGACCTTTAGAGGATGAAAATATCTAATTAACAACTGCACAGGGAGGGGGTGGAATGGCTACAAAGTTTGTTTCACATTTCTAAATTCTGTTTGGTATCGCACATTACATGTATTTAACAACATTGAAATTGGAAAATAAATACATTCTTTAAAAAAACAGAGCCAAAACTGACATTTTTTCATAACAACCCAGAACCCTAAAGTAAGGGATAATTCTGAAGAACCCTTCCTAGGTGGGACTCCTTCACATCTAAATATCTGAGAGTGCAGATTTATCACACCATAATAGATATGCTGAAAGGGAATGCAGGACAGACAGTGCAGACCCTTCGCTCCCAAATCACATTTTGGCGTTCTCTCCCTCTGACAACAGTAGGCCGGACAATGTTGACTAATTGATAATGCTGCTTCTACTCCTTTGCCTTTACACCAATGTACCTTCTGTTTTACCTAAGACACACTTTAAAGAGTCTTACAGTCTAATATTAGATTTGATTTGGAATGGTAGTCGCCCTCGGGTGGCTATATCCACTTTAAAGCGACATACAGAACAGAAGGGGTGGTGAGTTGTGGATTTCAAATTATATTACATAGTGGTACAAAACCAGAGGCGCCCGAGATGTTTGGCTCAGTTAAATTTAAGTGAACTTGGCTGTGCCACTACATCCACTAAATTAGACCATCTGGCTCCATGGTTCCTACAGCCCTCTAAACTAAATAAAGCTCTGCCCAGACTGCTGGGAGTAGCACAACATTGTCACTAAAGGATCCTTCACCGCAAACCTGACACTAGCTTTTAAAGCCCCCATTATACTGCTCTCTTTAATTATCATTCAACCACTCAAACAGGGAAGACGTGTAACAATAAGATGGTAGCGCGTTGGCCTTACAGTGGCAGGTGTTCTTTTTTAAAATGGAGCATAACCACCTTTGAAGAGTTATGAAATAGATCTGACCTCCCGCCTGGGGCATTTCTAACACACATGATGCAGGTAGCCAAGATGCACTCTCTGGGAAATCACAAACACAGAACCACAACCACACAGCTACATGCAAACCCTATTCAACTTGGGCTGCGGACGTAAGCTTGTCACATGACTATACAGAGCATTATTAACATTAACATTATGTGGATCCTAGCACATTGATTCCATTGTAATGTTATGTTTATTCCCAATGCAAAACTCGAATAAAAAAAAGGATTGTCATTTCAACTGCCATGGCACCTAGCTTGACATGCTTGGGTACTTGAGTGTTCACCTAGACCTGGGGCTCACCACGCTCAGTGAAAACGTACGTATCCTCCTAATAATGGGCATTTGCTATCAAAGCATTGTTTTGATGTACCAAAACATGTGCTTGTTAATAATAAAGAAATTTTGTGTTTAGTAAGCATATCAATAACCTAACAAAAATAGGTCTTAAAAGCTTGGTGGTACGTTTATTTGACAGCGATCGAACATAGCGTAATTGTATACATGAACTACTTAGATAGATTCCCCAACTCTGGTTATGCACGCATCCTCGACATTATAAGTTTCAAACATTTCATAGTTCCTACCTTTCTGTGATTTCAGATCAACCTGTCCCAACTGGGATATATAGGCATCGATTTCTCCTTGATGTGTAGAGGCTTTCAAAGAACCGTCAGATGAATCTACAGGATGGAAACCCATGCAGCAGATAAGAAGCTAGATTTCCAAACTATGCACAGCAACTGAACATACAACATGCATACTATTTATCTCATGACAAAATACACGTTTAATTACTGTGGACTTTATTGCATTGGATGCTTAGCACTAAACATTCGACAATAGTTTCATTTCAAATTCCTAAAGTGCTCACAGATGTGAAATGGAATACATTCCAAAAATGTAGCTTAAGAACTGCCTCCCCCACCCCCGTTTGTTTGCATACATATATCAACTCTTACCAGACAAACAGCTTAAAAACAATCCCAGTCAGCAGTTTTTATGGGCTTAAAGGTTGTTTCCCCCAGAATCAATTCATACCGATAAGCAAATGAAAGAAGTAATATATAACACTCTATGAGGTAAAGTATTCGCCCCCACATGGGGCCTGCCCCCTCAAATCTAAGAACAATACAACTGAAGTTCGGAAACAAGCTTTTACACCTTCACTAGGTGTTCCATTTAGCTTATGTGGAAACTGATTGTGCTATTTGGGTTTTGAGTCAGGAAGCATGCAAAGGTTCATTACGTTGATAAATGTAGTTTGGCGACCTCTAAGCGCCTGGTTGGCACCTACTGTGAAGAACTCAGGCAGGTGCAGGTTCAGCTACCTTAGGAACTTTCTTCCTAAAGGAATACGAGAAGTTAAGTTTCCCAATACAATGTGTAACGTGTCAAGAAATAATGATCTGACAAAGTCCTTTATAAAGAAGACCCTGAACCTAGCACCAGATAAGTCTGGCACCTAAAGGACTAGACGCTCTACAGTCCTTTCTGGAAAACTATCTTTGACAAGTATGGCAAAGTGCAGCCATAAACCGCTGCGATTTCACCATAGAGATGAGACTAGTGTTTGCTCTGGCCTGGCAACACCACCTACCACTGGAGAACTGTGGCAAAAAATGGAGGACCAGAGGCCCTGATGGCTCTTGCTTTACATGGGGAACAGAAGAAACCCAACATTTGTTTCTGTACGCAACTGACAGCTGCTTAATTATTGAGACAATCTGGAAATTGTTGACCTGATTTTGGTCCAACAATTATAACGAAATACCTGCCCGTCTAATAGCAGATCAGGAAGTAGGAGTAATAAAACAAATGACTTCGTATCTAGATAGATCCTTCAACATAAGGGAGAAAGGGTTATTGCACACCAAGAACATGCGAGAGCCTGAGCAGCCTCTGTAACACAGTAAAAACAGCAGCGATCAGGTGGAATGCCCAGACAAAAAGGTATTAAAAAATGAAGGGAATAGACAATCCTTAACGAACTTAAGACGCAAATGACAATACTGCTTTTTTAATTTACCTTGTCCATCTTGTTTGCGTGGCTTGGAAAAGGTTTCGGAGTCAAGAAGTTGCCTCTTCCCAAAAAGGCAGATATGAGGATTCCTGTTCCTTGAAGAATACAGGTCATAATCCTTCAAGGAGACTAGGGTGGCCCCCTGACCTAATTCCACAAGTAATGTCACAGCGCTGGCATTACAAACAGAAGGTTATCTACCTTCAACCAGGAAAACAAGTCGGCCTCGAGAGTTCGAGGCGACTCCAGCAAGCATTAAGGCTCTGATGTATGCCTCTATTATGTGGTTTGCTGAGGCTGGGTCTGTGGCTTCTAATGCTTGGCTGGTGACCTGGATATGGGAGGCCATTATGCTAAAACACTTTAGAACACTAAAGTGTAGCCTGTGGATGAAAGATTGTTCACAAAAGGGCAAAGAAAACCTTGCAAAGAAAAAGTGTTCTAATTTTTATTTCTAATACATGAAGATACGGTTCTAAAAGGGAACCAGGAAAGATCTTTCAAGTTCTTTCAGAGGGCCAATTCATACAGCAGGAAGATCGTCAGATAAAGAGATTATCAAGCATTCTGAGGGGAAACATCCACAACCAGCCAGTCATAATGATAAGGGCAACCGTTTACACCGAAATAATGTTTGTTAAAAGAAGCATTTAAAAAGAAATCGATGGAAGAAAGGGGTTTAAGTAGTGCAGATTTAAGGTAGTAAGCAGAGGAATTTACATTTTCCCATTTGCAAAAAGAGGGGGAAAGACAAATTGTGCACCCTGAAAAAATAGAAAATCGGTTCTTCTATCTTTATCTCATACCAAAAGATCTCTAGTCAGAGATTTTATGTAATGTCTTCCCTTATGTTGAAGGCCCACCCCCAAATGTCATCAAGAAGCTCCAATTAAAATATAACACAACAAGAATTGGAGCTTCCAATGGGAAGTGGTCTCTCCCAACTTAATACGTTTCACAAATTCCCTAATAATAACAGTCCAGTTTAAAACCCTGTGCCTTATGCTGAAGGCCTGTTTACGCCAAGACATGCTTTATGGAACCAGCAACATGTGCATACAATTCTTTCATCTGGGCCTTAAAGCCAAATTTGTAGGATGCTTCATTTCGGTTGTTGTTGCTATTTGAACAAACTGCCTCTCCATACGATATTTTTTGATAATTGCCTTGTCTAATAATCAAAACCTGTACATGGCTTTTATTCATCCTTGTTGAATATCTCTTGCAGCGCTCCATTGATGCACCACAGAACGCTTTAGGCGCTAAGAGACTTGTATTGGCATGAATGAGTTGTAGGCATTTTGGATCAAGTTAAATCCAGCAAATACCTTTCTACTTGGTGGTCTGGCGAAACACGTTGCAGGTAATACGCTTAAGGGCAGAAGACCCTGTGGAAGTGATTGTCTGCATCCCTGTCAGCCAATCAAAAATGAGAGTCTGGCAATCAAGTGGTCTTCAAGATCTGTCAGAGAAACGTGCACCTAATAAAGAGCAATGCCTTCATATCTCCAGGACTTGGGAATTTGTGCTGATTTGCGTGATCGGCATTGGTAGAGACCCTTAGGGGACATTTAGGCACTAAGACCTATTGCCCTGATGATTGGGGGGATCACAACAGCAATGTGTGATTCTTGAATGATTAGCAGAAAATTACATCTGTGGATGGCAGCTAGGATTTGGCTACTGCTGATAGTAATAGTAATACTGGAAGGTGATCTGGTGGCAAATACTCCAGTCTTGTTGTGGTTAATGATCGTGTCTGTCAAAGGTAGAAATATGCCCATCCCACTGGAGGGAAGACCAGTATTTTGCCTGGCCCCATTCTTTTGATCAGTAAAGAACAAAGCCACACCTGTCAATCCAGCCTTGTGCGTTGTGGAAAAACTGTAGCCTTTTTCAAAGTCTTTAAAGTGTGTGGAAGATACGAAGAAGCCCATGAAGAGAACAACTGAGATAGGTCAGGAGTATTAAAATATTCTGAAGAAGGCAGTGCTGTGTAGCTGGAGCTAAGAGAGAAGGCGGTAGCAGAACTGCTGGAGTAAGGGCAATTGGAGTAGCAGGATGGGTGACAGAACCAGGAGCAGACATTGATGTGATTACTGATGTTTGAGACAGCAATCTTTTAAAAAAGAAAAGAAAAAGATTAGAATTCGAAGCCCAGTAATATGGTCACCATAAGTATGAGGTGTATTGTGCTTTTTTGACAAATGGAAAAAGGGAAGTCCTAGGAGAGTTTTCTCCAGTTGACAGCAAAGGACCTGTAAGTCGGAGCCCTGCCATGTCACATCTTTGGGGCAGGACCAGACTGTAGGCAGTATATTCACACATCATGCTGGTTATAAAATGTTTTTTTAGGCCATGTGTTTGACAGGCTCTGAGAAGCAACATTTTAATAAACGTTGCTCAGATTGAACTAAAAGCTATTAAGAGGGCGGTTGCAGGCATAGAAAAAGACTATTCCTTCTAACAACAACCTGCATCAGGCCCTCAAAGTGGGGCTACAACTGCGAAAAGGGATCCCGCAAAAAACAAGCATTTACAATGCAATGGTCTCGGCATTATTAGAGGTAGAGCTATTGGCATTGCTCATGACATTTTTTTTTTAAATCATAAATAAATAGCATTGTCATTTACATTGCCAATAGCTTAATCGTTACGTAAATGGCATTGCACTCGCACTCTGCACTCTGAATCTGCACTCACACTCTGCACTCACACTCTGCACTCTGCACTCTGCACTCTGCACTCTGCACTCTGCACTCTGCACTCTGCACTCTGCACTCTGCACTCTGCACTCTGCACTCTGCACTCACACTCGGAATCTGCACTCTGCACTCACACTCGGAATCTGCACTCTGCACTCACACTCGGAATCTGCACTCTACACTCTGCACTCACACTCTGAATCTGCACTCTAACTGACTGACCTCGGAATTAACACCCCCTCGGCGAGGGTTGCCCGGGAAACAAAGCTTCTTGTGCGTAATCCAACATTATCGAGCTCTTTATCCCGCTTGTGACCTCTTAATTACTTGCTAAATTAGAATGGTTTTCTGAAAATCACAGGCGTGGTTAATGTGAGCTTACAGAGCTGGTCAAGCTACGATGACACTAAATTCACAAGGAATTCACTCGACATGATCCCTGCAGGCGCTCTTTCAGAGGGAAGACGGCCTGTCCCAGTGGGCGCGGCATGTCCTGATAATTGTAGAGAGGGCCATAGACTATGTAGCTGTGCCCAGTGATCCAGCCGATGTCTGCAACACAACCAAACACATCTCCATCGTGGTAATCGAAGACTTACTTATAGGTCAGCGCCAGGCAGGCAACTAGAGCCAAATTTCAGGGGGGGGGGGCTGAAAAATATTTCAGGGGGGCTAATTCTTCCAACCACAGACAGAGTGGCTGTAACGATGGGTGATCAGAACAAAAGCCTCATATACAATGAATGGTATTTTAAAGACCTGTTAAGTACTTGGGTGCGGCTGCAATTAAATGCTCGCCAGCCCGCAAAGACATGTCAGCCCCGGCTGACAGACACGACGGGGGGGGGGGGGCTGAAGCTCAATGGGTGTCGCGCGCCTGGAGCGCTGTGTGCAGCAGGTACCCAGCCTAAGTGTGCACCAGACCCTTGGGCTTCCCAGTGCTCCCCAATGTGGATAGCAGGAAATGCACGTCCTCACTCTTATGGCAACCGGAGCACATGTTATGTCCTCCTTCATCATTTCCTCTTCCAGGGAAACGTCCAGCTTTGACATTGGCACCTTAAGATCCGTCCGCATGGCCACCAGCACCCGCTTCACCAACAGGCAGTGCTTCACTGCCTCATCCACAGTCTTCTTCAGTTCTGCGATCTTCCCACCTCGCAGGCCCCAATTCACAGTTACCACCTACTGAGACTCCGCATCCCGGATTCGGTCTGTCAAGGCCTCAGCGCTGAACCCTGCAAGGACCACATTGTGGATGGCCCCAATGCTGGCACATGCCAGCATGGTGTCCACTGCCAGCGGGCATGAAGGCATGTAGATGGTGACTCGGTCCCCCTTCCTGATGCTGTGTCGCTTCAGAGTATTTCCCAGTCGACATGTCATCTCCAGCAGCTCTCTATATGAAATATGTTCCTCGTTGCCGGGTTAATCCTTTTCCCAAATCAGGGCTACTTTATCTGGAGATGAGTGGACGTGTCGGTCCAGGCAGTTTACTGACACATTCAGCTGCCTCCCTGGGAACCATTTCACCTGGCCCCCGCTAAGGTCCCCCTCCAGTACAGTCTGGAAAGGGTGTAGCCACATCAGCCGGCTCCTGGCTAGGGCCCCCCAAAATGTCCCGGCCGGCCTTCTCCACCGACATCCTGTACTGACTCAGAGGGTCCACCACCACTTCCGGGAAGGAGGCCGTCTCGGGCATGTGTGCAGTGATGGAACCCCCACTCCAGGCTCGGATGGCCCCAGCATATAAGGTCCCCCCAGAGCCTCGAGGAAGGGCTCGGAGGCAGCGAACCCCCAGCTTTATCAGAGCCATGACCAAGGGAGCCCGAAAGGATTTCGGCAAAACAGGTGTTAACGGTCCCGTGCAGTTCCTTAGTCACACCGTGAGTAACAGGAGCGGTCTCATATTGGGCGTGTCAGCTCAGGAGCTGTCTCGTACCAGGAGCAGTGTGCCTTCTCGCCCACTGTGCGAATGAAGCAGGAAGTCTCAGCTTGTGCTCTCACACGTTGAGTGACAGGGTTTGTCTCACGCTCAAAAGTATCAGGAGCTATCTCTCACTGTGAGAGTCAGGGCACCCTCACACTGTGTGCCAGGAGCTCGCTCACACTCAGACTGTCGGGAGTCTCTCGATGAGTGTGAGGGTCTTCCTCTCACTGCTGGTGTCAGGTCAGCGCGGGAGGTTTGTACTCTTCTCTCGATCACAGTGCGTCTGTGGGGTCCCGCCCGCAGCGTCCTGTGACTGTCTCATTGGATGCAACGGGTGTCTCTTTTAAAACGTGAAAGTATTTGCTTGGTAAAGTTAGGCAGCCACGGTGAGAGGAGGACTCTACAGCTGGTAGTTCATTAAGTGATGGCGCTTGAGTGAGGGCGCTACGCAGATTTACGCAATCCTCAGTAGTTAGGTTCTCTGACGGTGGAGGTCTCTTTCCAGTTGTAGGTTGTCCGTCTCTGGCAGTGGTCGTCTAGTCTCCGTACAGCTGCAAGTCGCCTGTCTCTGGTTGTCTCTGTACAGCTCTGTAGGTCACCCGTCTCGTCTTCGCCATGTTGTGCCCGCCGCCGCCTCCTCGCTCTGCCTGGGGATGTCAGCTCGCCTGTGTCCCGCTCCGCTCACTAGTCGGCTCTTTGTCTCCCTTGCAGTTGAAAATGGCTACCCCCTCCCGACCACCAGCAGTTACTGCCTTTCCCAAAGTGTGTCAGCAGGAGCGGCCAAATGGGGCTTTAGCTGTAGTTTAGTTGCAAGATAGGAGCGGAGGCGGAGGGCTACCACTAAATATCATTAGGAGAGAGATGAATAACGATTAGAAGGAGGCCCGTGGATGCAAGCAGATGGATGCAAGAGCCAAACGCGGTCGGTCAGAAATGGCTGCCTGCAAAGCTCCGAAATTTTCGGATTCGGGGGCGTGTTTTGGCGTTCTGAGTGACGGATGACGTCACAGGCGAAAGAACGCAAAAAACACGCCCCCGAATCCGAAAGAGACGGGGCTTTATTGGACTGACTCCCTTCTCCTCCAATGGCTGGCCTCCGTTTAGGAAGCCAGCCAATGGAGGAGAGACTAAAAGAGAGGCGGGATAAAGCAGCCACTCTAAGAAACAATAATTCTCTGGACTTCCGGCTTGGCCTACGGCCAAGCCTACGGTCCCTCGACCTTAAAAACACTTCAAAAGAAAACGTATTTAGTTTAGATACTTGTAACAATATCTGGAGTAGGCATCTGGTTAGATTATTCTCAGAGTTAGGCAACATTTCTCTAGAGAGCTCAACAGATTATTCCGCAACACATTTCACGCAGTAAAAATCTAAAGCCGGTCACTCGTGGTGTAACTAAGCATTTTTCACCTCATTTCCGGTCTTGTGTGCCCACCAACACATGAGGTGAACAGGTAATAGAAAATAAAGTATGCAAGTGACAGGCAGTAATTCAAAATGATGTGATTCTCTGAATCATCAAATAATGGAAAATTGGCTCTTGGAATAGTCATGTTTACCCCTGTCCACACAAGACAAAACCGACTTTCTAGTATCAAACCGTACTTAACTCAAGAGCACAGTAACTAAACCCAACTAAGTGACTTTGAAAAGGTAGTCTGGTGATATATTTCCTACCCATCATCAATAACTGTTGATGGATGGAGACGTGCATGTGTATCCGAAAAATATATCTTCAGTGCTAGAGCTACATGATCGCAGGGTAAGGTGCTGAATTCTGGTATTCTCCTCAAAGAAAAAATCAATTGCATTAAATGCTTTGAATAAATCCCTTACAAAGGGACAGGAGATCGAGGAACTATGAATCAGACTATGTAAATTCGAGTTTTCACGAGGATTGTGCAGCACTGCAGTGACCAAATACCAGATGGCTAAACTGATTTGATCTATGTACTGAAAAACCACCAGGTTGTAAACACAGATGGTACCCACAACACATTTACTGCACTGGAACCTGCTGCTAATGGTTCATTACAGTTGTTTTTCATGCTTACTGAGCTTATACTGGGCGGAGGTCTAGGTGACACTCGCTCTTTTCATCTGTCACATTCTCAGAGGTCTGCTCTGCTGGTGCGCCATTGCCTCTGCCCTGCTAAGGTAGGTGTTCGCGGCCCTCCTCCACCCGCAGGCTCCTGCCTGCACCTCATCCCTGGTGGTCCAGTGGGAGAGCCTTGCTCTTCTGCTTGTCCACTGTTGCCTGGCTTTGTGTTTTGTGCCCCGAGTCTGTTTTCTGTCTTTTGTTGCAGTTCTCCGTCTTCTGTTGTTGTGCCTCTACTTCATATCTGTATTGCAATTGTACCTGTTTTCTCCTCCGTGCCCGTTCTGTCTTGTGCCTTTATTTCATATCTATATTGTAATTGTACCTGTTTTCTCCACCGTATCCGTTCTGTTACTGTGCCTTTATTTTGTATTTGTATTGTAATTGTACCCGTATTTTCCTCTGCACCCGTTTTTGCCGCTGCTGCCCCAGCGGCCCCTCCCCTTTCCCGCTCCCGTCTCCCACATGCGCTTCCCGCCCACTTCCCTATTTAATGGCAGCCGCTGCGAGGGTGTCTGAGCAAGACCTCTGACCTACTGGTCAAAGACCTGCTCGCTCCGCTGGTGCGCCACTGCCGCTGCCCTGTTAAGGTAGGCGTTCAAGGCCCACCTCCACCCGCAGACTCCTGCCTGTGCCTCATTCCTGGTGTTCCAGTGGGAGAGCCTTGCTCTTATGCTGGTCCACTGTTGTCTGGCTTTGTGTTTTGTGCCCTGTGTCTGTTTTCTGTCTTTTGTTGCAGTTCTATGTCTTCTGTTATTGTGCCTCTATTTCATATCTGTATTGTAATTGTACCGGTTTTCTCCTCCGTGCCAGTTCTGTTATTTTGCCTCTATTTCATAACTGTATTGTAATTGTTACTGTTTTCTCCTCTGTGCCCTTTCTGTTACTGTGCCTTTATTTTGTATTTGTATTGTAATTGTACCCGTATTTTCCTCCGTGCCAGTTTTTGCTGCTGCTGCCCCCGTGGCCCCTGCCATTTCCCACTTCCACCTCCTAGCTGCGCCTCCCTCCCCTTCCTTATTTATTGGCAGCAGCTGCGTGGCGGCACCGCTGGCGTGCCAAAGGCAAGCCCATCCACGACCCGACCGCCACCAGCACCAGAGACCCAAAGTCTCCGACCACCCACCACTACGACTCAGCTGCTCTCCTCACACTCAACCCTAGAAGGAACAACACCTGCCAGTTGTCCACGCCTAACACCACCCACGGCCACTTCTCCTGCCGACACTGCTGCCATACCTTCACCATCCTCCGCACCCCCATGGCAACCACCCCCACGCCAGAAGCCAGCACCCCCGAAGCCCTAGGGTGCATCCTCCTCATTGTCCACTCCCTGCACAGACATGCCGTAGAGACCTGGGACCTCCTCGACACCCTCTCGCCAGACATTGCCTTCTTCACAGTAATATGGACCAACTCCACCTCCGCTCCTGACATCGCCACCGCCTTTCCTGACAGATACAAGATCCAGAGGAAGGACCGCCCCAACCGCGCAGGAGGAGGACTCGCCATCGCACACAAGAGCTCCCTCCGACACTCCACCTCCAGCATGAGGGACAGCCTGGCCACCACCGAACACCTCCACTTTCAGATCCAGACCAGCCCCAGAATAACCCTACGAGGCACACTCGCCTACAGACCTCCAGGACCTCGAACCTTGTTTACCACTACCCTCGCTGACCCCATTGTGTCCCACGCCCTCCCCTCCACATGCTCATCGGAGACCTCAACTTCCACCTCAACAACCTCAGCGACCCCAACTCTGTCACCCTCCTGGAGAACTTTAGACTGAAACAACTCATCACCACACCCACCCACAAGGCAGGACACATCTTCGAAGGCAACAACGTCCACTTCAGCCACACCATGCAACCCCCCTGGACGGACCACCACTGCGTACACTTCCACGTCAACAAGCCAACTGCCCCCAAACCTGCCCCCAGCTCGCCGCGAAGAAAACTGGAGCAAGGTCACTGAGGAGCAGCTCAAATCAACCGTCAACTGCGATGCCCCCTCCACCTCGTCCAACGCCAACCTCACAGCCAAAGAACTCCACAAATGGATCACCAACTGTGCAGACGAGTTTGCACCCCTACATAACCCCGACCTGGTTCACCGCCGACCGTCAGGAATCCAGACGCACCAATCCTCGGAAGACCGCACCACCTACAAGAACGCCAAGACATAATACCACCAACACATCAGACCCACCAAAAGGACCTTCATCCAGAACAAGATCCTCACCAACTCCAGCAACTCAAAGGAACTCTTCAACATCATCCAAGAATTAACTAAACCCACCAGCTAAACCACGGACATCACTCCCTCCCAGGACCTCTGCAATAAGCTTGGCTACTACTTCCATCTGAAAATCAAGGCCCTCTACGACAAATTCAGTGAACAGACTCCAGAAACCAGCCTTCTCCCAGCAACGACAGCCAGCCCACCATCACCGCCTGGACCCCAGTCACCACCGAACATACCACCACGACCATGAAGAGCACTCACTCAGGAGCCTCCACAAACCCCTGCCTGCCGCCCATTTTCCACAGAGCCGCCGCCGCCATAGCACCCGAGCTACGACACACCACCAACGCCTCCCTCAAATCCAGCATTTTCCCCAATGACGGGAAACACACAGAAGTTAAGCCTCTCCTCAAGAAACCCTCTGCAGACTCAACGGACCTGAAGAACTACCGACCCTTCTCTCTCCTTCCCTTCACAGCCAAAGTCACCGAGAGGATAGTCAATGCCCCGCTGACAAACTTCATCGAAGAGAACGTCATCCTCAACTCCTCCCAGTCCGGTTTCCGCAGTGACCACAACACCGAGACTGCCCTCCTCGCCGTCACAGACGACATCCGCATGCTCTTTGACCAAGGCCACACCACAGCCCTGATCCTACTGGACCTCTGGAGCCTTCAACACCGTCTCCCACCGCACTCTCGCAGCCAGACTCCGCTCCTTCCTCGCCGGCAGAACCTAAATGATCAGACTCTCGCCTTTCATCTCAGATCAACTGCAGAGTAACCCAAGGATCATCTCTCAGTCCCACGCTCTTCAACATCTAAAAGGCTCCCCTCGCCTCCATCGTCAGACTGCATGGACTCCGCATAGTATCCTACGCCGATGACACCCAGCTCATCCTTTCCCTCACGAAGGACCCCGAAGCCACCAGACTCAGCTTCCAAGAAGGAATGAAAGATTTTGCAGCTTGGATGAGCAGCAGTTGTCTGAAACTCAACTCGAGACGACAGAAGTCCTCATCCTTGGACCCACCCCCTTAGCTTGGGACAACTCCTGGTCGCCCACCGCCCTCAGCAATCCTCCCACACCCATAGACCACACCCAGAACCTCAAAATCATACTCAACTCCTCCCTTCCGACAGATCAACACCATTGTGTCCAATTTCTTAAACCCCTCCGCATCCTCCACAAGACCTTCAAGTGGATCCCCCCAAAGCCAGAAAGACCGTCACCCATGCTCTCATAACTAGAAGACTGGACTATGGAAACGCCCTCTACGCTGGAATCAACAAATCCCTGCTACGCAAACTCCAGACTATTCAGAACACTGCGGCCAGACTCGTCCTCAGCATCCTACGACATGAGCACATTACCCTACACCTGCAAGACCTCCACTGGCTCCACGTAGAGAAGAGAGTAACCTTTAAGCTACTCACCCACGCCTACAAATCCCTCCACAACACCGAACCCAAATACCTCATAGTACCCAAAAGGAACGTCCGCTCCGCCGACCTCGCCCTAACAGAAACCCCGCGCATCCACAGAAGCAGCACAGTTGGAAGAGCCTTCTCCTACATTGCAGCCAAAGCCTGGAATGAGCTCCCAGTCAACATCATACGCTCCCCTACTCTGCACACATTCAGTAACAGCCTCAAGACCTGGCTTTTCGGCTGAATCGGAGCTGCATCTCCCACCCCCAGCACCTTGAGACCCTCGAGGGTGAGTAGCATGCTTTAAACTCCCTGATTGATTGATTTCTTGGAACCATGAAGTGAGACATCCTGAAAGATCCCTGAACCACCCACACCTGGAACAAATCATAGGCCACTGTACTTGATGGGATGGCTAGGCTGGGCTGGGGCACTCAGCCCAGTTAGTCTGGAGGGGATATCAATCCAAGTGCCGACTCCAATTCAAGATGCAGGTTGGCTGTGGGGCCCAGTTATGCTTGTTCTTACGATTACAGGGCACACAGTGCTTCTGACACCTGCAGGTATGATAAGCCTGGAGGCTGAGATCATCTGTGAGGCAGAATAAAAGTCTGTCCAATGTGGCTAAGTAATAGGCAGTGGGAGTGGCCCACTAAGAAAAATATTGGGCCCCGATGCTTATATTTTTACATCGTAGACCCCACTAGTTGTGAAACACTGCACTATCTTCCAATCGGAAAAATAGAGCTACAAAGAGAAATTAAAAAACTACTCCTATTTTCAAACAAATAGATGGGAACAGAGGGCACTCTTTAAGTGACATGAATGTCTGTGCAACTCTTTTTTGGGCCAAATCATGCCTACTCTGTGTACACACTACTAGCAAAATTTACATTGTGGTTTCCTGAAAGTGTAAACATATAATATAAAGAATAACTGATACACGCAAACTGCTTTACCAGGACAAAAATACATCCACAAAATTCACTTCCTTTAAAGTTGGTAAATAGATTACTCTAGTAGAAAACTTTCAAATGCCTACCTACTGTGATGTTTCCGTGCTGGCTTTCAACTGTTACGTCACCTATAACATAAATAGACAAAATGTAATAAATAAAAGCCTGCATGACTTCGAAGAAATGAATACAATTGATTTTGCTTAAAAGAACATTGCATATGTGTACACACAGAGTTTAAAAGGCTGTTGAGTGCAGCAGTAATAAGGCGTAGGGAATTTCAAATGTGGATTTCTGAAGTAGGTCTAAAGATATTTGGAGACCCTATCTCTGTATCTACTTAGAGAAGCATACACTGGCTCAGCAGTAGACAGCCTGTGCCCTCACAGGAGATATATTGTAATCCAAGTTGGTCCCTTCGATGATACAAGTCCTCGAGTGCAAAATTTTATGTTAAGTGATATGATCTCGCCTGAAAATATGTTTGTTGGGCCTCGCTGCATACTTTTTTCCATTTAGGTTGATCAAAGCGGACTGCTGACTTTGCTTCAGATGTTGCTGCACTTTCATGGTTTAAGTGTTGATGTAGTGACTGATGTGCTCAAACTATGATGTGCCATCGGACTTGCATTGTTTACTGTATTGTTTTCCTAAAATGTTAAATCAAATTTTTTTAAATTGGAATCCTCACCAGAGGTGAATCTTCTAACTAAGTAGATATCTGTACCTTACCACAACCACTGGTTACCATTCCTTCAAATCGCTGCCAGACAAAATTGTGGGGATAATATTCAAACTTCATGATGAGTAGGGGCTGCCCCCATAAGTACAGCAAAATCTGGGGTCAATGGAAAGAACAAAACGGCCTGAAGGAGCGACCACCGAGAGGGAGACACCAGGGCAGGTGAATGGTGGATACCTAGCCCTGTGAAAATTTGGCAATGATCGCTGTTAGCATTTACCTGAAGCCATCTTGTTTCCGGCAGCCATTTTGTCAACCATGAGCTTTTTCCTTCTTCTCTGTCCTTTGCCCTTGTACTTTGCTCAACGAACTGGCTATACTTAGCCTCTGCTACTCTGCACATGCTCAGAAGAGTTTGTGGCTGCGCATGCACCTGCTTAGGTTTGTTACTGTCAGGATGTTTCTACTAAAGTCAGCAACTGTTGGCTCCTCCTTCTTGGTTGACTGTGCATTTCTGTATGACTATTTATGTATGTAACTCTCCTATATGTGCTTGTACCACCTTCTTTTGAGCTCCTGTGTGGGTAAAAAAAAAAACCCATGTTTCTTCTACTCCTTGTGCTACTTCCTAAACTACTGAAGGGTGTTGTGTGAATGTAGTTCCACCTCATGAGGTTTAATAAAATTTCTTTTTGCTATTTCAGTTTCCGTGCAAACTTCTATTTACTGGTCTGAGGACTTGTGTGCAGAGAAGGGCAAACCCCTAGCATTGGTAGGCCTTGCTGAGGTCCACCTCTACAGCCCGAGGCACCACGAAGGGCCCTAGGGAATGGGGATGGGGGTAGAAGACACTGACCTAAAGTATAGCCAGCAAGCTGCAGGGTCCATGGCAGCAGCAGACATGGAAGGGAATGTGTCCAGTGGAGGTGGTGTCTCCTGGTTGAATGTGTTAGCATGCTTATTCAATCATTTGTAAGAGTGGATTTGAGGTACTGTTTTGATGGGCCAGGCAGCAGTGGTGATTTGCGGATGTTTTGAATGATTTTACGGTTTCAATCAAAACTCTAATAAAAAAGAATTTAAAAGAACATTGCGAGTGAAGGCACCTGAGGGCCACTGACGAGCTGCTCACAGTTCAAATCACTGCTGCTGCATCACTTTGGGTGGCATCAGAAGCATAGATCTTTTTTCCATCTTTTTTGGATATTCACTGTGAACGAACATTTCAACTCTTATCCTTGGTTCATGCGTAAATCAAGGAGGGCCAGCCCACATATCCTTTCTTTATTTTCATCTTTGTACTCCTTCCTTCTCAGTTCTGACTTTAGCTAAGGCCGCTAGATAAACAGACAGACACCTCCAGCCAGTTCTCCATATTTACTGGTCTGCCAATATTCACAGTTTTGTTTCACTCAACACAGCATATAGCACAGAGCCAGCCCTCTTTAGACACTGGCTTATCTTACTTGGATTTATTAAAAGAGTGTTTGGCCCACAATGCAAGGCATAGCTGACTTTCACACACAAAGAAAAAAAAAGATATATATATATATATAATAAAAAGCTGACAATAAAAGTTTTAAAGAAGACAAAAACTGCACAAGCATAAAAGCACATAACATGTCTACTCTTTAAAAAGCAAACTCTTGAGGAGGAGGAGCTACGACGGCAACCAAGATGGCTGCTTAGGTTCCCGGCTCCGCCGACCTCTGTATCCCGCCACGAGATCCTGTACGATATCCTGCTTCTACACCCAGCCTCTACCTGGATGAAGTGTTCCTCGCTCCGGTGGTGAAATCCCCAAGCTTTTATCATTTGATTTCATGGACTTACACCGAGTTAAAGATCGTGGCCTGTTCCAGCAGTGAAGCCGGGGCCTCGAGTAACTGTAAGGCTGGGTTGCAGTTCAACAACATCGGCTGAGAGACCCTGGCAGGGTCCGGTCTACCGCCATGGAGACTTTGTCTACGCCCAAATTTGATGGCTATTGTTTTCCGTGCCCAGCGTTGTGAAAGAAGTGACCTGTTGCTGCTGATTGAGTGTGGGGATCCCTGTACCGCGGACCCGGTATTGATTCCAGCCGGGGTTCGGTGGGTTGGAACCCCGGACTGCGGTGCTGCGCCGGGCTCTCCCGGCTGTGGATAACTACGGGTCGCTGTCCACGCTTGCCCCCCCAGTATCCTGCTCGTCCCCCCCGAAAATGCCTGATTCACCCGGGAAGTCGATTGCGACTGCCACTGAACGTGGTATAGTGGATCGACCGGCGTCTGGGCCAACGCTGGAAACAATATTAGCAGAACTTTGGGCGTTTCACTCGCAAGTGACTGTGCTAATGGCTAAAATGGATGTCAGTCTGACTGGGATCCTGTTCGAGGTACCGGACCCTGCCCTACGGTCGGACCAGCAAGCAATACCCCTCAAGCCGCGGCCATTTTGACTTCGGGCGAGGACCCCGTGCGAGATCGAGTGTGGAGATTAATATCGGATTCAACGGATGGCGCCCAGGAAGACGCTGTCCTTGGGACCACAAGTGTATCACAGTGCCTTTTGTCATCATCGACTTCGGAGGTCTCGAAAGGCGTTCCCCCCCCGGACAACTGTGCTGTAAACTCTTACCCCATCTTGTGGTTGTATCCCCCTTTTCTGGATGCTCTAGGATTCTGGGGCAAGAACTATCGGGACAGTCCAACTTGGAGAGGGGAATTTTCCGCGTGTGAAGACCTCTTGGAGTCACTAGCCACCGGGGGTAATGGATTGACTTTCGATGCTTTCCCTCTCATCTATGACTTGTTTGTGTCCTCTGGGGTTTCGCTGGGGAGGGTTTGTGTGATGATTCGAAAGGGTCAAGGTTGAATCAACTGAACTGGGCTGGCTTGGAACACTGGTAATGGAAGTTCGAATTGGAACTGTTTAATAATGGAAGCTGGGCGGTGTATCACAATGCCCCCTCTTGATTTTGTACGAGGTGCTTCACATCCGTCTTTGGCTGTAGGGGGTGTCTGTGTTTTGGCGGGGGAGCCAAGGGGCCGGGAACACCGTATGATTAGACCCTCCTCCATTCTTCTTCTTTCACCTTCTTTTAGGGTTTAGGTTACTAGGGCGACAGGCACGCTGCTAGTGGGGTCAGGCTATAGCCATCGGCAGGGGTCCAGGGTGGTGGGGTTGGAGGGGGGGGGTTTATTTTTCCTTTTTTGTTTTCTATGGCCATTTTCTCCCTTCCCATATTTCCTTAGGATCGGTATGGTCTTTGTTTTATTCTGATTTCATTGTGTTCTGAAATTAGTGTCCAAGTTCTTCAGTTACTCGTATCACTGGGCGGGCGGGCCCTGAGGACTGGCGGTCACAAAAATGTATACTGTTTTATTGTTTACAATGATATATAGGTATTAACGCTAGAGACCCACAAATGGCTGTTTCCACACATATATCCTGTTTCCCTGGCCTGCCCCCCGTATCCTGTTGTTAGAAAGTATGGCACCTGATCCGATCATTTCAATATTATAAAAAGAAGACCTTTATTATATCCTGTGCTTTATCAATGCGTCCTGATCCAATATCCATCCTGAATCGCTGCCGGACATCAGGGTTGTCGGCTGAAGAGCTGTGTTGTGTCATGAAACGTCAAGGTTTACTACTGTTTAGCGGCCGGCCCCGGAGGTTGTAGGCCCATCCTTGTATTTCATGAATGCTGCAATAAAGGTTTTTTAAAAAAAAAAAGCAAACTCTTCACAAAGTTCGCCAATATCTGGTCCGGAGTGTTACGTTTCTGCAAACTACAGGTTGTTCAGTAAAAGAAGTGGAGAGCCTAACAGTATTCTCCTTTTGCTGAAGTTTTAACCCAAGGTCTCAGCTTTTTCTCACATACAGATCCGTTTATTTTGTTATATATTCAGAAAGGTCGTTTACAAGGAACAAAATGTGTTGTCTGCATCATCTAGTTCTCCTCTGTACAGTATCTTCAGCAGCGGCTCCTCTATTAGGGCAGAGGAGCGTCGCCCCCTGCTGCCAGTGCTGCAAAGGAGAAAAATCACATGTAATAAAATGAATTTATTACTATTTTATTTTTCACTTGCCCCAGCCAGCCATGGTTGGGGCAAGGGCCACTGCTGCGGGCTGGCAGCAGGGGAGTGGTGCTCACCTCACAAGTTTAGAGTGCACATGCCACTTTGGTCCGCTGTCTTGCGATGGCCAGCCTGACATGCACACTTTAAGCCACTACACCCAGCTGTTGTAGACAGCTGGGTGGAGAGCAGGAAAAGGTCCCCCAGTGCTTGCATGACCGTCGCAGCACCTTGCCCCACCAAATCCTGGTGCTGCCCTCATGTTGCTTAACATTATCAGCAACATGAGAGCAGCGTCTGGATTGGTGTGGAGACTTCAACTGCTGTAGGGACCACCAGTGCAGAGGGACTGAAGCACAAGGAGGATCAGAGGAGGTGAGCCAGCGGAGTGGGAAGGTACATTTGTATTCTTTTTATTTATTTCTTACTGAAAAGCACTGCCTTCAGCTTCAACGCCAGAGCTCTCAGTAGTGGTTTGTTATAAAACCTGTTTATAACAAGCTATAATGGACTGCTTTGGCATTGACCTCATGCAGGTCTGTGGTTGGTTGCACAACAAAATATTTAGGGTACCAGCCGCCACAGAGTATCTTGCTAATTCTGCTCGATCTTATGGTGTTATACAAGTTTATTCAGGGGGTAAAGCTTCTAGTTCTCTGGGGCATTGCCCAAGCATTTATTCTAAATTGCTGGATTTCTTCTGCTCAAGGTGTCATTTTGCAACAAGCATCCCCCCTCGTTAAAGCCAAGAACCACCTTTCCCTGTGATTAGGAGCTAACCAGTATGTTTCAGGATGGGTCAGTTGGCAAAAATAAGTCCGACCCTGAATAAAATGCTTAGTAGATGCTTGGGCCAGAGCCAGTTCTTCCAAGAGCTACATCCCACTGCACCGCGTAAAATAGTGACATTTCATCTACAGGGCGTGGCACAGCTGTGCCGAGAGAAACCTACAATTCTTCTAAGCCTGCCAGAAACTTGCCACCGCAAAAAAAACAAGCATTTGCATTTCAATAGGTCTCGCAGCATTAAAGTTTGAGTTATTGGCATTGTATATGACAATGTGTTGCATTACATTTTTAGCAAAGTCTGTATTGGTGTATAAAGATGATTTGCAAGATGATAGCTGTTGAAAAATATTAAGCAATGTTGGCAATAATATTATATTATAATAATATTGTAAGTTACTGTTGTAGTTATAAGCATTTTGGTTGCGCATAGTGATGTTGTGGTGCCCCTGAGTGATGCTGTGGTGGTGCTGAGTGATGCTGTGGTGATGCAATAGATAGTGAGGGCGATAGATAGATAGTGGGAGGGCGAACGATAGATAGAGGGAGGTCGAAAGATAGAGGGAGGGCGAGAGATAGATAGAGGGAGGACGAGAGATAGATAGAGGGAGGGCGAGAGATAGAGGGAGTGCAAGAGATAGATAGAGGGAGGGCGAGAGATAGATAGAGGGAGGGCGAGAGAGAGAGAGAGGGAGTGCGAGGGATGGAGTGTGGGCGAGGGATGGAGTGTGGGGCGAGGGATGGAGTGTGGGGCGAGGGATGGAGTGTGGGGCGAGGGATGGAGTGTGGGGCGAGGGATGGAGTGTGGGGCGAGGGATGGAGTGTGGGGCGAGGGATGGAGTGTGGGGCGAGGGATGGAGTGTGGGGCGAGGGATGGAGTGTGGGGCGAGGGATGGAGTGTGGGGCGAGGGATGGAGTGTGGGGCAAGGGATGGAGTGTGGGGCGAGGGATGGAGTGTGGGGCGAGGGATGGAGTGATGGATGGATGGAGTGAGGGGATGGATGGATGGATTGTGGGGATGGATGGATGGGGGTTGGATTGAGTGGGGGGGTTGGATGGAGTGGGGGGGATGGATGGAGTGGGGGGATGGATGGATGGATGCATGGATGGAGTGGGGGGATGGATCGATGTAGTGGGGGGATGGATGGATGGATGGAGTGGGGGATCAATGGATGGAGTGGGGGGATGGATGGTTGGATGGAGTGGGGGGATGGAGTGGGGGGATGGATGGAGTGGGGAGGATGGAGTGGGGGATGGATGGATGGAGTGGGGGTGATGGATGGATGGATGGAGTGGGGGGGTTGGATGGAAACACTACAGAAAACATAAGCTCTTGTGAATTAGAAGGCCAAGATTACTATGGGCAGTCAGAGATGCAGGGTGAGGCAGGGCTTTAAGTGGGAATACACGCATTTGCAATGCAATAGGTCTCGCATTAATTAAGTTTGAGCTATTGGCATTGCTAAATATTGCAACACCAATTGCAACAAAAGTATATAAATTGTAGGCCAAAAGAAATTGTATTTATTTTTGTAGCAATGGTGGCATGCTGCGCTTTAGATGAATATGTTTAAAAGTAAAGTGCGCCATACTGCGATTGCTACAATAGTTAATTTTGGATGCGTTAACGATGAACACATTTTATTTACAACTGATAGGGACGGGTGGTGACAAAGTTGGAATATCACTAACTCTTTCACAGAAACCACACAGATGTGCTTGAAAATGTAGTAAAGGGTGGGCTTTGTTATTAAAGAGCCTAAACCAAAGCTTTTTTCAAGTGCTTACTGCAACAGCGCTGAACTATTTTGTGAATGTACAAACAAGGACGCCCAATATAAACATTGGATTTCACGTACCTTAAGTGAGGGAATTACAGCCTTCAGAGAGCAAAGACAGAAACGGCGGGGGCGCCACCTCTAAATGTTAGGGTGGGGGTTATCAGTCATGGGAACATCATACCTAGAGTCTTCCACTCATCTAAACTTCTCGGTGCCATGTTGGGTGAAGAGCTCCCAGGGGAGAGGCGCGTGACCTATGCTCCCTGCCTACGGACAGTGAACCCTCACAATGGCCTACTCACGAGAGGACACTGCAGCAACCAATGTCAAAGCTGTTATTAGTTCTGGCATCGCTTAGGGACTCCATGCCAGCCCGCGGATGAACAGCTCCCAGAAAGGGTCTGCAGAGAAGTCCACAGAACATAAAAAGCACATCTGCATGGCAGTGGAACAGCTTTCCTGTAATCAGTAGGAAATTCGATAAAGTGTTAACTTTAAAAAGAAATTGAAGACGTGGCAGCTTAAATATCTATTGAGTGATATGCAATAGTGCCTGGAAAACCCTCGATTTATGGCGCTATATAAGTCTATAGGCTGTGGGGGCACATTGAACAACTCAGCGCGGAGACAGTGACTTGTGCAGGATCACACAGTTTGTTACAACTGGTAAGCGGGGCTCTGATAACAGCCGCTAGGGCACATTCTATGCCAGGGCACGTAGTGGCCTCTCCTCTGCAGCGCCCTTTCTCCACGAACAGCAGTCAGGAGTCAGTGCCCTTCAGTCCCCGTGTATCGCCCCAGTACTAAAGCGTGTGGCAATTAGAGAAGCATTTTTCATTGTCTTTCCACGCAGGACGCCAAAACCCCATCCTATTTTGTTTTCTCCAGTTGGACAAGTTGCTGTTCGCTCCTCCAGTTCTCCATCTTCCGGTGAGCACAGGAAGAGGGGGGTTCCCAGGAGCTGCAGAACAATATTGGGCTCCCGAGCATGGGGGCAGGGATGAGTTGGCACAGGGGAGCAGATCCGTTCTTGTGAAATCCCCAAAATGTGTGCAAATGTAAAACAGATGCACAGGCGAGCAGCGTATGGGAAAAACAAACACCAGGCCCGCCGCTGAGGGAGCCTTTGCGAGATAGCTCTGTCCTCCCACAACATGATTCTTACGTTTATTTATTTACTAACTTAGTAGTTTTATAAAGCGCTGCGTCGCCTTTCTGAGCTTCGGTGCATCAAGTGATTTGACAGAATGTTTGAGGGTTCAGAGGCTGCCAGAGAGCCTGTGGCCCCCGGGCTCCCAGTGCCCGCCCTTACTGTGTGCTTAAAGTGCCAAGGGGGTCAGCTGTGCACACAATGTGCAGAGTCCTGCTCGGTGTCAGAGAGGGGACAGCGTCTGCAGGGAGCTTGGCCGCTGCTCAGGAATGCTTTGGGCGGAGAACATTAAACGCTGGACACCACGGCGAAAGGGACATTCATTTCAAAACTTTTAGAGCGCTTTAATCAAAGCGCTATACAAAACGACAAAATAATTGAGTGGCACAGGAGTTATGTGATGATGTAAAAAAACAAAAAGCACTGGTCAAGCCAATAGGTCTCGAGTCCGAGGTGCGTGTAGGCACTCAACACCATAACATAAATGAAGGTAGCACACATCCTTGCACTTACAGATCCATTCATCAAACCACTGACTCAGTCTTGCCTTTGCCCACTTTCCCCCCCACACTGAAACCCTCCTCACAATCACTCAACAGGCATATGCAGGAACAATTAAAAGAAAGCAGAAAAAGAAACTAAGTCATCAACTAACAGTGGTAGGCGCTTACTTGAAGTAAAAGAAATTGCGGAAAATGAATCATGGCGGAGGGTGGTGGCCCTTTTGGAGTGATATTGTTCATAGTCTTAGATAACTAGACAATTCATGATCAGCGGAGAACGGGATCAAATAGCTCCTTTAGTGAATTAGACTTTTCGCGGACAAGGGCGCCTCTGCGCACATAGCCGATGACCCAGCTTGTAAAGTAGACTATATGGCTCTCAAAGTCTACCACGGTCATATAAAAAAATCACCTTGTGACTTTTATACTAACAAAATTCAGTCTACCCAGAATTTAAGTCCCTCTTTTCGCCATCTCTAGTCCCAGTCTCTACTTCAACATCAGAGAAAACAAAACTTATCGTGGGGCGGGACTTCCGTCTTCTGAAGCCCCGGCTGGAGGAGCAGTGGTGACGCGGAGCTCCCATGCCCGAGGGAGAGCCCCGCAGAGGATGCAGAAGTCCGGAGTGGCGGTAAGTGGGCCTTAGTTGTAGGGGGGGGAAGCGGGGGGGGGTCTCGGTGCGCGCATGTGTGTGTGTGTATGTATGTGTGCGACAGTGGGGGGATGTCTCTGTGTGTGCGCATGCGTGTGCGAAAGAAGGGGGAGGTGTGCCTGTGTGTGTTGGAGATTCCCAGAAGACAGGAGATGGCCACAGCGTGCGCATTCGCGCGCGCGGCCCGCTCCGATCCGATTTTTGAAGATGCGCGTGGCCATCTCTTGTCTCCTGGAAAGCTGAGTCTCTGACAATAGGTCTCTGGCGAGACAGCGCTTGCGCGCAGTAAACGCCACGAGACCTAAAAACAGAGGAGTGTAATATTTAGAAAACAACACACACAGGGCCGGACTGGGAACCAAAACCGGCCCTGGCAAAGTGCTCGGCCGCCCTCCCCCCTCCCCACTTGGCGGTTGTGGGGGCCGCCGAGTTCTTTGCCAGTGCCGGGTATCAGCCGATTTTGTTACAGGGCCGATTTTGCAGCAATGTTGCAAAAACGGCCCTGTAACAAAAACGGCCCCCAGGGGCCCCAAACCTGCCCCCCCACTCGTGCGACGCACCGGGGGATTGCCCGGTGCCTGCTATGGCCAGTCCAGCACTGAATACACAGAACTCTCAAAAACCATGTCAAACGTTTTGTGGTCGAGCATACAGGTCATTCACCCACGAGATAAGTTCTCCAAAGACAAAGGAACTTAAGTAATTCCAACTCAATGATAAATCTACTGTTTGAATGTTGCCCCTTCTGCAGGCCCCCATGGATTTCTCTTGCCTCTCTGCAGTTTGCCCCTACTATCAAGAGGTAAAGTGCTAGTGCTTCTCCTTTCAACATGGGAAAATTAGTATACATCTGACTGGGTTATTTAACCCGTTGACCGTGGCGCTAATTCCGCAGCGGTGCGGGTGAAATAATGAGTGGGTGTGGGTCGGACGGCCCCCGGGCTGTCCTTCGCACACACCCACTGTGACGTGGAACAGCCGGGGGCCGTCCGACGCATCACACCGCTGCTACCTCACCTTGTTTTTACATTTGCCTAATTTGCTAGCTCATATTTGCTGGATATATTTTGTTTAGCTTTCATTCCTTTATTTCTGTACAGTGGCCCTCCTATACACTGATGCTACCCCACCTTGTTTACATTTGATCAATTTGTTTTTTTTCAACTTTGTATTAGAGCTTGTTTAGCTCTTTATCTGTTTTTATCTCATTTGTGTGTAAAGCGCTCTGATATCCGCAAGGATCTTGTTCGCGCTCTATAAAACTTTGAAAATAAATAAATAAATAAATGGGTTAATTTGCCTACAAATCCCTAGTATCAAGTGTACCCAGGGCCTGTAAACTAAATGCTACCAGTGGACTGCAGCATTCATTGTGCCATCTACAGCAGTGTGAACGTAAAGCCAGTCTCCAGGCCTGGCATGCAGCCTGGCTGTGCCGTTTTAAACTACAAATTTGGCCTGTCAAAATAACTCCTTTTATACGGGCCTAACCTTTCCTTTAAAATGTTAAAAAGTCACCCCTAACTTGATATTATTTCCCACAAGGTGGGATTCACAGTATGTAAAGCGCACTGTTACCTCGTTACGTGGCGTCCTGGCGCTGTATACCGCTGGGGAACCCGTCCTGGCTTTCCCTGTGAGAGGGCACCCCCAAGGTGAAGCCAGGCATCCCCGGTGATGCTGGGGCCGTTGTGGAGATTATGCAAGCTATTGCCCAGAGTTGCAGAGTGGGACCCATGGTTAGCGTAGGCACCTAGGCGAGAATTATCGAGTCCGCGGACATTGACTCAAGACCCTGCCGCGTCGGGAATTGAACCCTGGTCCCAGGCCGACTTCTGCTTCAGGGTCTGCCGCTTCTAACCAGTGAGCCACACTTCTCCACTGTGACATGTAAATGTTAGCTGACACTTGGGCAGGGCCATTTTTGGTCCTCGCAGCCAGACAGGCCCCAATCATAAAGGGCCTCTTTTTGACATTACATTGCTAAAGCCTGTTTGACATGTCTGCTGGGTTTGCATATACCATTTGGGGTGAACTTCAAAGGAGGGAAACACGATGCCTAAACAATATGTTCACTGTCAGGTTGCTGAAAAATCAACTTTTGTTCTGCCAGACTTCTATCTCTGAGGATGTTGAGGGTACAGTATCTGCCTCGAACTGGATCTTTTATGTTAGATACGAGAGAACACGAGGATTACCATAGTACACTCCTTGTACACACACCCAGCTCTCACAGCCTAAGATTAGTGTTACCAAAGACATTGCCCATCTGGAAAATGTACAGAGTGGGTAGGGTTAGCCCTGGGAACCTTTACCTTATTGATTAGAGCATCCACTGGGGTCATTCCCACCTAATAGGTCATGTGGAATCTCCAGGCACCCATGTCACAACACTCCTGAATCTGAGGAAGATCAGAAGAGGACTGATCCTGCTGCTTGCAACCTGAGGAGAGTCCTGGAGGATGGGACCTGCTCTCTCTAGTGTATCCAGGATAAAGAAGCGGACTCCAAGGATCATAAGGCTGACCTCCTTTTCAAGCTACAGATACACAACAAGCTACAAGAGGCCTTTTCTGCAACTGCACTGTTTGGCTACAGAGATGCTTGTGTATTATCCACTGTTTGACACAGCCGAATACAACCCTTGTGTTCCCTTTGGGTTTCCAATCTCTGTGCTAACTCCTGTTATATGTGAGTGCAGTTTTTGCTTGTTTCTTTAATACATTTGTTTATTATTACTTTACTGTTTTAAAAAACAATAATTCTCCTCAGCATTGGATTGCATTTTAGTGACTGCCATCTTGTCTTTCAACCATCGCCATTTATTCGATTTTTTGCTTGGACTATCGATTGATACTTTCACTGCTGTTACTTTAGTGGACCTAATTAATAGCCTGCGTGAGGACCCTAGGTTAATATGGTTAGCAATGTTATATATTGTTCTCGCTGTACAATTCTCCAAGAAGTGTCATCACCTTGTGCCCCTTGTTGTTATGTGGTAATTGACCTGTTTTGATGTTCTAATTGAATGCAAATGAGAAAAACGCCGTCAGAAGGCAACATATTTGATCAAGATGAACCTAGATAGTGTATCTGACCTGTGCTCCATCACGGTCAGAAACAAATTGCGCCTAGGTTTTGTTCTACTATGAACATAGAATGTCATTTCACTTTGTACTTGGTGCTATTTCAATGTAAATTTTTAAAAATGAATGTCTCAAGTTCTCATTGGATTTTTTTGTGATTTTGGTGTCATTTTGTTTATTTCGACTTAATTACGGTTTAAGTACTGTATAAATACTTTACACATTGCCTGTATGTTAAGCCTGTCTGCTCTGTGTCATAGTTGCCAGGAGGTTGAGCGGAGGTTAAGTGAAGTAGTGAGTTACCCTAACAAGGACATTGGTGACTACCCGAGGTCCTTACATATCCACCTCAACAAAAACGCCAATTTCTTACTCCTGCCCAACAGCAAAAGCATTAGCAACATCGAAGGATGATTTTAGAGCCAGATTATAATACTAACACCACCCCTTTCAAGGACTTCTGTAGGCTTCTTCCTACTCCTCAAATGCTTCAGTATGGGACACATTATGAATACAGAATATTCTTAGATGCGGCATTTCCAGCACCAGCCAACAAGTTTTGCTTTATTTGGTCTTACCATGTACACTGCCCAGAGCAATGTCGCCAGCAGTTGATGAGAGAAGAGAAGACTCTGCATAAAGATACTGTGCTTTCAGCAGACCATCTTCTGTACAAACGTTAACAAAGGTCCCTTGCAGCTTATCCAGATACACAGTCTGCAAAAAAGTATGCACCAGAAAATAAGAGTAACAAGGAAAAAGCTAAAACAAACCTAAAGTCAGCATCTCCTTTACACATCTGGCAAAACAAACACAAGTTATTGACTTATATTCAAACGCTTAGCCCACTATAAAGGTGTAACACCCGAAAAGATTCAGAAGGTTGTAATGCACCATGTTAATCAGTTAATACAGAGCCACAATATTTTACTATTAGTCATAGTAAATTGGAATACGTGCAATGATCATTATTGAAATGAAGGCCGACCTGATTTAATATTTCTCTGTTTTTCACTGTACGCACAAGGGTGGTATTCAAACACTTTACAAGATGGAGTTTGTTATTGTGGGAAAGGCACCCCATAGACAAAACAGGTGAAACTTCTGCTTGAATGAAGACAGTTGCATGTGCAACGTTGGAATGCAGGTCTCTCTTTTGAATGAGAAGAGTATCTAGAAACAATAAGGGAGGTTGCCAGTTCTAGTAATACCATGCACTCCTTCCGATGAGTAGCAAGCCGGCCATAAGGAGAAGGAATGGATGACACAAGTAAAATTGAAAAAATGTGAATACATTTGAAATAGGATGCTAAAATTTAGGTTGGTAGCCTCAGCTTGATCGACAGGAGCAGTACAAGCACAGCAACCTATCGATCATGGATGATTGGGGGTCGCTTAGGAAGCACTGTTATGGACCAATACATAGAGCATGCACTGAGAGCAATTTGTACCACCTGACATGCTACAGTCTAGCCTATCACTTCACCTTTAAGAAATAAAAAGACATTTTGAAAAGCTCAAATCTTCCCATTAAAAGTTTGACGTTTAAATGCTTTTGCTTGTTTAGTAAATAGAATATTTCATAATTTGTGTAGTTGTTTGATGTATGCTTGTTTCTGTGTTTTTGTGTATTGTTTTGAAGGTTGGAATTGGCGAAATAATATAGGTTGTGACTGCCTTCCCCATGTCATTGTGCTGGGGTCTACAGAAGTCAAAACGTTTAGAACCACTGTCCTAGAAAACATCCATCTTTACAGCAGAAGAAAATGTAAAGAAAACTACACTGTCAACCTCATCATACTCACATACGATAGAAGACAGGCTATGTGAAAGGACAGAGATTCTATGCAATGGTAGATCAAAAGTAGAAGACACTGGACAGGATCTCAGAAAAGGCTATAGTTTCTGACGTACTCAAAATCTCAGGAACTGCTAGACAGGATAGCGGAGGTCCACACTTTAGAAATAAGGACAACAAAAACCTATGGCACCACACAGACCTCTAGAAGTTAAACACTATGTACATGCATTACGAGAACACCATTACATACAGAAAACACTATGACAAAGGGACAAACAGAACATATAAGTTACTGCTTTTTGAGGAGTCAATGCACTTTTTATTTATTTTAAGGTCTCAGCCTGGCGCAAGCAGAGCATGTGCTACTCTCGCCATGCAGAGGGCTTCTTGGAATCGATACGGATTCCGAAGCAGTGTCCCAGCTCCGCCTTCAGTTTTCATTTGTGCGCGTTGTTTGGCATCACAAATTATGCCAAAGGCAGTGCAATGCTTGCACCAAAGGTATGTTAATCCCTCCTTGTTGCCACCCTGTCTCCTTTCAGCCATGCCCCCTGGGATTTGATCTTTTACTGGTGGCGTGACACTCTCTCCTTCATTAGTCGTTGTAGGCACTTTTTCCCATTAAGGAGAAAGCCTTTACGCAATGGCAACAGCTTGTTCATTATGGTGACAGCTTGTTTCGCTGGTGTTTGATGTTGCGAAGGGCAGACAAGGAGAGGTGATCCTGGGGCAGGCGGGGAGAGCTAATTACAAACACATGGGCTTCCCGGGGTGCACGCCTCGTCTCATTCAAGGGGGCTGCTTTTGCGGCGAAATGGGGCGCCGTAAGCTCACTGCACAAGTAGGGTAGCCGTTGCATTACGTTGTTTACCTGTGAAATGTTGCACATGGGTGCAGGCTTGAATAGAAAGTGATGCAAACATTGCAAAATGAAAGGGTAGGCTGGGGACCCTTTCCCGGTGATGCGCCCGGTAACGGGCACCGTGCCTGGAACAGTATATTCCAGGCAGCGCATTTTCTGGAACGCTTCCTCTACTAATCACTGCCTGAGGTTCAAATCATCCTGAACCATTCCTGTGAACAGAGAAAAGCCAGAGTGCCAGCAGTAGCTTGAGGGGCACTGCCTGGGTAGAGGAGACCCTAAAAGAGGCCACTGTACCGGACTCCCTGTCCGTACAAACCTCCATCTCATCACAGTTACAGTAGGGCTTGTTTGACCTGAGTTCCTCGGCTGTTGATAGAGACGTCTCAGTATGCTTCTTCTTAAACTGCATTTTCTTCAGATAGCGAATCGTATTTTTGCCTCAGTGACTGCATTATCAGCTTTATTTGCGAATGCGGGCATTTGTTTTTGGGCGAGTGCCTTTTGCAACAGCAGGGAGGCAGCGGTTGGAATAGGATTATTTTTGGGGAGGCCTGCAGACAGGGAACATCTCACATGGTGCGTTATCTGCCACCAATTGATCCTAGAGCTGATCCTCCTGTTTATGTTGTTCAACCATTTAACACTTCACCATCCCCTTGGCGTAGTGCACATTATAGTTTTGGGGGAAGGTGGGGAGTGGTACTTATCCGAAATCCGGGCTGCTGAAGGTGCTGGAGAACCCTTGAATGAGCGGGACGCACGGGAGTCGGTGCGGAAGGAGCAGGTAGGTCCGGGCTTTGGTCGGGGGGTGGGTGGACGCTGTGTTGTCTGTTGGTAAAGCTGTGGAGGAACACAAATGACGCGGACGAAGAAGCTTCAGGGGTATCTGCTCAGGAAAGGCAGCCGAGAGGTGGGGGGTAGGCGGGGTGAGGGGAAAGAGGTGAAGCGCCATGCCAGGCACAGGGTGAGGGGCATCGTGGAGGCGCTACCCCCTGTCAAATGGCTGATAGAAAAGGCAGATAAACATGCAGTGTATGAACATCCGGGAAATTGGTGGGTTTACCAGGCAAGGGCTTGGCAGCTAGGGGATGGGTATGGGGGTACAACAGTTCATGTGCACGCAGCTGGGTGCCAGTGGGCAGCAGTTACGTGCTTCTGGTTAGGTAGCTGTTATAGTCACGGAGAGGGGCATACATGGATTCGTAAATGGGCTCTTCTGAAGGCGAGTGACCTCTAGGCAGTAGGCGATGAGGGGTGGATAGGGTGCTTGCTGCAACAATACACTGATAATGTGGTATGACTAGGGGGTGCACAGCATGTCACGAACAGTCCGGTTCGCACACATTACAAATAATGTACATTAATTGCATGGATTTACAGGTGATCGGGGTGGGCAGGGGCCATGTGCATGCATCTATGGTAAAGATGGGGATGGCGATGGACTAGGGCTTCAGGGGTGCTCAGCTACAGATGGATTGGCATGTGCATTGGTGCACACATCACAAGCAACTGACAGGAATTGCACGAGTTTACAGGTGATGAGGGACGGGCAGAGGTCGTGCACACCTGCATATGTGAGATATAGGGCTGGGTAGTAGCTTCATGGGTGCGCAACATTTTATGACTGGGCAGGTGCATGGTTGCACTGATAACAAGCAGCGGGCAGGCTGCTTGCTACATGTGAGCAGGAGACTGACTGGGTATGCAACTCCTGCACAATGAACCGAGATGCATCTGTCTCACTTTCATTGTAGTGAATGGGGCCACATTGTTGAACATGGCTTGGGAAATTGAAAGTGGGTTGCATGTGTGCACATACATTTATTTATTAATTTATTTTAAAGGTTTTCTATAGCGCTGGCTAGACCAAGGGGTATCAGAGTGCTTTACAGGAATGTGATGAGGTACAGTATTAAAAAAAAAACACACATTTGAATAAGCCAAGACCTAATATTACAAGCATTAAAAATGCAATAGGTCTCGCCTTTCATTGAGTTAAAGCAATTTGATTTGCTATACAATACCATTAGCAAAGCAAATGGCTGTAACTTAATCAACGGCGAGACCTATTGCATTTTCAATGCTTGTTAAACACCTCTAGTTGTTCTTGAAATGTTTACTAGGGTTAGTAAATTAATTAAGGTTTTTATTATTTGGACATCATATTGATAACATACAAATATGCCTAGAAGCCCAAGATAAAGTGTGACACATTCTGGCATTCAACAATTTTTTCAAGAGCATGTTGCATTCAGAGATTTTTACTTTCTCTTTTCCAATTTAAAATATGGGGAAACCAATCCCAATAATTAGTTGCCTGCAGGAGTGTGACGTATAAGAAGCACATTTAAATATACTTGTAGGTTTCTATAAGTAATGCGTTATATTATATAAAGAGTGGAGCTGAATAAATTAAAAGACGATATATTTTGGCAATGTAAGGGAATTTAGTCATAGTAACTTTAAATTGTGAGACTCTTTCCATTTATGGCTTATCTTTGTTGGGATTCTGAATTAGCATATTTAAATGGCTGACTTCATGTTTTAACTGGCTTCTTATCTCGTATGAAATAATAGAGAGTACAAGTCATGTTTACCAGAATGGCAATCGCAGGTTGTAATTCTTATTGCTGCATTTATTCAATTTAGAAAGTGTAGGGGAGGGGGAGTGAGGGTGGGTGTAGGTGTGTCCAATCCAAACAAGCTGCAGGTACCTTAAGTATCAGACAGGCCCAACTAAGCCTTTCATCCTTTAACATTTAATACCTGAAATTTAGAGTACATCATGCATTTATAGATATGAACATCTATACAGGCGACTGATACCTTTATTTCTACATAGCTAGTTGACTAACAGATTCAAGTAAAAACAAAGAATATCAAGTCTAGCACAGTAGGAAGAAATCTGAGATTTTCCATCACCCATATGCCGGATCAAGCATATGACCACATTTCTATTGCAAATGGATGCAGGACATTTACAGTATTGATAAATCAATGATTTTGTATTTGTTTGTAAACGTGCCAAGAGTAATAGATGGTGTAACAAATTGCATATAGGGCTGTAGGGAGCTTCACAAGCATGAACTGTGTCAACATTTGCAAAAGAAGTAAATCATCTTTTTACGTACACTTTTCTCTGATGCACGAATATCTAAATTCCCATGAAGTGTTCCACGTCCAACAACTTTGCCTCCTTTAGCTCGTACATAAATGTGATGGCTCTAGAAAAGAAATCAGAGTTGGTTTAAAATCAGCAACATGCGTACTCACTTAGAAAACATACATTATATTCCTTATAATTCATCTAATTAGGTTGTAGCTAAGTGATGCTATATATGAATGAAGAAAGTAGATTAACTCATTCAAGTGTCCATTTCCGCAGTATTGCACTAGAGTGCATAACCACAACCGAATGCTCAGTGCATTGAAACATTCACGTCATGAAGAGGAAATGAAGACCATGAAAAACAAAATGGTTGAAGATAGCATAAAGCAGTGATTAAAGCCTACTATAGCGTTCCTTTAGGTTCTTAGAATAGGACAGGTGATCATAAAGAGTAAAAACATCTTTGTATTACTAAAAGCCTTGTACACAGCGATCTTAAACTAGTAGCCTGCTTCCAAAAGTACACTTTTAAAATGGTTACCCAATTTTAAATGTATTTAGGCCAGCTAGATAGTTCAATCATTTAGTGCTGACCAAGTCCAGTAAATTAAGTACCGTCAAATTGCCAACTGGGTCGTCTGTTATTTACACTTAGAAATGACAAGAGCACAACGATGAGCTTTAATATGAAAAAGTGAATATTTAAGTATCTAGTAATCACTCTGCTCACAAACTAAATCCAAATATATGAAAATTTTGCGCATGGATAAATTGTCAGTCCTTGTAAAAATTATTCTGTTAAGAGTTTACAAATAATGTTGCTGTTTATTTACCATAAAAGAAGTAAACATACTGATGTGTTAACTTGGTATTTTTATTTAAACCAGTCGAAATACCTGGCTGGAACTCAATGATGCAACACAAAAAGATGATAGACGGAATGTTAAACATTGTCAAACATTCACCCCCAGTCACAGATCTAGGTTTAATGCATCTGTATTTTGCTAGCCACGCCATTCCAGTTTGGACCCTGCCATATGCAAATCAGCCTTGCCCCTGTTCCCCATGGGAACAGTTCAGGCCAAACTGCCATGCCAGATCCTCCCTGGACTGGAAAACATTCATCCTGGGGCCGGTTTCGGGGTATCACCCCTCATCAGCCAGGCTAGCTTGAAACCAGTGGCGTAGTGAGCAGAGGACCCACGTCACCCTAAGTGGTAAGGGACCACTTAGGGTGAAAATGCAACACAAAAAGATGAAGGACGGAATGTTGAACATTGTCAAACATTCACTCCCAGTCACAAATCTTGGTTTAATCCATAATTATTTTGCTCGCCACACCATTCCAGTCAATGATTCACTTCATAGGTTTGATGAAGAGCAAACATTTATCTGCCCATCCCCTATGAATTGACTAATTGTTGGACTTTGCTCTCTCTGCTGGGTCACCCCAAATGTTTTCCTTACTTTGCTGAACCAATTTATGTTGGCTTTTAAGACTCTGAACACTTTTTCCTTGCTAACCATTGCCAAAGTGCTATGTAATCTGGGATTGTAAATTAAATGCTACTAGTGGGTAGCAGCACTCTTTGGCCATCCACTAAAGAAGCCTTTTAAAATATGTCTCAGGCCAGCCACTGCAGCCCATAGCACAATATTAAACTGCCAAAATAAACCTTTTGCCAGGCCAAACACTCCTTTTCAATGCTTATAAATTACCATAAAGTAGGCACTAAAGGTCCTAGAGCAGGGTGCATGGTATTTAAAAAGTAGCACACGTGGGATTACATTTTAAATGCCCTGGTAACAAAAAACTCCTAAATTAGTTTTTCACTGCTTTATGCCTCTCTCTCTCCCATAGACTAACACTGGGTTATCTTATAACACTTAAGTGCTAACTTCAGTTTGGGACCAGATAGAGATATGCTGTTTACACTCAAATTAATTGCAATTTAAGATTTTCTTTAGTGGTAAAGTCAGAATTTAAGTTACTATTCGGAAAATGCAATTTTTAGAAAGTTGGCATAGTTCTACCCTAAACCAAATGTGCCTTTTTGCCAGTGCACTTGGTCACATGACTGAGTGGCTCTACTGTAGTGGGTTGTGTGTTGCTTCCAGACATGGGAACAAAGAAGGCCTAGGTGTGAGGAGGGTCTTCCTGACAGGATGGTCGGGAGGCACTGAACCCTGCACTGATTACACTTCAAAGGGCTCTGCCAGTACCCTACTCGAAGGAACTTGACACCAGCGGTGCCCTTGCATTTGTCACCCTAGACACTTTGGAGCCAGGATAAGAGGAAGACTGACCAGAACCAGTATTGAGGATAGGTCAGGCATTTCAGGGTACCAGGTATAAAGGTGGGACCACCTCTCATCAGAACACTCCTGGACCAGTAGAATATTCAGAAGAAGGACTGTCTTGCAGTCTGTAGAAGAAAGATTGGACCTGCTTGCCTTGAACCCAGGTTCTCCACAGTGATTCCAAGGTTCAGCTGGCTGACCACCTGTTTGAGCTGCAGGGACAAAACAAGCTTCCAGAGGCCTCCTTTCAGCTGCCCACCTGACCAGCACCAACTAGACCTGTCTGAGTCTTGCTGCTAGAATCTTCTGCAGTGAGTCCTGATCCCTAAGAGGTGGCCCCAGGTCCTGTACCCTTGGCTGACATCAGTGTGAACTCCTCCTGAAGAAAAAGGGGATGATACTGAGGTTTCCAGCGCATCGTCTCTGCCAAGTTACCATTCTGCGCCAAGAATCAACCACCAGCAATGACTGCCAATGCGAACCTTCAGCAGCACTGGCTCTTTGCGCTGAAAGCAACCACCTGAAAACAACAGGCAATGCTCGACCTGCCCTTCGCGCCGACAGCCCGTGATGATCGCCATTGCAAAGCTCCAAAATGTCCATCTCTTCATGCTACAGCAATGACTGTCTGCGATGCCTGAACTGCTCCTCATGCCACAGCATCCTCCTCAAGGCTCCTGCTAATGGAAACAGCACTTTTTGGGCAGAACTCGAGACGGTAACTCATCAGCAGGACTAACGGGTACTTCTATCCAACCCTCACTCCATCACAGTCATCTTGAACAAATGATTTTCCCCAGGTCCAGTATAACCATATAACTGTTAGTTGCAGTTTGTGCTTCTTGGCGCTATTTTTACCTAAAACTTTGAAAACTCATATCTGCGGTTCTACTGATTGGATTTTTGTTGTTTTAATATAATTTTATTGATTCAAAATTACTCTTTTTTCCTAAATTGGTTAGGAATCTTTCCTTTGATGCGTTTTAACTTTACTACTGTTTAAGTGCTACATAAATACTTTACACATTGCCTCTAAATTAACCCTGACTGTTTTATGCCACGCAACCAAAAGGTTAAGCACAGATTTATTTAGTAACTTTTGTGGTTCACCCTGACCAGGATTGTGTTTATTATTTGAGTGGGGTTTCCACCCCAATCATCGAATATCCCAATTTATTACACTGATGGTACAATTAAAGAATATGTTCAATGAGACCATGACACTGAAATCCAATTAGATGAGTAAGTCAATTCTGGAAAATAGGATTATATCAGTTGGCGCTAGTAGCTTTAGCAGCCTATGCCCTCCTCTTCCTGAACTTTTTCCAATCATTTTGAGATTCAGCACAGTGTTTCTACTTTATTCTACTGAAAGTTGTGCGATATCTCGAATCCACCTACTGAGTTTCTGTTAAATAAGGAGTTTCAATCACCACGCGATGGTTATTGACCGATGGGAGGATATTAAAGGGGCTACCTGGTGCTTTTCACATTATTTAATTTTTTTGGAAGGGGTCATTTACTAATGAAGCAGCAGTGTCATTTGAAATTTAAGTCCCAATCAACCACAGGAGTACACTTCTAAAGCCTATGATCTCAGGAAGAGCACTGTGACAGGGCAACCACGGGGGCAGATCCACAACACCCCGGGGGCACCACCAGGAACAAACTCCCCATCTTCCGGAAGCCCAGCCCTCGGTCAGGGCAGACGCAGAAAAAAGGAAGACACAGAACCAGTGGTGTTCTGCGGCGTGGTGGAGAAGGACGGAGTAGTCGGCTCTGAGGAGAACAACTGCGGCGCGGACTTCGAGAGCACCGGAAGGCGTGAAGACCCCAAGGCGGATGAGGAGAGCGGAGACGAGGCGGCGCAAGAGGCTTCGACCCGGGGCGGCAATGAGCTCCAGGGAAACACCCCTCGGGAAGGCTTGGAGGATGATGCAGCCGTTGACCCCCTTGCTGAGTCACGGTACAAGGAAAGTGCCAAAAGGGACAGGGTGGGTCTGGCAAAGCTCGGCGGTTCACCGGGTGGTCTTCCTGAGATATTGAGGAGCGGGACCTTAGAGCAACAATATTCAGGCGGTAAAGCGGCAATTGTATCGGGCGGTAAGGAGGCCTCGGGTAGAAGATAGCACTTTTTTTTTTTTTTTGGAAAACCTTTATTGGTACTTCAACCAGTTACAAATATGGGCCTACAACCACCAGGGCCGGCCGCTAATCAGTTTCATCACAGTAAGTCAGTTAGAACACGACTCAGCAGCCCGGGAGGCGAATGTACCACAAATTCAATTAAGACTGGCTATTAAGCATACCATGCGAATGACAGGATTCTAAAGGCTCCATTTTACAATATAAAAATAGAAGGATCAGGTGCCATACAATATCACAGAGTCGCATAAAGGGCGGGCAAAATAGTAGGATTTCCACAGTTAGATCGATCTCATTTAAGACAGTGGCGCGAAGGCATACAATTCAGGATAAACAAGCATACAATCACAGTTCGCACCAGTTAAGCGCCCGCCCAATGATACTGAAATACCGTGAAAAGTATTGGCACAGATAAGAAAAATCGATAATTGACACAAGAGTGGACCCACTACGCTGACCCGAAAAAGGAAGAAGCACAAGAAAAGGCAAAAGGAAGGATACGAAAGAGAAAAAGGGCCATAGAAACAATAAAGGAAAAACAAAAATTGTATCACAGGATGGCCGCAGCTCCCATTGTGAATATTCTGTAGAGTTGAGAGAAGGTACCTCAGCCTATTGCTTGCTCCTGGGATGACTTTCACATCTATTCAAGGCTGAGCATAGACTGGGAGCTGTCAAAAGCTTATTCTAATTAGCCCTGGGAGAGTTCAGGCAGGTAAAGGGTAACTTTATAAAAGTTACTTTTTCATAATGTTTTTTAAAAATTGTCTTTTAATCACTATTAAAAATAGTTGTTTGGGGTAGGAACTACGCTAGCAAGCAAGATGGTCGCATAAGCTCCGGGCTCCGCCGACCTCCGCCAGCAGCTCGTATATCCTGCAAGTTATCCTGATTTCACACTGGTCTCCCGTATGTATGAGGAGTAACTGACTCTGAAGGCGAAATCCCGAACTTTTTATCATACCGGGTGACAGAGATACGCCGTCTTTCATTCTCGGCCTACACCGGAGCTGAAGCCGGGGCCTCGATTTCCAACCCATCCGGGCTGGAATTGAACAACATCGGCTGTGAACCTTGGGCTTTGTCCGGTCTCCCGAACGGAGATATAATCTTCCTGTTTTTAACGGCGATTTCGTATCCTGCCTGCAACACACACGCTACGGCGTGACACATCGTTTGCTGCGGCCCCGTGTCCGACGCCCGGAGACACAAAGCTTGTCGGGGGGTGTGGACGGGAGCCCTGATCAGCGGCGAAGGAGTAACATCGTGAGGTGAGAGCGCCTGTTGTTGGTGTCCGCTCCAGATTTGCCTGCTACCCCGGAGAAGCCGGCCTCCGGGGTTTGCATCCTGATCTGTTGCTTGCGAGAGGAGATGGAGGGGGCAAAAGACACGCCACCGCTGCACGCTGTAATGGCGGCCATTAGAGCGCTCCACTCACAGATCATCGTCAACTACCAGGCACTGTCGGTAACAATGGACGATCTTTGCCGGAGACCGGACAGCGGCTTTTTGCCATCATCGCAGCCAGCGGTGCCACCAACGGAACATCGTATATCCAACTTCGAGGTCCCTGTGCAGAAGCCGGATCCCTTTGGCGCTGCGGATTCCTATAAGACAGATCACGCGCCCGTGAACGTTGTCAGCGTCCCTTGCCTGAGCCCTATCTCGCCGAATATCACTATGGACAACCTTGACTGCCTTAACAAGATCACCTGTGACTATTGGAGAGTTTTATCATCCTGCCACGCTTTTTCTCGCTTGCTTTGTGTATATCGTGAACTTTTATCCTTTACTTGGCTTGTTCGTACTGACTTGAATTTTCATGAAAGCGTTACCGCTCTCCCTGTTGCTGTGGCCTGGGTTAGAAGTGCTCCAGTGAACATTCGTACTGGCCAGGGTTAACTTGTGGGGCTTTTCAGGATACGGGACATAATTTAATCTGCTGCTGGGATTGTGACCTGTGAACTGCGGGAGTCGGGTGGTATGTTTGGTACTTCCCCGGATTGATTGTGTATTTCGCTGCATTTTATTTTGAACTGGTTTCCAGGGGGTCACATCTGGTGGGGGGTAGGGGAGTCCGGGAGTGTGTTTTTTGTTTCTCCTACTCCGCTGCTTTCTTCTTTTAGGGACGTTTCTGGGCCACAGGCACGCTGCTAGTGGGTTAGGCCGTAGCCATTGCAGGGGTGCAGGGTGGTGGGGGGGTTTGTTATTTTGCCTTTGTTTTGTTCTATGGCCCCTTTTTTCTTCTCTCTTTCGGGTATTCCTCTGGGCGACAGGCACGCTGCTAGTGGGATAGGCCGTAGCCATTGCAGGGGCGCAGGGTGGGGGGTGCGAGGGGGGTTTGTTATTTTGCCTTTGTTGTGTTCTATGGCCCCTTTTCTTTTTCTTTTTTCTCGCAGGGTCCGGTAGCGATAACTTTCGGTTTCATCCTGAAGTATATGAGTGGGCGGGGTCAGGGGTGGGTGGCTGTGATGATAGAAAGGTAGCTTTGTTCTTTACCCTTAGTGAACTTACTGGCGCTTGCATTTTCACTGTTGGTCTATTTTGATCCACGACTACTTTTAACACCTACCCACATTTTTATACCTCCGAGTGTGTAGCTCCGGATATCATGTATCTTCTTCTTTATCTTGTTCTTGGAGGGGGGGGGGGGGGGGTTAAATATAAAATGAAAACTTATTCATATCCTTGATTCGAAATGTTTTCAATACATCGTTTATCCTTTACCGCTGCCGGACCCATGGGTTGTCGGCTGAAGAGCTGTGTTATTGGCATTACTGATCCGTGTTGCATACATGTGGTACCGGCCCCTGTCGTTGCAGGGCTACTTTTGTATCTTGTGTTGAACGATATAATAAAGGTTTAAAAAAAAAATAGTTGTTTAATTTGGATTCTAGCTGGTCGAATTCCTGAGATATAATATTAGTATATTAATCCTAACTCTGGTTTTCTAATAAATGACAATCAGGACTGCCACATTGTAAATTACTTTTAGAGCCTTGTCAAAGGAGGGACATGGTAACTTTACTTTTCTACATGTTCCACTTTTAAATGCAATGCACCCTGCCTTGTTGGCTACAGAGCCTGCAAGGGGTACCTACTCATTCTAAAAGGGTGTTTTCTACTTTGTCAAAAAGGGCTATTTTTACAGATCACAATGCATCAATTGGGCTACACAGTGTAGGCCTATTGCCATGTTTGCACTGCCACTGTAAAGGATGGCAGCATCAGGATACACTCATGGGTGATAGTGCACTTTACAAATACATAACACAATAGGTGCTACAGTCCAAAAGTGGCACTTAACTTCCAGACCCTGAGTGCAGTGTTTATACAATATACTAGTGACTTATGGACAAGTTCAATGTAGCAATCAGCAGTAAGCCAATGTAACCATGGTTAAAGGGGAGCACATTCACTTTACCACTGGTTAGCAGGATTAAAGTACACAGTATTCAGATAGAGGCAACAGAAATCTAGGGTCCAGCAATTGGTGAAAAATCTGGGGAGACCATGCAGAAAAGGTGAATTTCTTACAATGCCCATCGTATTGGTGGGAGCTTGTGTCTTGAGGAAGCTAGCCACTGGCCTGCTGAGGAAATCTGCCAACTTTAGTGTGAGCATGGCATCATCGGGGGGGCCTGAGGCCCATTCCATTCCCACCAGCTTGAAATTACTAATATGATCTCCAAAATAACCCTTTCTAGTGTCTTTCCTTCTCAGCTCATCCTAAACCTCATTTTACTACTAGGATTTTCCCTATCCATTTCTAGAGACTCTTCTTTCCTCCATGTTTCCTTTTACTCGTTCCAAACTTCATCTTACCACTATGATCTCCCAAATGACCCTTTCTAGCCAACAGGCGTCACACCTATGCAAGATCTATTGGCATTGTCAATAATTGTTTGGACATGTTGCACAGCAGTGTGGGCTTCTGGACAACACAGCTTAAAGTCAAGAAAAAAGCACTCCAACTCGACCAGCGTCTATGTCATTGTACTTTTTTCTCTTTAAGCATCGGAGATGCGGGCGAGGAGGGAGAAGCAATGGACCATGGGAGGATGGCATGGGGAGAGCAAGAGCTGCAGAGGAGGGAGGAGGAAGAAGCAACAACAGATAGGGAGAAGGGCAGAGACTGTACAGTTCTGTTCACTCTTGTAGAGTGCATGTCAAAAATGTTTTTTAAAGTACCTGGAGGAGCGCGAGGGCAGTGGAAGGACACTGTCTGCCAAAGAAGCTGTGCTAGGTCAAAGCTCCAAGGAAAGCCCAGAAGTCCCAGGGGAAAGCATAAGGAGATGAGCAGGGGGAGGAAGCAGGCAGCGTGACCAATAGGAAGCACAGAATAGAGAGGGACGAGGAAACCAACCAATGTTAAATACCGGTCAGTAATGTGCAAGCTCTAACCCCATTTTAATATAAAAAAATGTTTACAAAAAAGGTAGCCGACAGCTTGATGAAACCGAAAAAGAAGACCATTAAAACTAGCACTGTAAGAGCCGTAGAAAAATCTCAGGAAGGACAGGCAAATGCTCAGCAAGCAGCACTAAATGAAACTGCTGCCAACAGCATCTTATATTAAAGAAATAGACAACAAATGGGGTGTAGATAATAAAAACGCATCTGTGAGACATTAGAAAAATAACGCACAATATCTGCAAAGAAAGAGGAAATGATTCCGAAGAACTCTGGCTAAAACCCCCTGTGAGAATAATTAAGAAATCTGATAGGAGGTGAAAAAAGCACCCAGAAAGCATAATGATTCTCCATGCAGAAAACAAAAGGGCCATGGAGAAGCCAAAAAGCATAATTCCGAAGAAAATGATTAGGTCTTAGTAAGAGAGAGCTGGACTTACACATGATCTTCACTTTCCCAAAAAGACTGCCATTTTCTTGTAAATAAAACACATGCTAAAGGTATTGGGAAAAGTGGTGATGGCTTGGCTAAGGACAATTAACGTAGAGCAGGGACTGGCCAACAGCACAGTCCCTCATGGAGCATGATTACAATAATGGCTTCCAGATTCAGGCACTCTGCTAAATACTTGACATGAATGCTGATTAAATTAGTCAGAACTGATCTTTGCTTCACTTGACCTTACTACTTTTGGGTACTTGGTACTTTTATGCTGACACTGCAAGGATGCAATACATGTCTAGCCTTGGGTATTCCTCCCAGAGATGTTCAGATAAACATGTGGACAACACCTTCCTACATTCCACACTGATTAGGGAAAGCCTCACAAACTCTTTCAAATACTCCATTAAGTAATCTCTCCATTGCATTAACTCAGAACATCCACAGATTGAAGCACTAGGCAGGGTCCCGCTTGCCACGGGTGCCACACTGCGAGGGGATACCACACTTCCATCATGGCATTCCTTGTACACACAGTGAGGTACTTCAAGGCCTCCGTATCTATGTCTAGGTCCATCAACCCTTGAAATAATGGTTCCTTCTGTTCTAGGAAAGATGCCCAGTGTCCCCAGCAAATGTGCAAGGTAAGGAGGTTGCCCAGTATAAGAATAGCACCTTGCAATCAACTGAAAAAAACTAACAAGTCTTCTAATTAGCTTCCATATTTAATATCAAACTGAGAATTCATTACACACACTGTGTGGTCTGTTGTCTGTCAGGTGGCTCACTCAAAAGTATAGCGGCATTAAGTATGGGACCCACGAGCAATCAAGGGCAAGAAAACTTTAGTAACTGTGAGCAAAGTAAAATGCCCCAAAATAATGTTAAAGTAATTACTGAAAAGTCAATTTTGATGTTTTCTTTGGGGCACATTGAACAATCTTTGAACAGCAATTATATTAAGGTTTCTTTTCAGCAATTTCTCTGCAAGACAAGTGTTGCACAGAAAGCAAGTTAATACCTAAAATGACGATTTTTCTAAATCTTCCCAAGTGTAGGTCAAGAGAAATCAATAACTCCATAGTATTGCACTACAACTCCGCTTTTAGCCCCCAACAACCTATTGAAACCTGCTTCTAAAATGGTAAAATAATCAACATACGTAAAATATGAGGGGCACACGGAGGTCTATCAATCTCACTAAACAGGGCCCGAGTTGTTAGAGATGATTTAATCGCACTCTACAATTACCATGAATGCTACTTTAAAATGCAGAAACTTCCTCCATCTATTAAGGTTATTTTCTTCAAAACATGGCCATAAACCGAGGCAGATGCATTTTGTACACACCGAAACCATGCAGTCATGTCGACAAAAACATTCAACAGTCTGTAACATAATCAATAGGAAATAATTTGAGACAGTGGAAAAATGATGAAAAGATTGAGCAATATGCAAAGTGGAACGGCGGTGGAAAGGGAAAGGAATTCCTTCCCATTTCAGATCTTTAAAAGATTAGGTTTAAATTGATGATTTTTTTAAATTTTTAATACAAAAGTGAAATGCCTGCTTACAAAGGTTATTAATCATGCGCCTATTATTCATACACACAGAAAGATGTCAATGTACACCATATAATCTTCTTTATTTCTGTTGGTATTTACGCGGTTTCAGAAGGCAATGTCTGCAAATGTGTTTCCTCTTATTTTCTAGAAATACTTATTTCATGTGTGTTCATACCCTTCTTAAAACCGTCTGTTTTTTGCCTTTGTTCAATTTCATGGAGTGGTTTTCCACTGATGTATGAAGACACCCTTTGATTTTTTTTCCTTAACTGTAAATGTCATTTTAAAGCCTAAATTATTTATTAATCGTTGTTCAGTTGTAACAGTTCGAAGGTTTAAGTAATGCTGGCCATAGGAAGCCATACAATTTTATTTTTAAAGCGTGCCATGCACCTGTAATATCCATTACAGTATTTGATGAGAGTTGTATGCAAAATAGTTTAAAGTTTATTGATTTTCGATTAGTTCAAAATGATTACATCTCGACTCGATTAATTAAAATCATTACATCTCGACACATTGAAATGTTTTAAAATATTGATAAAACACTGTTGTGAGAAGGTAAGGAAAAAGCTATCAAGTGTGAAGTCCCCTTTCGGAGCCACAAATGTTCCATCCCAAAAAGTCCGACACAGTCATTCACCTTAGCCTCACAAAGAAGTGAACCGCTAATTAAAAGTGCTCTGTGCTAGAGTGGATGCGACCACAGGAGATAAAGTGCTCTTGGAAATAAACAACGACCAATATAAAAACAATCAAAAGCATTTAAAAATGGTTATAGCTAGTCTGTAACCAGGACATTATCTTCATTCTGATTCATCAGTTAAGACACCCACTGGTCAAGAATGCTCCCAAGGGTCAAGGTGCTCCGTGCAAAAATGGGTAGCAAGGTAAAAGTAATCAAACATATTCAATTACAAAGCACCGCTTACATAAATTTAAGAAAACACCAGGATAGCCAACATGATTCTCCTTTTAAGCAAGTTAGGACAGCTGTTTAACCTGTCCTCACATTGAAAGTTCAAAATATCGGCAGAAAGCCAGTGGCCCCTCTGTGGTTTTAGGGCTTAGCAGATCACATGTATTAAGGACTCTTCTGTTTGGTCACACCACCTGAATGGCATCACCTTCACCATCCTTGCGACTATACCAATAGCACCATATGGGAATAAGTTCAAAGTTCATTCTTATAAATGTACAATCCGCCTTTTTTGGGAGGGGCAGATTCATATATTCAGGTAGGGTAACCGGAGTGTAGAGATTCACAGCCCAGCTGTCATGGAATTGGGCTCTCAAGGCCTAATCCCATGAAGTTCTCTTTTCTGCTTTCATTAATAACTTTGCTATCGTTCTCCGTGTTAAGAGGTTATTTATAAGATCTTCTGCACTCAGGGCCTTAATAGAGATTGCAAAAAAATGCCCCACGCTGAGCCAGGCTCCTGGAATTTCACCCAGAGGTGTTTCATTGAGCCAATTGGTGCCATTTTCAAATGTTGACAGTAGGAAACAAACGTGGCCCGCAAACCCAAATTCTGCTTTGTTAATCCAGTCTTATTTGTGGTTGGCTAGTGCAGGCTGGGAGTGCAAATCCATTATTTGTCAAGCCACTCATGGAGATGATCCTTAAACACCATTGGTTATTGTGGGCATCATCTTTGCTGCCACCACAGTCAGCAGTACATTTGTATTGTGGCATACAAGATTTCTATTGAGTTGGCTCATCCTGCATATCAGGGGTTTCAAAATAAATCTTAGTCAGAAAGCAATTTATAACTGCATGACAAGGAAAGTTGTGATTTAAGAATATTAGAAGTGCCGTACCTTTACTGATTGAAGAACACTGTCCCCCTTCTCAGTTTCAATCTTGCAGTTGTCACATTCAACTTTTTGAATTTTCACACTGCCAGTACCAAATGTCTTAATGTCAAGATCTAGAACGTAAAAAAGAAAAATCCCATTTATTTACAGCATCGGTTTTCAATTATTTTGTGGATTCAGGTTCATGAAAAGTGCCAGAATGAATTTGTACGGCCAAGGCCCCAATCTAGCTACACCAGAGTCTAAATTGCAAATAAACTTCCCATCAGTAGCTAAAAATGAACCTCGTCCTCTTTATGATCAAAGTTTCTGCAAGTAGATAATTCATAGTTCACCTTTAAAAGTCTGTTCACCCTTGGTACAGCAACATAAATGAGCTTACAAACGTGTGTAAAGTTGCAGTGGAAATGCAAAGAGCATTTCAGGGAAAGACTTTCCAGCACATAGAATCCTACACCATCCAGGTGGTAACTCCAACCGGTGTCAATGTTCCTTGTCTGGTAGATTTAGGTTCCATTCACAGGAACAGAGTCAAACTATATCCTGCTCGGGGAAACGTAAGAGACAATGTAGCCGCATAGCAATACACAATAAAAGGAGTATACTCCTTGTAAAATACACCACTTATCGGGTCATAGCTTAATTGATTAGTTAGCATATGCGTGATAGTTTATAAATATTGTTGGGCTCTGGAGTCACTTTTTTTTAGTTTCTTGTAAAGCGCATGTTACCTCCAGGCGAACTGTGTCACTGCTGACAAATTTAATAATAAAATAAGCTAATGCAAATCTAACAGGCTTTCAATTCAGCAAAAAAGCAAGACCAAGAGCTTTCTAAAAAGAAATGTTCCGTATTCTGCACAGCTGTAGAAGCTGGGCATTTCAGCGTAAGGGTCGTAGACGCCGTAAAAATAGCTTGACTAGTGTCACCTGTAACAGCTTGAAAGGGTAACAGGTTTGTGAACATTATGTTCCTCCTCCTTCCCTATGTAGCTGTCAGCCATCTCTTTTTTTAAACAAAAAAAATAATGTTCTTTATAAAGTTTCCAGCAAAAAAGGGAAAAAAGTACAAATTATGTGAAACTCCAGTATTTTGTAAATGCAGCGATCATTCATTGCTTGCTAAGTGAAATACAAGTGCTACAACTAATTATAAATATAATAAACTAGATAAATGTCTCACTGCCTCTAACAAGCAGACGTCGTCTGCCATCTCTGTACATATGTTCTTTACACATATTATTTGGTATCATTATAGAAGACAACCCCGGTGCATGTATGTTAGTTTGGGGTTACATGTAGAAGAAATTCTTACAGTAAAGCATTGTTGTACGTAGGAGAGTTAGAGATCAAACCATTTCAAATCTTCCAAAGGTATACCACAAACCACAAAGACGATATGGTTTTAATAAGTAACCAGTCACACTGTCGCCTATAATTTGTATCCTGTGGGCGAGAATGGTCAGCAAGCTGTAGCTGCAAGGAGGATTAAGTGTACTGTATTGATATCTTCCAATTAACATTAGGTGCAAATTAATCGTATGTATTCTGGGTTGCTTTATCTATGACAACGTGTGATTGCCACCAATGATTGATGCATATTATCATGAGCTTGGACCATTTGGCACAGAAGTCGTACATGTGTGGCTATATGGGCTGATTAATGAGAGTATGCTTATTTGAGAAATTATTGATTTTCCCCCTGAATCCTTGCGAGTTACTAGAGCCCCCCCCCCGGCCAGACCATGACACCACAGCAACCCTTAGCTAGGATGAGTAATAGTGGTGTGGGATTTTTCACCTTCTTCGCACTGATCACGAGTGAAAAGAATTTTTACTGTGCAGTTTCACCATGTGTCACAAGCAACTAGCAACAAACTGTGCTGATAATAGGCCACAGTGCATGTTTTTTAATACTTACACAGTCTAACACTAGACTCACATATAATATTGTGCTATAGTATTTTTACATGCAGTAATATTTATTTTCGAGGGACAAAATTCATTTTTCCACATCCGTCTTCGCATTTTCTTTTTTATCACACCCATACATCAAGGTATTTATACTTCATGATCTGAATCTTGGCATTATTAGTATTTTCTTTATCAGAAAATACTAATAATGCTGCGGTAGCTCCCGCACTGTTAATATCATCTTATCAGGATGGGATGAGGTTGTCTAGGGTGAAGCATGCCACAATTGTGTGGACAAGCCTTCCATCGTTTTTTGGGGATTTTGCAAGAGGATCTTCCTGTGACATTTGAGGAGGCACGCGATGCCCGCAATTTTTAACACATCTGCTGCAATAAAACTTAATGTTTGTTTTGTGTTTCCCCACCCATCACTTTTGCTGCCCGCCTGCCAGAGTTTAGGATGAATCACTGTCTGAGCTTGGCAGACAGCAGCAGAGAAGCATCCCCCCCACTCCTCCCTTCTGCAGGAATTGTTTGGGATCGAGAACAAGGTCTTCAGTGGGTCTCTTCGAGACACAGCTGGAACTCCTGGCATTGCCTTTCTAAGAAGCCTAACCCGATGACCGGGATAAGCAGCTTAGATAAAACAAAACATTTTTTGGCTTCATTTTCTATGCATCATATTTAGGCAAACATGGTCAACAGATGATCACACGTTGTTTCCTGAAGGATGTTCTGCTTTGAACAAGGTTTGTCACCCCAGAGATAAAATATATTTACTTTTCTATCTAATTGTGTCCACCCTGTGACCAGCTAATGGGAGTAAGTCTTTACAAATATGCTTCTAATGTATCATAGGTGTGTAGATGTATGGAACACGTGATAAATTTTTGTATTGAAGAATAATTGTGTGCGCAGGTGACAGTTGATGACTTGTGTACTTGTTGTGTTCAGTACTTGCCTCACCACTTTTTTGGTTCTGCAGAAAAAAATCCATCAGAGCAAAAATTCTACATAGTAGGTACTAAGTATTGTAAGGAGCCTTGAGTTATTAGACAGAATCTTTCCAGCATGACAATTTCTGCATAACATCGAAGACTGTGTCCACCAGATGCTAACCTATGTACATGTGTTTCTATTGCTTCAGAAAGTGGGCTATCTGAAAGGTTTTCACCACAATACAAAGGCTACAGGTAGTATAAATCTTTAGCACTTTCAGTCCTTGGTTATCTTAAGCGATTAGTGTATTTTTTGACAAGTGCAGCATAAAGTGTACACTATACTTAGTAGATAAGTTTTAATATGCTGTGGGGTATTTCTCATGAGAGTTTCACTGTCTGCAAACAGTGTGGTACAAGGCCCCCGTCGGCTCTCCGCATATAGCATGGGAGGTGCTATTAATCCTGCTCCCTGCAGGCAGGAGCAATATTTTAAATCTGCATCACAGTGGGCCGGGAACCAGGGCAAAGCCCGCTACCAGCGGGCGGAAGCACTGTGATGCTCCTGCCCACTGGGAGCAGACTTAGTGTTTACTTCCGCTGGGCAGGAGTTTTGAAAATGCTCCTTCAAAGTGAGAGCAAACACAGGTTTCCCTGTCTACAACTCTGCGGGCGTGGAAACTGCTATGTCCCGGGGGTAGGCGCCCACGGACATAGCATCTGATAAGTCTCGGGGGATGGGGTCATTAATGGCTCTGGGGCTGTGTGGCCTGGCCCCCCTCTCCCCTTTTTGAAAATGTTCGGTCCCGGGGGTTGGGCACACCAGGGCGTCTCGAACCTGGAGGAGCAGGGTTGCGTGTCCCTCCCACTCCCTGTACATAATATGTTCAGCTCTGGCCCGGGGGTGGGCTCCCAAGGGCCTCTGATGGCTTGGGGAGAAGGGCCGGGCACCCCTTCTCCTCATAAACATTTTTTCAGTCCCAGGGGTTGGCTCCCCAGGGTTTCTGGAGGCTCGGGATGGGGTCATATAGCCCCCTTCCTTTTTATAAATTCAGCCCCAAAGTGGGTTAGTAAATAAATGCGACCCAGCTGCCATTTTTTCCCAGAACCCGCAAGAGTCTTGTGGGGTTACAGCATTTGTTGCCTTTTTTCGGCCCGGGGGTAGGGGGAGGTTCCCTCTGGGTTCCTCCATGGGGCCTAGGGGGTATGGGCATTGTTTCTAATATTTTATAACTACAGGACAGGGAACTAAGTTCCAGTTGCTGTCAGCCAATCACAGAGCTTTTTGTTGCAGGAGTCTGACTCTCACAAGAGCAAGATGGCTCAAGTGTAATAAAAGCTCCCTGGGCCAATCAAAATGCTCTACTTTTAAACTGGCGCTCCTGAGTCTCTTGCAGACCCAACTATCTAAATATACAATAATTTTTTACCATACATTTCTCAAAAACTACTGAACGGATTTACACCAAAAAGCACAATATGTGGTCCAAGATCTACCTTCCTTCCAAATTTGGAACAATTCCGTTCGTACGTTTTTGCAAATCAAAAAACGCTCTTTGGAAAGAGCATTCCCACAGGCCTAAAGATACACTGGGGAGCATTTATGTATCTTCTGGCAAGATGCCTAATAGTTTAAACTTCCAAATCTATGGAAAAACTATGCAAAACTAATGAACAGCAACAAAATAAAATGGAACACAAATGCACAATACTGTGCCACAAAATTACACATATTTTGCCTTAAAACTTCCTTTCTATTTCACAATATCCTGGATGATCTGCATATATTCTGCCTAACATAGGTTACCTGAACATTAAATAAGCAACTGTTTAGGGTTGTCATGTCACATTACAAATGCAGAAAGGGTTCATAACCTGATGTTAGTTATGATGTTGGCTTCTTCTTTGGGACCTTCTCACATAACCAGACCTAAACAGATGACCAGGTGTTGTACACGGAAAGGCCAATGGTAAGCTTACTACTAAAAACAAACAGGCTTACAGCCTGCTCATTGCTTAACAGTGGTTAGCTTTATTGTCACTCAATCGCTTCCTTCCTACTCAACAACTTTCCTTTTCCCAGCTTGTCCATCTTGTGTCTGTATCTTACTTGGAGGATATCCTCTTTACCATATCTCTGAATGGCTGGCCTCTATCCTTCCACTAGTCACTTTTATGAAACACATTTTTTCTTTTCCCTTAGGCACTCCATAAGAGCGCATGTGTTTTCCAGCTCTTTCCCTTGTGGGCTTCAAACTAAACGCTTCATGCTGCTTTCTCTTTTGTCATGCAAACTCTCTTATTTCTCCCCCGACAAACTCACTCCCTGCGTTCAGTGTTCTTACTCGTGTGCTTCCTTCCTGTACCTGTATCACTCTTCCTCGTGTTCTGCTTTTCCCCTCCCCTGACCGACCGCTCCTTAGTTGTCTTTTTCTTATCTGGACATTTTAATTGACAGAAGGGTAAGCTGGAAGCCGCAGGTAGACTGCCTAGCTGTTAGGCATGCCCAACTCACGGGGTGTTTGCTGAAGGAGCCCAGCCAGTCTCATACCAAACCTGTAGCACCAGCACTCCAGCTCTACAACTCCAAAATTAGTGCCTCGCTACTTTATGGGGCTGAGTTGTGGGGTTATGTGAACTTGGACTGTCTAGCCATGGCTCAGAACAAATTCCTACGATCTATAATTGGTCTCCCTCAATCTACCCCTTTAGTACCCCTGTTTTTGGATTTAGGGTGTCATTCAATCAGGGATGTGCCACACTACAGGTTGTTTGCCTATTAGAGAAGGCCTTGGGTGACCCCAGAACTCACACATTATGCCCTGGCTTTGGTGGAAGTCAGGGATTTGGACGTAAACAGGAAATTGGTGTGGTTCAGGAGTGTTAAAATTACACTATCAGACATGGGGTTGAGCCATTTGTGGACCTCCCCGGCTGATCTTGTTGTCAATGTTGACAAGACCACGTACATGGTCCTGACGAACTCCCCAAAGGCTATTGGTGTCGTCCGAATGAACAAGGGAATTCTGGAACAAACTGAGACTTTTTCGTATCTGGGCATTTTAATTGACAGAAGGGTAAGCTGGAAGCCGCAGATAGACTGCCTAGCTGTTAGGCATGCCCAACTCACGGGGGATTTGCTGAAGGAGCACAGCCAGTCTCATACAAAACCTGTAGCACCAGCACTCCAGCTCTACAACTCCAAAATTAGTGCCTCGCTACTTTATGGGGCTGAGTTGTGGGGTTATGTGAACTTGGACTGTCTAGCCATGGCTTAGAACAAATTCCTACGATCTATAATTGGTCTCCCCCAATCTACCCCTTTAGTACCCCTGTTTTTGGATTTAGGGTGTCATTCAATCAGGGATGTGGCACACTACAGGTTGTTTGCCTATTGGAGAAGGCTTTGGGTGACCCCAGAACTCTCACATTATGCCCTGGCTTTGGTGGAAGTCAGGGATTTGGACGTAAACAGGAAATTGGTGTGGTTCAGGAGTGTTACAAATACACCATCAGACATGGGGTTGAGCCATTTGTGGACCTCACCGGCTAACAGTATATTTCCATCCAAACTGGAGTTTAAAGCTGCCTATTGGACCCTGGTTAATATGAAGAGTATTGTGGTCTCCCCCAGCTCTTCCTTGTCCGGTGTTTTCCTGGACCTTAAGCCGGAGCCAAACTATAAGGGGTACTGGGATATAATTTTATGAACCCGCGATAGGAAGCAATTCCACCAGTTTAGGGTGGGAACTCTCCCCATTAACACTTTTACATCTAAGTGGGGTAACTCACAATCCAGCAACTGCCCATTTTGTATGGACATGACAGAAACATTAGGTCACATCTTTTTCATCTGTCCCGCTTATAGCAAACCCAGATCTAGATGGTTGAAACCCACCTGTGCCAACTTGGGTACTAGGTCCAGCCTAGAGGCTCTTCGAATCCTCAAAACATCAGTGGCTGGACCGGTTGTGGTTGCGGTAGCTAAGTATCTGGGTTGGGTCTGGGTGCTTCGCTGGAAAGAGAAGAGGCAGAGGCACTGGTCCACCCCCTGATAGGCCTCTTTTTTTTTTAAACATCTATTATGTGTCACCCCATAGAGACATTACCCATTCACTGTAAATGCAGGGCCCCAATTTTAGGTCATTTGTTATGGCTCAGTTTTAATGTTTTAATGTTTTTACATATATTTATCAACAATTTTACAATGGATATATAAGGTGCTCGAATGGATATATTGTATTATTCCTGTTCTGTCTCTTGACAACTACAATGAGTAGCTCCACTATCTTTATGTCATGTATATGTAGTTTTAACTTTTGTGATTTTATGCATATCGAAATAAAGTTATAAATGAAATGAATGAAAAAAGCATGTTTGCACTACTTCTTTTAAAAAAATGTATTTACTGATTCCTCTTGCATCTGTAAATAAGAACAAATGACAAAAGGGGCCGGTATCATTTTGTAGGCGCACAGGTATAATAACGCAAATGCATGCCTACAAAATGACGTGGCTGCTGCATCTACGACATTGCACCTTTTTTGCTGTCTTCTTTTCCCCAATTACCTTTTGGCCATGCTGCATAGAATCTTGCTGATGTTGTACAGCATCATCAAAATGTACAGGCAAAGCCAACAGGCCCCGAAGGAGAGTCCAAAGGAGAAACCTATCGTCTTTCCCAATGCCCGCTCTGTCTTTTCAGCTCTCAGTCCGCCTCTCACAACCTATATGCCCACAGTGCTCTTGCAATAAACCCCAGAACGCTGTAACGTCTTCCTGAAGGCCCTGCAGCAGACCTGCACTTTCAAAAACTGTTATCCAAGAGCACCAGTCCCTGGGAAAATGCAGATGAGTTCACTGGCTGGCCAGCCCGCCCAGATCACGAGAGCAGGGTCTTCTGCTCGTGCACTTTACTACGTTTAAGCAAGTGCAAGAGAACAACTGCAAAACATTTGATAATGTGAAACACACCTCACGATAAGAATACTGTGCAGAAAGCCAGTGTGCTGAACAGGATTGTGCTATGCAAAATACTACCCCACACTGCAAGGAATTGATAAGCTGCCCAAGTTCATTAGAAAACCTGATACATCTTGGCATCACTGTGAAAACTCTGACCCTGAATGTGACAGCATTCACAAAATGTACATGGTGATAGAAGTAAATGAGAAAATATTTTTGGGGGATGCTGCTCAGTCATTACTTATAAGGAATACAAAAACTAACCTGGCCGAGAGAAAAACTCACTATTACTGCAATAAACTCTTGAATAGTGAAATTCAAAAGAAAGTATGTAACAGAGAAGTCATCCATCGTTAACGGATTCCAAAACCTTGTGGCCAAAAAGTATCACATGATATTCCCACTCCCTGGATTCTGTAATGTTTAAAAAATGTGTGAGGAGTCGGCAAATCTCTGCTAAGGAAACACCCTTGAATTCAGCCCAAGAGGGATCAATGCCTCCTGTTGATAATCCCTGGATTTTAGCAGGAAGGAAACCCATAGAATTTCCATAGGCCGAAGAGAAGTTTTCTCTGCTCCTTTGACTTACAGAAATGGCAAAACCTTTGCTACTCTGGTCAACTCCACCAAAACGTAAAAAGCAAATGATCTGTTTTCCTGAAATCCTTGATCCTTCCCATCCAAAGAGTGAAGCAAAAGTTCCTCCGGTGATGATGGTTTGGGAAAGAAAGAGGGAAAATGATTTCCTGCTCTCTACGAGGCAAAGAAGGAACCTTAGGAACAATAAACTGGAGCGGACTTTAACACACTTCTACACAAATCATGGGAATTTACACAGTAATGGACCCTACTCACCTATCATTCTGGCCAATGTGATTTCCACAAGACAAATCACTTTGAAGTAAGCCATTTAAGCTCAACCCTGGATACCCTTGCAAAGAATAAAGGACCCTAGGTAAATCCAGTGGAGGGAAGAAAAGGATGCACAGTGGGTCTAGAAATAGAGAAGCTTCTCAGAAGTCTAAACTTCAGGTTTCCATTATATGGAAAACCTCCCAGAAATTCTCTAAAGTCTCTTGAACGCATAAAGTTGCAACTGATAAGCCTTTGTTGTAACCATCCAACAGGAATTGTAGAGCCACATCATCTCACAATCTACAGAATAAATGTCTCTCTAGACATCATTTCTGAACATTCTTCCGATGTCTAGAATACGTAGCAAGAGTAGAGGTTTTGTCTAGACCGCTGAATTACAGTTGCTAGATTATCAGGTACTCCCTCACTTTCTCACTTTTCATCCCTACTCTTTCAACTTGAAAGAGTCAAGTGCCCTAGAGGAGGAGACCCTCTGGTTCACTAGAGGAATTGGAGAAATCTGAATCTTTCAAAGTGGCAAACTTCCCCCACTGAATCGATCACAATAGTTTGAGGATTAAGGTGTAAGGGAGGAACAGCATTAAAGGAATTTCTAAAGCCACTGAGTTGTTAAAGCACCTACCCCCATGTCCCTGGAGTTGGAAACTGTGTACAAATGTTCTCCAGGTATGCATTGTTGGGAGATGTACATAGATCTAACAATGGTTCTCTGAATCTGTGACATATCTCCCTGAATGTTCTCCTTGACAGGCACGGATCCCTAGATGTTTGAAACTTTGGATTCAGCAATCTGCTTGGACATGGTCCTTTCTCTTGATCTAGTCGCTGACAGGTACAGGAGGAACTTTTCTGCCCACATTCCTATCTTCACTGCTACTAGATTCAAGAAAGATGATTTTGATCCTCCTGGTCTGTTGGTGTATGCTATTGCCACCCAATGGAAAGTCTGGATGAGAACATGATGGTGCTTTATAATGTCCTGAAATGTCTTTAAAGCTTTACAGATCACCATGAGCTCTCTCCCGTCCGAAGACTTAAGTTCCTCCTTCCCAGTGCATCTCCATTGACCTTTGGAGTTTCCCAGAGCTGCTCCCATCCTTCAAGTTTTGTATTGGTTGTTAGGCGATGGGGCAAACTGGATATCAAGGAGGACTTCCTAAGCCATCAAGGAAGCTGTGTTGAATTTTGTCTTGTGACTAGTCATACTCCATTGATGATGGTCTCCAGAACTTTAGCAGATGAGCAAGTAAAGACCTCCTGTGCATTCTCGCCCAAGGAATTAGAAATACACAAAAAGTCATGTGTCTTTAACTTTCATCCAGTCTTGCTGATGCCATTTCCTACTTCAGCACATGTCTTAAGGTCTATTTCAACCCTTCACCATGATCTGTGGAAGAAAGACCATTCCTTGAATGTGTCAAACAGGGCTCTTATCAAAACTCTTTCTTGGGATGGAATCAGTTGACACTTTGCGCAGTTCAAAATGAAAGCATGCGTTTTCAGGCAGTTTTCCATGACTTCTACTCACTTTAGAGTTTCTTCTTCTATTTTGGCTACCAAAAGTAATCCAAATAAGTGAATACTTGAAGACCTTGTAGATGGATCCTGAAGACCTTGTAGATGGAGCCTATCATTTTTGTCAAGCCTTTCAGGCAAGAGTCCAAATAGCAACACCTGGAACCAATTATAATCCCAAAAGTGCAGAACCAGATACATTCCTAATGTTCTGCTGCAACTGTGATGTGAAAATACTAATCTACTAGATCCACCTTGAGCATGAAATCCCCTGGAGTAATTTTAGGTATTATCTTGTTGAATAGTTTCAATTATGAAATGCACATTTTTTTATTCCATTTGTTTGAGTTTTATAAGTCTATTACTAGAAGGAAGCCTCCCGTCACCTGCGGTTCCAGAATCTTTTTGACATTTGAGTAGGCGCCTTTCCCTTGTTGTTGTTTCAGTACAGCTTCCTTGCTAAGTTAAGCTTGTATTGATGTTCTCAGTGACTTCGAAATCTGCATGCAGGAAGGATTTTGCATAGGAATGGTCCATGTATCTGGAAAAATCAAGAGGAACTCTAATCTGTGGCATTTTTCCACTATTTGCAGGAGCCAGGAGTCTGGAGTGGATTGCTTCTAAGCTTCCAGAAATTGTGTAATGCTTTCTCCAATTGGCCAATCTAGATAATTTTCAGCATAGTCAGAGCCTCTTTAATTCCCTTCATTAACTCTGGCCCCACCCCCATCCTGGAGAAAACTTCCCTTTGTTCTCTGGTTGAGATTGAAAAGAAAAGACTTTACTTTTTTTCTTTTTCCTTGATTATATTATTGATGGAGGGCTGTCTATAGGATTTGCATGAGACAGATGACTGAACGTCCTTGTCTGAAAGATGACACATTTTTCTTCTCCTTAAAGATTCAGTGAAGCTTTTCACCCAATTCTAGACAAAAGCAGCTTCTAACCTTTCAACCTTTCAAAAGACCATCATAGTGCTGAATTCTTCTATTTAATATCTGTATACCAGCCTCTCAGGAACACATTCCTTTGTGCAGTTATACTTGCTCCTTCTGATAACACTGCTACTCTAACATCATCAAATGATATGTCAGACAGAAACTTGACTTGCTTTTCAAACTTTCAATAAGGGAAAAGCACTCCCTCTGTATCTTCTACAGCTTTGAATAGTTCCTAAAAATGTGAACGCTTCAATAAACTTGAGAAATGCCATATAAATTAGCCCTGACGTATCTTTCTTTAAAGCAAAGTCCATCAACTTGTCTGTTGAATCTTGGATCATATTTTCTACCATAGAAGCAAGTTCACCCAGCCTAGCCACCAAGGAGTCCAATGGAACAGATTTAGGAAATATTTTATCAAAGTCCTCCAAAGATCGATGTAAGAAACTGGTTTATTAGTTGAGGGGGAGGGGGCATTCAAATAATAAACACAATTCTTGTCAGGTTGAACCACAAAAGTCACTAAATTAACCTGTGTTTAACACTCTGGTAGCTTGGCACAAAGCCAGTCAGGTTTATCTTAGAGGCAATGTGTAAAATCGTTATGAAGCATGTAGACAGTAATAAAGTGAAAAACAGAACAAACAAAAAAATGTCAAACCAATTTAGTAGAGTAATTTAATTACATAAAATGATACCAAAATTAAAAAAAATGCAATCATTAGAGAAGGAAATGTTAATGTTTTAAGTGAAAATAGCATCAACAATCAGAAAGCAGCACTCTCGGTTATCTGGTTGTGCTAGGCCAGGTGAAAGTCACAGGTTCAGGCTGCCCACAATGGACCACAAGTGGGATACTGGGGCAATAATGAAATATGCCCCCCCTTCAGGGGAGGATATGGTGAGGTTTAAAAAGAATGCTAGAACATCAGGTTCACAGTGCCCTGATGGAATTCCCATTTCGATAATCAAAAAAGAGGCTGTCCCCTGGGGAACCTTTCTTGTCCCATAGTTTAATTACTGTTTTCAAACTGGGAATATCCCCCATTTTTGGAAGGGGAGTGTTGTAGGCCTTCTATATAAGCAGGGTCCTAAAACATCTCCATCCAGTTTAGACCAATTACTTTGCTGAACGCCTCGGGCAAATTATTTGCAAATAGCATTCTTCGCCATTTACGCCAATGGGCCCAGGATCAGAATATCATACCCCTAGAACAAGCCAGTTTTAGAAAGAAGCATACTTTAGAAAATACTGTGGCCCTCCAGACTATTGTAGAGAAATATGTCTTCCTTCGGGTTATGCCAATCTACACTGCGTTCATCGATTTCTCTACAGCATTTGATAAAGTGGGCCATCAAACACTGTGGAGAAAGCTTCTTCTCTTGAGTGTCCCTCATTATCTTCTTGGGCTCATTATCGAGTTACAAGTGCCAAGACTTGATGGGAGGATCTCCGGGATTATCTCGTAAGATTAGAACACATAATGGGCTTAAACCGGGCTTCCTGTTGGCCCCTCTCTTGTTTTCTTTAAATATATCTCATCTCCCTGGCACCTTAAATTCCCTGAGGGGGAATGCCCCAAGAATTGGAACAATGTCTGTTGGCTCTCTATTATACACTGATGATGTGGCCATTTTTGATTTAATGCGGATAGGTTTGCAACGCCGCTTGGAAGCCATTGCTAAACATGCAGAAGCCCACTTCCTGAAAAATAATATTGCCAAAAGTAAGATCTTGATATTTTGTAAGAAAGGACTCCGGATAAAGAGGTGTTTGGATTCTCAAAAACTTGATTTGGTTGATGCTTACCTATACCTTGGAAAGGTCTTTTCAAAAACTTGGCGGGATACAGAACATATAAAGCACTGAGCAAGGAGGGTTTTTTCCCAGGCTAGTGCACTGCACAGATTCTATAGAATCTGCGATAGATGCCATTTTGGGCATGTTTTGTCAGTTTTTAGGGTCAAAATCCCTCCCTCCTTGACTTATGCCGCTGAGGTGCTGGATATGAGCTAATGGCTTTCCTTTGATAAGACTGAAGGTCGAATTTGGCACCAAATGTGCAATCTAAACACTTTGACTGCTCCTCATGCTTTGCGCCTTTGAATTTGGTTTCGGTTCCTCAATATCTCGTCATTGGCAGCGATTTTGAGGTGGGGGAATTCTCTCCTCTGGGGGGGTGAAGAAACACTGCCGCCACCTTGAGAGTCGAAATGTTCTTTAAGTTGAAAGAGCAGTCAACAGTTTTTAGGTGCTTTGAGTGAGCACACAATGCATGTGGGCTAACCTTGACATCGATACCCCCATGTTAAAGCCCACTTTGAAGGTGTATATAAAGATTTCTGTGTCCACCGTCAGTCTGGCTAGATAAATTGCCTTAAGTTAGCCAAAGTCGCATAATGATGTGGTCTGCTGTGGTACTTTAGGGAACATATGACAGTCATATTTAACTTGGAAATTGCCTCATTGAGTCAGAAGGCTGATGCTCTTGTTGAGACTGCATTTATTGCCCTCAAAAGAAATTACTGGTATTTGGGACAAAATACAGAAAAAGGGGAGAATTTGTGAGATGTGTTACCAAAAGATATTAAATCACATGCTATGTGTGTGTCCGGAGTTGAAAAAGATTAGGTGCTATTTTTTTGCCTTTTATTCCTTAAACATAACATTCACTCTGGCCTTGAGGCTCGTTCATTTATTTTGTCCCACCAAATGAAATGATTGATAACAAGATTTATCTGTTTTGGTTACCTTTTAGAAAAGTTAATGTTATTTTTTAAGTGGTAATATTTCTACTCCTCATTTGGGAATATGTGCGCTGTAATATTTCTTGGAACTATCTGTTTCTACTTGCACTTTGTATATTGCACTCTGCGCTTTGCTTTTTTATAATATTGTTTTATTTTCTCCTGTATGTGGTATATAGTATGTATGGTAAAATGCTTTTAGGAGATTTTATATATAGGAAAATTCTTTCTCGGAAGAAATGCATTTTAGATGTATCTTTCGTATATAATTACGTGGACCTCCGTAGGCGTTCCGTATCATACAAATAAAATAAATTCTAAGATACAGGGACCTGGTTAGTCCTAGTGAAGAGTTACTTTCTCAAGTATGACGCAAAGAGTTTTGTTCTTGTTAGATGGAGCTGCATGGAGGAGTCTGCCAGCATAGGCAGCAGGTCAAGTGTTGCAGGCGGTCGTTGCTGTATCGCAAGGAGCCGGTCATTACTGTAGATTTGAGTTGGTAGATCGTTGCAGATGTCGGATGTCTGCACGAAGAGGAGGTCTCATGCTGCCGGTCCTGAAGGAATGTTGCTACAGGCGTGAAGGGCAGGTCCTGCTGGAGCTTATCGTTGGGTCTATTCTTGGTGTGAAGAGGTCACTATGGGTTGTGAGTAGCTCAAACTTTAGGATTTTAACCTCTTTTTTGGTGAGGAGTTTACACTGATGCCAGCCAATAGTCCAGGACCTGTGGATCAGGACTCACTCAAGCAGAGGTCAACAGCAGTTCTCGGGCAGGTACAGGCAGATCCAGTTAGTGCTGCTGAGCTAGGCAGTTGCAAGCAGGCCTCTGAATCTTGTTGTGTGCCTGCAGCTCACACAAGAGGTCAGCCAATTTTTTTGAGTCAGTTTGGGTAGCCTGGGATAAAGACAAGCAGGTCCAATTTTCCTTCTTCAGACAGCAAAGCAGTCCTTCAAGTAGCAGGACAGACCTTCTCCTGAATCTTCCACAGGTCCAGGATTGTTAGGATGAAAAATTCTCAAGATGTCACATGTATGCCTGGTGCTGAAAGAATTGAGGCAGGTGCACAGCTGTGTGTTTTTGAGCGGTTTTTAATCCATTAAAAGTGCTCCACAAGAGACGTCCGACGTCCCTGGACGCCAAATACATAGATAAACACGCGCTTCTAATGGGGTACTAGAAGCATCCCTGTGGGCACTCTGTTTCTCCTCGATGCAAGAATGAGGATTCTAAACACCATTTATTTTGCAAACTATTCCATTCTTTATTTCACACACTTTCAGTTGCTTTTTAATTACCACATATTCCAATTTCGTGATTTTTCATATGTTTATAAATGCGACATGGTTACTTTTGAATCCAATGCACTTCGGGCGTAACTAAACAGCCCTTCATCAGGGAACAACAATGTCGCGTTTTGCCAAAATTCAATGCTTGATTCAATATGAAGGCTGATCGTGTTATAACTGGAACGAATTTCCTCTCTTACTGAGACATTCCGCCATACGAAGACCAAATATATTGGCAAAACGCGGCCAATAAAAAGTTATAATGTGCCTCATAGTATCACACTGATTTGCTAATTAGTGGCTGAAATACTGCAGTACTACAGAGGCAGGGGTGGATTCCCCATGTCCTTCTAAATGCCAAGGCAGAGTGTGACACAATCCATCTAGATTAGCAGATGAGACATTTACACCCACGCTTCGGCACCTTAGCTCTGGCAGAAAGCAGAGCAGTTATTGTTTCCTGCTGGTTCGGGCGGAAACTAGCAATGTTAAGGACAAACTTTCAAAGCAGCAGAGCTAAGAATGCAAATGAAACAGTGTCAGATGAAATGTATAGTCCTATGCAAGTGCTCCATTATTTTACTGCGTCAATTCCTAGCAGTGGTTCTCACTGGCATTGCTCTTCTGCTCCTCTCAGGGCTCCACTCACCATGGTTTAGCTCTCCAACAGTTGGGATTGCAACACGGTTTGGTTCTCCAACATCTCAGGTTGCAGAATTGAGGTTGTGATGTGAACGACTCTCAGGAAGGAACACAATGGGCATTCGATTGGAAGAGGTTCTGCCTTTCCCTGGCATGAAGACCAAATAGGGTAAGAGCCCAAAAGGCGGATCTTCAAAGGGGATGTCACCTATGAAGGGCAAACGGTGGACACACAAGAGGGTTGCTCTTTTGTTCTGGTACTCATAGAGGGGGAAACGGTTGCCAAACCAGTTTTCCTGTGGGTGTGTAGCCCTCAGAATCCGGTTTTTAACAATTAGTAGGCACAATCACTTGACCACCACTGATCGCTGAAACAAACCAAGGGAGACAGTCTCAGCACTCAAAAGTGGTCATACAGCTCATAGAGGTTCTGAGGGACATCAGGTAGACAAAGATAGTGATGCTTGAGTTTCTATGATGCCACTCAGAACCCCAATGTGAAAAACATAACAATTATTCACTGTTGAGCCATCTATAATTTTATGATACATATGCCACCACAACTCATCAACCCTTCCATCAAACATACAACCAGTGGCATGGGAGTTATGGAACAGCCATAAATGACATAGCCTGCATGGCAAATAATAATAATAAACAAAAACTGGCCTCCTGCCCACCCAAACCCACCACTGCCCAAACTTGGACAATTAATACAAGGCTTCCTGACAACCACCAGCCCCAACCTAAACATAACCCCCTTAAACTCACTGGGAATATTGAAAAAAAATATACCTGACCTCCTGCCATCTACCCCAACAGCCACGAAAAATAACCCACCCACACCCAGATTTAAATAAAAACATGAATAGGTGAACTTCGGTCACCAACCTCTGTAACTCCCCATCCCCTATCTGTCCAAAACAGCCCACTCTGTGCTAACCAGCAGCTCTGGTCAGCTGAGACCCATGCTGACATGGGAGTGGATGAAAGCCATAACGCTGCCCACATTTGTCTGTCTTTTTCGGGTGTGTGGTTACCAGGGAGAGGAGGAAGGTAGATGAAAATGCCACTGCCACTTCACCACATCTCTTGGGTCGTTTGACACCCGGGAGAGGCAGTAGAACGTAGGGTAAGGCAGAGCCTCCTCAGACGATGTCACAGTGAGTAACCACTTCTGTTACCCACTGTTGTGCCACAGCAGTGACTAACCAGATTTTGATTCAGCTGTTCACGACAAAAAGCTTTGAAAGGAAGCTGCATATAACAAATTGTTTTAATTGCTAGTAATCAATATAACAGTGGGTTTATTTTTTACAGATCGATGGAGCAATTTCCAAAGCACTGATACGGATCTCACTGCTTTCCAGGCCTGATACGAATATTCCTCACACCAACTCATAATTGTCTTTTCCCGACAGAGCAGAGATTTTGTCACACTTTGTCTTCATGTTTTATTTACGGTTTGGTGGCAATTGTATCCACTTTGCAACGTGCAACTGGCAAGAAGTCTGTCAGACAAAACTGCATTTCTGCAGTGGAGCCAGTTCCTCAGCTGCCCGTGCTCAGTCTGTTGCATGATTTATCGTTAACTTTTCTTGCTCTTCTTGTGTTATCCCTCCCAAGGAGCATGAACGCAATACTGTGTTATTCCACTGATAGATTTTTCAAGCACGACTTTTTTACTTGAAGTTAAGCACTCCATGAGAATGCATGTATTTTGCAGCTATCTCTCTTTACAATACGCTTGTGTTTTCTTGACTGTCTCGCTCATGCCTTTCTCCACAGCTTCCTCCACGTTGCTTTTTTGCCCGGGTGTTGGCTCAGATTGTTCTCTGCTGACCCTCTTCTTAACTTTTTCATCCTGCCTTTTGTGATGCTCTGGTGTACAGCACAGTAAATAACCATGTAATTTAATGGTGATCTGCTGACCAAATTGGATTGATGAACGCTGTAGTGTAATGGTCTATATGATTCACTATGTTTTCTGTTTCTGTATTGTTTGAAAAAGCAATAAATATAATATTTTTTTTAAAAATAACCATGTCATACCTGGATAAATGTTTTGCTGCTCTCTACTGTACAGTAAATATATACGCCTGTGTAAAAATAATTCAATCAACTCATGAAAACAGATTTTTTTTCCAGTGGAATTCACCTATAAAAAGCTAGCCCTTTGGAGAGAGATTGAAGAATACCAGATTTTAGGGCTTGACTTACTTTCGACTGAATTGTAAATCCTTAACCTCCCTGTGTCTTTTGCTCACATGCTGCTCCACATTAAAGAGCTGAAGAGATATTTACTCTCTTCTGCTCCTTAATGTGGAGCAACATGCATCAATAAGGCACTTCACTGTAGCGCTGTGAGCCCACTATATATGGATAAAGCCTCGGGTGCGTTCTACTGTACGGCAACGTACACTGTGGGGCACTAGTAATATCATGTTAGACCCTCTGCTGCTCTCTAGCATACATCAGTGTGTACACTGTGAGTGCACTCTTTATACGAGGCTCTGCTGTACCGTACTTTGTACACTATCAACACACTCAATATGTCTGGCTAAAATCTCTGCTGTTCTCTAGTGTACAAAGCAAACACAAGGAGATGTAGTGTAGTGTAGTGTACAGCAGTTTGTGCATTGCAAGCGCATGTAATATATCTAGCTGAACCCTCTGTTGCTTTGTTGTGTACCAGCACTGTTTATGATGTGGGCACAGTCAGTATATCTGGGCAATCCTCTGCCAAGTTCTAGCACACAGCACCGCATACCCTGATCTCAGGCACACATCACTGTACACACTGTAAGCACATGCACAATGCCTAGGTAAGTGATCTGTAATGTACAGCATTGTGTACCCTGTGAGCACATACAGTTTGTCCAGCTAAATCCTCCGCTGCTTTGTAGTGTTCAGCACTGTGTACGCTGGAGGCCAATAGTGTGTCTGAATAAACCATTTACTGCATTCTAGTGCCCTAATGGCAGCAAGAATATGACCCTCCTGTGCCCTTACAGTAATAGACAGCTGTAACTATGGAAGCACAGTGCCCCTCATGCCGCTGGGCCCTGGTGCTACTGCTACTGCACCTGCTGGGCTACTCCAATGCAACCGACCCTCACTAAAACAGCGCAGTCCTGCGAAAAAGAAGCCGCGGAACTGAGTCGGGTTGAGCAGTGCCACACTCTCGCACCTGCAGACAAGGTGAGACAATTTGTGGCTCACCCCAACATCTACAGTTCCTGCTGACTAAGCCATTGATTGGCCCAGTGAAACATGTGCTGTAGATAAAGGTGGAATATAGGCAACATACCACAGATCTGCCTCTATAGGACAACAGGCAGGCAGCTACCGAGGGGCTGATCTCATAAGCCAGTATGCGGGTAGGTTTTTTAGGTCGAGCCTGGGCAGCGCATGCGCTGGGAGGCATGATGTATTCGAGTATGGACTTGAACCTTCACCTACATTTTTCATTGACTTGCGTTATTGTCCTTTGTAAATGCTGGTTCCTGATTCGTTAATAGGCTTGTTAGTCCCTCCTTAGTACCACCTTGTCTTCATTTGTAACCTCCCATGAGGACTGGCCCTTTTACTTCTGTTGTTACACAGTATGTATCAGGGTCTCCGACCTTTTCTGTAGTGAGTGCTACTTATGTTCAATGAAACACATTGACTGCTACTAATATAAGTGCTGTATAATTTCAATTATTTTTTTATGTATAGTAATTCAACAAAGCAGAAGCTTTCTAATTTAATACTCTGGGTTACACACAGGTGAGCTACTCAGGGGAAGCTAGGGAGCTACAGTAATTTACCAGCTACTGGTTGGAGACCCCTGGTATGGACTATTTAGTCTGTAACCACTATTTTCTTTAATGAGTTTCTCCTACATCAGGCATGACATGCTTTCCTGCAACATTCAGTGCGCCATGCGTGCTTTCACTTTCAAAGTAAATGAAATAGGTCTCACATTTACAAGAGTTTGAGCTATTGGCACAGTAAATGACAATGCCTTTTATTTAGGAGTTCATTATCAAAACAGATGGGGGGCGGAGTTTGCCTGGCTCGAAGATGTCCACTGCTTGAGCGAGCTCAGCAAGCCATCTAGACTATCCTGTATGAATCCTGGCATTTACGTGTGCGAAAGACCTGCTACTTGCCGTCGCCTGGGGTGCTGGGAGTGCGCTTTCTGCCAAGATCTTTATTGCGGCGAGACGTGGGGTTAAAGTACGGCATTGAAGTGAGAGCGCTAAAGTCCTTATGTGGGAGCACGGCGGGCCTGCTGCTACAGAGATCCTGAGGTGCCTGGTGGGAAGCCGATGCACTCTGAGGCCTACTACAAGGTACTGGGGGGCCGCAGGGAGCACAGCTGGTCAGACTGACAGAGGCTTTGGGCTGCGGTGCCTTCCGGCCTGGGACGAGCCGTGGAGCACGTGGACGGGTCTGCGGAAATAGCGGCCAGAGTCCTGTCGAGGTGAGAGGACTAGGCCCTGCTCGCTGCCCTGCTGGGTAGATCGGATCAAGTGAGGACCGAGGACAAGCCAGCAACAGGCGTTGCTGAATCGGAGGTGAGGCTACTGGGCCCTCTGTGGATTTGACAAGAAGAAGGAGGTAGGTGGTGCACTGCACAAGTTAATTGGGCTTCTGAAAGTTTTTTGCAAAGTTCTGGGTGCTCTCAAGGGTGGTGTTTTCCGTCCAAACACCAAATGATGATAGAGTAGGTAGTGTACGCAGAGACTGCAGATACATCCCCTAATGAGGCACTCCACGGGTGATCAATGACATGATTCACAAAGTCGATGCCCTTTGTCACGGAGTGCTATGGAGGAAGACAAAGGAGAGTGGGTGAGGAATAGGTGAAGGGCCGGCATGATAATGGGGAGTTACTTGTGTCTTACTTCATATCAAAGGGTCAGAAAGTGTTGGAACGGTGTGGGAAGGCAAGGGGTACATGAAGGATAAGTGGAAGCAATAAGGAGCAATGCAAACAGATAAACAAATAAAGATGTACATTACAGGTAGCAACTATATTCAATGGGACCCTTAGTCCCCTGTTAATTTCTACAGCTCCCCTGTCCCTCATCGCTGTTCACTCCAAGTCATTTATAGCCTCCTCTCACACCCACGCCCGACACCGACCTTACAGCCATTGAATAGTGGAACCCGCTACGCTTTGATATGAAGTAAGTCCTAGCTGCTTTTACCACTCGACACGCGCTAGCGTTTATGTTCTTTGCCTTTTAGCCTCACGCGTTAAATTTCCTCCACGTTCCTTCCCTTCACGATATTTTTCATGCACTATCTAGACCACTCGGTTTTTAGGTCTCGAGCCTGCGATGCATATGGCGAAGCCATATGCATCGCGCAGGCGCGATACTATAGTTGCCAGGTCTGCTTCCCAGGAGACAGGAGACTGGCACGCGCACGCTCAGGAAAGCGATCGGAGCCGGCCGCGTGCGCGCGTTTCTAATCTCCTGTCTCTCTGGTATTAGCGTGTGCTTGTTATTGTTATTTACGGCACCCCTTGCAGTCAACACCACACACATGGCGCTGCTCTTCTCCGTCCAGACAGTGCAGCTGCACAACACCTCCTTCATTTTAGTCAGTGAGCGTTTTTTAAAGCAACCCGGCACCCCGGACTTCATCTTCATCATTAGCATTCGCTTGTTTTTATTTCCAGCACGTTCTGCTGTCCGAGGCCAAGGCTCACTACACTAAAAGAATGAGACAAGCTCAAGGTGCTGATCATAATTATTTGTTATATAGCGCTACTTAGAACGCTTCTGTCGCTTCTAAGCACACTACGTCACAAATATTATTGCTACCAAATGTAACTGTTCTCAGTTTAACAATCTCGTGCAAATATTGAGTCTGAACTGGCAGGATATAAACTTGTGATTTCAAGATGTCAGCAGCAAGCGTTAACTCAAGAATCACTTTCGCGGATCTAAAGATGCGGCCGAAACCAGCGCTGCTTTCGTAATACCTTCATTTGGGTCTGCAGCCACTTTACGGGAATGAAAGCGAATGCCCCCCCCATGGCCTAGTACTGGATGTAAGGTTGTGTGATCCTGATAAAGGAATCCTAGTGCAATTCAAAATGTTCATGATAATGTGTTGGCCTGGCTGGATGAAAGTTCAGGGGCAGATTCTCAAAGAGTTTGGAAAGTTCTTTCCTTGCGTTACTCTCTATGCTTGGAACCCATTTCCAACAATCTTGAAATTCAAAAGAAAATTAAAAAGCACCCATGAAAATCTGTAAGAGGCAACGTTTTCCAAGGATACTCATATAATGTAAATAATTACGGCTACCAAAATGTAGAAAGTTTATATTTCTACATAAGTATGAGAGTTTTTGCAAGATTTACATTTTTCGCTGCTTCTCCAATGGGATTTCTTTCCCTGCCTAAAACCTCCTTACTATACACCCTTACAGTGCCGAGAGCATGTTTTTAAAGCAGCCCAGCACACCGGACTTCATCATTAGCATTCGCTTATTTTTATTTCCAGCGCGTCATGTACGCTTTCACTTTCACAGAGGTGGCCATGCGCCTTTCATTTTTGTGCCGCTCAGCTCCCGTATTCAACATCTGAGAGGAGTAGTTTGAATTCAGCAGTTCGTTAGTACTTGTTGGTTTACCTTTTTAGTGCAGTTATGTGCTTATGTTTCACCCTCCGCCACCTGGTACCAGACCAGCGACTCACCTTGTGCAGCCACAACTTTTTCAAGACCCACTGGAATTGCTTTATCTGTGTGATCTGGTACTCGAGAGCTGTCCCAACCAGTCTAGACGGGGACATGCTGCAGCCACAGTAGTCGGATTTCACTGCTCACCTCCCTATGAACCCTACAGCGAAAAGTGGCTTCCACTGGCAATGGCGCCACTGCGCCTATTCATCAGATTATTATATTTTGGGATGTATAGCCCACCATGCCATGCATTAACTTTAAAATGGCACCTGTGCACCTATTCAGCAGATCATTTTTGTTTTCCTTTGATAAGGATCAGCGATGCAAACCACAGTTCGTTTTCGCCCTCTCATTGCCACAACTTGCACTTTACTAAATCTCCCTGGCTTCCCCCTACACTTACCACCCGGAGATCTGCATTTAAAAGCTGCAGGCGTTTACAGCTCTATTTTTAAAGGGTAGCAAGCAACACCAAATGAAATTACTTATTAAATAAGAGCACTACTCAGGCGGCTCCTTTTTTACCATCATCTCAGACTGCATTGTTTTCCTTTTCCAAACGATCTGCGCAGCATTTGAAAGGATGGTCCTTTCAGGGGGGTTGCTTCAACTACACTTAATCGTCTCTTACTTTCCTCCAACAATTCCCGCCCGGAGCGTCGTGAGATGGCTGCAGCCATATCGAGCTATCTATGTAGAGTTCGGCTGCTACATACTACAAGTGAGCTACTAATTAAATAAGAGGACTGCTTTCCAGCATATTTGTTTTCCTTCCCCCCCTCTCCTCGCCACAGCACTGTACTTAATCTCCCTGGCCTCCCCCTACACTTACCACCCGGAGATCTGCATTTAAAAGCTGCAGGCGTTTACAGCTCTATTTTTAAAGGGTAGCAAACAACACCTAATGAAATTACTTATTAAATAAGAGCACTACTCAGGCGGCTCCTTTTTAGGTCTCGCTGAAGCCAACGCACATGCGTTCCTTCTACGAGACTGTCTTTAAGTCTTTATAGTATTGTCACCCTCATCCGCTACCCACTGGGATAATTTGTGCAAGGCTCGTATTTTAAGTGAGCATTATTCTGCTGGTATTTACATCTTCTATACACCCAATATGGCATCGGACGTGTTCCAGGTATAATAGGAAGGAGGAGCTTTATACGCTTATCAGTCAGAAACCCCTACAGGTGTTCTCTATTCAGCTCCTTATTTATTCCCGGGTTTTTGTTGGCATTCTGTGGACCCCTCTGGACACGGATAGGCCCCTGGATGCATATTCGCCAGAAGGACTTAACAGGTATGCTTTCTGTTTTCAAGAATTCGACCCTTGAATCTACAGGGTTTGTTGAATCTATACTTACCTTTGGTCTCTCTTCTTTTTTTTCTTCTTAGCCTTGAAATGTGTTTACATGAGGTGCCTCTGATCCAAACGGCCTGTGTTTCACTCTCGTGCACACACACAACCCCACCACACACACCCACCCCATACACACAACCCTCCACACACACACAACCCCCCACACACAACCCCACACACACACACACAACACCCCCCACACACACACAACACCCCAAACACACAACACCCCCCCCACACACACAACCACACAACCACCCACACACACAACCACCCACACACACACCCACACAACCCCCCCACACACACACAACCCTACACACACAACCTCCCCACACATATCCCCACAAACACACAACCCCACACACACAATACACTGAACATAATCTTCACAAAAGTTATTTACAAAAGTTAAAGCTATTGCCATCATAAATTACAATCACTTTTATTTAAGTATTAATTATTTAAAAAAATTAAAATCCATTGTTGTTTGTAATATCAATACATCTAAGTCATGTAAATACAACACATATTGTATTACAAATGCTATAGATGTCACATTTGCGAAAGTTAGAACTATTGGCATTGTAAGTGACAAAGCTATTAATTTCCCTATTTTCAAGACCAACACATAAATAAAATATTTGCCATTTACAATGCCAATAGCTCAAACTTCCCTAATGCGAGACCTATTGCATTGCAAATGCTTGTTTAACTTGCACTCCCCCACTGATAGACACAAGTAACTCCCCATTATCATGCCGGCCCTTCACCTATTCCTCACCCACTCTCCTTTGTCTTCCTCCACAGCACTCCGTGACAAAGGGCATTCCCGCCCGAAATGCATTGGAGAAGTTCATATGCCCGTCTAATGGAATAACGTTGCTTTAATTGATATGCTGTCAATATCAGTTTAAAAACATTTGATGAACAATATTGAATAAATCAACAAAACCTCATCGACTTTGTGAATCATGTCATTGATCACCCGTGGAGTGCCTCATTAGGGTATGTATCTGCAGTCTCTGCGTACACTACCTACTCTACCCTCTGTGGATTTGGCACTATTGAACACCGGGCCAGATAAGGAAGAAGCCAGCGGGTGGGAACTACATGATATCGGCTGCAAAGGGGGAAGCAAGGCCGCTTAATAAGCGGTTAAATATGGCCCTACACAAATGGGAACTGAATGAACAACGCATCTACTTACCTATGGGCCTGTGAGGCGTGCAAAATCCGACTTGGCCAGCAACGGAGGAAGTTGTAGTGGACCGGAATAGCTAAGCGTCTCCAGGGCACAGACTATTAGATTATGCAACACTGAGGGTGGTGTGCGACCCTCATTCTTTTTGAATTCGCTAGGGCCCCTTATTGCGTCCTGACAGTGCTAGTGGCCAGTGCTAAGTTGGACAGCCCTGCAGGAACTATGGGTAAAGTTGACAAGTTACAGCCTAAGCTGCAGTTCGAGCAACGAAAGTCACACCATAGAGAAGATGACGCAGGTAAAGTGGTTGCGAAACATCGAAATGCCACCATGGAGCCTGCAGAAGAGTCTATCCACCATAGACGGAAAAATGTACTCTCTGGCCTCCAGGATGGACCGTATGTCCTAGCGCATTGACAAACATGCAGAGCGCCTCGACATAGCAGAGAGAAGAGTGTCTGAGGTTGAAGACGCCCAAATGGAGACCAACAATGTGCAAAAACAGATGGGGAAAATACTCACAGCCCTGCAAGACAAGGCGGAAGATTTGGAGGCAAGGTCAAGGTGCAGCAACATTCGAATTACAGGCTGCCTGAAACAACGGCGATGGGAAATATGAAGGTTTTCGTTGAAAAGTTGCTGGTGACCCTCATGGGCTGGGATACATTCTCAGATATGTTCATTGTTGAGCGAGCCGATCGCTCCTTGGGTCCTAGGCTTCCACCTGGTGCCCTTCCCCGACCTGTGATTTCTAAATTGCTGAATTACAGGGACAGGGACGCCCCACTGAAACACGCTAGAGAACTGCGGGAATTGCAGTTTGAGGGGTCCTCCCTCTCACTATCCCCCCGATTTCACCATGAAAGTTCAGAAAGCGAGGCAGCAGGTTACACCTCTGAAGCGAAAGCTGTGGGAACCTGGGTTCGACTATGCTATGCTGTACCCGGCCAGTCTTAGGGTCATGAAGAAAGGAACATCAAGAATCTTCACAGACCCCATGTCACTACAGAAGGCCCTTAAGGAGTGCATTAAACCGGAGGCCAGAAAATGAACGGTGGAGGAGCAACCGGAGGTGTCAGGAGACGACTTGGAGGAGAAGTCAGATTGGGCCGGTGAGCTGGCCTGCTTATGTATCCTACAAGCAGGTAGGGTACACAATATACTCTGACTGGGATGCCTAAGAGATGGCTGTAGCTGTCTGGAGGCCAAGTGCAACGCTGGCATGCCAGCAGTGACTATAAGCTATACAACCTCAATGACCCCAACTCCGCCACCCTCCTCCCCAACATTGGACTAAAACAACTCGTCCCCACACCGACACACAAGGCAGGACGCACCCTCGACCCCATCTTCGCTGGAGGAAAGTGTCAACTTCAGTCACACCACGCAACCCTCATGGACCGACCACCACTGCGTACACTTCCTCGCCGACAAACCCAAACCCTCTCTGCGCCCCCCAAAGGTACGGGAGCAAAGTCACCAAGGAACAACTCAACTCCCCCCTCAACCGCAACATCCCCACCGCTGCAACAGACACCAGCCTCGCAGACAGGGAACTCTACACTTGGATCTCCAACTACTACGCCCTACTACGCAAACACCACAAACAACACCCTAGGAAAGACGCCTGGTTCACCACCAACCTCCAAGAAGTCGGCGCACATGAGGACGTCTGAAGAAGAACTGGAGAAACAGCAAGACACCTTTAAACCACACCACCTACAGAAATGCCATGACAGAATACCATCAACGCATCAGAACCACCAAAAGAACCTTCTTCCACAACAAAATCCTTGACAACTCCAGCAGCACCAAAGAGCTCTTCAGCGTCATCCAAGAATTCACCAAGCCACACAGCAAAGCCACGGACATCACCTCCTCCCAGGACCTCTGTGACAAGCTTGGATCCTACTTCCACTTGAAGATCAAAAACCTCTACGACAACTTCAGCGACAATACGCCTGATGCCGCAGCCATACCGCCCTCTGGCAACATCAGCCAGACCAAAGAGGCTGCATCAACCATGAAAGGCATCCACTCAGGGGCCCCCGTAGACCTTGCTCATCACACATCTACCACAGTGCCACCACCACCATCACACCCGAACTACAATGCATCATCAACACCACCTTCGAGAACGGCACCTTCCCCGATAACTGGAAATGAGCCAAAGTCAGGGCCCTGCTCAAAAAGCCCTCAGCTGACCCCACGGACCTCAAGAACTACTGGACCATCTCTCTCCTCCAGTTTACGGCAAAAGACGCTGAGAAGACAGTCAGCGCAGACCTGACAAGGTTCATCCAAGACAACGCCATCCTCAACCCTTCCCAATCTGGATTCCACAGCACAGAGACCACCCTACTCGCTGCCACAGACGACATCCGCACCCTCCTAGACCAAGGCCACACCACAGCCCTAATTCTACTCGACCTGTCAGCAGCATTCAACACCATCTCACAATGCACACTTGCAGCCAGACTACACGACGCCCTCAACTGGATCCGATCGTATCTCACCGGCAGAAGCCAAAGGGTCAGACCACCCCCCTTTCGTCAGCCCAACCCACAGAAATCAACTGCGGAGTCCAACAAGGTTCATCGCTCGGAACCTACCCATCGGCATGGAACAACACCTGGTGGCCCACCGCCCTCGGCAGCCCCCGATCCTTGCGGACCACACCTGAAACCTCAGCATCATACTCAACTCCTCCCTCTCCATGCACAGACAGGTCATAGCCGTCCAGCTGTTACAACACCCTCCGCATCATGCGTAAGACTTACAAATGGACACCCCCCCCAATGTCAAAGAAGACAGTCACCCAAGCACTCTTCACCAGCAGGCAGGACCACGGAAACACCCTCTAGGCCGGCATAAACAAGTCTCTACTCTGCAAACTCCAGACGATACGATACAGAACACCGCAGCAAGACTTGTCCTCGGCATCCCTCGAAACGAGCACATCAGCCAACACCTGCGGAAGCTCCACTGGCTTCCCATTGAGAAGAGAGTCACCTTCAAGATACTAACCTACGCATACAAATGCCTACACAACACCGGATCCCAATACCTCAGTGATAGAATCAGCCTCCACGCACCCAAAAGAAACCTCTGATCCGCCAACCTCGTCCTTGCCGAAACTCCACGCATCCACAGAGCCAAAGCAGGAGGAAGATCCTTCTCCTAATTCGCAGCCAAGACCTGGAATGAGCTCCCGATCGACATCAGATGTGCCCCATTCCTGAGCGCCTTCAGGAAGGTTCTCATGATCTAGCTCTTTGACTGAACTGAACTGCTGAACCACCCCCCAAGCGCCTTGAGACCGTCACGGGTGAGTAGCACGCTTACAATTCCCTGAATGATTGATTGATTGAATTATCACTGGTTACTGGAACACTTACTGGGTCTTGAGTTTTGTTGTTAATTGCCGTAGACGTACCCCGAACCTGCTATGGGACTTACATGACTGTTGGTGGCAACCAGCCTTGCTTTAGTGGCACCCAGCATTCTGGTTTTGAGCTCAATATAAGAGGATGGTTGCGATTATTCACTCTATTCAAACGCACTTAAGTGTATCCCCGGTAACATCCGCCCCTGTGTGTTACCCATCACATGGTATTAGACTGTGATAGTTATCTTAATTCTGTAATCTCCACTAGAGTGCAAAGGGGATTGGGGGGGGGGGGAGGGTGGGGGATTGCATCGTCCATGCCAAGTTGGTGCCTGTATGGCGTGGGGGCATGTTTTTGTTCTTTTTGACTATGCAGTGAACACACAGTGTGTATTTGTCGTTCAAGATTCGAGTGATCACCTGGACCGGACTTTGTGGAGCTTGCTTCCAGAGTGACGGCTCACACTACCTACTACCTTGGAACTGAGAACTTGCTACAGATCGCGCATTTCTGGCGACTTGGCGTTTAATTGTGATCTCCTCGACAAACTTGTGAGGATTGATTTGCTCGCGTTCCTGCCTTCCCCAACGCATTTACAGATCGTCCAAGCTAGACGACTTGAATTCTATCTGTGACTCTCTGCACGTTAGTTGATGCGGCTTGAACAAGCAACTAAGAATAAACCCTAAAATTTTAACTTCCTTGTGAATTCAGAGATTTACCTCTGTCCCGGCATAACAAATCACCTGTCTCCACCATACGGAGTTAAAGTCTTTGATTTAAGGGATTTACAAATATTAATTGCCTACTGTCCTGATGATGGTCTTGCAGAGCTATCCATAAAGACCGAAACGTCGACCTCAACCTTATCCAAAGAAGATTTTCTCATAATGTTTATTTTTTGGATAGGCCACTTACAGGCTTTACAGAGATTTTTTGATTTATTTCATTATATTTGTCCTGTATTCCAGTTTTGCTGATTCCTTATGTTTTGTATTTTTCCCTTGATGATTCAATTTTGATAAAATTCACCTTTTGCCTATACACATGTCTATTCGTTTTTGTCTTATGTCAAGTATTGTTTTGTTTAGTCTAGTTTATGAATGCTCATTTAAGCTTGTTTAATTAACTTCACCCAGGGTAATTAAGTTATCTTTTTCAATTCAGTTACATAAGTAAAATAACTTAGTTAGCACAACAAACTCCTTTGGAGACAATTCTACCCATCCTATCACGTTTGTACCCAAGCCCCCAAAGGTTTATCGGGTTGCTCACTTTATCTACCAGAACCACCCCCCAAGCGCCTTGAGACCGTCACGGGTGAGTAGCGCGCTTACAATTCCCTGAATGATTGATTGATTGAATTATCACTGGTTACTGGAACACTTACTGGGTCTTGAGTTTTGTTGTTAATTGCCGTAGACGTACCCCGAACCTGCTATGGGACTTACATGACTGTTGGTGGCAACCAGCCTTGCTTTAGTGGCACCCAGCATTCTGGTTTTGAGCTCAATATAAGAGGATGGTTGCGATTATTCACTCTATTCAAACGCACTTAAGTGTATCCCCGGTAACATCCGCCCCTGTGTGTTACCCATCACATGGTATTAGACTGTGATAGTTATCTTAATTCTGTAATCTCCACTAGAGTGCAAAGGGGATTGGGGGGGGGGGAGGGTGGGGGATTGCATCGTCCATGCCAAGTTGGTGCCTGTATGGCGTGGGGGCATGTTTTTGTTCTTTTTGACTATGCAGTGAACACACAGTGTGTATTTGTCGTTCAAGATTCGAGTGATCACCTGGACCGGACTTTGTGGAGCAGGATATATGAAGACATCACATTTATGACAGGGGTGCATTGCCATGACAGAGCATAGCGGAAGCAGAGTCCGTCTGCTTGCCTGGAATATTAGGGTTCTAAATGATTTTATAAAGTTGTGAAAGGAAGCTGCATACTTAGCAAGGAATAAGATTGACATAGCACTATTACAATAGTCCCATCTCCCAGTAGGCAGTAGTATGCTTACACGCAGGTGCCTGCAGGGCCACTTTCATGTAGCAGGGTTCACAACCCATGCCTGGGGGGTATTTACCTGGGTCAACCCGAAATCAGGGATTACGCTAGCCCCGTAATGCCAGATTCCGACTCATCCAGTATTATATAACACATAGAGCCTATCTGACGCCAGCCAAAATAAATAAATACTTTGACTGCACGACACCATAGGCGAGTAGGGGGCGCTCCTAGGCTGGACAGGCTCACCGTAGCATTTTATAAAGAATTCAAGGAGTTCCAAACCCCACATTTGATTGCACTATTCGAGGAGATGGGGGAGGATGGGACGATGTCCCCCCTCAATGAGAGAAGCTCTTTTGTCACTTTATTAAAACCAGGTAAACCTCGAACAAATGTTCGTCCTTTAGGCTCTTATCACTCCTGAATGTTGACACTAATCTCTTTGCAAAGATCTTGGCTAATCGGCTTGCCCCGTTGGTGCTGTTAATGGTGGGCCCAGAGCATTCCCAAAGCGCAACTTGTCATACAATTTGAGAATGTTTTTGGTGTGATACAACACATTAAGCCTGAGGTCAAAGCAGCAGCAGTTTTTCTGGATGCAGAAAAGGCCTTTGATTCTTTGGAATGGAATTTTGTGTATGCAATACTGAGGCACATGGGGGTAGGGGTAATTTTCCTTAGATTGATGGAGGTGCTGTACAGCTCTCCTGCTGCTCGGATGGTTACATAGTCACAACCCCTTTTAGAATATGGAGAGGCACTCAGCAGGGGTGCCCGTTGTCCCACTGCTTTGTGCCTCAGTGCCTGAGACCCTTGCATGTGCCTTACGGGAATCTCACAGTGTTAGGGGGATTACATTTCCTAAATATAACCTCATTGTGATGACATGCTGTTGTATGTTAGGGACCCGGAGACCAACCTGACCTTGATCCAAGATGAGGTTGTGCGGTATGGGGAAATTTCAGGACTTAAAATCAACTGAACTAAGAGCTATGGTGCCTGTTGGCCTGGACTACCCCCTTCAGTGGACGTCTGACCCGATCAGTTATTTAGACATACAACTACATTCGGATTCAGAACTGGTCCTCAGCAAATACTACAGCAAAGCAATCACAGGACTAGAAGAAGTGGATAGGTGGAGCAGCCTTCCCGCTGTCCTTATTAGGACGCATATCCTTAATTAAGACAATGGTACTTCCCAGATTCTTATTTTTATTTGTGAGTATCCCGATTGTGCTACCTGGGCACATTTTTAAGACAATTCACTCTCTATTGAGGTGATTGGATTGGGCAGGGAAACAGCTGCCCGTCAAGTGGGACGTTCTCACATTGCCATACTCTATTGGAGGATTGGGGGCTCCAGATCTAGAGGTATATTATAGAGGAGTGCAGGGCTTGCATGCTTTTCACTGGATCCACAAGGAAATGTGTCCGCCTCATTTACTAATTGAAAAGGTGGCTGCAGCTCCTGATTCCCTTTCACTGCTACTGTTTCGGGCCCCCCTCAGGAGGACTGGTGTCCTGGACTCTGTTAACTCGCTGGTACATGCGTGGCAAAATCTGGCGAAGAGGCAGGCAGCACCATTCTATATTCTCCCCTGACCCCGATTGAGTAGTGTCATAGGCTGCCGATAAGCGGGTAGAAAGGGGTGGCACAGGCTCTTGCGATGCTTGATATCACTGAGGTAGGAGACTTGTTCGCAGAGGGCAACGCTCTGGGATGGGATGAGTTCGATATTGAAGGGCGCGAATATACACCTCTTGCTCGTTTTTAATTTTATAGAGTGAGACATGCATTGCGCCGATGACATGTCGGAGCTGCCCGAGCTGGGGGCACTATCTCACCTACTGCGCTGCACAACCACCAGAAGGATTGTTTCTATTGTCCATGATATAATGCAGGATTATAGAAGAACTCACTATACTAAGGCCAGATTAGAATGGCAGACTGATCTGGGGGTGGCACTCGAGGACACTGTCTGGGGGTATTGCTGCGAGGTTACACAACACGGATTTCTCAATGGGAAGAATCACCCGATTAATTTTAAATATCTTAATAGTGTCTATCACACGCCGGTACGACGGTTTCGATATGGCCTATGGAATTCTGCAGACTGTGAGAGATGTGGGGCCGGCTTGGCAGGGTTTCTACATATTGCCTGGATGTGCCCGGTGATAGCGAAGTTCTGGGAACAGTTCTTCAAAACATTGAACAAAATCATCATTCTTTCGCTTACAATGGACCCACTGCTGGCGTTGCTGTGGTATACTGGGAAGTTGCTGAAAGAGGCAAGAAAGCTCATGGGTATGGGATTGTTGCTTCCCAAATGCTGGATTGCTATGCGGTGGGTTCGGGGATCCGCGCCTTCAGTTACTGATTGGTCTAAAGATATGGTTTTTGTCACACGCAATCTGAATTGTATAATGATCTGTTACCACCTCAGAGCCGCCCTAGGAGCTTCTGGGGACAGTACCAGCAGTATTTAGTTGGGAAAGAAAAAGGGGAAGCCGAGGGTGCAGGCTCTATTTAAATGAAACAAATTGGATGATGCTCTGCAAAAATAATGGCGGTCCATTCCATTCATTGAATCGTGATGTAATACAATGCTAGTGAAGGTCAATGTTATGCTGGGAGTGGGCCTTGAGAGATGGAGCTTGGGCTGGTAATGTGGCTAAGCAATGGAAGAGAGGTCATAAATTTGTATAATATGAGGTGAGTTTGCTCTATAATTGTTCATGAAGTGTGTACACTGCGAGTTGCAAATGGTCACTGTATTTATATGCTTTATTCTTTTCAATAAAACCACAAATGAAAATAAAATTATCAAAACAGTTCAAAGGCACGTCATTTACAATGCCAATAGCTTAAAGTCTCGCAAATTCTAGACCTTTTGCATTGCAAATGCTTGTTTTTTTAACATTTGTGGGCCTGTTTTATTATCTGGTGGGACAGTTTTTACTGTTTATTTCCCACATATTACCACAAACATTGCTTGTAGCAAGCATAAATACGTGCAGTCTTGAAAAACACCTATAAAACCTCTCCTTACAAGTTCAAAACTGCCCCGGCTTTGAAAATTTGGAATTTTTTTTAACTATCTGATTTACTAAACTGAGCCAGTTTTATATTGGTGCCTGTGGCAATTTTCTGTCCCAGTCCTACCCAGCACCCAATATGGGGATACAAAGATAGCACCGGTCATTGAGCGCCTTTGGCAAGTAAGTGTGGCATTTGGAAAACCCCACAACTGTAGACGAGCAGACAAATTCACTCTTTATCTGGGTCACACTAACCCCCTCTACCACCAGTAACTGTACTCAAAAGACACCATATATACATATAGGACAACAATCTCCGATGATAAAATGTATACCGCCCCTGCCCAAAAATTGCCACATCGTGCACAGGTTTCTAATTGAAAATTGTTCTGTAATGTACAACGTTCCACGTTTCTAACACAGTGGGGTGGTGATCAGTAATCGAGTCATATGGGAAACAATGCCTATCATCAAAACCAGAGCGCTGGCAGCCTTCACGGCTGTATATGGTGGGACTTTAGACTCACAGCCACCCTCCAGTATAGCTCAGTACAGAAAAGGCCATCTTTATATCAATGTTGGCTCTGAGCTCTCCGCTGGGAGGGTGGGATCATTCACTGTACCCAGGCCTCCTCAATGGGAGAGACTGCTGGGGTCAGCTGCTTCGAAGTGCAAGGCTCTATGCACAAGATGCAGCAGTTACCACCTAAAGCGGAGGTTAAGAAACACACTTCCCTCCACTCATTCTACCCCTCTAGCCACAGAGCAGACCTAGTTCCAAAGAGCAGCAGTGTTTTTTACTGAGAACGTTTTATTGTAGCAGAAGCATTTAAAAATTGAGGTACTGCATTTGAAACAATGTAAAAAGAACAATTGATGGACAGAATGCTGAACAATATCAAACATTCACCCCAGTACAGAGATTCGGCCCTAAATCCATAATTTGTGTGTCTTTAGCTTTCTCGTCCTAAGTGTGCTGGTCAAGCTAGCCTAGCTGATGAGGGGTGATACCCTGAAACCAGTACAAGGACCCTTGTTTCTGGTCCAGGGAGGACCTGGCTTGGCTGTTCTGGCTAGACTGTTCCCATGAGGAGCAGGGTCAAGACTGATTTGCATATGGCTGGGTCTAAGCTGGGGTGGCATGGTGAGTAAAAGAATGATGGATTTAACCCAGATCTCTTGACTGGGAGTGAATGTTTGCTTTGTTCCACATTCCATCCATCATGTTCGTGTCTCTTGCATATGAAACAATTTTGCATGTTTGGCACTGATACTAAAAAAAGGCATGACGTGCAGTCATCTAACTTGGTCAGTAAGTACACACTGTATTCCTTGTAAAACAAGTTCCCATTGTAAGGTGCAATAGAGACACGCTGTTTTGCCATAAATCGAATGATTAATTAATCAATTGGTGACCCTCGGATTAGAAAAAAGATACAGAGGTTCCAACAAAAAAAAAAGCAAATCAGTTAAGATTTGGCATCCGCGCTCATTCTTCATAGGTGTCTGGCATAGTTAAGTGTCAAAAGAGCTGGCTGTGAAGGATGGAGGCTCCTATGTACGGAATATGACAACAAAGCACTGTACACAAAGGAAAGGGTTGAGGGGTAGTTGGCCATCCGATGAAATGTGCATTAAGCTCATAGGGTGGGAGATGGAGGTGTCTCTTCTATGTTGGACCCAGGTGGGAGCTTGGTAATTCCACTGTGATGACAAAGGATGCTTAAAATTCTAATCCTGGTTCGAACAGATTGCATGACAAACATTGCCAACTGGATGAAGAACAACTGCTTGGAGCTGAACACAGACTAGACAGAAGTACTGAACGTTGTGAACAGCAGCGACATATGGAACAACTCCTGGTGGCCATCCGACCTGGGACCTGCACCCACTCCCAACCACACCAGAAACCTCTGAATCATCATTGACAACAAGCTCTGCATCAAATCACAGTTCAACACTGTCTCCTCCACCTGCTTCCTCTCTCTGAGCATGCTATGTAAGATCTTCAAGCGGCTACCTCTACACACGAGACGCACCATGACACAAGCTCTCATCACCAGCCAACTGGACTACTGCAATGCCTTCTATGTAGGAATTGCCGCACACCTTCTACAGACACTTCAGATAATGCAGAATGCTGTAGACTGACCCATCCTAAGCCTTCCCCAACAAACCCACATCACACCCTACCTCAGGAAACTCCACTTGATCCCTGTAGAGAACAGTTGCCAATCCAAGCTCCTGACCCACGCACACAAGGCTCTACACAACTAAGGGCCCACCTACATTAACCGCCGCCTAAATTTCCACCAACCATTGAGAAGACTATGCGCCGCCTCCCTTTCACTTGCCCATACTCCCTTTATCTACTGACGCAGAAGTGGAGAAAGCTCTTTCTCTCACATAGCAGCAAAGATCTGGAACAGCCTCCCCCACGCACCTCTGTACCATCACCTCACTTCCGGAATTCTGAATGTCCCTCAATACCTGGCTGTTTGAATAAGCCTCCAGTGCCTGCAAGTGCTTGGATACCCTATCGGGTGATTAGCTGCGCTTTATAAATCCCGATTGATTGTGTGATTCTGGGCAGATCACTCAATCTCACTGTGCTTCCGTTCCCATACCTGCCAACTTTGGAAGATCTAGTAAGTAGTAACTGTAGACATTTACTCCAAAATGCCTGCCCCCTGTCTCCTTTTTAAATAATGTTGTTGGTTCAAAAATTGCCGTTTCTCATATGTCATACTCTTCATTCTGCCCCAGTCGTTGCAACACTAAAATTATTAAATAGCTAAATTATTAAAATCTCTCCAGTCCGTAAACACAGCTGTCTTGTTAACACCAAAGTACTCGAGGACTGGGTGTTGAAAATGATCAGTGATTTCTCCAGGGTTGACATAAGGCCAGGACATGGGTTGTTATTGCCAAAGCTATTCTTCAGTGTGCAAAGGTTCATTAGGAGGGTGGCCGTACTGTGCAGATGGAAACCAATTTTTCAGCACTGTTTTCTAATCACAGATCATTGTTTAGGATGGTGGGAGCTTTGTAATTCCACCCTTGGAATAAAGATCTGCTTGGCTATGTCAGTCCTAAGCAAGCAATTTGAACTGGTAGCCTTTCCTCCAACGTTCTTTAATTTTTCAGATTTCAAAGAGACACTCTAGGGCATATGTACAAGCCCCTATCGCCACCACAATGTCACTTATATCGACGATGTGGTGGCGATAGGGGATGCGCCTTATTTACAAGGCAGCGTTAAGCCACTTAACGTGACTTAACGCTGCCTTGCAAATAAAGCCCCCTTTCACTCTATGGTTAGCGTGAAAGGGGTGGGCAGTGAGTGCTGCGGTGAGCGTTCCACCGCAACACCCATTCATTATGACGCTGCCTCCTATGTACAAGGGTGGCATACAAGGGAGGCAGCACCAAAATACCTGGTCTTAAGTTGGCGAAATGAGGAAAAATGCATTATTTCTCCTTGTTTTTGCTTTTTCCATGTGTGCTGCCTTGTGCAGCACACATGGAAAAAGGCAAAATGCCATGGATTGTTTATGTGCAGGAAGGTGTCCCTTCCTGTACATAAACAACCCTTTAAAAACAATGCCATTTTGTGACTCATGTATGCTGCATGTAACAGCACACATGACAGTGACAGACTGGCATTTTTGGATTGTTTATGTGCAGGAAGGGGCACCTTCCTACACAAACTATCCTCCCCTGCAAGCAGACACCCTTGCACTATGGTGCAAGGGTGCCTGCGTTGGGGCTATGTTGCTAAGCTTAGCACCATCGCAGGGGGAAACGCAATGCTGCACCACATTCTTGTAAGTATGGTGCAGGCTTGCGTTTCAGAAGTGGCAGTTAGAGGCGTTAAGCCAGGTAGGCTAACGCCTCACTCTGCAACTTCCTTGTACATATCCCCCTCTGTTCTTTAGGTCTTGTGTACTAGACAGCACATGCGCTGCATGTTGCAAGATGCATTGTTAGCTTACAGCCCGCCCATTACTTATCATTTCTTGGCTTTATTGTTACTCTCATTTGCTTGCTTATCAGTTTCTGTTGGATTTTGTTCCCCTTCATGTGTTTGTTCTCCTCTGGAGTATGGACACATTATTTGTGTTCTAATGCTCGCTCTTCAAGCAATACTTTTTTCTTTTTAAGCACTCTTCTAGAGTACGTCTATTACCCAGTGCATTCTTGTCTACTTCTCCTCCTCTGTCATGCTGGCTTCTGTTGCTCTTTCACCACCCATGTGCGCCTCCTCCACCAGCGCCAAATGTTTATCTTTTGCTTGTTTGCTTCCCACTACCCACTCTCACATGTTGCTTCCTTCACACCCTCAGTGTTGCTTCCCTCCACAGACATCCTGTGTTGCTTTCACCACCGCCCACCCCCATGTTGCTTTCACCACCGCCCACCCCCCATGTTGCTTCTGCACACCCATGTTTCTTCTACTCCCCACCAGCTCCCTGTGTTGCTTCCAACACTTTTTACCTCGTGGTGTTTCCGAAAATAATAAATAAAAACAGGATTTTCCGCATTTTTTCTTTTCGCTAACCACGCCTACAAAATGATGCGGCTTTTAAAAAATTGTTTAAACATGCTGCATAGCATCAGGGATACTGTGCAACATGACTAAAAAATGGTAAAGCCAGTAAGTCTCAAAGGTGATACATATTGGCTTTACCAATGCTTATTTTAATTCCCATGTTTCTCGTGTATAGCCAAAGCCTCATCATTTAACTTTAATGAGGGTATATGTAAAGGAAAAGCCTCAAAGATCAAGCTACAGATTATGGTGTCAAATAAACACCCACCAATCATCGGTAGCAAATAACAAAGATACATATTTGCATATTCGGCTTCTAGGCTAGGTTAAGTGCCCTTGCACCAAAGCACAGTTTCCTTAATAAGAGTATTAAAAATGTTAATAAAGCACCGGAATATGTTGGTAGATTAATTTGTTTTTGTTAATTTGTTTGCAGTGTTACGAGAAATAAAGACATACAAACTTAGACAGAAACAAGTCCATAATAAAACTAAAAACATGACTAATTCCAGATTGGGTTTAAGTATATCATGGAGTCTTGTGTGTGTTTTTTTTTAAACTTTCAGTATTTTCTAAAAGGAGATGCAACTATCCTAAGAATTAAAATCAATGGAAAACTCAAAACTGGAAGTGCTACTCATACGAAGGAGCAAGTTCAGATCACTATATTATACACATAAAAATATCAAGCCACAAATACTAAAGAGTGGGATCTGACATGGGATAATCCCAGAGGTATTAGCTTGTCCCGTATCAGATGTGCTTAGTTTACCTAGCCATATGTTTTCGCTGCATTCTCTTATTGCAGCCTTGTTATTGTCATTATGAACAGAACTATACGTTATTCAAAGATTAACTGAGGTAGATGCCCCAGTTTTCTTAGCGTTTTATTAAGTGTCACTAGTGGTGTCCTACGAGGGATCCAAACGTCACAGACATAGCTAGATATATTAATGTAAACAGTAGCACATTGGAACTATAGCTCTCTTAGAAGGCGTGAAGGTCTAAACATGCTCTTAAAGCTCCAGCTCTGCTGCTTCTCACGTACCAAACCTGGCAGGCGTGCACACCTCCACCTGGCTCTGGCTGTCGATGTGCTCAGAGAGGATGCTCATCCGTTTGGCCGACTCGTTGTACTTAACCTCGAGGTCCTTGAGGTCCAGCCCCTGCGGCAGAGGCCGGGGCGCCCCGCTGACCGTGACGAAGACCCTGTCCCCGTCTGGGTAGGTGACAGGGTCCAGAGCCCGCACCCGCACGTGGCAAGGCAGCTCCACCAGCAGGCGGCCGACGGGACTGACCACCAGTGTCCACTGTTTCAGGGGCAGGTTCTTGGGGGAGCTGGCATGCAGCCTGCAGGGCACGGCCCAGGGCGGGCGAGGGTAGGTGGGCGACGGCCGGTAGACCGTGGCACTGCCTAGCAGTATGTGCATGGAGCGCTGCAAGGCGCCATTCAGCGCCGGTATTAGTGGCGCCCTGGGGAAGGCAAGAGCCATACCTGCGACCTGAAACTATAACAGACGGGTCAGGGTTATGTTTCTTCTACATGTGCAAAAATGTTGCCACTCTTGGGAAGAGCAACATTCCTAGGAGAACACTTCCGTAAATCGAAACTTCGGGTCGGAAGTACTAACCAATCCCGTGAGCCTGCCAAGTTTGTCATCCAATGACGAGCAGCTTCAGTGACTGTCCTATCAAAAACTGTTTAGTAAGCACAGCGACATAAGCCCGTTTGCGCCTGGTTATGGAAAGAAGCGCAACCAACCTTAAAAATATTGAAAACAAGCGCAACGCGGAGAGAAAGAAACATTGTGGAACCAGCAGTCGAAGTGCATAAAGAAAAGTAGCATGGGAACTGCGAGAGTTGTGGGGAATGTGGGGGTGGGGTCAGAGGTTTGGCTACAATAACGAACTATTTTGTAACTATGTTGTTTTCCCTTCACTTGTAACTGTACATAACATATGTTCCACACACCTTTCATAAGAAATAAATGCAACTTAAATGTATTCTGTGGAGATGCATTTTTCTGGCATGACCGCTCGATTTATTAATGCTATCAGTTCAAAAGTCTGTGGGTGTAACCGGATGATCATTGATTTGAATCCTAATTGGTACACTGGGGAAATAGTGACTTGTATTTATAGTGCTAAGCGGTCCAAGCCTGTGACAGAAAACCCTGTGAATAAATCATTAATTACAACTATGTATTATCTGCAAATCAAGGTAGGCTGCTCACCGTGTAAGTAAACTGTCTCAAATGTGCAAAACCGATTTTGTTTAAATGTTTACAGTACCTACTACTAACCATTTTATTGGATTACATTGAAAGGACACATTCTATCAATTAACGCATATACCTGCAAACAAATAGTCTTTAGATTAGCTGATTAACTAATTGATATATTTACGTGTCTTTCAGGTTGCAGGTACAGTGGTGAGAAGGCTTGCTTCTTTAGCTGCCGATCACTTTTCTCACTTAATGATATAGTAGCCACTGCTTCTCCTCTTTTAACCTGCTCCAACTCAATCGTTCTGGAATGGTTGTTTTTTTAAGTACAAAGCACAGTAACTATTACTCAAATTCAGAAAGCTTGGGAACGTCATTCCCCTGTTACCCTGCCCACTTCGATCTCCGGATGCAACACCGAGGCTGTTATTGCACAGCATCTGTTGCGTGTGTGGAATTGCTGCTCAGCGTTTGGTGCATGTGCATTTAAAACCTTTTCAAAGAGGTTTGCGCCTGTGTACCTCTTTAGAACATAGGGCCTGATGCGCAAAATTTCTACTCGCCAAAAATGCTCTCAGATTGCAGACTGAGTTTTGTGAAGATGAATCAGGAAGCGTTGAGTCTGGGTGAGCTTAAGGAAGGTGAGGAATAGAAAGAGTAGGGTAGAGTAGGATAGAAATTGGTGTGCAAATAAAAAGTGTGAGAGTGAGTGATGCTATGTTAAATAAAGGGTGGAGGAGGGGTGGGAAGGGAAAGTGTGAAGCTCATTTAGTTAAAAAAGTAAGCAGGATGAATGATAAAAAAGAGATCCAAACAGTAGCTGAGAAAAGAGATGGTAGTGTGAGACACAGAGAAGAGCAGAGGAACTGTTTTGGGGAAGAAAACACTAGGTGGAGGCCTAGGCTCCACCTGTTGTTATATTACCAGTACTAGCAGCAAAGGTCTCAACAGTGCTAGAGAGTGTAGTTCAGAAAAATGTACCTTGAACCAGGATGGCAATAATGCTTGTGCTAGGCCTGGGGGTGCACCAAATTCCTTTGGCGGAACAAGAAGGCAAGGATCAGTATTAGGAAACTGAGGCTTGCTAAATCCCAGGGGGGCTGAACCTACCAGATTTCAAAATCTACCAACTAGCCTTCCTAGCAAAACAGGACACACAGTGGGTGACCTAGACGCCTGAATACACACCAGCGTGGTTACAGGTAGAGAAGGCCATTCTAAACAACCTGCACCCTCTTGCCCTACTCCTGAGAAAAACATACCCACTCACTTCTAAGCTGATATTTAAAAACACAAAAATAGCTCTCATAAAAGTAGACAGGAGAATAAAGGTTACCATCAGGGAATCCAAGTCAGAGTCTCTGCGGTCAAACAGCAAAATCAAATATAAGGGGAAGAGTCTTAACTTTGAGACATGGATAGAGAAAGGTATATGCTTTCCACACCAACTAGAGAAGGGGACAGCCCCTATTACTTTCTCTGACCTGAAAACAGACCATCAACTAGAAGACTTAGACCGTTACAGATTCCTAAAGATAAAAGCAGCCTTGTCGAAAACAAAACTAATCAGCACCCAGCTCTCGATCTTCCGCTATGTGACTAACATCAACAAACTAGGACACCAAGTCTCGCAAATGTACAAGCTCCTACGCCCAAAAAACACCAAACTCAATGCTAAAAGAACCAAATATTGGGACCAACAACTTCATCTCCCGCTAAATGACCAGGAGTGGAAAACTATGTGGTCCTCTGCCACACAAAACAAGATCACCCCAGTCCATGCACAAACAAAATTCTGGTTACTACACAAAACCTATTGGACCCCAGACCGACTACAGGGAGGACTCCCTATGCTGGAACTGCAATACACAGAAAGGAGACCTAGCACACCTTAGCATCCATTGCCCAACACTCAATGTATTTTGGGGTAGGGTGTTTGACTTCATTGACAATGTGTTTAAACGCAAAACAACGAGGAACTTCGCTTCCCTTGCCACAGCATTTATGAGGGTTGATCTCTCCTCAGAGAAGGAGATAATTGAATTACTACTGACCGCTGCTGTTAAACTGGTTCTAAACAAACGGAAAGAGACTAGAAAAACTAGCTACCAAGGATGGTTAAATTGGATTACTTACCTCAGAGGACCGGACAGTTTGGCACTACAGTTCTCCCCTTAGAAGGCGTCTTCCAGGGGGCTATGGGAAGCTCTGGACAGGTCCCTTGACCCATACAAGTCACCATAAACGAGTGAACCTACGTTTTTTCTGTTCTTTTTGCTCCTGGGGAACCCCGGAAACGGCCTCAAGAACCCCGAACTGTGGGACATTCGATGTTCAATTTGACCAATCGGTCACTAAGGATTTTGCCTAGAATATATACCTCTCTAATGGGCTTTCTTATCTCTTTCTCCTCTCCTTTCCAACTTTGCTGTCCTTTTCCGCCTTTCACATCCTTCTATATTAAGCCATGCCACCAAGTGGGTAAGCACGGCAATAGCAATGTACTAACAATTAAGGGCCGACTTTGGTGCTGCATGCGCCAGATTCTGTTAATTGTAAACACTTTATAAAAAATAAAAAAAGATAGTGAGAGAGAGGACGGTTTGAATAACAAGTGCGAGAGATTAGAGAGTAAGAGAAAGCAGTAAAAAAACATGAATATGAAATAAGAGGAAAATGAGAAGAGACTGAAATGTAAGCAGAAGAGGTGGATATGAAGGTGGGGAGAGGAAAAGTAGGAAGGGAAAGAATGCATAGAGGTAGAGACTGGATAGGAACTGAGGGAAAGGAAGGAGAATATCTACTAAAAGAGACTACAGAAACAAAAGCGGCAGCGGAGTGGAAGAACAAAAGAGCAGCGCAGTGGTGCTTATTTGTTTTTGCCATTTTATCTTTTAAATGGCTTTATTGGGCACATGCCTGGCCCTTCATCCACTTTCACACCACAAGTAGGTTTAGCTAGGGCCCAGACTTTAATGTCTACGGTTCACTGACAAATGTACATATGAATGGCATCAGCTGGATCCATAGGAAGTGACAGCAGCAAGGGTAAATGATATGGCAACAGGAGATACAGCAATTACAGCAGGTCTCAGAGTGACAACAGCAGGACTGTCAGGATGCTGAAGTGGAGTATCACTTTAGTAAAAATTCACATATTCACTCAGTCATCCAGCTTTGTATTGCTCTCAGTGAGTTAACATGGGCGTCCGCAGGGGGGGGCAAGGAGGGGCGCTTGCCCCCCCCCTGGAGCAACCCTCCTTGCCCCCCCTGCAGACACCCATGAAACCGTGACTTCAAGACGGTGTTCTCACTCTCTTTCCTCGCCTTTCTTTTATTTGCTTCCCTGTGAAATGGATCCAAAAAAGAAAGACGCTTTTGCTGGAAATGTCGTATTTTTCTGAAATTTTAATTCCAAAGTGCAGCATTGGGAATAAAAGGCTAAAAATAGGAAAAATAGATAAATAACAAAATAAAGTAAGACAGAGTAGTAGCAAACTGGCCAAACTGATTGTATTCACACTGAACACATTAGCTCCACTTTTACAGAGTTTGCCAGTGAAGCGCTATTTTTGTTTTCTTGTCTTTGTTTTCCCTGGACTTGAAACTAGTGCACCAATCCTGGAGGTACTGCAATGTGTGGATTGGAAAACAAAATGTGTGCTGCAGCTCTACGTCCAGGGATGTGGTCTTTTTACCATACTGCTTACGTTTTGTAAGGATATAAGCAATGGCCATTGAGATGGGTCCATTCAGGGCCCTGCAGTTGTGTCCTTAACTTTTCAGGCAAAATCACTCACTGATTTCTGAATAGTGAGTGTAAAAGCATTAAGGTAACCATGTTGTTCCTACTTACATTTCCCATGGTTTGCTAAAATTTGCATTCCCTATAAGTGTTTGCTTTTTCCAGGATGTTGTTACTTTTTTTTTTCTAGGCCGCATATTGTTCTTGTCTAGTGCGTCATTTAAATTGACCCCCATCCAGGTGTTTATAGCGGGCAACAATTGGGTTTTAGTTGAAGACAGTGAGTTTTTCTCAGTCGGGCAGTATGGTGCTCAGTGGGAAGAGGATGTGGCACTATGGTCAGAGCTGCTGAATTAGGAACTGGGAACCAGGTTCAGCCTTAATAACCAGCCCACCAGCCCACTCTACTGCGAGAGCACAATGACATGCTAGACCTTAGAAGGCTTCGCAACACCTTAGAAGTCCTGGTGTCTTCGCACCAGCAGGTGGACCCTAGCATGACAAGTGTAGGTTAACCTTCAAGGCTTGTCCACCACTATCCATACTGAAGTTCACCTCCAGTCTTGCGGGCAGGCCTATAAAGCAGCACACCCTAGAACAACAGTCACCGAGCTCACAGGACCCTTGAGAAAGGCCACCTCTAGGGCGGTGCAACCAGTGTGACCGCACAGGGTGCTGACTTTAGGTGGAGGCATCATTTTTGCAAGTATATTATGGTTTTAAAAACACTTGCTGCCTCCTTCCTGGCCACCAGCAATTTTCGGCAACAATACAAATGTCATGATGACTCTGGTGATTACTGTTCTTCCTAGAGAGAGATCGGAATTTTGTCTAGTGGAAGTTTTGACTCACAAAAAGGTAGCTCAGAGGGTTAATGTACCGGCTGCAAAGAACATGCGCTATGCAGATCACAAAGTGCACATAATGTAAATAGGTCAGTGGGCTACTGCTTTTGTCAGAGAGATCCTATTGTTACTTGCAGTTTATAAGTTAAAATCCTAATTTAGAACATTAAGCTATTAACTGTCATCTAAGAGCTGTATACAAACTGCAAGGTATAAATTATAGTGTTATGTCCCTCCCCCCCCCCCCCCAGTCTTTGATTATCCTAATGTCCCAAAAAGTGTTCTTTTGGACAGAAATCAATTCTGATTAAGGAGAACCCCCAACCATGGTATTACGTTTTAAATTCCGGGTATTGTGTTTCTCCAGACCAATCACTATAAAACTATACAGGCTACTAGTATGGTTGTCATGTGACTCCTACACATTGTAGTCATTAGTCTTATGTAACATTTTCTATACAATGATTTACACACACATTTTGATTGTCTCTGTGTAAAGTGCTCTGACACCCTACAATGGTATGAGTGGCGCTGTAAATCAAATTAAATGCATCTGAGAGAGAGTGGTTATGGAAACTTGGGGGGCACAGTTAAAGGGTGATAGTGAGGGAATCCATGGCAGAGGTTGTCATTGGGAGCACTAAAAAACATTAATGCACAGGACACCACCAGTGCTATGGCTGGCCCTGCCCTTGAGGCCAGTCTGCCTCACCCATAGGTACCTCCATTGGCCTTGTTCCAGCAGTAGTAGCTGCAACTCACCAGGGATTGTCAATGCAGGATTTGCACGCACACCAAACTAAGTTTGCAAACTTCAGTCTCCCTGCTTCATTTGCAAGCACTTTTAACATGTGCTGCCTGCTGTGGGGCCACTGGAATTAATAATGCAGCAAAGAATGACAACATTATGCTATAGTGTTGACTAAATTATGCATTAAAAAAAGGTTTCAGCGTAATGCAGTATATTTTCAAATATTTTATTATTTTGACGTGTGTACACATGCTAACAGTCTCTGGAAAGATTTTGCCTTATTAGTACCAGTGTAACATTCAAAAGCAGCAGTGAGAAAGGTGACCAGTCAACCTTTACAATAGGCCATCCACTCCGCAGCAACACAAGTCACATTTTATATTAATTTTTGATATGTTTGAGCTACAAACAATTTATTAGTTTAAATGGTCAGATCATGCAGCAGATATTGCATTATGAGGCAAATATGGCAGAGCCATCATTTTAGAGAAAACATTTGCAAACTAGGATATTTTGCCATTCATGTTTAAACTGCTGTTGTGGAAAAAGGGAGTGGTGCTGATGACAGAAACTCCATGGCTCTGAGACAAATGGCTTATGATTCCACATTTTATTGTATTTGGTACATTCTGTGATTAGAAGCATATCCCACTTTGTGAATATATTTTAATGTCAATAACTCATTATAACCTTAAATAATCATGCGTATTCATTGGTTGATTAAACTGGGCAGTGAAATGTCAAACAAATACTAAAAGTTGGGATGTCTGCACATTCTGGCCACACCTCTGGCTCCACCCACAGATCCAATCTTTGGGTTATTCCCACCCTCTGATTCTCCGCCCACTGTTCCCCTACTTTTTTCCCCCCACTTCGACCACTGTGTAAGACTCAACATCCGTGGACCTGTGATGTGCCGCCGCTGCGGGTGCCGCAGGTGCCACACATTTACGGTGCAGGGCTTCCGCATAAGGGAGCTGGCCATTATTGTATCCCTAAACGTGCGCACGTTGTCAGTTTGACATGGACTACACGTAGAGGAACTCTAAGTTTCTTTTCAAAAATATAGCTAACATTTGGACCTATACATTTTATTGTGTATAAATTAATTGAATGTGTGTAAAATTTAGCAATGCCCTGGGAATTCTAGTAAAGGGAGCACCCATTGGCGAATCACTAGCGTGTGTGATTGCTGCATTATTTATTACTAACTTTGACATTGTGCTTTAACTTTGGATAAAAGTTATCATGAATTCTAGCACCAAGAAGCCAATATTGGTAAATATGTGTGCTACAAATAATCCCTAACATACACTGTGCATACAGTATATTTAATCTGGTACTTTAATCATAGGCTGTTTTAAAGTATTCTGATAAATATCGAAATCAGCCTTGATTGGTGTCGGATCGAGGACCCGGAAGTCTGCACACCTAGCAGACAGAGATAAAGCACCTTGTCAGAAAGTTTAGCGTTTTCCCTACAGGTGGTGTTTGTTGGCCTGTGGCAGGGTCAGTCACATGTCCTGGACCCCTGGCATTTAATTGAGTCTATCCCAGTTCTGCGCCCCAGTGTTTCTTGTGCCCCACCTGGCACACATCATGTCAGAGGATGGTGATGACTTTAACATTTTGCCCCCCCTGGAAAAATGTCTGCGGACGCCCATGTGAGTTAAGCACCCGTTTAAAGATCGATATGTTATCTAAATGACAATCATGCCTTAACTGTACATGTTGAGAGCGATGACAGTTTCTACTTGTATGACTTGCTGAATCTGTTCTGCAGGGAATAGAAGATTGAACTTGTCTTCTGTGAATGGGGAGAGATTGTTTTGCAATTGCCATGCTGTACCTTTTCTGTGAGGAAGCAAAGTTGTACTTATGATGCCTGAATGGTATTTGTCTTGTGATGGGGAAAGTGTGCACTCCTGCTCCTCTTGCTGTACCTGTTCTCTGAAGGGGGAAATCCTACACTCTTACTCCTCATGATTGACATGTTCTATGAAAAAGACGTGTTTCCACTGCTGTTACTCCCATCTTATGAAAAAATAAAGGATATATTGAATGTGGCTGTGTAACATTAACGTGCCCTAGGAGCCAGGAAAGAAAAGTAGGGCACGTTGCTTCACCCTCCTGTTTTTAATCTTGAATAGGTTTAACAAAGGGAGAACATAAACATAGACACAAGGAACATAATCTCACCCAATCTAGGGAAAGCATAACAAGGAGACTTTACAACCAGTGAACAGAAGTATTTTTTTATGTTGCCCAGAGCTAGATGGGGAGCCCATTGATTGGGCATACCACACAAGGTAAGTGAGGGTTCATCGTCTTATGTGAGTAGATGAATGCACAGTAAGTACATAGAAGCTTAGGCTCTTTTTGTTTCATCAGTGTTGTACTTCTGGTGGGTTAATGGTTGTTTATGGAGAGCACACAACAGTCCTTTATCTCCACTAAGTCACTCTTTTTTGTGTTTTAGCTACCCGTGTTGTACTGTTCTGTATGTGTGAGAGAACCGTGTGATGTTCCTACAACTGCTACAGGCCTTTTTCCTATTCTTTCTGTTAGGGAGGGCTGCACTGCAGCTGCCCATGTTGTGCCATTGCTCTGTTGGAAAGCTCGGAATAAAACTTCCCACTACACAAAAGAAAAAAACTATTCATATTGCCAAAGCTTGTTTTAATGCATGATGCAAACAAAAGAGTGAACCCTCAAAAAATGTGTAATCTGTTTTTTTTTTGTGTGTGTAGGAACGAGGCAGTTTATGAAATGGATTAGACTGCTTTGCAAAATGTGGAATATAGTTGACAAGTGGCTCCCATGTCATGTCATGTTTAATAAATTCGGCCAATTTCAGCATTTTAGTCAACAGCACTTTGCATGCTGGAGGGTTCTACATATTATCACAGTGTTAAAAGACCCTTGCTTTCCTGCCTTTTTCTGTCTTCCTTTCTCTCTTTTTCACTAGGTAATGCCATGTTCGGTTAGCTAAGAATCATATCTCTCAGGACACTGTTGTAAACACTGCAGTTGGTACACCCTATGCTAACCTTGTAACAGAATCACTAATGCGTTCTTGTATAAAAAATAAATATAACACGTGATGATTGCCACACAAACAAAAGAAAGAACCCCAGTGCAACATTCTGTTGTCTGACAAGCCAGAAATGGCTGCTGGTGTCATACGTCATAGTGCCACTTGGTCGACTTGTGAAATACAAAATAAAATGTATTTCCTGGCATTCTGCTTTTTTTTCTAGGCAATCAAGGATTAAACAGCCAAGTGAGTGCATCATAATGCCACTTGGCCGAGTTGTGAAATATAATATATAATTTAGTTCTTTACTTTCTGCCTTTTTTCTTGGAGGCATTCAGGGATTAAACAGCCCAGTGGGGTAGAGGGCAGAGATAGTCAATGAAATTCAGATGTGGGCATATCACTGTTAATGGGCTAACAATAATACTTATTGGAAAAACAAACCTGCATGCCAAAAAGAGAATATTTACCATAACAGTCCAAACAAGCAGCAACTGAACATGCCTACAGAGACAACGAAAAGAAAACAATGTGATAGTGTGATTTGGATGGAGCACCTACAACACCACTCTGACGAGCCTTCCTCGAACACCACAGCAAGGTGCCCTGCTCAGAACAGGTGCTGCACGGCCTTCAGGTGCTGCTCCACAAGGGCCACCAGTGGGTTGGCTATACTAATGAATGCATGAAACTTGTTTTGAAGATTAACACTTATTAGTGAATTACAATTTGTTGTTTGTATTTTAATGCTTTCTTTACCCAGTTTTTCCTTTACCTCCCCTATCTGCTGCATTAATTTATTGCTTTAATATTTTATAATTGCTAGGGCTTCTACTGGCTCTACTGTCACTGAAAATGTGGGATAACATTTCAATTTTAAGGACAACATACTGCACAAGGGGCCAGTTTTATAGAGGCAAGTCATGAATACAATGGGCCGTGTAAACCCAAATAAAAAGCAGCTGGCTTGAGTTGATGTTAAATCCATAACTCCTAGCTTTTCAAAAATGGAAAGTCATATTTTGTAGCTGTAATAGTAGAGACATCATTCACTAAATTAGTTGTATATTGAAGCACTCCAAACAAGCTCCATACTTAGCAACCCTGTTGATTTAGGTGGTTGGCTACTGTTTTTTTTGTCAGCCCTATCTATTGTGTACGGGTTTGTTACTGTAATTGTACCATTTTTTCAATGAGGTCAGAGCATGCGTCAGTGGCTCCAATCCACCTCCTACAGTGAAAAAAGCTTTATCCTCTCTTACTTCATATAGCTCTTGCGTACTGGAAAGTGGCCCTGAGATACTGCCCCATGCGTCCCTTATCCCCCAAATATTAATTTACAGGGTCTCCCCATGTCTATGGGTACCCTGACAGAGCAAATACTGCAGACTTATGTTATGGGTCACTGCAGCCACCTGATTCGATGGTTATACCTTGGTCTGCGCATAGACCTGATGGATTCCTTAGCTCGCCTGCCGACCAGGTAGGCGGAGGACTTCACACAAGGTCTTCATGATAAGGAATGGGACTTCCTTATTGAATACCCCAGTAAAATTTCATGCTACTCCCACTTAAAGTTCATACAGTTTTCCATCTTACAAAGGCGTACCTTACACTTCAAAGACTCCATTCTATGTCCCCTCTGTGTCCTCTGCATGCACCATAGTCACACACCCGATGCAGATCCTCTGCATATATTATGGGCCTGTCCTTTGCTATATTCTTATTGGGCAGCTATCCAAGCTGCTTTGTCGAAGTTGACTGAGTTGGACCACTGGCATACTGGAATTATACCCTAGGTCTAAGGGCTCCAAAGTGGTGGTGTGTTTTGCTGATTTAGCGTTTTATTGGCAAAGTGCCTCCTAACGAGACTCTTGAAGTCCCCAGCGGCGCCTCCTATTCCCCAGTGGCAGGAGAGAGTACTGCGATGGGGAACGGCTGAAAGTGGAGCCTTGAGTAGGGAGAAGTACTGGGGCTTGTAGAACCAGTCCATGGGGTGCACTGCTTGCATCGTTCAAGGCTCAGAAGATTGCTGATGACTAACCCTGTATAGAGTGAGCTTTTTCTATTTTATGCTGTGTCCTCCAGGGTCCAATTCCACTGATCTGGTCTAGGATGTGATATCCCTATGCTATCCTATTACATTTGCGACATGAACCTTATGGCTTGACATGTTGCTCATGATGCACTCAGCTATTAATACACATTCTCAGTGGGTTAGACGGTCCCTCTAGTCATGTCCGCACGAAAATATCTCTGTCCAGTTGCACGGTGTATGTGTATATATGAATGCCATGACAAAGTTGATTTCAGGGAAGGGGAGGAGTATGTATGAATGCATATGTCTGCAGATTATTATTAATATTATTATTATTATGTTTCTTACATAGCGCCTGAATCGACCCCCGAAGGGGTATCTCCGCGCTTGCCTTGGGAACCCGTCCTGGCTTTTCCCTGTGAGATAGCCCCTACAGTGCATCCCCAAGGTGAAAGCCAGGCATCCCGCCGCGGGTGGGCCGTTGTGGAGATTAAGCAAGCTTAATTCCAGAGTTGCAGAGTGTGAACCCATAATTAGGTCAGGCACCGAAGCGAGAATTATCGAGTCCATGGACATTTGAGCTCAAGACCCTGCCGCGTCGGGAATTGAACCCTGGTCCCGGGTCTGACCTCTGCTTCAGGGTCTGCCTGCTCTAACTAGTGAGCCACACTTCTCCACAATTCTTCTGATTACACTCCAATTGACCATATATACGGTGGATTAATTTTCTTCAACATTCTTGCTATCTGTACTGCAATTATCAAACATCTTTGTTTTCGTTTCCTTGGCTTGAAGCTTGATAATTGGGCATATCTTTATATCACCATACAGTGGCACATGTCTGTATGTACAAATACACTAATGTTTGTGTTAAAAAACAAAGTGAAATTTCCAATTGGGAAGAGATAAGACCCCGAAATCTAATGTCTCTTGAATCCTAATTTAAAATCCTAACTTATAGTGAAGTTGGATTTTAAATTGCAGTTATGGAAATGCCACTTTTAGAACGTTGGTATTTTCTTACTTTAGCCATTTGGTGCCTGCTGCTTGTCTCTGTTCAGTCTGGGGTGAGTGACAGCTGAGCTTTGTGTGTTCCTCCTAGACAGCCTCACACAATGAGAACTTAGGTGTGACTTGATTGGCTATCCTGGGAGAATGGGAGGGATGAGCTTGACCCAGCCTCACTTACACACTTACACTTGAATAGGCGGTGGACAGAATGAGGAGGGGGTTCCGGGGAAAGAGCTGGTTATTTGTTTTTGGTTCATTGTCATGCAGCCGCACCCACACACTTGACCAACATCACAATATCAGCTGGAGATACGGACTGCACTATTCCAATCCAATCCAATCCAAAAATTCTTTATTTTGGTCATTTAGGCCATAAAATATACAATAAAACATTCAACATTTAAAACGTTCAACATTTAAAAAGAACATTCCCTAGTATAAACAACATTACAATTCCTTGGAAATCTATTCATGAGATTTAGTACTTTCCAGTCCATAACAGTGGTCAGGCTTTTAAAAGTTTGTTTCTTATCTGCCACATGGCCAGTATGTATTTGGCAACTGCAAAGACTATGTGGGGCAAAGTGCTGGTTTTCAGTATTCTGTAAGAATGCAAATGGCTCTGTATGCCCAAATTCCTGCATAATGGCACAAGCCAATATTTCCTAGGTCTATTGTAGGCTGGGCAGAAGAACAGAACATGAATTTCCTCCTCATCATGATCAGCACACCCCGGACAGATTTTATCATCACTCTTTGACCATTTACAGGTAAAAGTTTTGATAGGCAGGGTGCCTAACCTCCATTGGATGAACAGTTTCCGTGCTAAAATGGGGAAAATGATGTCCATAAAACCTTCAAAATTATAGGAATTTTTGGAGTTTAAGAAACGATCTGTTAAGGTGCCGTTATTGGGTGCAGTTACCTGAGTAGATAAACTTTTTTCCTTGTGTATCTCCACCAGTCTTTTACGAGAGACCCTTTGGCAGCCTAGTTCAGGAACATCCCATAATTCCTGGAGTCTCAAGCGATACAGTTCTTTCTTAACAAAAACCAACCAAGGAATTCTGTCACGCTTATTCAAGTTCATTACATGTATGAGATCTTGCCTGTAATGAGCAAGCTCACTAGTGGTCCACAGCCTGTGCCAGAATCTCAAAGGTTTTAATTCAAGATCCTCAGCTATAGCGGGAAGACCCACATCAAGTCTCAAGGGGAGGAGGGGTGTGCCACGGGGGAGGGCCAAGAGGCGTCTAAGAAAATTGTTTTCTACACTCAGAAGTTCTGCCCCAGCTTTGTACCCCCATAACTCGCTCCCATAAGAAGCGGCCGCTTTGGCTTGAGTTTTGTACATTTCTATTGCCGGGCTAATAGGTTTATAGGTAGAAGTATTTGCAACCTTCAAAATTGCACCGGACAATTGACTAAGCTTGAGCTGGGATCTTGCTATTTGTGGCTCCCAGGAAAGGTTCTCATGTAGGGTTACACCCAGATACTAGAAGGTTTTTACCCTTACCAGTTTCACTGAGCCCAGGGATGGATTAGGTCTGGTTTTAGGGGAGGGATTAAATATCATGAATTTGGTCTTCTCTGTATTGATCTCTAGACCATATTGTCTACAGAAAAGACCAAAACCATCTAGGATCCGCTGGATCCCCATCGGTGATTTGGAAAGCAGGAGGGTAACATCGGCAAACATAATAGCCGGTACCCTCCTGCCTGCCAAAAAGGGAGCGTTGTTGTCCCTAACACTGTCGAGATGGGATATTACACTGTTAACATAGAGGCAGAACAGGGTCGGCGCCAAGACGCAACCCTGTCTTACCCCTCTAAGGACTGGTAACCTGGATGACAACGCTCCTTCCCTCCCGCATCTGACCTGTGCAAAATTGTTAGTGTGAAGCCTGACTATGGCATGTAGTAAATGGGCGGGAACACCCAACTCCTTTAGGATCTCCCAGAGCTTCTTGCGAGGGACCAAGTCAAAGACTGACCTCAGGTCCACGAACACCATGTACAGCCTCCCCCCCTCGATCCTCACAGTTTTCCAATAGAGGAGTACGAGGCGGAAAATCTGATCCATGGTGGACGTGTTTTTCCTGAAGCCAGCCTGGAGGGGACTCAGAATTTCATTTTTCTCCATCCAGTACAGGAGCTGGTCCAGGAGAAGGCAGGAAAATAGTTTTTGGGGGACATCTATGAGGCTGATCGGCCTGTAGTTGGCTGGGAAGAGAGGAGAGCCCTTTTTAAAGATGGGCACTATCTCTGCCCCCAGCCAAGTACTAGGGATCTCCATGCCTCCCACGATAGAATTAAACAAAATGAGGAAGTACGGGCCCCATATCTCTGGTTGATGTCTAAAAAGGTCACCAGGCAATTTGTGTAATCCCGGGGCCTTTCCCTTCGCCAATCTCTCTATTGCACTAACCACCTCGCCGAGGGTAAATTCTAGTCCAGCTTGAGGATTGGATATAACATCCAGGTCCACATCATTGGCAAATTCAGTGGTATCTTGATACAATTTGCCAAAGTGGTCTTCCCAGACGGAAGATGCAATGTTTGGCTCCACTGCAGCCTTTGGTTCTCCTGTGCCTATATTTACTAGAGACCAGAATTTTCTTGAGTCCCTCGCTTCTAGCGCTAGGGAGAGATCCTGCCACCTGTTCCAATCCCATTCCGACCTTGCCTCTGCCATGGCTACCCTATAGTTCAGCCTGAGCACAGCGACCTTGCCCTTATCAGAACCGGCTTTCAATGTGGCTATTAACTCTGACTTAATCTTTCTGCAGGAAGAATTATACCAGTTAGAGGTTCGGGTCTTTTGCTTCCATGGGACTACCACTGGATAGAAAACCTCACCCAGATCCACCACTAGGTCTACATGAATTTGGGCTACTTTCTCTTTAAAGTTCGGTGGTCTGGGCTGATTAATTAGTGCATCCAGATCATTGAACTTAGGTAGAGCTGATTCATAGATTTTGGTTATGCTCTCTTCTGAATTAACCAATTTCCCCCATTTTACCCTACGCCTGTTAGAGCTGAGAATCAGATTCCCTGGATGATCTCTAGGATTTTCCGGTGATGATACACCAACAGGTACAGGATGCACCATGTCTAATAGAAGTGCGTTTTGGTCGCTGTCTGTTCTTATGATTACCTTAAAGTCTTGGACCTTAGACCACAGACCAATATCCACAAGGATGAAGTCCAACCTCGATTCATGGTCCTTCCTATTGAAGGTACACAATGAGGGGATGTTGGATGGGGTACGTCCATTACAAGCCCTTAGTGCAAAATTTAGTGTTATGGACATAAGTTGCACTGCAAGCGGGGACCAAGATTTTGGGTAAGGGGATTGGCATGGCGGGACGCTCCAAAAGTCATCTTCAGCAGTAAGAGCACCCTCCCTTAGACCTTCCAGTGGTTCAAAGTGGCAGTTAAAATCTCCACCCATCACTATCTTGTAATCACTAGGAAGTTGACCCAGGAAAGATGATATTTCTTCTAAGGTTGGTGATTCCGCAGTCACACTAACTGGGCGAGAGTAGACATTAATAATTGCGAGATTTAACACATTAGGCCACCTGAGTAGAACACACTGTATGTCTTGTGAAGATGTCGGAACATTCTCCGCATTACACCCAATGTGACTGGCTACCCAAATCGCCAAACCACCCGAGGGCCTCCCTTTGACACTCCATCTGGCTTTAATTTCAAAAACTGCATACCCTACTCTACACAGGAGTTCCCTGGCCCATGTCTCTTGGAAGAGACAAATATCACTACTGCCAACTAAAGAATCCCAGTCATTTGTGTGTAATTTATTGGCAATACCCGCCACATTCCATGAGAGGACTTTTAGGGTTTCGGTTGTGGGTTTTATTCCCAGCCCCCCAATTTTCTCTGATTCAATATCTGGTAAAGGAACTGCGGGCCCTGGTAGTGATATTTCTAATAGGGGTAGGGCAGCAGGTGGTATGTTTAGGCCAGACGGGGCTAGACATGGTCGACTATGTCCAGGTACATTACCCAGTAGGTTAATTGCACGGCCCGGAAGCAGGAAGGAGTTAGGTTTACCTGAGGGGTTGGGTCAATTTCTCGAATAATGACATTAGTATCGCCTTCAGAGACACTGGCGATATTTTGGGTACATCTTATGGGTACATCCTTTCGGAGTCAATCAACCTGATCAAGGCAACCGAATCTGTTCGGGTGTACGTAGGTGCCATGGGCAGGTATGACATTACGGGCGGACCTATATCTTGACCCATCGACAGCAAACCCAACCCTTGTCCAACCATCATTCTTCCTCCCGGTCAGATCACGTACATTCGGGTAGAAGTATGACAGCGGGACCAATTCTATAGAGGTATTTCCTGAACCCCCTAACCAATTACATATGTAAGTTGCAACTTGAGGGCTCTTGAAACGTACAATTATGCAGTCCCCCACAATTTTCTTGGCGGTGTACCCAACCCACGGGACCCTTCTAACCATAAGAACCTCTCCTCTGAGATTAGGTGGTAAGGGCCTTTGGATATTTAACCAGCTGATGACCTTATTGCGTAGAGAATCATATGATTCTACCGCATCATTGGTAAGTTCTGGTACCCCCACCAGGATCACAGTATAGGCTGCCGCCTCCGGTGGTAGGTTAACTGCTTTGCGCCGATTATTAGAACTAGCTGGCCGAAGTGGGCAGCTAGCTGTTTCATTTGTTGGTCTCTCCTGGCCGAGTGAACTGGCCGGAGCAGGTAGTTTCGACCACCTTGCAGTTGGTACAGGAGGCAGTTGCCTGGGAAGGGGTACAGGGACAGACTCTGGGACCGGATCTATACTCCTATTTTCACTAATGGTAGCTATTGTTGGAGTAGGGGCCGTAATAGTTGAAACAATAGGGGAATGGGAAGTCCCAGCATTATGCATATGTCCTCCCTGTGAGCTTACTCTTGGCCCTATCTGGTCGCCACCACTGCCACCTAGTCTTTCTATAGCTAAAAGTCTGGCCTCTATAGAGTCTAGTTTAAGAAAGAGAGGGTCTAAGGAGACTTTTGAGGATACCAGTGAGTGTGCCTATAATGTGCTCTGAGGTATTGGGAACTACCCCGCCAAAGACAAAAGGGCCAGTATGGGTGGTAATAGGTGTGGGGGGAGGGGTGCTTGCCGTTTCCAAATCGTTCCCCATAACGGATGTTCCAGGACAAACTAGGCTGTCCTCTACGGTGTTCACTAGCGGATCAACTTTAGCCCTTTTAGCGCCATTGGACTTTCTAGATCTTTTTCTTTTCGGGGCTGCGTCCTTTCTATTACCCATGTGTTCAGTTAACGTGAGACCATCCCCCTGAGCCCTAGATGGAACTAACTCCACAATAGGGGAAGATTCCACCTCGTCAATGTTACGTGGTGAATCTCGATCCCTATGGGAGTTAGATGGTGTCCTTAGCTGTTGTAGGACTGTCTCTATGGTTTGGTCAATGCTATCCATAAGTGATAAATGCGTAGCGTTAAGTGATAAAGATGACCTCACCTTAGATGATGAACCCGGTGAAGCCAAATGTGATTGCTCTATACCCTCCGCAATTTGCTTCTCCAGCACAGTGAGACCCTTATTGACCTGTTTGTTTCCCTTAGCTAAAAAGTTATCCAAAGTACCTGAGGCCATATTGTTGGCCTTACTTCTTGTTTCTCTGGTGGCCATTTTATAAACTCCAAATTCTCAGGAGACAGACGGGTCAGTCAGTACACCAGGGAATCAGACGTTAGGGGGGTAGCCCAGTCCGGTCTCTACCGTTCTCTAACGGCCTCAAACGGCCCGCCCTTTGCCCGGGCTTAGCCTGGCGCCTGCCCACGCGCGTCCCGCAATACGCGTGTCTTACAGTGATCTTAAAGCCTATGGATGGGCGGGGCGCCCAGGATGGAGGCGGGGTCGAGAGGGAAGAGTCTCCAGGTGCGGCACAGAGACAAGCCGCTGGTGATCCTGGGACTCGCAGTCCCGCTGTTACTGCCGCCGCCCACAACGATGATCCTTCTGCTCCCTGGGACACAGCAACACTCCAAGGGTCAGTAGCCCGCACACACAACTCGAGTGGTTCCCACGGAGCGGGGGCCGCGAGTCGTGGATTTAAGCGCCCAGGAGGGGGGCGGGGTCGAGAGGGAAGAGTCTCCAGTTGCGGCACAGAGACAAGCCGCTGGTGATCATGGGACTCGCAGTCCCGCTGTTACTGCCGCCGCCCACAACGATGATCCTGAGGAAATATAATTTTTGGTCAAATAGTGTTCCCTAACGCGTACCCCACCGTCTCCATGTACTAGCTTGAAGTGCATGTAATTTCCCTCCTGTGCCAGCTATGAAGACGCAAATACATTTGCGTCCATCTTTAACATGTCCTCTTTCAGATCCGCCATGAACGGATTGAATATTCAGTTTCTAAATATGCTATGCCAACGTCTTTTTGTGGTATACTTTACACGTTTTTCAGCTCTGGCGAAGTAGGCCCTGATTCTGCCATCGAGCCTCTTTTTCCTGCCTTCTGACTCTGAGGGCCTCAGCCCAGGCTGCATCTGTACCAGTGACCCCTGCCTTACTCCTTACGCGGCTCACGGCGCTTAACCCAGCCTTCTGCCTGCCAAGACTGTCTTCAACCTTCGAGTTATCTGCTCCACTCCTCGAAAATACATTCCTGTCTCGTCGTTCAAGTAAACATCCTCCCAGCTGCAGGAGCAATGGGCCCGGCCTTTCTGTCTCCGTGCAAGTAATTCATAGACTCCGTTGCCATGGTAGGCCCATGCCCCCTCACCTCTCATGCAGACACGTAGACACGTAGACACAAGACGCTTATACACGCACTCACAACCAGTATAGAATAGCCTCCGTCCGAGAGACCTTTCCCTTCCAGATACTACAGTTCCTTAAACATAAGATATCAGATACGATTTGGGATTAGGTTGGTCTGACATCCCAGACTTATGTCTGCACTTGTAGGTCTAAATGTCAAGTGCCCTTCACCCTCCAGTTACACGTCAGTCACACGTCATACTGCTGCGCGCGCATCTCTGCCATGTATTTCTGCTGACATTGTATGATTCTCTTATGGATCCACCTACTTGTGACCTCATGATAAATGACGTTTTTAGTACACGCCTTTATGCACGCCTATTGCAACGCCTTTTCAGTTACGTATGAACATTTTATCTCTCTTCACAGCTGTTACGCCTTCTGCATATGTCTTTACTGTAATGCATTGACTATATATATGAATAACTGTCAATAAAATGTTGTCTGTCAGTCCCTTCCCGAACCTATGTGGTGACGGAATGGTATGCCACCTTGGCTCGAGCCAAATACCCAATTCCTTTTTAAGGAATAAAACCCTTTTTGAGTAAACCTCAATATCACGGATTTTGCCTCTTATTTATCTGAGTTATTCTTATTGATTTTTCCGCATAAATTAAGCATGGGTAATTAGAATTTACCACAGAACTGGCGCCCGAACAGGGACCCCTCCCCCATCTCACGCGCCGGCGGTGCGTTGCAGGCCTGGCCCCCTGCCACAGCCGGACGGACAATTACGCGTACCCGCAGGATTTCCTGTATCTCCCTCAGGCCAACGGAGGGGACTGAGGCTGCGATCGACACCCAGACGAGGCGGTGAGGAGTGCGGAGGATCCCGACCAGAGCCTAGCTGAGAGAGCAAGATCCGAGGTATACGGAGGCCCACCAGGTTCCGAAGTTCCGAAGTATCTGCGTCACGAGTCGAGTCCGAATCCAGTCCGAGTCCAGTCCAGTCCAGGGTTTCCGAGGCCTTCTGTTTCCGTGCTTCCCGGTGAGTACCGTTGCTAGGGTCGCATCTAGACGTGCACATTAGTTTGTGCCGGTCGAGACGGGCTTGGGTACACAAGCCTGGTCTGCACTGTTTAGCAGTGTATCTGTACTGTTTAGCAGTATATCTAGTTTGCACTGTTTACGGTGTATCTGTACCGTTTAGCGGTACATCCAGTTTCGCTCAGTTAGTAGGTTTTATTATAATTGTATTGGTTCGTTTTTGAAATGTTTTAATGTGTTTTAATGTGTCATTCAAATGTCGTGGTATGAGTGAATGTTCGATCTTCTTTATTGTGATTATTGTGTTCACGTTCAGTGTGTTTATATCTGAGTAGGAACCAAGTAGCCAGATTTCAGAATGCCGTTATTCTCCAAATTAAGACAAATAAAAACTAGAAAAGGGGTACTAGAAGAAGCCGTCCCCATTCCACCTAGGGACACTCCAGGGTACTTTATGTACCACAAGCATGGCCTAGATGCCGTTTTATTTCTCGACTTATGGGTGGATTACACTAAAGACCTATCAGAGATGGCCCGCTGCTGGGACATGGGATGCAGATTGCATCATGAGAGTAGAAGAAGCATTATGGAAAAAGAAAGACAGACAGTCACAGAAAGATGCCATTGAGCTATGGCGTAAAGAATCGCATAGGCGCACAGAAAAAGCACACAGACTAGAAGAGAAAAATAAGGAGGAGCCTGAAAAGACCCGAGAAAATGTATTAGTTGAGGAAGGTATCCGAGTAAAATTAGAACAAGTAGACAGACAGCGAAACACACTCATGAATGGCATGTATCCCCTCTTGACTGAGGGTTTGCCTAAGGCCACCCCGGAAGTCCCGAAAAACCTACCACCCCCACTGCTTCCGACTAAAAAGCACCAGAAAACAGCAAAGGACGTTTTCCTTTCTTCCTATCTAGACGATGTAGCTCCTGCATATGTTAATACCGTACCGCCACGCACACCTTCGCCTGGCGGCCAAGATGGTCAGGCCCTACCTCCCCGACAAGCTACTCCTCCTCCCGCTGTTCCTCCTGGTCTTCCAATCCTCCTTCCACCTCTTCCTGGACCTGCACCCCTTGATATGGCCCCAACTAACCCCTTCGGAGCCGGCGCCTCAGGTGGCGCGTCCGGAGGAGCGGTGGGTTTCCAGACCCCGCCACCCACCCATCGGATGACTTTTAGAGAACAAGCACAACAACGTACACCTAGAACAGGCGATATTACCATCTATGGAGATCGTCTTGCAGACTGTAGATATGATCCAGTACCTGGTAAAAAGAATGATGAAAGAATGTTGCTCGCATCAGTACGATTGCGGAGAGTCACGAACTTCTTATTAACACTACCTGGAATGATAGATCATCTAGATCGAATATATCGGTTTGTCCAGACAGGTGTAGGGCCTGAATGTATTAAGGAGGCCATGGCCTTCCAGAAAGTGGATACTAAAGCCAAGATATTACGTTTTCTTATAAACTGTTTTATAAGAGAAGTGGATAGGCCGGGTATGAACCCGGATGACGTAAAAGCACTTCACAGGTGGGGCCAGAATATAGCAGATGGGCGGCACGACAAAGAGGCCTGTGTAGATAATATGTACCGAAGAATCAGAACTGCAATAAATAAAATGCATGAGAAAAGACAGCCACTACCGGAAGTAGATTCAGACAAACATGAATCCTCGGAGGAGGAGGAGGACGATCAAGCAGAGACACCAGAACACACACAGTTACCAGCTAGAGAAATGATAGCTTATGTAGGTAAAGGAAGACCGTTCAATAATTCCATGCGCCCAGTGCGTCCAGAAAGTAAAAGGATTTTTCAGGAAGCCATGTGTAATCCGAGAACCCCCGAACACTTATTCCAGGCCACTGATAAAGTACTTCAAGAACGAATGGGGTACCATGTACTCGATTCTATGGACGAACAAGAATTAGCTAGGTCAGCCGTGCAATGGGCTGACAATTCTGAGAAATATGGTGATGATGCGTTAGCACATACGTTTTTGAACCTGACACCGAGTGAACAGCGTTTAGCTGGTATATACATGATACAACACCTGCTCTTATTGTATAGAAGCCAACATTCCGATCCAGGCCCCCTTCCTGATATATTAATAGAACTGCTCATGAACAGATGGAGTGGTCTAGGTACTGGTCTATGTCTAGGTCTATGAAGAGCGGCTCCCCTAGCGACCCTGCTCCTCTCCGTATCCTTAAAGAGGTAGCCCCCACTATCATCCCTTCCCTTACCCACTTGATTAATACCTCACTCCAACAAGGAGCTGTACCCTCAAGCTGGAAGAAGGCGGTGGTAAAAGCCCTGCTGAAGAAACCTACGCTGGACCCCGAGAATCTGGCTAACTACCGACCCATCTCCCTACTGCCTGGAGTGAGCAAGGTCGCAGAAAAATTGGTCAATAGGAGACTTTCTCAGTTCCTAGAGGCCAATAATAAATTAAAAAGCTCCCAGACAGGTTTTCGACCTGGACAGGGCACGGATATCGCCCTTCTGGCTGCTGTAGAGGAGGCAAGAGCACTATTGGATGGGGGAGGATCAGTGGCAGTGATCCTCCTCGACCTTAGTGCAGCGTTCGATACAGTTGACCACCAACTTCTTATCGAAAGACTGGCTAGGATGGGAGTGAAAGGTACCTCCCTATCCTGGCTTTCATCCTTCCTGGCCCAACGGTCCTACCAGATCTGGGAAAAGAACGCCCGCTCCTCCGAAATGCCCCTCCAATGTGGTGTGCCTCAGGGCTCCTCCCTGAGCCCCACTCTATTTAATATCTATATGTCCACATTGGAGGAGGTTATCATCCCTTTCGGAGTGAGCGTCGTCAGCTACGCCGACGACACTCAACTAGTGGTGTCTCTGTCCCATCCCAAGCAACAGAAAGCTGATCTGTTCAACTGCCTTACGCAGGTCCATCACTGGATGAACAGATCAGCCCTAAAACTCAACGGGACAAAAACCGAGGTCCTTATACTAGGCCCGAAAGGAGCCTCACTTCCCCTGGACAGCTGGCCAGCCTGTTTGGGTCCGCCCCCTGATCCTAAAAAAGAGGTGAAAAGTCTGGGTGTGTGGATCGATTCCGATCTCTCCTTCACCTCACAAGCCAAGAAGGTGGCAGGGACCTGCTTCGGCCTCTTAAAATCTCTGAGGAAAGTCCTGCCCCTTCTCCCCCCTAAATCCCAAAAACATTTAGTCCAAGGTCTCATAATATCGAGACTGGACTATAGCAATGTGATTTATCTGGGTGCCCCCGAAGCGACCCTTACTAAACTACAGATAATTCAGAACACGGCCGCCCGGATCATCACTAACACCCCGGTCAGATCATCTGCCAAGCCCGCTCTTAAACTCCTCCATTGGCTCCCCATAAGGGAGAGAGTCAAATTCAAAGCCCTATGTCTCGTTCACAAAACGCTGCAGAATCAAGGCCCTCCTGTTCTCAGTAACATCGTCACTCCCTATAGGAACTCTAGGTCCCTCCGCTCCAATGCAGAAAACTTCACCAACATCCCTAGATTCAGGAAAACCCGAGCAGGAGGAAGACGTTTCTCGGTACAAGCATCCTGTCTTTGGAACTCACTTCCCCGTAACCTACGTCTTGAACCGCAATACCTGCGCTTCAGGAAACTGTTAAAAACTCATCTTTTTCCCTAATTCTGTACACCCCCTCCCCTCTTTTCTGCTTCAGTTTCCCCCCTTTCTTCCCTCGTCCTTCTCAGTCTCTTGCTCCGTTGACCTGGTGAATTCATGGTTCTTCAGCGCTGGGATACCTCCGGGTGACTATCGCGCTTTATAAAAATAAATAATAATAATAATAATAACTGATCTAATTAAAGTAATTCTAGAACATCGTCACAAGTATAGTACCTTCTTATGTCCACAGATCAACCCAACACATGTCATGGAAAGAAAAATGTATTACATGGACAGACAGAATCCGTTGCGAGAAGTGCACCCAGTACAGAATGCAGACAATACGCTTAGGCGCGTGTTTGTGTACACACCCATAACTAAAATGGAATTATTGGAAATGAAGAAATTAGTACCTAGTCATGACAAAGATCCCGCAGGTTTTCACCGTGAAATAAAGGATATGTTATTAATGGGTGATTACACTTTTCCAGACCTTATGAAAATATTGAAAGTATTACTGCCTCCAGGTATATACGAGAAACTCAAAGAAAAAGAGTGGGAGGTGGGAGACACAAAGATTGATTGGGCTGCATTAGAAGATGAAGAAAATACTCGAGTTCCAGGCCTAGGGCTTGGAGACAAAGTCAAGGCGTTACCAGGGTTGTTAGTACAAGTATTGCCACGTTTATTGAGTACGAAAAAGGAAGATTGGGGTGCAATCTCAGCCTGCAAGCAGAAACCCGATGAAGACACTAGTGATTTCTACACCCGATTTGAGAAATGTTTTGGTATTAATAGCGGTCTGAAAGCAAGTAGCGAGTCATATCCACATCTTTTTGTAACAAAATTAGTCGAGAATTCCCTGCCCCAGGTTAAGAACAGAGTACTGAAAGTAGAAAGTACTTGGCAAGCTAATACTCCTTCACAAATGTTACAAATGTTACAGTACCATCAGAATAGACTTAGAGAAGAACAAGAACACGAACAAAGACGTATGAAGGATACAAAAATGAAAATGTTAGTTGCTCAGTCAGTTCCAGCTGACGGTCACAAAAAGGGTGCGACCCAATCCAGTAATTCGACAGTTCCTGTTAAAGGGGTATGTAACTATTGTAAACAGCCAGGTCATTATATAAACGATTGTGCAGTTCTGAAACACAATATCTCCACGGGTAAGACCAAGGAGAGACCGCGTCCACCTAGACAAGATCAGGTTCAACAACAAGTACCCCAGAATATACAACATATTCCGCCGATGCCAGCTTCATCACAGACCGTAGCGATACCCCAACAACAGCCTATCACCGCAACACAAAACACGGCACAGCAGATGTACCAGTATGCACAAAATGATTACCCCGATTATCAACGATACACATGAAACAGCCTAGAGAGGGAGTTCCGCTTGCCTCTTATTGAGGTTCCTGTAGATCAAAGGGGTCCTTATGTACACAGTCAAGTATTAGGAAAAGACAGAAAGTTTCTCATTGATACAGGGGCAAGCAGAACCACGATAAGTCACAATGAAGTACCAGGGGCACCCCTCTCAGGCTCACAGAACGTGTCCCTTGGATTTTCAGGAAAACCCATTATTAATGAAGTATCACAACCCCTTCCTCTTGCAGTTGGTCCTTTGACAATGACTACAGATTTATTGCTTACGAAATCATGCCCAGAAAACCTGTTAGGCATAAAGACATTGAAAGCTCTAGGAGCTATTATATGCTGTTCTCCGGAAGGAGTACGATTGTTTTTGCGAGATTTCAAAGGCCATTATGTATTGAGAGACATGGATCGCAGGTTACAGGATGTCCCTGCACACTTGTGGGCGCAAGGCCCCACTGATGTAGGTTGTATGCGCATTACACCATATCGAGTCACACTCAAAGCAGGAGTGATATTACCACGTATTCGACAATACAAGTTACCCCCAGATGCTGTAGTGGCTTTACTGAGAATCATTGACGAGCTCATTGCACAAGGAGTGGTTGTGGAAACTGACTCCAATGTATGTAATTCTCCTATTATTCCAGTTCTTAAACGTACTGACCCAAATGCACCACCTGTTTATCGATTAGTTATTGATCTGCGCGAATTGAATAAATGCATTGTACCACAGTATCCTGTGGTCCCAGATATCTCCTCATTACTGACAGCTATTGATTCAGAAGCGACGTTCTTCACTGTAATTGACCTCAAGAACGCCTTCTTCAGTGTCCCGATCGATCCGGAAAGCCAATACTTGTTCGGATTCAGTTTAAATGGACGATCTTTCAAATTTGCACGCGCACCTCAAGGATTCACAGAAAGCCCCAGCATTTATAGTCAAGCATTGAAAAAACAACTCGACAGTATCCACATGCCAGTTAACACTGCCCTGCTTCAATATGTCGATGATCTGCTGATCACCGCTCGAAGCGAACCCGAATGTGAACATGCCTCACTGACTGTTTTGAACTTCCTGGCTGACAAGGGGCACAAGGTGTCCCCTTCGAAGCTGCAATTCTGTGTTCAGCAAGTTGTGTACCTGGGTCACTTGCTGTCCAAAGTGGGGAGACAGCTCACTCCTGATCGCATTCAGTTAATTGTAAACATGTCACCACCCAGAACACAAAAGGAGGTGCGGGCTTTCATAGGCCTCACTTCATACTGCAGACAATGGATTCCCCAATATGCATTTCTAGCAAAACCACTCATTCAGTTGACAACACAGGAGGCAGCGACTTCGACTGTCCTCCCTTGGACTCAGGAACATACACAAGCTTTTGAAGACTTGAAGAAAGCCTTATGTCAAGCACCTGTTTTAGCGACACCATGTTACAGTAAACCTTTTACACTTTTTGTCACAGAACGTGAAGGTACTGCCTTGTCAGTCCTCACTCAGGAACAAGCAGGTTCACACAAACCGTGTGCTTACTTTTCTAGCACATTAGACCCAGTAGCCCAGGCCCTTCCGGCGTGTTTGAAATCAGTTGCAGCAACAGCTTTAGCAATCAGACAGAGTGATTCCATTGTGTTAGGACATCCATTGACAGTACAGGTTCCACATTCCGTGGAAGTCCTTTTAAATCGAACTCAGACCCAACACCTGACCATAGCAAGATTGACAGGTTACGAACTGACATTGTTTCAACCACACATAGAAATCAGACGCTGCAGCACATTAAATCCTGCCACGTTATTGCCACTCAATGGAGTAGATCCATTGGCACATGATTGTATTGAAGTCATTACTATTACAACAAAACCCAGACAAGACTTGACAGATGTTCCACTATCAGATCCAGACCTGACACTTTATGTGGATGGTTCATGTATGAGAACAAAGACAGGTGAATTAGTGGCAGCCTACGCAGTCACGACAGACACCGATGTTATTGAAACCAATTGTATCGACACCTTATCAGCTCAAGCAGCAGAGCTCATCGCTCTGACACAAGCATTACTGATACCATCTCCCAGGGTAACGACCTGGCAGACCGAACAGCAAAGCAAACTGCTCAAAACCGAACTCATGTAACTGACCAGACACAAATAATAGTACCGACACACTGCATGACAGTCAGGGATCCCGCACATGATGTAATTGACATACAAACACATGCCCCGCCAGATGAAATTAAGAAGTGGACTGAACTAGGAGGGATCCAAACAGACCAGGGATGGATGACGAAGGGAAAATCTACATGGTTTCTCCCCGACTCTATGGTTCAGGTTATCATTAACACGATACATAGTCCTGCACACCTAGGAGAGAAAGCAATGCTAGACAGTATTCAACACATATGGTCCAATAATAACTTACGAGCAGCAGCCAAGCAGAAAGTGCGTACTTGCATGATTTGTGGTCAGTTTAATCCAGGTAAAAGCATCCCCGTAGAGCAAGGTGGATTTCAGCCTCCTGAACACCCTTTTGAAGTCCTCCAGATGGATTATATCCAGATGGAACGTTGTCGAGGATTCAAATATGTCCTCGTAGTTGTATGTGCTCTTTCCCGATGGACAGAAGCATACCCAGTCCCAGATTATACTGCTCCGACCACTGCCAAGCAGCTGGTCCGTGAATTCTTCCCACGGTATGGTTTGCCCCGTATCGTGTACTCAGATAACAGTCAGCCATTCTCATCCGAGCTTGTGAAACACATTACACTCCTGTTAGGCTATCAGTGGAAGTTCCACTGTGTCCGGCATCCCGAGGCAGCAGGTCTCGTGGAGCGTCATAATCAGACTCTAAAAATCCGACTTTCCAAGATCTGTAGAGAGAAGGGTGTTGACTGGATAGTTGCTTTGCCGGTTGCCCTCTTCTATATGAGGATGGTGGCCCATTCTCGAACTGGGCTATCCCCGTATGAAGTGGTCTTTGGTAGGCCACCGAATATGTGGGGGACGCCTATTCCACGTAAAATTACAGATGTTGACTGTATTATGCTGACAGATTACCTTGCCTCCTTGATGTCTGCACTACAATCTTGTCGTTCACAGGTAGCTGCAGCCTTTCCCGACAACACCGAGGTGAAACCCCACGAGGTGGTCCCGGGGGACTTTGTCTTCGTGCGCAACTTCGATCGGAGAAGTCCGTTGGAGCCCCGCTGGCAAACCCCGAAATTGGTTCTTCTAACAACCAGGACGGCGATAAAAGTAGAGGGCAGGAAGGGGTGGCTGCATTCCAGCCACGTAAAGAAATTTCACGGACTCCCTTCGGACTTGGACTTTAAGCCCTGCCCTCCTACACAAACTGATTCGAAACTCCCTTTGGTTGAAAAAACCGCCTCCGAAGAATATAGACTGAAATTACGATCTAGCAAGTCAGACAGTTTAATTGTTTAAGTCCTCCCCTAGGTGAATCGGTTAAATTAGTTTCTGACATGTATCCCCTAGATCGAGATAGAGAGAGAGATAGACAAAGACAACTCAAGAAGAGTGCATATTGTAAATCACTTCGTAGTCACTGTATAGTGACGCTACTGATTATGTTTTTTATAAGTCTTCTGATTATTGCTGCTAGTATTGTATTGCACATATATTACCCTATATTCAAGCGTGCACAATCTGCTTATAACGTCACTGCTGAACATTCCTTTAGTGAATTACCCCCTCACGAATTATCCTACAGACTTGCGCTGCGCAACAACACCTTCATTAGTATGTTACATCACTCCCATCAGACTACCAATGCTACAAATTGTTGGATATGTGGCCGACTCCCTCCCTACCAAGAAAACAAGGGAGTTCTGCCCCTCTTTCCGTACCCGTTCACTCACAATGGTACCTGTGGTGCATGGTTTAAATTGCGTAATTTCCTAGATCCTGATACTGCTGTACATGAAGGAAGCTGGGTTTGGGGAAACCTGAACTTAGTCTTACTTAAAGCCTGCTACCCTGACAAGGAGGTACGTCCCGTTGGGACAGGAACTGATCTAGAAAATGAAGTGTATGGATTAGGTAATTACACAGTTACTTTCATGATTCTAACTGTCGAATCTGATGCTGCACCAGTTCTACCCGCTATGACAGTATTACCAACCACAGGCGAATTATGTGTCCGAAAAAATGGTTCCGTACACTTAGGTCATAGTAAATGCACTACTGTGGTCGATTTCAGTGATCATGGCAAATCTACATTTAGAGCTTCACGTCATTCCTATTTTGTTTGCGGCCATACTGCCTATATCCGCTTACCTCTAGATTGGGATGGTACCTGTTACATCGCATTCCTTTTGCCACCTGTTTTTCTAGCCCCTCCTGACTACCATAGAAATACAAATCTAGTAAACCATAGACTCCGAAGAGATCTCCCGCTTGTCGATTATACTGAAACGGCATGGGAGCAATATACAGATTTCAATAAAGGTTTCTTCCCTTACCTAGGTGCTGTTTTTAACAGTAAACTGATCCGTAGATTAACCAGAACTCTCGAAGCAGTAGTGAATGAGACTACTTCAGCTCTAGGTAACCTAACGGAGGAGCAGTCCGCCATGCGGGTTGTTGTTCTTCAAAATCGTCTCGTTATTGACGTCATCTTGGCAGATAGGGGTGGAGCTTGTAAGGTCATCGGGTCAAGTTGCTGTGTTTTCATTCCAAATAACGCGCCAACTGTATATAAGGCTATCACACGTCTTCATAAAATTGCAAGTTTAATACACCAGAATCCAGGCACCTGGACTTGGTCCGGTTGGTTTTGGACAACGTTAACTGCTTGGGGATGGAAGATCCTATCCCTCCTAGGCATTGGCCTTCTCATAGTATTCAGTTGTTGCCTGTGTCTACAATGTGGACCGGCGATTTGCGGCCTGTGTGCCACATCATGTATCCCGCATTCAAATTCCCATTCAAAACGCGAAAAGAAGAAAGAAGAGCAAATGATGTTACGTGAACAGATTGATCAATTAATGAGAATCGATGTATCATGAAGGGTCCGTAGGGAACAAGGAGGGAATGAGGAAATATAATTTTTGGTCAAATAGTGTTCCCTAACGCGTACCCCACCGTCTCCATGTACTAGCTTGAAGTGCATGTAATTTCCCTCCTGTGCCAGCTATGAAGACGCAAATACATTTGCGTCCATCTTTAACATGTCCTCTTTCAGATCCGCCATGAACGGATTGAATATTCAGTTTCTAAATATGCTATGCCAACGTCTTTTTGTGGTATACTTTACACGTTTTTCAGCTCTGGCGAAGTAGGCCCTGATTCTGCCATCGAGCCTCTTTTTCCTGCCTTCTGACTCTGAGGGCCTCAGCCCAGGCTGCATCTGTACCAGTGACCCCTGCCTTACTCCTTACGCGGCTCACGGCGCTTAACCCAGCCTTCTGCCTGCCAAGACTGTCTTCAACCTTCGAGTTATCTGCTCCACTCCTCGAAAATACATTCCTGTCTCGTCGTTCAAGTAAACATCCTCCCAGCTGCAGGAGCAATGGGCCCGGCCTTTCTGTCTCCGTGCAAGTAATTCATAGACTCCGTTGCCATGGTAGGCCCATGCCCCCTCACCTCTCATGCAGACACGTAGACACGTAGACACAAGACGCTTATACACGCACACACAACCAGTATAGAATAGCCTCCGTCCGAGAGACCTTTCCCTTCCAGATACTACAGTTCCTTAAACATAAGATATCAGATACGATTTGGGATTAGGTTGGTCTGACATCCCAGACTTATGTCTGCACTTGTAGGTCTAAATGTCAAGTCCCCTTCACCCTCCAGTTACACGTCAGTCACACGTCATACTGCTGCGCGCGCATCTCTGCCATGTATTTCTGCTGACATTGTATGATTCTCTTATGGATCCACCTACTTGTGACCTCATGATAAATGACGTTTTTAGTACACGCCTTTATGCACGCCTATTGCAACGCCTTTTCAGTTACGTATGAACATTTTATCTCTCTTCTCAGCTGTTACGCCTTCTGCATATGTCTTTACTGTAATGCATTGACTATATATATGAATAACTGTCAATAAAATGTTGTCTGTCAGTCCCTTCCCGAACCTATGTGGTGACGGAATGGTATGCCACCTTGGCTCGAGCCAAATACCCAATTCCTTTTTAAGGAATAAAACCCTTTTTGAGTAAACCTCAATATCACGGATTTTGCCTCTTATTTATCTGAGTTATTCTTATTGATTTTTCCGCATAAATTAAGCATGGGTAATTAGAATTTACCACAATCCTTCTGCTCCCCGGGACACAGCAACACTCCAAGGGTCAGTAGTCCGCACACACAACTCGAGCGGCACCCTTCCTGTCTAAGCCTGTGAGGGCCTGGGTCCCCCAAGGTAATCACCTATGCACGTTTAGTTTCTTCTTGCTTTAATTCCCAACTGACTAGAAAATGAAGCTCTTTATCACGTCATGGAATTTTAATGGTCTTCTCGACCACATTAAGAGGACAGCTGTCCTCCAATATGCTAAGCACTACCAGCCCCATGTCCTGATGCTCTAAGAAACCCATTTATTGGGGTCCTACTGCCCATTTATCAGACGGTACGGCTACAATAGGATGTTCCACTTGGGATTTGCCCAGGGATCCTGAGGAGTTGCTGTTCTACTTCATAGAAACTGATGGACCATGATTATCTGAGAATGATTTTGCTTGATCTCTTCTGCTGGTGAGTTGGTGAAGATACTCAGGGATCTGTAGGTCCTTCTCCGGAAGAACTGGATGAGTCGATAAAAGAAATAGCCCCTGGATGTAGATTACAAAGAAAATAATTTGAGCATAGATGTGAGCAAATTGAAAGCAGATTTGGAAGAAATAATTTTGGGAAATATTAGTCCAAAGAGATTAGGCAAATATCGTGATGAAGAATTGCTTTTCATGTGTAAGAATATGGCGAGCGAGAACTTTACATAAGAAGTTTGCGGATGTTGCACAATCATATGGAGTTGACATAGAGAAGTCCAAGGCTTTACAAAAGACATATCGCTTAGCCTTTAGTGACACAGATTTTAAGAATTTGAATGTTTCAGGAAAGCGTTTTCAGATCAAAGAGTTCATTAACACTCTAAAGCGTTGGGGTGAATTAGATCGATGGGAAGGCAGATGGGCAAAAAAGAATGGGGATACAATAGTGACTTCAGTGGCTTTATCACTGTATCCTGTGAAGGAAACAGGAACTGGAGCAGCTGATGCGATGACATATCCTATGAGAGAGGTACCAGGAGGTGGGTTTGTTCACGTCCCTTGGTCGAGGCAGGATATATTATCATTTACAAATTATTTCCTTAGGTTAATAGAGAAGCCAGTGGAATGGTATAAACAAGCGGAGAGGTTTGTCAAAGTTTCAAAGGTTTTGTGGGAGGATTTGGATGGTTTGTTTGATATTGTAGTTCCAACTGATTTGTGGGTTGAGTATAAAATTGCTGTAGATTGGCCAAAGGAAGAATATCTAAGAGATCCAAAGACAGGAGCCCCATCAGAAGAAGTCATTAAAACAAACCTGGCTATCTGATTTCTCCCTCCCTGATATCTTGGCTGCTCTGCCCCCTCACTACTACATGCTGAATGCCAATCGGCCTGCAGCCCGCCGCGGCAGGGGGGGGTGGCGGCAATCATACGCAAAGACTTGACATCCATTGCGTCTTCTTCACTATGTCTTCCCGATGTTGATAATCTTCTCATCAGCCTGGCAACGGAAGCAGGTGCTCTGACTCTTATTGTCTTATACCGTCCCCCCACCCCCATGCCCCTGTTCCCCGCTGCCCTTAGCGAACAGCTTGCTGCTTTAATGACCTCTTCCGCTCGCCTAGCCATGTTTGGCGATTTTAACTATTGGTTCAACCATGCTGACGCGGGCCCCCACGCTACTGAACTGTTCGAGGCACTCTCTGGTTTAAATCTGACCCAGCATGTCGCCACCCCCACCCACACTGGTGGCCACATTCTGGATCACATCTGGGTGCAGGGGGTATCGCTCACTGGGCTTAACATCTCCCCCTGCGTCTGGTCCGACCACTCTATGATTGATTCGTTCATTTCTGTAAAGGGCTTGGTCAAGCCACCATTGCGGGAGGGCGGGATGGCTCGGAAGTGGAATGCCCTTGATTCCTCTGCTTTTCTTTCCTTTCTTGCAGAGACTCAGCTCCCACCCAGTAACAATTCTGGCGTCAACAAATTGGACGCCAACATCGCCTATTGGCTTACTACCGCTAGCGACAAGTTCGCCCCCCTGTCCTGCTTCCCTCGCTCTCGTCATAGCAATTCTCACAAATGGTTCAATCCAACACTGAAGTTACAGCATCTCGAGTTGCGCCAATTGGAACGCAGGTGGAGGCGTAATTATCTCAGCATAGATAGGGAGATGTATGTGCTTGCACGTAGGGCATACAAAAAACCCATTACTACAACTAAGGCTGCCTACTTCTCAGACAGAATATCCACAGCTCCAAATAAGTCGAAAGAGATATTCAAGGTCCTCGGTGAACTCACATCGGACACCAGGACACTCCCGAGCCTGCCCCCCTCTGCAGAGTCTTGCAATGCCTTAAACACCTTTTTCATTGACAAGATTCTGGCAATCAAAAACTCCATTCCTCACTCTATTCCCTCAGCAATAGCTGCAGTCCCTCTCACTAACCCCTCCACTCTTGCTTGCTTTCCTACACTTGATCCCGATTCCTTAGCCAAACTGGCCACTCGGGTCAAATCCGGTTCCCCCAAGGACTGCTGCCCCCCCTCCGTGTTCCGTGACATCTGTCACACCCTCCCGCACTGCATCTTACCCCTTCTCAACACTTCTCTTATATCCGGCATAGTTCCTAGTTCTTTTAAGGAGGTTGTACTGGTGCCCTTGCTAAAAAAAACTGGTGCGGATCCTGCTGTCCTCGCTAACTATCAACCCATATCCCTCTTGCCTTACCTGTCAAAAATCCTAGAGGCACATGTAACCACCTGCCTCTCGCAATTCATCGAGGAGTCCAACTTCCTGGAAACGAACCAGGCCGGCTTCAGACTAGCCCATTCCACCGAGGCTGTGCTTCTTGCCGTGTTGGACAACCTCAGATGTAATGCTGACAATGGCCGTCCCCAGGCACTGGTCCTACTGGATTTGTCGGCGGCATTCGACACGGTGGACCACAACATCTTACTCCACCGTGTCGAGTCCGCCGGAGTCCGCGGGCCTGCTTTGTCCTGGGTTAAATCCTTTTTGGAGGGTAGATTCCAAGCAGTCAGTCTGGGCCCTTTCAGCGCCACCAGCGCACCTTCTTCCTGTGGGGTTCCTCAAGGTTCTTCCCTTTCCCCCCTCCTTTTTAATTTATACCTTCAGCCTCTTATCCACTCCTTAGGCAGCTGGGACGTCACCGTTTTCAATTACGCGGACGATTTACAAATTATTTTTCCCCTCTGCTCTCCTGACGCCGACACCAACTTCAAGGCGGTCATGATACACATCCAGCAGTGGATGAACCAAAATCAACTAAAGCTCAACCCTGGGAAAACTGAGCTCCTCCTTCCTGGGAGAAGCCTTTCCCATTGGGACCCACAATTTTGGCCATCTGAGCTTGGTCCATCTCCTCCCCCTGCTGGCCGTGTAAAGAGTCTCAGTGTCATAATTGACTCCGAGCTCACTCTTAAGGCCCAGGTGAGCGCTGTAACATTTTCCTGTATGTTCCAACTACACAAGATCCGGAAAGCCGCTCACCTTCTGACCCCTGAAGCCTTGCTACAAGTTTTAATAGCTCTGGTGCTGTCCCGTCTGGATTTTTCTAACTCTTTGTATCTCGGTCTCTCTAAATCCCTGTTATCTAGGCTACAGATCATTCAAAACCAGGCCGCCAGACTGGCATTTAAAATCCCCAGATGGCAGTCGGCCAGACCTCTCTTACATCAATTACACTGGCTACCAGTCAGCGCAAGAATATCCTTCAAGGTCGGCTGCCTGGTTTTTAATGCCTTGACTGGTCCCTCTCCTGCTTTTTTAAAGTCCTTGGTCACCCCCTACTGCCCTTCCCGAACTCTGAGGTCTACCCACCTCCAACTCTTAGTCACTCCCTGGTTCAAACTCACTAAATTAGGCGGTCGCAGCTTCTCTCACTTGGCCCCCAAATTATGGAATTCTTTCCCACTCTCACTTAAATCCTCACACTCTCTTGTGTCATTTAGGAAGCCCCTAAAAACTCTTCTGTTCTCACATCCCTACTAAAATCCCTCTGTTCAGTGTCAGTGTTCCTATCAGCGCCAGGAAACCCACGGTGACAGTGCGCTTAACAAATGCCCATTAACATAACATAACATAACAACATATAATCAGGTCATTACATATTTATGGAACCATTCTTATTCATTAAGAGATCCGAGAGATAAACACAGCTATGCGCCTACAACCCTGGGGCCGGCAGCATATCAACATTAAGTAGAATACACAGCTTGAATGCCAACAACCCAGGAGGCAGGCAGCGAGCAGGAATCTCATATATTAACAATAAAAAACATAAGAAGGCACAAAATCCAGTAGGAAAGAAAACGGGAAGAAAAGGAGGATAATACCCTCCCTCAATCCCCCTCACCCCTTCCCACTCACCCTCCCTCTGTTCAGCAGCGGAGTACCGACACCTGGGCAAGTCTATCCTAGTCCCCACAGCCTGTGGAGGGCAATTGCCTATGCAATTGCTAAGTCACAGTCAACATAACCCAATTATCTTGGGATAAGCTTCAGGATCCGTAGATATTGAGGACAAGTGACTTCTCAAAATTCAACTGAGAGTATCTGTATGAATGGGGACCAGAGGTCGGTATAGGTTTCCTCTTTGTGGTCTGCCAGCAATGAGAAGCGCTCCATTGCTAGGGTTAGCCATAATTTATGTACCCAATGTACATGGTCTGGGGCATTCGGTGTGACTCACCTAGCCAATATTACCTGACGCGCAGCTAATAGTGCAAGGGCGATTTGATGTCCTCTTAAGGAACATAAGGGAAATGTTAGCGGATTCGGAAGACCCAGGAACGTGTAAGCTGGAAAGCATAGGATGGCAGTGTTGAAGGTTCGATCAATATCATCTAGAACCGCACCCCAGAAGCGCTCCGGTTTGGGTCAATGCCAGAGCTAGTGTACAAGAGAGCCAGTCTGACCACATCTCCCCAACATTTCTCAGACCTGCTTTTGTTCCAACAGTGAATGCGCGTTGGGGTAAGATTCCAATATGAAAGCACTCTGTACATGGATTCCACTCCTGTGGCACTATGTGCTGTGTGCGAGGCTCTGTAGTGTATGTCCTCCCATTCTTTGCCCGAGAGAACCCGCCTCAGCTCTTCCTCCCACCGCTGTTGACCCTTGGAACGACCCCCTCCTGCACGCTTTGTTAACATCGAGTAAAGTTCCGAAATGAGGTGTTCTCGAAGACTGTCAGTTTTTGTGACGCCGCCTCTTTGTAAGCGTGCCCTGTAACCCAGTGACTTAACTGGTGTCATTGGAAGGCATCCGCCCGAGGGAGTCCCTAGTCTTGTATCAGTCGGTCAAAGGGAATTAGGCCGTTCGGGTCAAATAGTGAACCGACCCCCTTACAGCCCTGCTCTCACCATCTTTGTTGAGTTACGCCCCGGCGGAAAGTCTGGGTTCCCCGTGATTGGAGTCATTGGTGAGGGGAATGAAGTCAGGTCCTTGGCACACGACCAAGGTCACTGAGGAGGAGTATAGGCCCTAAGCTCTATGCTTACGTGGGAGCCAACTTTCCCTCCAGATGTTGACCCCTGCAACCGTTTGGTCCATAAATTAGCAATATTTTTCGGAAAGGGGACAGTTCCATTCAAGTATATACCTGAGGTGCGTTGCTTGAAGTTATCTATGAATCAGGGGAAGACCCATTCCTCCCCTCCCATTTGTGCTGGGTTGCACTTTCTTCTCACCTCATACCTTGAACATCTTTTAGACCATCCAGGCAGCACCCCCCCCCCCCCCCCAGAGTTATCCGCTCTTTGCAGTTGGCCATCAACAATTTTGTATGGGGTGAGAAGAAAGGGCAACCCAGCACAAACAGGAGGGGTGCCGCCGGGATGGTCTAAAAGATGTACAGAATGTGCGGCAAGACCGTCATCTTGACCGCAGCCACCCTTCCAAACCAGGACAGACCCATCCGGCTCCAGCTGTTCTGAGCCTGTGAAGTTTGTGCCAGAAGTGCTGTGTAGTTCAACACAGAGGTGTTAAGAAAGGTAAGGCTAGCGAAATACCCAAGTATGTTATGGACCTTTCCACCCAGGAAAGTGGGAACGCTCTCTCGAGGTGGTCCCTCTGGCCGGGGGCTAACGAGAGGTTTAGAATCTGGGATTTACCCAGGTTTACCTTAAATCCCGACACCACTCCAAAGCGATCCATCTCCGACAGCAAGGACGGTAGCGAGGAGTGCAGTTCTGTTAAAGAGAGGAACACATCGTTGGCGTATAAGCTGATAGTGGGTGTGTCCGCGCCGAACTTGATGATGCTAATCTGAGGGTTGTCCCGGACCCTCTGCGCAAAAGGCTTCATATCGAGCACAAAGAGGAGAGGTGACAAGGGGCATTCCTGTCTTGTGCCTCTTTCTATAGGAAACCGATTCAAGGACTCTCCGATGACCCTAACAAAAGCTCTAGGGGTGCTATACATACAAGAGGCCCATTTGTTAAAGCCCTCCCCGAGGCCAAAATGTCATAGAGTGTCAAACAGATAGGACCACTTCACCCGGTCAAACGCATTTTCAGCGTCAATTGCAATGAATGCCTCTTCCCTGCCCAATCTATGTATAACGTCTGTAGGGTGTAGCAGTCTTTTCGTGCTGTCCCCACTTTGCCGGGTGGGGATGAATCCCGATTTGTCTGGGTCAATTAATCCCGCCATCAGCGGGTTGAGCTGGGTCGTTAGGATGCCAGCGAATAGCTTAGCGTTGATGTTCAGTAACAAGATCGGGCAATAAGAAACGCATTCTGCTGGATCTTTCATTGGTTTTAAGATAGACTCTGGTCAGAAGGGGTGCCAATTCTGGTCAGAGCAATTTATAGAATTGGGGCGTGAACCCGTCCGGTCCCGGCACTTTGTGTCTTTGGAGGTTTGCAGTAGCCCAGATCACTTTGTCTATATGGATAGGTTGGTCTAAATGCTCTGCAGTAGACTCTGTCAGTCTAGTGACATGTATGTCCCGCAAAAAAAAGTGGGGGAGTGTCCGAGCCGTATCCTCCTCCGCATATAGGGTCTGATGGAAATTTTGAAATTCTCTTGCTATATCCCTATCTATTTGCACCAAGTCCCCTGAGGCCGTTCTTATGGAGTGGATCATTGTTGTTAGGGTCTTTGCTCTGGGTCTTTGCGCCAGCATTTTGCCGCATTTGTCGCTACTAATAAAAAATGTGTGTCCGAGACTTAAAAGTGCGTATTCTGCTCTATCAGGATCTAATCGTGACAACACCAGTCTCTTTCTCTCCAGTTCCCTCCAAGTCCTGGGTGCCCAGTCCTCTTGTGTATTGCCTCCAGCTCCCTCACTTCCTGCTCTATGCTCTTCCATTTCTCCCAGTGCGATTTGTTCTCTCATGCAGAGATCGCTATGCACTCTTCCCTGACCACTAGTTTCAATGCCTACCACATTACAGCAAGGGATGTAGTGTCAGGCTCCGTCTTCTCAACTTCTTCGGTGCTGTGCTGAATGACCTATAACCTTCCCTACAGAACTCCCCCAGAGCCTGAAGTATAAACACAGGCGACTAGGACAGTCCCGCAGGGGAGGGAATGGAAGGGGACAGCGGGGAGGGAGATCTGAAATGAGAACAACAGCCAGTTAGAATGTTCCTAAACCCTTTCTTTCCTTCCTTATACAATACGGTGTCACCCCTACCTGTAAAGGAAAATACGTTGGACCTGAATCTAGGAGAAGAGACTCGGGGCGTTGACAGAGTGTTGTCACCAACGTCTGAGAAAGACACAATAACTAACATATAATTCACATTCCTATGTAGGTGGAAAGTACATACACATAATTCTTATGCATACCAAAACACTGTATGTTTTCAATCCAGTAAGCATGAGCAAACTAGTAAAAAGTTATGCACAGAGAGCTATTCAAACTAGAAATTCTTTAAAAGAAAATTTAAGAGAAACATGGTGGGTTCACCCTAATTGTCAGAGCCCCTAGGAAGGCTTACATCAATCACCTGGTAGTGGCAGGCATACTTGGAGGAAAGGTTTCCAAAAGGCACAAATACCTTTGCCCAAATGGGAAACGGATATCGAGCTGGCGACATTGGAAAACCAAGATGTCTGCCAATTTGGTCCTCCCCGTTGCGTTCTAGTTGTTTTTTCCTGAAGGCAGATTTAGAATGTGAAGCGCGTCCGAGTTCTAAACGGCGCACTTCACCTGAAGATTTCCATGAGTAGGAGTTTCTTGAGAGTTCTCCGACGGTTAGCCAGTTAAGGTAGTGTTGACGCTAATTTCGTCGTATATTGTTGCTTCTGTAATCAACCCTTTGTAGGAAATAATATCCACGCATGCCCAAACCTTTGGTAGTGTCTCTCTGTTGGGCAACCTCGCGCTGTGAGTTATTTCATCAGTCAAAAGTATTAGGTTGTCTAGGTTACCATAAAGATAAACAAGCTTGTACTGACGAGTGCATCCACTCGGAAGTTTAGAGTGAAAAAAAAAATCTTGCACTGACGAACGTGCTGCGTTCGGCGGTATTTCATTGAGGTCAAAGGAGTCAGGAATCTCCTTCTGGAAGACACTCTCATGTATTATAGAACCAAGTTCAAATAAAGCTTTTAGAGATTAGAATCTATCTCCTTATAATCCACAAAATATTGCACATTTTTATAGAAGGTTCATTCATGAGTTTTCTCAAAATATCATTCCTCTTACTAGGCTATTAAAGAAAGGAGTAACCTTTGAATGGGCAGAAGAAGCCAAAGAAGCCTTTTGCTCCTTGAAAGAATGTTTCACAACTGCTCCAATTCTCCTGCATGCAGATCAACTGAGCTTTTTTATCTTGATACTCATGCTTCGGAGTTGGCTATTGGAGGGGTCCTCTCGCAAAGACACAAGGAAACAGGACAGTTACACCCAGTGGCCTACCGATCTTGAAAATTGAGTCCAGCACAGGTCATCTATACCATTACTGACAAGGAACTACTGGCCATTAAGGATGCGCAAGGAGTGCAGACATTATCTGATGGAAGCGAAGCATTCAGTGACAGTCTTCACAGACCATCGAAAACTAAAGTTCTTAAAGTTGGCACGAACACTCACTCCAAGACAACGCAGGTGGTCCCTGTACTTTGCTGACTACGATTTTGTCATCACCCTCCGACCTGGGAACCAAAAATGGTAAGGCTGATGCCCTATCCAGATTAGACACTGAGAATCCGAAAATGAAAATTGAAGATCAGACGCTAGTTATGTTGATTATTGTTGCTTCTGTAAACAAACCTTTGTAGGAAATAGTATCCGGCATGCCCGTTTCTTTGATAGTGTCTCTCTGTTGGGCAACCTCGCGCTGTGAGGTATTTCATCAGTCAAAAGTATTAGGTTGTCTAGGTTACCATAAAGATAAACTAGCTTGTACTGACGAGCACTTTCGCTAGGCAGTTTTGTGTGAAAAAATAAAGCTTGCACTGACGAATGCGCTGCATTCGGCTGTATTTCATTGAGGTCAAAAGAGTCAGGAATCCCCTTCTGGAAGACGGTCCCGCGTATTATAGAAGCAGGTTCAAATACAGCTTTTAGAGATTAGAATCTACCTTGTTATAAACCGCAAAACAGAAATCGATTTTCAGAAGTGCAATTAAAATCTGACAGAATAAAAAAAAGAGTCTTACCTGAAGGCGAGTTTTCCGGTGAACATACATCAGTTCGATTCTTCAGAGTCTCCTGTTGCATGCAAGTACTTCCTCTGGAAGAAAAAGAAGAAACATAGAGTTTAAGAATTACGTTTTTTTATAATATATTAATACTAGAAGAAAAGAACTACATAATTCAGAAGAGGAGCAATTGCTAAGAAAACGTTGGGTAGGAATGATTGTAAATACAAGATTATTTAATATAATTAAAAAAGACTTGTAAGAATGAATAGTTATTAAATGTCATTGCAGTTTTCAGGTTTAACAAGAGATACTAAAGAAAGTGAAGCAATACTAAACCCTTGGACTGAAGACCACAATTTTCTGGCAGTCTCTTCTCTGTCCCAATCCCCTTTGCCCCATTGGAGCACATTCGCAAGTAGCTAAAAGAAAATATTTGCGGAACGGTTCTGAAGGGAGTGGGGGGAAATTACCTCGCTCTACTCGTGTGCAAATTGGAACTTAAAGTGGCTCAGACAGAGTGAAGTGCCCACGTTGTAATTGCACCCGAGTAGAATAGCGGAAGGTTTTAATTACATTTTTTTTGTAGAAATCCTGGGAAATATTCAAAAAGATTTGGAAGCTGTGAGGGAAGAAAATAAAACCTAGAGATTAGAAATAATCACCTCTATGAGGGAACATTTAGAATTAGATAATGGAATGAGTGGAATGGTTTCGGAAGGGGGTTTTAAGACTCAAACATCACAAGACGTAGGATCCCCAAGTAGTCCAATGACCTTTCCTACCACTCAGGTAATTCATTCGCTCTCTCCAGTAAATCCGCTAGCACTTCCAGAGTGTTTCATTGGAGACCCTAAAAAAAACAGATTTTCCTGACGCAATGCTTGCTCCTCTTCATGTGCCGTCCAACTATTTTTCCTGACGCACAGTCTAAAGTTGCATTCATTTTGTCTTATCTTAGTGGTGATGCAGCCTCGTGGTCCATTCCTTTGGTGACGAAAGATGATCCAATATTATATGACCTTGAGGAATTCAAGAAAGAGTTTCTACAGATATTTGACAGAAGGAAGGCACCACAACCTATGGATAACGAGTTATTGAAGCTGAGACAAGGGAATCGAGAACTAGTTACTTTCCTGGCCCAGTTTAAAAAGTTAGTAGTGGAAACTGAATGACCTGAGAATAAAAGAGCTGTAGTATTCTATTGAGGTTTAAAGGATGAATTGAATGATGCTCTGGTGCAGATCCTTAATCGACAAAGAGAGATCTAGGCCTTGGTAAATTTGGTCTTAGAAATAGACTATCGCCAAAGCGAAAGAAAAGGTGAGAAGAAGAAAGAGTTTCGATCAAGTGTACCTCGTTTTGATAGAGCAAGGTCAGATACAAATGACCAATGGAAGGTTTGTCAGGTCCAGAACCTATGAAAATAGTAACAATCAGAGGTCATTTGATAAAAGATGAAAAAACAAATTGTGCCTCTATTGCGGAGGAAATGGACATTTCGTCAAAATGTGTCAGAAGAAACTCAAAACGCGGTTTAAGGAAAACTTAAAGCACACCCAGTAAGCGAAGTTGGATTGGCATGTGCAAAATAGGAAATAACTCCAAAAGATCATTTGTTAGCCAATCCTGTCCATGACTCAGACATTCCGAAATACCACCTTGGAAGAAATTTCGGTGATGATAGACTCAGGAACCACCGGCAACCTCTGTGATCTAAAGTTTGCAAAATTGATTGGATTGATTGCTATAGGAAAAGAGAAAAGTGAGTCTGTCCGGGCAGTCGATGGAACCAATTTATCTTCTGGTCCCATAACTAGTCACACTGAGTCCGTGCAGCTAAAAACCTCTAACGGTCACCAGGAAGTTTTACAGTTTAACCTGATAGATGCCCCACAGTTCCAACTCATACTGGGACTTCCATGGTTGACTGAACATAACCCAACAATTAACTGGAACACAAGAACAATAAGATTCAATTCAGAATACTGCAAAGAACATTGTTACGCCCAAGAAGAATGCCAACGGAATTCAAGCGCAGCAACCTTACTTTACGAAAATACATTCTCTGTTTGTGTGATAAAGACTAATGAAATTCCAAAAGAATATGAGGACTTTGCTGATGTATTTAATGAGGTGGAAGCTGAGAAACTCCCACCTCATATATCCTACGACTGCAAAATAGAACTAGAAACAGGGGCCAATCCACCTTGCAGTCGTATTTATGCACTGATGGAATAGCAGAACTTGCATTTGAAAGAATATCTTGAGAAATACCAGGAAAACGGATTTATTAGACCTTCGTAATCTCCGGTATTCTCGCCACTTTTTATGTACCAAAGAAAGGAGGCAAACTGAGAACATGCATCGACTACAGGGCGATCAATAGAGTTACCATCAAAAATCTTTACCCATTACCACTCATCTCTGTACTCATCGATCAAGTTTAGGGAGCTAAAATCTACACACAGCTGGACTTAAGACAGGCTTACCATCTGATTAGACTTCAAAAAGAAGATTAGAGGAAAACGGTTTTCAGGACAAAGTACGGCATGTCTGAGTACGAAGTACTGCCCTCTGGTCTTTGTAATGCGCCAGCAGCATTCTAGCATTTTATAAATGATGTATTGAACAAATTTATTGATAAGTGCGCAATTGTATACATCAACGTTATATTGATCTACTTAGATAAAGAAGAAGAACATCGTAAACAAGTGAGATCAGTCCTCCAACGGTTGAGAAAAATGCCTTGTGTGCCAAACTGGAGAAATGTTTACTCAATGTAACAACAGTAGAATTTCTGGGATTCGTGGAATTACAATGGAAAAACATAAGATTCAGGCAGTTATTGAGTGGAGATCACCAACAACTGTGAAGGAAGTCCAGAACTTCATTGGGTTCGCAAATTTTTACAGAAGGTTCATTCAAAAGATCATTCCTCTTACTAGGCTATTAAAGAAAGGAGTGACCTTTAAATGGTCAGAAGAAGCCGAAGAAGCCTTTTGCTCCTTGAAGGAATGTTTCACAACTGCTCCAATTCTCCTGCATACAGATCCAACAGAGTCTTTTTATCTTGAGACTTATGCTTCAAAGTTGGCTAATGGAGGAGTCCTCTCGCAAAGACACAATGAAACAGGACATTTACACCCAGTGGCCTTCCGATCTCGAAAATTGAGTCCAGCAGAGGTCAACTATACCATCACTGACAAGGAACTACTGGCCATAAAGGATGCATTCAAGGAGTGGAGACATTATCCGATGGGAGCGAAGCATACAGTGACAGTCTTCACAGACCATCGAAATTTAAAGTTCTTAAAGTCGGCATCAACACTCACTCCATGATAACTCAGCTGGTCCTTGTACTTTGCTGACTACGATATTGTCATCACCTTCAGACCTGGAAACAAAAATGGTAAGGCGGATGCCGTATCCAGATTAGATACTGAGAATCTGAAAATGAAAATTGAAGATCAGACGCTAATTACGTTGTTTATTGTTGGTTCGGTAAACAACCCTTCATAGGAAAGAGTATCCTTGCATGCCCAAACCTTTGGTAGTGTCTCTCTGTTGGGCAACATCGCGCTGTGAGGTATTTCGTCAGTCAAAAGTATTAGGTTGTCTAGGTTACCATAAAGATAAAAAAGCTTGTACTGACAAGCACTTTTGCTCGGCAGTTTTGTGTGAAAAAATAAATCTCACACTGACGAATGCGCTGCTTTCGGCGGTATTTCATTGAGGTCAAAAGAGTCGGGAATCTCCTTCTGGAAGACGCTCTCACGTATAATAGAAGCAGGTTCAAATAAAGCTTTTAGAGGTTAGAATCTATCTCGTTATCAACTGCAAAACAGAAATCTATTTTCAGAAGTGCTTTTAAAATCTGACAGAATAAAAGAAGAGTCTCCAGAGTCTCCTGCTGCATGCAAGTACTTTCTCTGGAAGAAAAAGAAGAAACATAGAGTTTAGAAATTACGTTTTTTATAATATAATAATACTAGAAGAAAAGAACTACATAATTCAGGAGAGGAGCAATTGGTAAGAAAACATTGGGTAGGAATCATTGTAAATAAAAGATTATTTAATATAATTAAAAAAGACTTGTAAAAATGAAAAGTTATTAAGTGTCATTACAGTTTCAGGTTTAACAAGGGATACAGAAGAAAGTGAAGAAATACTAAACCCTTGGACGGAAGACCACGATTTTCTGACCATCTCTTCTCTGTAGTATACACTGGGGGGTAGCTGTTCCTAAGGTCTCAAGAGAGTGACAACCAAACTCTGGTTGGTAGAGAGGAATAATGGAAAGTGGTCAATCTTAAAGAGGTTGGGTTTATAAATAGTGATGGGGGAATCACTCCTTTTGGATATAGTGCTCTCACACACCCATGCGAGTGTCATGCTTCATCATCGGGCGTTGCTCCTCATGGGGGTGGCACTGGTGTCCCCCACGGGCCCTGCGAGAGGGCTCTTTGGTGAAGATCTTTTAAGGAGACGCCGCAGTTGTGCATGTGGGTGTGTGGGCCTATAGAAATAAGTATGTGAGTGAATTAAATTCACCAGACGGTACACAGAACCAATGTTTATTCGAGGGTCTGAATGGTAAGGTTAAAAATAGATGTGGATCTTGGAGCCCCTCTCAGGAACAAATATAGAGGGCAAATATGTGACTGGCCGCTGCTCTCAGAATCAGTGCACAAGTGAATTAACAAAAAAAAATCAACATGTTTTGCGATTCTTATTGTTCCTTAAGGGATCCATTGGCGCTTCGTCAGGACTGAGAGGGTAAGTGAAAATAATAGAAAAAGGAACAGGTTTCTCCTCCGTAGCAGAGCACCGGGATTGAAGTGGAGTGAGGATGGCCTGCCCAGTTATATCCTCCGGTATTGCAACCCCGGCAGGATGAAGTGGGTCGGTCCAAACGTGCGTGATGACAAGCGGTGTTGTGGATGGGTCTACGGAGCCCTGCTCTGCTCTCCTCTCCTGTGAGGTTCCAGATCATGGCGTCCATCTCGTAGCGGAGTGTCAAAGCTGGATTTACAATCATTATTTACGGCTCTTATTGAACGTGGAGATTAGTTTAAACCTGTTATTTTACTTATTTAGAATAGAGAGCTAATGAATCAACACTAGTGAATAGCGATGTTGAATCAGTAGTGTTGAAAGTGGGTGTGCACTGCTAACGTCAGTCATCTAGGGGTGGTGTCGTCTTCGCAGGTTCATTTAGGTGGTCAAAAACAAAGCAGATGGGCAGTGCTTTGTAGATGGAAAGGCCGTGGTGAGGCGTGTGGTGATGGTCCTCGGTTCCCAAATACTATAGGCCAAGTAATGTTTGTATCAGGGGCGTTTGAAGACGCCCAGGTATATCAATTTAATAGTCTTCCTCAAAAACAGTTATTTTAGGGGCTAGCCTAAGTTCATGACAAGATTGGTGTCAGGAATTAATCATGGCGCCTACCATACTGGCGGAGATGCCGAACTACATCTCCCAGAAGGCCTTCCTTCTGGGAGGAGTATCTGTATTTAATCACGTACCGCGCAGGCAGCTCCATACGTGATTCCTTCTTTGATGTCAGTACTAGGGTTTGGAGTGCAGAGCAGCCCGCTCTGCTTTCGAGTCCCGTTATTCTTCCCGTGATCCCGCGTTCTCGGCTGAGACGCGTAGAGCTACAGAACCGTCCGCTCTATTGTTCGAGCTTCGTTTGTCCACCGCTGTTTCCGCGTTCTCGGCGGAGACGAGTCGAGGTTGGAGCTCGCTTCGTGACCTTGCTCCGCTGAGCAAGGATTGTTGATATTTTCCCCTTTCCGTTTGCGGCTGCAGTGACAAGGGGATAGGATTCCTGAGGATTGAGAATCTCCGGGTTCTGTGGATATTCTCCGCCCGGCTGAGCGTGACCTTATCTACGGAGGTTGAAGCATTCAGGATTTCTTGGTTTTACCGGAGTGGTTACTGTGAGGAGAAACCGAATCCGACAGGCCCACGGGTGACCTATGACCCCCCTCGAACCTAAAAACATGTACCTGCCACAGCGAGGAAAGCACAACGGGAGCCCAGCATCAAACAGGCTCGCAACGTAACTCCTCCCCCTTGTCCTCTCCCCGTACAGCAGTACACGCCGGAAGAAGAACCCCACAGGAGGTGAAAAGGGGCAGAGACGCAAACAGAGGGCGCAATACAGCCGAACACCAGAAGGAAGCACCAGAAGAAGACGAAGGAAAAGAAGAAGACGCCAGAAGACGGACCGAAACAGGAGAAGCAGACGTGGGAGGCCAGGATGAGAGCGAGACGTGGTACGAGGAGTGGTGGTCTCCGCAGGAGGTGGCTGAGGAGCGGCTGTAACTCAGGAGAGTTACGGCAGAGCCGGTGAGTCTCTAAAACCAGGCGGGAGGTTTGGGAGGTGTACAGGAGGGCGGTGGGAGGTTCGGAGGTGTACAGGAGGGTGGCAGGAGGTTCAAAAGGGTATCGGAGGGGAGCGGGAGGCAAAAGCCTTAAGAGCAAGGAAACCTTGAAGGGCGAGGAAGCCTGAGTAATTTTTTTGTTGTTAGTAGTCTTTCTTAGTCTTTCGTTTGATAAGAGTGATTTCAAGCACATAATTAGGGGTTGTGGAAAAACCCTAGACATTGGGCCCCAAGTGTATTCTGAGCACTATCCCTTTTGGAGGTACCTCTGCATTCTTGTAGTGCACTCTCACCTAGGTCGGTTCCCCTGCACGTTCCACATGACAGTGAATCTATTTTAAAGACCTCCCTTGTCACAAGTATCAACCTACTTCCCTCACTTTTGTTTTGACCCGAGTATTAGTTGCACCAAAAGGGTGTGGTGGCGGAGACCTTTGTGTCTACAAAACACTATCATAATCCCTGCAAACACTAGCGGCTCCCTCTTTTCTCTCCTATTCTGAGCCTCCTGGGAAGGACCAACCACTGGAGCAGAAAACCCTGGACCCAAGAGAAGATTACCCAAGACCCCAGAAGAACTGTGATTGTGCGCCTGAACTTTGAAAAGGACACTACCTTTACCAATCATTGTTTCTTGTTGAATAAAAACCGTACTACTGGCCCACTATTTATAGCCTCCACGTCTGTGTATCCGGCCTGCCCTCCCACAAGTGGTGTCAGAAATGGGATCAGCCGGAGACATGGAGGCCGCACTAACTCGAATGGCAGAAAACCAGGCTAGCCTAGGACAGGCTAAGGAGAAATTCCTAGCGGTCGTGGAAGAGGACAGGGGAAAACTACAAAGGGCTATGACAGAACAAGGACAGTCCCACGATACAGCCATGGGAAGACTCGTAGAGGCTATGGGACAACAAAGAGGACCCAGCACCCTACCTTCGGTAATTTTGCAGAAATATGTGGAGGGGGAAGACCCGGAATATTTTTTCAACAACTTTGAGCGCATGGCTCGAGCTGCAGCGTGGGTGGCAGAGAAATGTGGACAGTACTTGAGACCTTTACTATCTAGGGATTTACAAGCCTCATACCAAGCTGCCAATATTCTGGGTACTACCCCTTACGACGAGATAAAACAATGCATCTTGGAACAGCTAGGGATAAATGACGATACTTATAGGATGAAGTTACACCAAATGAAAGAAGGCCCCCAGGAAACCCCTAGAGCGTTATACTTCTGTGTGAAAGACATGGCCGACCGATGGTTAAAGCCCGCTACTGCCACTAAGGAAGAAATCATGGCCAAGGTCTTCTTGGAACAGTATCTATCCTCGCTTCACCCCCAGATACAAAGATGGGTGAGGAAACATGCCCAACTCACACTGGAAACAGCAGTGGAAATCGCTAGTGCATATAATCGAGCTCAAGAAGTACAAAGGGGACGTGAAGACAGTAGCTGGAGGAGTAACCCTGGGGGGGCCCACCGCCCTACTCGAGCACCTGTCCGGAAACCCGAACCCATGACCCTCATCCCGGGAACCCCAGTGTTTAGACCCCCACTAGTCAGACCCCCTGGACCGGCCATGCTGAGGACACCTACCCCCAGACCACAGTGTTACAGTTGTGGGTGTATGGGACATATAGCACGCTCCTGTCCCCAGAAGGAGGAACTTTAGGAGATAGGTCTTGCCAAGAACTATTGTTGTCTTACCCAGTCCTTCCAACCACAATGCTATCGATGTGATGTAACAGTAAACGGACATCCCTTGACAGCCCTCGCCGACACGGGTTGTCGACAAAGCGTGATGAGACCCCAGGAGATGGGAGACAACCACGGCCCCATAGACGGTGTTGTAAACATTCAATGCGTCCATGGAGACACTAAAACATATCCAAGTACTCAGGTTCACATACAACATGCCATGGATCCTGGATCTGATTTAAAAGTGGGTCTCATTCCACGCTTACCAGAACAAGTTATATTAGGGAGCGATTATTCTCATCTACCCTGTTTACTTCAAGAAACAAAGACTAAGGAAGAAGAATGGTGGGGTAATGCCCCCTTTGCCCATGACGAAGATCCTCAATGGCCACCCTCTAAACCTAGGAAACCCAAAATCCAAAGACGAAGAGAGAAGAGCCAGTTCTCCGGAGCATACCCCGCTGTCCCAGTAGAAAATCCCTGGGAAAGCAATAGACATTTTCAGACTGCCCAAAGAGAAGACCCGCTTCTGCAAGAGGCTTGGAATCAAGCCCTAACCCAGGAAGACCCACTGCATGTATGTCCTTATTTTTTTGATAAAAATGGACTGTTATACAGGAAGGCAGACCACACCAAATCACCCCAGTTGCTAGTCCCTACCCCTTTCCAAGACAAAGTACTCTATCTGGCTCACAGTCATTTGTTGGGAGCGCATTTTGGGGATGAAAAGACCAAACAGATCATAATCAAGCAGTTCTATTGGCCAGGGATTCACCATAGAGTAAGGACTTACTATCGTGAATGTCCAGTATGTAAAAAAAACAGTAGATATAGACCGCCTCGAGTCCCTCTCCATCCACTCCCCATCATCTCCACACACCACTATTCCCCTGATAGAGTATGTCAGTAATCTAAAAACCCATCTCGGCCCGATAAGAACCGTAGTGAGGAACAACCTGGAAAAAGCACAAGAGTCACAAAAGAGACAATATGACAAAAACACAAAAGAAAGGTCCTTTACAGTAGGAGACTTCGCATTATTGATGATGTCCTCGTCCGACCATAAGCTGTTGGGACAGTGACAAGGTCCATATACCATAGTAGAAAGAGTGACGCCTGTCACTTACAAGTTGGAACTGGACAAAGATAGAGGTACCACTCAAGTCTATCATATTAACCTTTTCAAAAAATAGGAGGGGCCACTTCCAACCTTGATGGGTCATACAGAGAAAGACCATCCCTTATATCTTCAATGTTTAGATCCCGACTTGCCTTCCCACTTGAAAAGCCATCTAGTGGATAGACTATTGCCTGTACAAAACGTGTTTTCCTTGACACCGGGAAAAACTAAGTTAGTAAAACATGCTATTAAGACTATTCCTGGGAAAAGAGTACGATTCCATCCCTATCGTATACCCGAGGCCCGTCGACAAACCATCCGAGAAGAAGTTCAACAAATGTTGAAGATGGGGATCATAGAACCCTCAGTAAGTGAATGGAATTCACCCATTGTGCTTGTGCCAAAGCCAGATGGCTCAGTACGATTCTGTATCGATTTTAGAGAGGTTAATAAGGCATCAGAATTTGACACCTATCCACTACCTCGAGTGGACGAGATGATAGAACTCATCGGAAATGCCAAATATATCAGTACTCTTGATTTATGTAAGGGGTATTGGCAGATATCCCTAAGGGTACAAGACCAAGAGAAAACTGCATTCTCCACTCCAGATGGGTTATTCCAATTTGTCATGCTTCCTTTCGGACTACATGGGGCTCCAGCTACTTTTCAGAGGGCCATTAATATTATATTACGTCCCCACGAAAAGTACGCAGGAGCCTTTATAGACGATATTGTCATTTATAGTGACTCTTGGGAGCAACATATGATTCACCTATATAAAGTGATACAGGCTTTGGATAATCAGGGTTTCAGAATTAATCCCGCCAAAAGTCACCTGGCTGCCCAAAACGTAAAGTACTTGGGTTATATGTTAGGAGAGGGAAAGATACGACCACAAAGCTCCAAACTCTCTGCCATAGCACAAGTACCCTTTCCCCGTACTGCAAAAGCCCTCCGAGCTTTCCTCTGGCTACTCGGATACTATAGGAGGTTTATACCCCTATTCTCACAACTTGCAGCACCTCTCACTCATCTCTTACAGAAACATGTAAAAACCGAAGCCCGACTAAAAGAACCTAGCCGTGATCTCATCCATGCTTTTGAAACCCTGAAACAGACCTTGAATTCAGACACGGTATTAGTCAGCCCAGACTATGCCCAGCCCTTTATCCTTCAAACGGACACCTCTGACCAAGGACTGGGGGCGGTACTGTCCCAGACAAATCAACAAGGAGAGGAAAGACCAATACTACATATAAGTAGGAAACTATTTCCTAGTGAGCGTAACTATGCAGTAATAGAAAAGGAAGCTCTTGCCATAAAATGGGCCATTGACACCTTAAAATACTATTGAGAAGGACAAGAATTCACACTTTACACTGACCATGCCCCGTTAGAATGTCTCGCACGCAATAAAGGAAACAACGAAAGGGTATTGCGTTGGTTCTTGTCATTGCAACCTTACAGATTCCACACCAAACATCGGAAGGGAGCAGACCATGCAAATGCTGACTTCTTCTCTAGATATCTCTGTGACATCGCCCCTACTAGAAGGACAGCATGGGTGAGGGGATGTGAGGAGAAACCGAATCCGACACGCCCAAGGGTGACCTATGACCCGACTCGAACCCCAAAACACGTACCTGCTACAGCAAGGAAAGCACGACGGCAGCCTAGCATCAAACAGGCTCGTAACATAACTCCTCCCCCTTGTCCTCTCCCCATACAGCAGTACACGCAACAAGAAGAGGGGGAGGACGACCCCGGAAGAAGAACCCCACAGGAGGTGAAAAGGGGCAAAGACACGAACAGAGGGCACGATACAGCCGAACACCAGAAGGAAGCACCAGAGGAAGACGAAGTAAAAGAAGACGCCAGAAGACGGACCGAAACCGAAGAAGCAGACGTGGGAGACCAGGACGAGAGCGAGACATGGTACGAGGAGTGGTGGTCTCCGCAGGAGGTGGCTGAGGAGCGGCCATAACTCAGGAGAGTTACGGCAGAGCGGGTGAGTCTCTAAAACCAGGCGGGAGGTTTGGAAGATGTACAGGAGGGCGGCAGGAGGTTTGGAGGTGTACAGGAGGGCGGCGGGAGGTTCAAAAGGGTTTCGGAGGGGAGCGGGAGGCAAAGGCCTTCAGAGCAAGGAAACCGTGATGGGCGAGGAAGCATGAGTAATTTTTCTGTTGTTAGTAGTCTTAGTCTTTCGTTTGATAAGAGTGATTTCAAGCGCATAATTAGGGGTTGTGGAAAAACCCTAGACATTGGGCCCCAAGTGTATTCTGAGCACTATCCCTTTTAGAGGTACCTCTGAATTCTTGTAGTTTACTCTCACCTAGTTCGGTTACCCTGCACGTTCCACATGACAGTGGATCTAGTTTAAAGACCTCCCTTGTCACAAGTATCAACCTACCTCCCTCACTCTTGCTTTGACCCAAGTATTAGTTGCACCAACATGGTGTGGTGGCGGAGACCTTGGTGTCTACAAAACACTATCATAATCCCTGCAAACACTGACGGCTCCCTCTTTTCTCTCCTATTCTGAGCCTCCTGGGAAGGACCAACCACTGGAGTAGAAAACCCTGGACCCAGGAGAAGATTATCCCAAGACCCCAGAAGAACTGTGATTGTGCGCCTGAACCTTGAAAAGGACACTACCTTTACTAATCATTGTTTCTTGTTGAATCAAAAGCGTACTACTGGCCCACTATTTACGGCCTCCACGTCTGTTTATCCGGCCTGCCCTCCCACAGTTCCATAAACCGGGATTGGCTGAGAGGATTATGGCAGGACTTCCTTTTCTACAGGACTGTTATGAAAGGATAAGGGGCTTAATCCCACGATCTGGTAAGATTGTCCAGCATTACAGAACTTTGCATGTTTTCTTTCTTTTTTGTGCTGTAAGCAAACTGCCACTTTTCATCAAAACTTTATTGCTGGGCAAGCTGGTTGAACTGTGGAATGTCTTTAATTTTGCTGTGACTATTAGGAGTTGCAAGGGTCTCTGGTTAGGAACGATCAGACCTCTGCTTCCTTTCTTGCTATCAACCCAGGCTTTTGTCTGTTGTGGAGAGAGTTTTTCTTTGGATATTTGGGAGTGCAAGAGAGTGGTGATTTGAGGTTTTCCCATTATAATTTTGGATGATTGAGGAAGATGCTAATGTTTTGCTTTGTATTGTAGGAGTGTTCTGGTCAAGGTGATAAGAGACGCATCTTACTTCACCACGACAAGGAGGAAGGGTTCACCTCTGGAAGAAATCATTCTAGGTGTGTGTTCTTACTAGCGAGACTAATATGAGAGTAGTCAGTCTTTAATTTATGCTAACCTTTCCACCTTCTCATTTCAGGTATCCCTTCCGTTGCTGCTCCTTCCCTTTCCCATCCCTCGCTTGATCACCTCTATGCTCTGTGGATGTACTTATATTCAGAGTGTGGGGAAATCAGGCGGTGGACTCCTTTAAGCATCGCCCTGATCCTGAGGAGTTCGACACCTGTGACAATTGGTGACATGTTCCGTGATGCGGAAGATATGTATCCACATACAGGGTATCTCTTGGGTTCCCCTGGGGATAATGTGTGAGATTGATGGGGAACAATAAGGGGGTGGTGTAAATTATGCGGATAGAGAGGAAATTCCTGCTCTAAGTCATTAAGTCCACCCAAGGTATTTCATTATTAAGTCCCTCAGTGTCACTCCTTAGCCTGTGAACCCAGTGCTGTTCCTGCCTGAAAAGGGTTCTGTTGGTCTAGCTAGTGTTGGACTCAATGATAGTCCACCTTATACTCTCTGTGGTGTGATTGTTCTCCAGGAAGTGGGTGAGCAGCTTGGTGTTGGTTTTTCCTTGTCGTATGGTGCTTTTATGCTCACTGATCCTTATCTTGACCTATCTGGTGGTCATGCCAATGTATCTCTTACCACAGGGGCATAGAGTGGTGTAGATACGTTTTTTTTGTGTTGCAATTTGTGTGTTTTGTTTTTCGCCAGGGTGTGGCTAGACCGAGGTCAATCTGTTTGGAAGCTGTGGTGTGAGCACAGATGGACCAGGAGCCGTAAGGAAAATGACCTGGTGTATGTAATTACACTATTCATATACATTTGTGGAACGAATATTACAAACTGAGTCATTTTTTGGAAGTTAATATTTGTTTATTTACATGTGTGAAACAGGCTCCAAAGTCGTCTGAGAGCTGTACAGGGAATTTGCCTATTTTGAAGCTTGCTTTCAAATTGGTGTTACAGGCTTTACCACCACACAACACAGAAAATTGTATATTGCAATGTACATTATCTAATCTTGGTGTAAGAGAAATCATGCATGGATATCTGCAGTAGACAAATGAACACAGCTATTTTACATAGAACACATATCTGCGATAGGGTGACCAACCGTCCATAAATTTCACAGACCGTCTGTAATTTGGACCTCACGTCCATTGTCTGTGAGGATTCCTTTTACGGATGCCTTTTGTCCGTCATTTTGGACATTGCAGGGAACAGCACTGTTCCCTGCATGGAGCCTCAGCACCCTAATGGGGCCGCCTTGAACTCTTCCTGGGAGCACAAGAGCAGCCCCACCCCGTCCATTGTCATTTTGTTTGTGGCTGATTTGCCACATACAGAATGACAATGGGCCAGTTTGGAGTGTTCCTGCATGCGGAATGTGCAAAAACGCCAAGGCTGCTACGTGAGAATCCAATTCAGTCAAAGAAGCTGGTGAATGAAGTTAAAAAGAAGGGGCTAGAGTTCTTTCAGTTTTATCATTTTAGAAAAGTGGATTTTCCATATTATATTCAACGAACCCATGGTTGCTGCATTTTTATTTTATACAACTAACAACCTTTGACAAAGCCAATAGTTCTGGCTTGTTGTGGGTGTATCGTTACTTGTTGTGTTATGTATCTGGATGCAATGACAGAAGAGGCAAAATACCAGTCTGGCGGCTCACTATGCTAAGCACAGATTTTTAGCTTAGGTGTATTAAGCCATGCCCTTAATTACAAACACCCCCTTTGGAGAGACCCACCCCCCCATTTTTAGGTCTCGCCTGCCAATGTGCTTGCGCATTGCTGGCGAGAGATATAGAGGCTAAACCAAGCTCTGAAACCATTGCGGATTTCATCGAGTGCATGTGCTCATGCACGCGCTTGCCCGAGCCTCCTGCCTCCGAGAGCTTAGCTTCACTTCAAAGGGATCCGCTCCCCCGCCCCCTGCTTCACACTTTTCACGGCCGCTAGGCCGTGTCTCGCATTTCTCCTCCCCCCTCCCCACAGCAATGCCAAGAGCTTGTTTGTTCTTATTCCCACAAGCTTTTACCATGTCTCAAGGCCGCACTTTCACGGCCGTTTCTCTTTCACGGTCATTGCTTGTTTACTTCGTCTCCCACTAACCCCAACACTCCGAGATCGCTGTTATTATTTTTTTTTTTAATTAGTAGATCCTGTGATTTGTGTATTTAAATTAGTAGTTTAAGAGATTTTCTAAGAATCACTTAACTTTGAGCCAACGCCTAGGCTCGAACTCTGGTCTCCAGCTCTCTAGTCGGTGAAACTGTTTCAGCACAACAACAGCCACGTCACAACCCACCATTTGGAGCCTCGCATCACACTTCAAAGGCTGCCGCTCCCCCGCCCCGCGGCATCAGACTTCAGAGGAATGCGCTCGCACTTCCCGCCCCGCCCTCCGCTGTATACACATATTCCATTATCTCCTTTAACATATTTATAAGACCGCGCCACATTTCGACGCGCAGCTGTGACTTTATTTTTCTCAGGGACACTTAACCTAATTCATGTTTTATTGTGGAGCGTGACTCTATGCCCGGGGCTAGGAAGTCTGCACAACCTGAGCCGTGCCCGTCTTTTTGTCTGTTAAATGTGCATGCAGCTCAGTAGGTTAGCAAGCCTGCTGCAGATGCGTGTGTCTCTTATTTTCAGTTTTGGGCACGGGTTTAAACTGTCTTTCGGTTCCACGTGTAATTTCTCCTGCTTTCACGTTGATAAGAGCTCTGGTAACAGCCCATAAACAACCTATGTTGTTGCTGGGGCCTTATTACTTATGCTTGTGCCAGTTTTCACAGAGCCTTTGACAAATGAGCTTTGTCAAGATAAGCACAGCTTTTATAGGTTCCTTTTCTTCCGCTCCAAGAATTCCTTGTGTGCTCTTTAGAAGTGGAGTGGTGGGGGGAGAGGGGGGTTATCACCCTTCCGTCCATTTGCCTCAACACCTTTTGCAGATGTCAGCCGCATCTGATTCTGCGTTAGAACTGTTTGTTGAAATATTTACCGTTTGCGATAAATTCAGTGGTTGTTTTACCGTTAGTTTTATTAATTGTATCTGCTTGTTTAATTAGGATAATATTTCTGTCAATAGATGTGTGACTGTCGATTACAGACATTTTGCAGAGAAAATGTTTGCTTTACGCAACATCTATAAACAATGTTATTTTAGATGTAAAATAGTAACTTACATGTGAGAAATGGGGGTGGAGGGGTGCTACAGAGATTACATACAGTGATATTATTTTAAGATAACCCGCCCCCGCCTTTGCCTGTGCAGCTGTGACTGTGTAATGATTAGGTACACTTTAACCTAGTTTGTTTTTTCCTCTAACGTGACTGTGAGCCCGGGGCTAGGAAGGATGCTCTACCTGACCCGCGCTGTTCTTTTGTGTCCGTTAAATATGAATATAGCTCAGTAGGTTATAGTGCCTGCTGCAAATGCGTGTCTGTGATTTTCTGTGTAGCTAACCCATGTGTCCTCTGTACAAACGGGACACACATCGTCTTTTAATTATTATTTATAAAGCAGCCCTCCACTTCCTGTAGGAACAGGGGCCACACTGCCAAAAGAGCACAAAGTGCTGCTGCACTCTTTACAGCTACTTTTATAGCTACATAGGCCACCCGCAAACTTTGTAGAGCCTCTGACTACCGGTGTCTATATGACCACATAAAAACCCTTTCCCACATATTTGGGAAGGCTTCCTTCCACGTACTCTGGATGGCACACACTACAGTTTATAAAGACCCTGTGCGCTGTATTTAGATGCTCTCTGCCTCCAGGCACGGGCATAAACAGGGCATTTTAAACACTGCTGAAGAAGGGAACACAACCACACACACACAACCACACCTAACCACACACAAAACCACACACACACAACCACAACCACACATACAACCACAGACAACCACACACACAACCACACCCACACACAAAACCACACATACAACCATACACAACACACACACACACACACACACACACACACACCATACACACAACCACACACACAACACCTAACCACACATACACACAACCACACACCCAACCACACAACCAAACACAACCACACACACAAAGACACACACAACCACACACACAACCACACACACACAACCACACATACTCCCACACACACAAAACCACACACAACCACACATACAACCACACATACAACCACACACACAACCACACACACAACCTCACAGACAACCACACATAAAACCACACACACAACCACACAAAACCACACAAACACAACCACACACACAAGCAACCACACACACACAACCCCACACAACCACACACACTCAACCACACACACACACCCACCACACACACACACCACACACACACACAACCACACACACAACCACAAACACACACACAACCACACACACACAACCACACACATACAACCATTCACACAACCCGACACAACCACACCCACAACCACACACAACCACAAACACAACCACACACACAAGCAACCACACACACACAACCAAACACACAACCACACGCACAACCACACACAACCCCACACACACAGAACCACACACATGCAACCACACACACACCACACACACACACAAACCACACACAACCACACGCACACATACAACCATACACACAACCACACACACAACCACACACACAAAACCACACACATACACAACCACACACACAACCACACACACACAACCACACACACAATCACACCGTCAGTGCACACTTTCACCAGACACAGACACCATCAGTCGTCAGTGCACGCTTTCAACGGGCACAAACACCACCAGCTGTCAGTGCACGCTTTCACCGGGCACAAACACCACCATCCGTCAGTGCACGCTTTCACCAGGCACACACACACCATCAGCCGTCACCACCAGCCGTCAGAGCACGCTTTTTTACCAGGCATACGTCACCAGCCGTCAGTGCACGCTTTCACCAGAGACACACACCACCAGCCGTCAGTGCACGCTTCCACCAGGCACACACACCACCAGCCGGCAGTGCACACTTCTACCAGGCACACACACCACCAGCCATCAGTGCACAATTTCTACAGGCACGCACACCACCAGCCGTCAGTGCACACATCAATTGTTAACGCATCCACAATTAACTATTGTAGCAATCGCAGTATGGCACACTTTACTTTTAAACATATTCATCTAAAGCGCAGCATGCCACCATTGCTACAAAAATAATACACATTTTTTTGGCCTACAATTTATAGTCTTTTGTTGCAATTGATGTTGCAATATTTAGCAATGCCAATAGCTCAAACTTAATTAATGTGATACCTATTGCATTGCAAATGCTTGTTTTCATTGTGCTTAAAGCCCTGGAAACAGCATATCACAGTCATCTCATGGCATGGCACTGTGCATCATGATGAACCCTCCCTTCCCTCGCACCACCCCACCCACCCCTTGTTTTGGGAACTACAGCAAGGGTGAAATTCTTGATGGGCCTCTTCTGTATGCAACTCTGTTAACAAAGGCTCAGCTTAAAATTAATATGAAAATGTGGGCGAGTGAGTAGGTGAAGGGATGGATGGATGGCTGGATAGATTTGTGAAAGGGTGAATAAAAGGTTGAAAGGATGGATAGATGAGTGAGTGGAAGGATGAATGAGTGAGTGGAAGGATGGATGAGAGAAAATGTAAATAGATGGACGAATGGGTGGAAGAGTAGATGGGTGGGTAAAAGGGTGGATGGATGACTGAAAGGGTGGATGGATGACTGAAAGGGTGGATGGATGACTGAAAGGGTGGGTGACAGGAGAGTGAATGGGTTGATGGATGAGTAAAAGGATGGATGAGTGATACGGTCAGTGGATGGATTCATGAGTGGATGAGTAGAAGGATGGGTGGGTGGATGGAAGGAAGGATGACTAAGTGAAAGGGTCAATAGAGAGAGAAAGGGAGGATGGATGACTGAAAAGGTGAATGGGTGGAAGGATGAGTGACTGGGTGGATGGATGAGTAGGTGAAAGGATTGCTGGATGGGTGAATGGGTAAATGGCTGGATGGATGAGTGGAGGGATGAGTGTACGAATGGATAGGGTGAAAGGGTGGATGGATGAATGAGTGAAAGTGTGGATGGAGGGATGGATGAGGGAAATGATGGATGGAAGGGTACATGATGGATAGGTTTGCAAATAGATAAATATGTTTGGATATAGATGGGATTATTTATATATACTATTGCGCTACCTCCTCTGATGTGTCTGTAAAACGCACCTTTTGTCCTGAAGTTTTGTCCTGACTTTTGACCTCCTGCTCCGAATGTTTGTCCTGAATTTTTACCCTTTGCCCTGAATTTCTACACTCACCGTCCTGAGTTTGCACCCATGCCAGATGGTCACCCTAATCTGCGACCTACATTGTACATGCAGTGTGCGCCGAAGACACATTACTCAGTCATTAACTACGCTATTGTATGATGGTTCGGGCATGCATACTGAAGCTACACGCAGATAAGCTCCATCCAATGAATTCCTAAACTATGCGATGCCGATGTCTGTGACGAACTGAGCCAAAACAAGTTTTCTAACGCGTCAATTTTCTCAGGTACTTTTTGATTCTGCCACGTAAAGACCATCCTTAAAGTTTCCGTTACAACATGAAAGGATGTCAAACAAGTGTTTAAATAGAGCTCAGGGGAGCCCCCATCATCCGTCTCATGAAAGAAATAACGTGCTTCTCTCGTAGCACACAGAATTCGCAAGCTCCAAACGGGAGACGAGCTGTCCGAACCCTGCCCACGTGGGGAGAGGCGTGGCGAAGCAGGCTCTCGTGCCCATGGCAACGGACGCGGTGGCTGAGTGATTTGAAGCCGGTGGTGGAATCTTATCAAGGCCGCGAACCCAGTGGATGCAGTGATTGCAGTGCACGGCCCCTTCCTTCTTTGAGTCTGCCGGAGCGCGCCGGGCCCGTCTGACCGAGGTAAGAGAGGGACTGTGACCGAGCTCATCTCACCCGCACCTTGTGCGGCACATCCAAACCTTTCTGCCTCCGACTGATTTGTTGACGCAGGTTTGCTCTAACGGCAAGGCGCGCGCGCGCAGTGTATCACACGCACAGCTGGCTCGCGCACAGGGTGAGGGATACTGAGTGGGGTCGATCAAGACTGTCTCTTGCTAAGACTCCTGAGAAACGCCCTTTTGATGAAACAGCAAACTGTAAATTTATAAATCCCAACCCTCTTGAAATGTGGAGACTCTCAACGCTTCGAGCTCCATAGTTTTATTGTTAATCTAATCAGAGCTCTGTTGCTTTAAGGGTCAGTCAGGTTTGTAGGTAAATAATGGGTATGAAAACAGTACCATTTAATGGATTTTGGGGTTCGGGCAGGGTAATAAGGGGGTCTCGTATCGGCGAATTTTACTGAATTGTTGGTTAAACTTTCTGAAACGGCCTATAAAAAGCAGCCGAAAGCTCAAGTGGTCCAGAGTACATAAGCCAGCTAGTACCAAAGGAAAGTTTGAACAAGCATTGATAACTTTGTTTCTATATTTTGTGCTTGTGTCTTGATATTTTCTGTCTTGCAACGTTTTCGTGGACGTAGGTGTCAAACCAGTCTGTTCTTCGCATTGCGCGAAATACACGATAACAGCGGAAGATGTTAAGTGGTCTAGTGAATAATATGAAAATAAAACGAATGCATATGGCATTTGAAATGTAGCTTTAATTTAATGCTGGGCATTCGTAATTACAAATTATTACAATGCATCGTTGAATAAAACGCATAAGTGCCTCTGTAGTGAAATCGAAATGAAGAAATTCCAGAAGAAGAGGAATGAACTTTATGTATTTTTATTCGTAAGGTAAAAGAGCTTGTGGCCTGAGCCGTAACAACAAGGAGTCACGGAGTGTGTGACAGCTCACTCCAATGACGTCAGTTTTATACCTGCCAGACATAACAGCTGTCCGCGCGCCTGGCAACCAATAGGAACTGACTGCAACAGTTAACAACTAGACCCACAACATCTCCCTTTTTATGGGAAAAATAAGTAGATAATTAATGCACTTTACATGTAACAGTAGAGGATGGATGATGCTGGAAAAAGTAAACTCCTGGTCCCTTCTAAGTACATAATAAATAACAATTACTTTGGAACCCAAAAGTGAGGTTCAGAATGGGGAAAAATCACAGTGTGAACCTACAACTAAGTCATACTACCCCCGCCTGGTTAGAATTAAGTTCCCCGCTGTGTAGGAGGGAATCTGATTCAATACATATACATATATACATACACCTGAACTTAGGACACATCCCCTTTTCTTACATATTACAATACACTGTTTCTTTACTGGCGGCAAAGGTGCAAATAATGTCCCAGAAGAGCTGGCGTTCTTCTACAAAAGTTCTTAGTATTTTGAAGGGGGGGGGGGTGGATTAGTCTCTATCATAGGCGCAGCAACTGTGTGTAGGACGATAAGGATATCGTTGTTCTCTTCCGTTTGAACGTCAACCTCTAGGGATTCTTGCAAGATGAATTGCTTCAGAAGTAATATTTTCCATCTTCACCAAATACCTTCTTAGCCCCGTTGGATTTCTATGTTTGAAATGAATACATTAGTCTAAAGAACACTACTACTACTTTTTCTTTTACTTTCTGCTCTGCATGAAATAAGTCCTATAAGCCAAATTATGATTACACTAAGATCACTTGTGTGGTTGGAAAATTAAACTAAATTACAATACTAAGCTGGTAATGGTTGGAGGGGGAAAGAGGTGGGACACTAATGACATATGGGATAGGTTATATAACAATGTTGGAACACATGTTCTCATCAAAATCTTCCAGCACATTAATGTTTGTTCTTACGTTGTACTTTTGGTCAAATTTACCACAAACGCTTGCGAAATGTCCTACCTTTAGGCAGCTAGTACACCTTTTCTAACTTGCCGGGCAATTAGTGGAATCAGCTTTGTGGTTTAGGGAACCACATCTAAAACATACCGCAGGGGAGGAATTAGAATTATAGTTAGAATTGTTGGGTTTTGCGTAGTCATATTCTCTTCTTCTTCTGTCATTAACATAATACACACTAGAACACGATTCCTCTTTTCCCCTGGCTAACTCTTTTCTGCCTTCTAATGAACGTTCAATACCCTTCGCGATGTCTACGACTTCAGACAAAGAAGGATTTTTGCATGCTAACAAACGCTCCTGAATTTTGATCTCATGACAATGAAAAACAAATTGATCACGTAAATATTCATCAACTCTGTCACCAAATCCACATTTGGTCGCCAATACTCTCAAACTGCCAATATATTCCTCTACATTCTCAGACTCCGATTGCTTTCTCATAGCGAATCGATGTCTTCCTACCATTATGTTTTCCTCCTCATCAAACTGTCTTTCCAGTCTCTTCACTGCTTCCTGGAACTCATCGAGAGGAATAAATTGTCCTGGATCAGGTTCGTATTCTGGTAGACTTTCAAACATTTCCTGTCCTGCAACTCCTAAGAGTCCATAAAGAATAGCTTTCTTTCGTTCAGCGTCAAATTTCTTGCCATTTATCGCTACCAAATAATTTTCGAAAGCCTTGTACCATATCTTCCATTTTGATACCGGTTTACCGGGCACTTCTAGAAAATGTGCCGGGGCACTGAAATTACTCTCACTTGACATGACTATATTATCCTCTACTGGCTCTATTTTAATTCTGATATCAATTGTGACACTGGATTATGTACTTAATCAGAATAGAAACACTCTACTCATAATACAGTGCGAACGTTAAAGCTGAAATGTGGTTCACTTTTAAAAGGAGACACGTTCTAATTCCGTTTCTTAACTAAACACATATAACATTTTACCTTCTGTTCTGCAAAGCACTTGAAATACGACCTTTGTTAAATGCATCCGCAGCTGGCAGACCTGTATGCTAAATATATAAGTGCTTTACTAAAACAAGAGCCTTGTACACACCTATGATGCTATGATGAATAAATAAAATGAAACTACATGTATCATTTGATTACCTACCCTGCATGCACATCAGTTCACAAAGTGAAAATGAACAATACATGTACCATTTAATTTACCTACCCTGCGTGCACATCAGTTCACGAAGTGAAAGTTTTACAAACACTATAAGCATTAGTTGGCCATTGAATTACTAATTTGCATGTCCCACGTGAAACTGACTGTTGAATTCTCTGTTCCATAAACCTTTTAACCCTTGACCGCTGAATTATTACTTAGCGTGGCATCCGTGAAACTGAATGTAGACTTAGCCGACAGAATATAAATTTGATTCTTTGTCAGTACCTTTAGTTAACATGACGGTGACACTGTGCCTTTCAAAGCGAAATCGGCTTCAAAATGGCGTCGCGTCGCCTACGTCACAGACTCGATAGCGTGCCAGCTGCGTCACTGAATTCTACTCAGCTGAGGCGGTTTGACAGGTGACGGTTGCCGTGAAATCCCGTTAACTGAAACTGACGCTTTGGCGCGCGTCACAGCATTTCAGTTACCTCAACGCTGTGGAAATACAAGATGACAGAAAACACACGATCACCACGCTGACGCTTCTGTTGACAATAAACTGCTTTCTGAACTTGCCTGAAAGTATTCTTTACACAGCCTAGCGAGTGCGAATGTGCAGCTACACCAATCCGAATACTCTTCCTCACACAGCACCTTAATGAAGGACGTCGAAAACTCCACCGACTGAATTCGTGGCTCGAAAATAGAAAATATGCGAATTACCATCAGAACGCTTCATGAAATGTAAAAGAAAGTAGACACTTGCCTCGAAATAAGGTTTAGTCCGCTCGAAGAAATCTCCGCCACAAGCTCTTACTTTTTCATCCCACCCTCGTCGCCATAAATGTAGTGAAATCGAAATGAAGAAATTCCAGAAGAAGAGGAATGAACTTTATGTATTTTTATTCGTAAGGTAAAAGAGCTTGTGGCCTGAGCCGTAACAACAAGGAGTCACGGAGTGTGTGACAGCTCACTCCAATGACGTCAGTTTTATACCTGCCAGACATAACAGCTGTCCGCGCGCCTGGCAACCAATAGGAACTGACTGCAACAGTTAACAACTAGACCCACAACAGCCTCAAACTTCCACCAATGATTTTATCATCACTAGAAACCGCAAACTATTTACACAATATGGTATGCATTTTTTTCTGTCTCCTACGTCTCGATTTCTTCCAACATATAAAAGTGATTATAGACTTGGTCTCTGGCATCTTCTTGTATCTCCAGCTCAAATCTTTTTCTCTTTGATGTTTCCTTCTTTTTACACCCACAATTTAGACCCAAGTTTTTAATGATTATTTTAGACAGTTTGAAGAGAAACAGAACAATTGCACAAATGAGCACTATAATTGTAGGTTTTAGTATAACCCTCAGCATACCACCTCCCAAACTGTCAAACTACTCACCAACCACCAATATTAACAACCTATGCACTAATGACCTTAGTGTTATCCGGCATGAAGGAATAGCACACTTCCACTTTCAAAACCTAATATTTATTTATTTAATTAAATATTAGCCTGGGCTAATGCACCATCATGATTGAAGGAGTGCTGAAACTTTTCAACCACTCATCCCGGTCAAGAGACCTGGGTTTAATCCATTGTTTTTGCTCACTATGACACCCCAGTTTGGACCCAGCCATATTCAAATCAGTCTTGACCCTGTTCCTCATTGAAACAGCCCAACCCAAACTGCCAGGCCCTCCCTGGACCATAAACTAGCACCCTGGGACCGGTTACAGAGTTTCACCCCTCATTAGCCAGGCTAGCTTGAATCCAGTGGCACAGCAAGCAAGAGACCCACATCTGGGCATAACCGTGCCCACATAGGGCGAACATAGCAAAAACAACAAGATGATGGACGGAGTGCTGAAGCTTTTCAACCACTCCCCTCCAGTCAAGAGATCTGGCTTTAATCATCGTACTTTTTCTCACTATGCCACCCCAGTTTGGACCCAGCCACATGCAAATCAGTCATGTTATAAGCTCATTTATAGCGCAGGACTCACCCTGGGTCATCTCGGCGCTGCCTAGAAAAACCCAATAGCGAAAGGTCAGGTCGGCGGCTATTTTAAAACAGTAAAAGGCTTCTAGTTGTTTCCTAAAGGTGGTGTAAATCGGAATTTACCGCAAGGCCATGGGCAGTCTATTCCAGTAGTTTGGAGCAAGATACGAAAAGGCTTTACCCCCAGTGCGGCTCAAGCGTATGCGAGGGATCTGTAGAAGTCCTATTGTACCAGATCTCACATTTCTACCTGGTACGTGTTTTACCAATTTCTTTCGTAGATAGTAAGGTCCTCTACCATTTAGAGCATTATAAGTAAGGCTGACAAATAGAGCACGCCAGGAAGCAAGACTGACCCGACTGATCCGGTCCCCTGGCTGCCGACGGATACCACTGAGTACCGCGGCGACTGCTGCCCGATTGTGGGCGGTCACTCTTTATCCGGCCTCTACCCTCCGAGGCAACTTGGCATTTAGAGGCTAAATCATTTAAGGCTTTCATTGAAATTATCCTGATGATGGACCCCGTGATTTAATAGGGGTCCCAAACGCCGTCGACCTTTTAAAGCACCAAAACTTATAAACGTGATTACTATGTGTTTTAAGGTGCTTAGTTGTTATACTCTGTGCAATTGTATTCATGTCGGAGATACTTGCTTTGCCTTATAAAGCCCTTCTTTGCTTTCTACATCTAACCTTTGTACCCGTTCTGTAAGTGCTGGGCACAGGCTTGTGTTCCACACTGGCTGACTTGTGGAAGGTACTCAGTGTGATTTAACTACATGTACCTTGAGTAAAAACTCTGAAAGACCACTGTCCGGCTGGACATGTCTTTCTAAATATAGATTGACTCTGTCTATACTTTATTTGTTCTCTAATCTCCTGCATGCATGGGACCAATGTTGTTTGAAAAAAAGTACGCTCCCCGAGGTCCCTGCTGACTGAAATTGGGGCCCCTTGTTGTTGTAAAATTATAAGTAAGGCAGCATATTTAAAAAAAGGATCTCTTCCTTACTGGGAGCAAATGCAGTTCTCTTAGCAAAGGTTCAGAGGGGGAGCCGGCTGGCATGTTTAAAATCATTCTGGCAGCGGTATTCTGAATCACCTGTAATTTATTTAGCAGTGTTTCACCCACTTCAGCCAACAGGGCATTGCCATAGTGTAAGCGACTAAACACCATTGCATGTACCAAGGTTCTGCGGTGATTAGTAGGCATGTATGGGAGAATTTTACGAAGTAGTCATAGGCTATAATAGCAAGAGCTCGTTGTGGTTGCTATATGATCTTTCATTGTTAGTGATTTGATCCAGTTTTAGTTCAAGATTTTTGACACTTTGTTTGGGCACAGGGGTTACACCCAACTGTGAAGGCCACCATTCGTTTGACCAGACCGCCGAAGCTTTCCCTAGTAGCATAGCTTCAGTTTTTCCAGGATTCAACTGGAGACCGTTATCAGTCATCCAGTTGGAAATTGCCAATATACCTATGGAGAAACTGACTTTGTCAGCTTCTGGATTAGGGCTGATGGTGAACATAAGCTGGGTGTCGTCAGCGTAGGAAATAGTTTCGAAGCCCAACTGTTATGATACTTTTGCCTGTAGTGTAGTTCCTATTTTCCCGATAGGCCCTGCGCATTGGAATAACATAAACAATAGTATGGACGTAGAAGTGCGGTCTTCCAGGTCTCTACTGACTATGCTAAACTTAATTGGGTTTGTTACCAACTAGCTCAGAGGTCACTGGAAACTTTCTTGACTGAATAGGAAGTGATCAGCTTCCCTGGTACAGGCAAGAAGGGATTCAGTTTTCCAACAACCGCATAAACATGACAACTTTGCTCCTTAGAATAAGAGTCAATCTCTAGAGGCGTGTGAAACAATAGACAGTTATTTTACTCAGTCCGTTGTGCAGATTACTTTTACCAAGATGCAGAGAAATAGAGAGATGGGCGTTTTCAATAAAAAGGTATTATTTACTGAACAGTCTTTCTTCTCATGCAAGAGAAATGAATTGCCACAATTGCAAGACTAGTTATTATAAAAAGTGCGTACAGTAAAATGAGGATTGCGAAATAATACTGTAAAAGCATTGATATGGTTTCTTAGCCATACAATGGTTAAAATGAATACATTTAGCTAACGTACTCAACTGGTGCTTCTAACTACGCCTACCCCAGTGTACCTGACCTAAGCCTAATACTTGGAAAGGAGTAAGGAAGTAGCAGTTTTAGTTAAGTTGGTTTTGCCAAGGTTTGCTTCAAGAATTCTCCATAAGGGTTTAGTCAACACCATACCTCTGGAATAGAATGTTGGAGGTCTTGTATCTCCTTCCAGGACTCGATATCCCAGTCACTCGCAAGAGTAGGCTGGAAACGCCGGAGCTGGATTTTCTAGGCAGGAGAAAAGACAGCTCTTGATCGTTTATGCCATTATAGGGGAATAAATGGATTATAGCCGTATAGGGGCATAAGGTCACAGTATTGATCGGGGTCCTAGATTAGAACGCGACACCCACTCCACGAATTTATGTCCATCAAATCACTAAAAACTATAGCAATAAGATGCATGTGTAACATTACCCACCCCAAAATACATATTTGCATTTCAAATGGCGTACTTTGAAATACATGGAATTATTTGTACTGTACGTCTTAAAGCATAGAAATCATTCAAAATTATAGCATATTTAATCAGGGAACGATTTTGCGAAAAATTACACATGAAATATCTCTTTAAACAGAAAAGAAGGGCGAGATAATTTCATCACATAGAAATGCAATTGCTGTAACATGTGCTAGAGGCTGGTGTAAAGTTATTATGTCTCTAGAATTACCTAAAAATAGAAGCTTCTGTTCTTTATGAATAGGTCTACTTTAAGCAAAGAATTTCGTGCCAGAAAAAGGTAAATATTTTAAAAAGGTGTTCAATTCAAAAAAAATTTTTTCATGGTGAACGGGGGAATAGAGTTCCAACGCTTTTCAGCAGTTTTTGTTGATCAAAACTGAAGGCCGAATTCAGAGTTCATGGGAACGCTGTGTGTCGGAATGCTTTTTAAAATTATTGTTTCTGTTCAGGGGAGAACATCATATCAGACAGGCTCTCAAAGAATTGGTCTACAAAATCAGGTGACAGTTCGACCAAGTTCGATAGTGCTGTAACTTGGCAGGTGTGAGAATGATAGCTATCATCAAAGTCTGGATCAGCAATGCTCACTGAGGGTCGTACCTAGGTGATGTCGTTTTTATTTCTCGCTCCACTGTTACCACCTAGTCGCAGCACAGGAGTCTCAACGAATGCCGTCATCAGGATTGGTAGCCGCTGGGGACAACACAATGCGTGAGCCGTTATCGGACTTAGCAAAGTATCGATATCCATTGGTACTGCTGATGGAAGTGCAAGACAGATGTCCAACACGCACTCATCTCCGCATAGCATACATCGAAGCACAGGTAAGATGCAGGTCTGCCATATAGGTCTGAATGAAAGAAACCAGGTCATGTTCAGATCTCTCAGCCTGGCCAATCCAAGGACTCTAGTTATGTGGTCCCGGTAGCGTATTGCTAGGATCGTTTCTTCCATCCTTGTCGGAGTCATGTCTGAGTTTTGGCTTGCCATATCGGAGCAGGAGGGTCAAAAATAAAATGCCTGCTACCAGTCCCAAAAATAGGGGTATGCCGCCAAAAACTGAATGGACAAAATTAGGAATGATTCCTAGAATTGCTTTGAATGGTGTTAGCAGTCCCGTAAAAATGGTCTTAAATATGCCTGGTATGCCTATGGCACTAGACATGTTAAGGATTTGGCTAAGCATTTCTGTGAAATGCACGGGGCAATTTGTTGATAAAAGGTCATGAATATCTAATGTTGTCCTTGCAACTTGGAGTTCATACGTCTCTTTTGATGACGTGATGGGCACTGTTGTCTGCAAAAGCACAGACTTCATTCTGCTTAAAGTATCAATTCGTATAGAAGAGAAATTCAAACGAGGCCATATGGGAGTCTCAGTGTCTCCAGGGCCGTTTGGAAACAATGCTTGCATACATCATTTGACCATGGAAGTTACGCTTACGAGATATGCTTTCCCTGGCAAAAGTGAGAAAACAATACACCTGCCTGTGCTGAGAAACTATTTCTTAGAACACAACCGTTAATAAAGCATACATGAAAAAATAGCATGAACACTTGCTTTTAGAATTGCAACTTTTACTTTAATTCTTTTCTGAAGACTGTTATTATTTTTAGTCTTTTGTCTTTTTAGTGCATGAGAAAACAACATGAATAATATTATACAGTTATATACAAACAAAAAACACACATTGGTATGTACATAGTTCCAACAAACTCACACTGAACACATTCTTGGCCATCCAATCATACAAAAACCACATTCATACTGGTCCCAGTGTCATGAAAACAATTGTGTAAAATGAAAAACAATCCCGATTGTTAGTTTTTACACATAAATCAAATTTTTCAAAATTTTTAGAAAAAAGCGATATTTCAATCAATTGGTGCATTCCATATAGAACAAATGACAAGGGACCGGGTCAGGTCGACGCGTTTCGAACCCTATAATTCTGGGGGTTCTCTTCAGGACCACAGTCTAACTCGACAAGTGGGACGAGTCTCCACAGAAAACGAGAGGAAACAGATGTATTCCCAGTGAAGAGGGAGCGAAAGGTGCTTTGAGTAGCGCGTGTATGCTCAAAAAGATGCTTCCCAGTCGGGACGAGCGCGGTCCGAGGGATCGGATACGGCGTCACTATAGCCTCGTTCGCCTCTTCCTGTTCGAATGCGATCCTTCAAACTCGTAATTTTGCTTAAAGCTGTTCTTCAGACGACTTAATCCACCACTTTCCGAAATATTTCACGCACCTCCAACTCCCTGGCAAAAGGCCACAACAGCTGTGATCCGTTATTAGAATGTTACTCCCATTCGGGATCTGCTTAAAGAAAGGCTCTATCTGCGAAGCAGGTGTGACATGCTGGTGGCTTGAAAGGTTGTTAGAATTTCCTTCACAGGCTCCGTGTAAAGTAATACCTTGGCACAAAAGTATACCGCTTAGTGAATGTTTGCAGTTTTCACCACTAAGAAATACATTTTTGTTGCTGTCACTATAGCATGTGTGTGTGTATGGTAATTTCCATGCTGACTTAATGTATCCTTTACCCAATTGTTCATATTGGCCAGTAGGTATGTATGTATTCAAGGCAATTTTTAAATCTGAAAGTTGTTATCGGAATTGTGATAATTGCAACACAGGCAAAAAAGGTAGCCGGTACGTGTTTTGGACTGCTCAGGTCAATTCGAAAGATCCTGCCCCTACTCCCCCACAACTCTCAAAAACTGCTGATCCAAGGACTGATTCTTTCTAGGCTCGACTTTAGTAATTCCATCTACTTAGGGGCCCCAGAGGCAACCCTGAATAAACTACAAAGGGTCCAAAAGGGTCCAAAATGCAGCTGCCCGGATCCTTACTAACACCCCGGCCAGAGCCTCAGCCAAATCAGCGCTGAAGTGTCTCCATTGGCTTCCGGTTAGAGAACGTGTGATGTTCAAGGCCCTCTGCCTAGCACACATACTGCTCCAAAACAATGGTCCCCCAAGCCTAAAAAAATTTATCAAACCATACAAAGCCCCTAGATCCCTCTGCTCTGACCAGGAACACCTCATTGTCACCCCCAGAATTAAGAAGGCCCGAACAGGAGGAAGACGTTTCTCGGTTCACACCGCACGTCTCTGGAACGCCTTACCGCACTACCTGAGAACCGAATCCAACTACCTACGGTTCAGGAAGCAATTGAAAACCCACCTCTTCCCTTAAACTGTCTCTCCCCTTCCCTTGCTGACTCCTAGTTGTACTGATTTTAGCGCTGGGATACTTACGGGTGACTACGCGCTCTATAAAATTAAATAATAATAATAATAATAATCCCGTGTATTATCCATTCAATGACAGGACTTTCTGACATTGTTAATGGTAATCTCTCAAGTTTTTCGATGCTCAGGATTGTATAGTCTGCTCCTTTCTGTGCCAAGCTGATTTGTTTATCAGTAAGGTTAAAGATGGAAAACAATGACGTTGTGTTGATTAAACGCCAAGGCACATAGCCTGAACGAAGATTTTGCAGCGTCCAGCCTAACTGTACAATAGAACGCAATTGCGACTGGCCATGCTGTAACATTAGCAAGTCTTTGTCTATTATATCTATGGCAGATGATACAATACTGTCCAGTGAATATATTCTGGAAGACAGTCATTAACCCATTGTCCACAACAGAAAGTGATCTTTCCAAATTAATACGATAAATTTCTCGTATTTTTTCAGCTGTTTCAATTTGTGTGACTTTCCAAGCCTCGTTGTATGCTGCATAGATGCTGGCTGCTATGAAGCGTTTCTGACGCTGTTTGCGTGGTCCCATAATAAAATCGCGCAAATCAGCACCATCTTTAAGTAAAGATAAGTGTTGCTTAATTTCAGCCAGTGTGGATGATTCTAGCTATTCAAGGCACAACTTCCCTACACTGTATGTTGTTACTATCCCTGGATGTTGTCTCTGGGAATATCTAGGGTCTGGTCTGGTCATTGTTAACCCCTGTGTTTTATTCAGGAATCTATCTTAATTAAAATTAATTAATTGTGGGTTTGTAATGCGCTAGAATCGACTCCCGAAGGAGTATCTCTGCGCAGTAGACCGCTGGGGAACCCGTCCTGGCTTTCCCTGTGAGATGGTCCCTACTGGGTATCTCCAAGGTGAAACCAGGCACCCCCGGCGTATGTGGGGGGCCGTTGTGGAGATGAGGCAAGCTAATGCCCAGAGTTGCAGAGTGTGATCCCTGGTTAGAGGAGGCACCGAAAGGAGAATTATCGAGTCCGCTAACCCTGGTCCATGACCCTGCCGCGTCAGGAATTGAACCCTGGTCCCGGGCCGTCCCCTGCTCGCGGGTCTGCCGCCTCTAACCAGTGAGCCACACCACTCCACCTTGACAGTTATTCGTGTCAGTAGGCCAGATTAACCACTTTTTCCAATCAGGATGTGTTCTGTTTAGATGTAAAATTTTAGATATGTCTATTTCAATATCTGTTTTTTTTTTTTTTTTTTAAATATATTTTTATTGCAGGAATCAGTAAATCGTTACATAATCGACCAGCATTATATCACAAGCAAAATCAGTGAAATACAACCCTCCGTCCCCGCGCCGTAAGTTTCTTACACAGCCATCCGGCCCACAACCCTGGGGTCGGGCGGCGAAATTCAATGGGGGCACAGAAGGATGTCGGAGCTGGTCCGGATGATCCACTGTCCGTCATCTGCTTTTCCAAACAAGCCTATAAACCCAAAAGGAAAACCCCACCCTCAAAACACTACTAACCAAAGAAAACCCCACCCAACCCCGCCATCAGCGCCTGGTAACAACCGCAACAGGATCTGCTAAGGGACCCACGGGGAAAGCAACAGGTCTGACAGTGCAATCGTTTATCGGGACATGGGGCGAGCCGCTTCTTCACCTTCAGAGTCGCTGGGGGCGCAATAATCCCTAAGGGCCTGCACTAACGTTTCCCACTCCAGCGCTGCCTCCTGCGCCTTCTCATTACGCTGCCTCCAAGCTAGCTGGTATCTTAGCGTGCTCTCCCCCGCCGCCCACTTCAAGAGCTCGCTGTGCCATCGGCTTCCTGTCGGACCAACTCGTGCCTTCCAGTTCCTGGTCACCTCTCGTTTAGCAAGGAGGAGCCCTAAGTCGATAAATTTGCTGGAAATTTTATTCTTGGGGGTATGAGGGAACCAGTGTAGGAGTCCCACCGCCGCGTCAAACGATAAGGACCTCCCCGTCACCTCCTCCAGGGTCTTCCCCACTTCTACCCAGTAGGAGGACAATCCCGGGCAGGCCCATAGCATGTGGAGAAGGTCCGTCTCCTGGGCTGGGCACCTGGGGCAGTCCGCCGAATTCGTAGCAAAATATCGCCTGATTTTCACCGGGGTCAGATATGCTCTATGGAGCACGTAATAGTGGACCAGCTGAAAGCGGGCGTGGCGTGTGCCCTTCCAGGCTCGCCGCATCAGCTGGGACCAGGTCGTCTCCGGGATCTCCCTGCCAATGTCCTCCTCCCAGCGGTTTCTCAAAGTAGTGAGGGGAGCCAATCCCTCGTTGATCAGTCTGCCGTAAAGGCAAGTGACCGCCTTCATCGTGCCCGCAGACATCATCACGTATTGGCACACCGGAGATAAAGTGGGTTCCTCCTGCCCGCTTTTCCAGTGCGCCTGGATCGCTCGGACTAGGGCCGAGTGCAGCAGAAAGTCGCCGCGGGGGATCTCGAAGCGATCAATAAGCTCCTGAAAGGGCAAGAGCGCCCCGTCCTCATACAGATCCCCTACTAGCTGTAAGCCGGCGTCCTCCCAGGCCGCCAATCGTGACCAATCGTCGCCATGGGGGAGGGCCGTCAGCATCCCCAAAGGTATTTCGGGCGCATACGGTGTTCTCAGATGGCCTCGGGCGTGAGCTCGGTTCCAACACAGGCGAACGGTCCGCTCCTCCAGCGACAAGTCCCGTAGGGCCAAACGTTGTCGCAGCGCTATGAAGGAGAGAACATGCCTGGCCATACCCGTCCCCCTTCTGTCTTCCGGGCCCCGGAATTCCCGGGCGATGTCCTGGGTGAAGGTCTGGAGCTGCGCCGCCAAATAATACTTTTCAAAGTCCGGCACCGCAAGCCCACCCTCATCCTTCGGCCTCATCAGGGTCTTGAGGGCCACCCGTCGGCGGCCCGAGCCCCAGAGGAATCCGACTATCATTGATCTTAGTAGTCGAAACGTGGCCGGAGGGACCCAGATCGGCAGTGTCCGGAAGTAATATAACAGCCGGGGAAGCGCCACCATTTTAAGCAAAGCGATCCGCCCTGCCACCGAGAGCGGCAGCGTGGCCCAGAAGTCCATACAGCCTCGAAGTGCTCGAGTGCTGCGGGCAATGTTCCCATCTAGGAGGTCGGATGGGTCGTGATAGACGTATACCCCCAGGTACTTAAAGCAGTCGGGTTCCCATCTGATCTCCCTACTTAGAGTAGGGGCGGGGGCGCCCTTGCGAACCGGGAAGAGACAGGTCTTAGACCAATTCACCCGGAGGCCTGAGACCTCCCCAAACTCCGTGAGCGCTGTCGCCGCTCCATGTAGGGCGGCGAGCGGGTCCTCTAGGAAGAGCAACAGGTCATCTGCATACAGCGAAACGTAGTGCGGGCCCAAAGGAGTCCACAGGCCCGTATAATGGGCTCCCGATCGAAGATGCAGCGCGAGTGGCTCCACCGCCAGCGCAAAGAGAAGCGGGGACAACGAACACCCCTGCCTCGTGCCTCGTTCCACCGGATATTGTGAGGAAATCAGTGGTCCCGCCCGAACCCTGGCCGATGCAGAGGCATAGAGAACCGTGGTCCATCTGAGGAAGCCCTCACCGAGGCCGAATCTCCGTAGCACAGTGCAAAGGTAGTCCCATTCCAGGCTATCAAAAGCCTTCTCTAGGTCCACCGATAAGACAACCGGGGACGGGGCATCCACAAGCGGTTCCCCTAGCAAGCGGAACAACCTGCGAATGTTCATAGTCGTGTTACGCCTAGGGATAAAACCAGTTTGGTCCTCATGCACCAGGGAGCTCATGTGTCCCAGCAGCCTCGAGGCCAAGATACTGCTCAGTATTTTATAGTCAACCGTCAGCATCGATAAGGGACGGTAAGACCCCGGGTCGGACGAGTCCCTTCCTGGCTTGAGGAGAGGAACCACCAACGCCTCACACATCGAGCTCGGGAGCCGCCCGAGCCTCTTCGCCTCTCTGTAGACTACCAATAACCTAGGGGCTAGGAGGTCAGCATAAGCTGCATAAAACTCCACAGGCAGGCCGTCCAGGCCCGGGGTCCTATTCCTCGCCATCCGTTTAATGGCACTGCGGATCTCTCCCAATTCTATGTCGGACCCCAGGGCTTTCGCCACTTCTTGCTCTACTGTTCGGAGCTCCAGTGGCCGTAAATAATTATCGAGCAGGTCAGGGTCTCGGGCTGAGCGACTGCGGTACAAACGTTCGTAATATTGTCGGTAGCAGCAGAGACTCTCCGGCTGAGTGTACACCTCGGTTCCGTCTGCCTTATGCATAGATGTCGTCAATGAGGACTGACGCGTAGGGTTGGCCAACCATGCCAGCAACGCGCTCGATCTATCCCCCTCTGCGATGGACCGGACCGGACCGTATAGGCCTTGTAGTCAAAACAGCGAAGCCGTTCGACCTCCGCCGCCACCGTCTCCCTCGCCTCCGCCGTGCGTACCTGTAATTCAGGGCGCCCGGGGCGGCGAATTTCCAGCTCGCGGAGTTTCCGGTCCGCTGCATCTAGGTCGGCGAGGATAACTCGCCTCATGCCTACCTTTTTAGAAATACAGTAACCCCTCACCACTACCTTAAAAGCGTCCCACTCTAACGCTCTCGTGCTCGCGGTGCCGCCGTTGGACGCAAAGTACTCTGAGACCTTATCACCTAGGTCCGCCCTGAAAACACTGTCCTCAAGAATCTCGGGCCGTAATTTCCAGGTGGGCACCGCAGGCGCCCCGGGGAACCAACGAAGGTCCAGCAGGAGGGGGTTATGGTCTGAAATGGTTCTGGACAAATATTCAGACCGGACCGCTGCCGAAACCAGTTCGGGCGAGCCAAGAAATCCGTCCAGTCTAACATGCAACTCATGGAGGCTCGAGAAGTAGGAATAGTCCCTAGATGTGGGGTGGTGCGCCCTCCAGATATCCGTTAGACCCCAGCGGGTCTGCCAGTCCTTACGACCCTTAGCCATGCGACGAACCGGAGAATCTGGAAGGGGTGGATGCGAGCGGTCAGTGTCTACGTCCACTACTGAGTTGAAATCTCCCCCGAGCAGAAGGGGCCCGGAGAAGAAGTGGGCCAACGAGCCCGATAACCTGGAAAGGAAGGCAGTCTGGTCTATATTAGGAGCGTACACACAGCAAACGTTCAAGTCCCTCCCTCCCAAAGTGCCCGAGATAGCCACGTAACGCCCCTCTGGATCTATCACTGTTTTCGTGACCTGGAAGGGGACCCCAGCTCTAACCCATATCAGCGCCCCTCTGGCATACGCGGAGTACGATGTGCAAAAGACCTGCCCCCTCCATCTACGCTGTAGCGCCGCCCCTTCCGCCTTGTTCAGATGAGTTTCCTGCAGCAGCGCCATTTGCACTCCCCTACGCACTAAATAAGCGTGGACTTTGTGGCGCCTGGACATAGTATGAAGCCCCCGCACGTTCCAAGTAACACATTTCAAGTTAGCAACATCAGCCATTGTCCCATATCGTTCTCGCAAAGTCTCCCCATCTGGGTCCCAACAAAGAAAGGACATCAATCATCCCAGCACTGATGGCGGCCATTTTCCCCAACCAAAACCGAACAACCCAAGAATGAACTAGACCCCCATCCACCCTCCCCAGAACAGGACCCAAATAGCACCATCTAGATCCCATCCAAACCATACCCTCCAACAACCCACTAACCCCTACTAATCCTGCGGTCGCCACCGTAGGAAGGCCTTAAGGGCCAGGTGCGGGCCGGGCGGAGGCAGTGGGCCCTCGACGCTCCGGCTACCAGGACTAAAGCAAGCCCAAAACAGTGCCGAAAACCCTCGGGGCAAAAACAGGGCACCCCACCCTCCCTGCCCCGGTTGTCAGCATCAATTGACGGCATCCGCCACCCCCCTGCCGGGCCCCCTCCCAAAATGAGGTAGCTCACCCCGTTACCCCTGTCCATCCAGAAGGTCTTCCACCGATTTCGGTATGATCACCGGTGTATGGGCGCTATCAGTCACCGAGTCCTCGGAGTCCGTTGGTGCCCCCTCGTCACCCGGGTCTGCTTCCTCCTCAATGGCATCGTCCCGTGAGCCAGATAGCGCAGATAACACCTCCAGCACTCCCCTCCGCTCCGTCGACGTCTCTGCAGTTGAGGGCCCCCCCGAGCGGCCACGGCGACTCCGAATCCTCCTGGATCGCCGTCTCTGCTCCGGCTCCTCCGCCTGCTGGGATGAGGAGCCGAAGCCATCTTTCCCTGCTCTATAAAGCTCGAGCCAGGCACAGACATCCTCCGGGGTGTCAAAGAATTGAGTTTTGTCATCGACAATTATGCGGAGCCTTGTAGGATAGAGGAGCGAGTACTGGATGCCCTCGCTCCTGAGCTCGCGCTTGACCGCCAGGAAGGAAAACCGCCTGCGTTGAGTTTCGTAGGTGTAATCCGGGAAGATGTTCACCTGACTGTTCGCCACTTTGAATGGACCATTATGTCTGGCGGCATTGAGGATTAAGTCTCTGTCCCGAAAGTGCAATAACCGCGCCACCACTGGTCTCGGGGCACGTCCCTGCTGCGGTGGCCTCGCCGGGACTCTATGGGCACGCTCCAGGGTGTAGAAGGAGGATAGCCCCTCCGGGGCCACCGTGTCACGGAGCCAGGCCTCCAAGTATGCCACCATGTCGCCATCCTCGATCTTTTCCGGAAGGCCCACCACACGGATGTTGTTCCTCCTGTTGCGGCCTTCCGCATCCTCCGCTCTCTGCTCCAGGGTCGCAATCCGGGATAAGGCATCCTTCATAGTCGCAGCCAAGGTTCGCTGCGCCGGCTCCAAGGTTTTCACCGAGCTCTCCACTTCCTTGACCCGGTCCGAAAGTTTGCCGTGGTCCGCTCTAAGGAGACCTAGGCTCGTCGCTACCTGGGCAATGTCCTGCTGGAGGGCCGATCGCGTGGTCGCTATCGCCTCTAAGACGCGGTCAAATTGCTGTTGCATCGATGCACCACCAGAACTCTCTGGGTCCCCACGGTCCTCTTTGTCCTGGGTTTCCGAGTCTGAGGCGGCTGGGGTAGTCCCCTTGGCTCCTCTAGGTTTCCCCATGTCGCCGGGAGCACTCCGTGCTGGTCCAGGAGCAGGCGTCTCCGAGTGTAGGCTCCGGCTACGACTCTCCCGGTTACTGGACCTCAAGTCGAGTACCGGAGATCTCCTTCTCCAGGGCCTGTTGGACCTTCTTCGCCTCGGCTCGCGCCACCACCACGTCGTCCGAGGGCACCGAGGAGGAGGCGGAGACAACCGCCGCCAGGTCGGGCAGGCCCGCACAGCCGATAAAGTCCCGGGGTGAGGGTCACCAACTCCACCGGACGATTTGCGGCGCCAGAGGGTTGCGCCTCCCATGGAAGTGGGTTGGCCAGGAAAAAATAGCTAGGTGCGGTGTCGTGAGTGGGGCCACCGCCGGGAACAACAGACGTCCGCGTGCGGGATCCACTATAGCGTGGGCATCCGCCCAGTCACCCAACCGAGTGCATTCTCGTTGAAAAAAGTCCGATCTGACCGATATCCAGAACACAGATCACTGGGAGATGGCAAAGCCGGGGGCGAGCCGCCGCCGGTGATGCTCCTCCAGTTCAATGGATCCGGCCAGGGGGACAATGAAGTCCGGGCGCCATGTTGGGTCGCACTCCGCAACTCCGCAAACTTCGGTTTTACGCCGGATCATCACTCGTTCAGGCCGCGCCAAGGGCCCTGGCAGGTCTCCGTCGGGCCGTTCAGCAGAATGCGGGGGCTGGGGTGCCCCGCAGCCTCCGATTTACAGGATAATCACGGGCTCAGTCCCGGAGCCGAGCTCTCAGGCGACCATCGCCATCGGCGCCCAAGCCACGCCCCCCCTATTTCAATATCTGTTGTTGCATTATCAGGTATTGGCTTCGGAATAGACGGTTTGTTAAGGTCTTTAATCTTAGCTAGGTCAAGACAGGTTGTTTGGTGAAATGTGTCATTTAAGAACATTATTTGTTCTGGGATCATGCAGGCTCGAAATAATGCTTCTAGGCCTTGTACCTGCCAATCTTTTGTACCCCAGATTATTTTTGTTTCAATGTTATTTTTCCAATAATCAAAACCAAATGTCATCATTTTTTCATAAAATGCTTCTGAATATATCAATTTAGTATTTGTCAGCATTGTTTTCAATCCTGCTTTATCCAACAGTTTATAATAAAACGTTTCTGCATCACTGGTGTTAAACCCTGAGAAGTACTGACATTTCTCATAGAATGTTTTAGAACTGCTTTTAGGTGGAATAGATCAATGTTCCCATTGGTTATATTTAAAAACATTTCTAGGTTGTGCAGATTTGTGCAAGTAATGATCTCCATAATGTGAGAAGCAGTACATCTGTTCATAACTAGACGAACCTTGTAAATAATCATGTTCTGTAAATCTTGCTGACAACACTAAATCAGACATCATATTATTAATACTTTCAAAATCCCAATCATCAGAAAATGTACTTGGTTTTACAAAGTCACTTAGGGAAACCTTGAACTTATGAGGATATTTCAGGATTTCGACCGGACCATATATTTCATAGTCCGTTTTGTCCCATACTACCCCGCCGGGTATTGGAACGGCTGTGACATTTACTGTTGACAGTTCTCTTTTCTTCACGTGGGATGATCTGTGGGGTTTTAGGACTAAGTTGATGTTCTGACTTGCTGTGTCCATTGAATTGTATTTTCCCTCAATGAATTTTCCCAAACAAAGTACCATGATGAGCCAAAGCAGGAGGAAAAATACACCTAATCCAAACCAGAATTCTAACCATGGAGAGATAAGGTAAATTTCCTTGAGTTGATGAAAGGGTTCTGTTGCTTTTTCTTTAAAAGTCTTTGTTTCTGGCATCACTTCTGGGTTGCTTTGATCCTCAGAAAAGTTGTCGAAATTGATGAAGTAGCCAGAGGCAGTTCTGTCAATTGTTGGAATTGTTTTCTCAATTTGTCTTTCGGTAGCACATTCTGATGCCACATCATTGTAGACTGGTGTTTCTCGACTAACTGATTCAATCTGTGTTCCAAGTGGCACGAGTTCCATGGCATTATTGCATAGTCCCTCTCTGTGCACTGCAGGCTTATCAAATGTGATTAGTCTTTCAGTTTGAACCTCTTGGATTGTTGCAAGTTTGGGTATTCTGTTGTTTCTCGGGAGTCCACTGGGCCTACTGTTGATTATAGGCCACTTGCTTCTGGTTTTACCAGGTCGATTGATACAACTCTGTTCTCCTTTTTACCAGCAAGGGGCGGTAGTACTACTGATCTTGTTCCGTTGATTGCTAAGACAGGTACTGCTTTTCTGTAAGAAGGCCCAAATTCCTTCTTCACCGCTATTTTTCTCTGACTAGATCCCCAATCTTTGGAATCCAGACAGGCCTTGCTGGGGCTGGTGGTGCCTCGTCAGTGGCATCTGGCTGTTGCTTTAACTTTGTGTTGCTTAAGGATTTTCTTGTTTCATTCAAGTCCTGTAAAACAGCCAAACGGTCTTTGATGTCAAAGTCTGTTTTCTTATCTTTTACCACTGATACCTGACTATCTAAGTCCTGAATGCACATTCTAGTTCCGCACAATCGTTAATATGGGCTGAAACCTTTTAGAGAATTTCTTGGCAAATTGTTAAGACTTAACTGGACACTTATTAAATGTTTGACCCACCCATCACCCGAACATAATACCTTCGCTGTTATAGATTGCTTTATGTCCCGGTTTTTTCTTTCTACCACACTGTTCCCTTCGGGGTGTGACGGACAAGAATACCGCAAGCCAACGCCCATGCTGGCCATGGCCTCCTTATAAGCTCGAGAGCTGAAAGCAGGACCCTAGTCAGAATGGAACATGGCAATTGCGTATGTGCCGATAAAGACTCGCAGATCTTTTATAACCGTTCTGGCGTCAGCCGAGCACCGGGGCCACATTTTTTAAGTGGATTTTGTCTTAACGATATACAATGGGATGCGTTTCTCTTGTTTGATTGCGCGGATAGATCGCCTTATGCTTTCTATTAGGGTTCCTAACACTACACTGGCCGGTTCTGCACTGCGATCTCTGTTGCAGTCTTCACATTTTTTTGCAAATTCGTGAATACCTACACTCATTTCCGGCCACCAGTACTCTGATTGCAATTCTCTCAGAGAGTCCCTGATTGTTTGGCGTCTCAGACCCAACCCCATATGTGCCTCTTGTAATAGGAATCTTCTCCTGTTCATGTTTGGAATTACTCTATCCCCCACTCCAGGGATTCGAGCAAAAGGAACAGAGTTTGCATCAATTACGTATGCATAATTGAGTGGATAGTTCACGGGTAGAGCTGCACAGTCACCTTTTAAGGACGTTTTTACTGCCAGCATGGTTTCCCCGTCTATGTATTTTTCTGAATGCTTTTTTGTGGCTACGGAAGCCGGTTTAGTTGCTCCCGCTATGGCTGTATTAGCCAATGAATTCCCTGCAACGTGAACGCCATCACGTTGATGACTCAGAGTGTGCATCACCGCCGGTGATGCTCCTCCAGTTCAATGGATCCGGCCAGGGGGACAATGAAGTCCGGGCGCCATGTTGGGTCGCACTCCGCAACTCCGCAAACTTCGGTTTTACGCCGGATCATCACTCGTTCAGGCCGCGCCAAGGGCCCTGGCAGGTCTCCGTCGGGCCGTTCAGCAGAATGCGGGGGCTGGGGTGCCCCGCAGCCTCCGATTTACAGGATAATCACGGGCTCAGTCCCGGAGCCGAGCTCTCAGGCGACCATCGCCATCGGCGCCCAAGCCACGCCCCCCCTATTTCAATATCTGTTGTTGCATTATCAGGTATTGGCTTCGGAATAGACGGTTTGTTAAGGTCTTTAATCTTAGCTAGGTCAAGACAGGTTGTTTGGTGAAATGTGTCATTTAAGAACATTATTTGTTCTGGGATCATGCAGGCTCGAAATAATGCTTCTAGGCCTTGTACCTGCCAATCTTTTGTACCCCAGATTATTTTTGTTTCAATGTTATTTTTCCAATAATCAAAACCAAATGTCATCATTTTTTCATAAAATGCTTCTGAATATATCAATTTAGTATTTGTCAGCATTGTTTTCAATCCTGCTTTATCCAACAGTTTATAATAAAACGTTTCTGCATCACTGGTGTTAAACCCTGAGAAGTACTGACATTTCTCATAGAATGTTTTAGAACTGCTTTTAGGTGGAATAGATCAATGTTCCCATTGGTTATATTTAAAAACATTTCTAGGTTGTGCAGATTTGTGCAAGTAATGATCTCCATAATGTGAGAAGCAGTACATCTGTTCATAACTAGACGAACCTTGTAAATAATCATGTTCTGTAAATCTTGCTGACAACACTAAATCAGACATCATATTATTAATACTTTCAAAATCCCAATCATCAGAAAATGTACTTGGTTTTACAAAGTCACTTAGGGAAACCTTGAACTTATGAGGATATTTCAGGATTTCGACCGGACCATATATTTCATAGTCCGTTTTGTCCCATACTACCCCGCCGGGTATTGGAACGGCTGTGACATTTACTGTTGACAGTTCTCTTTTCTTCACGTGGGATGATCTGTGGGGTTTTAGGACTAAGTTGATGTTCTGACTTGCTGTGTCCATTGAATTGTATTTTCCCTCAATGAATTTTCCCAAACAAAGTACCATGATGAGCCAAAGCAGGAGGAAAAATACACCTAATCCAAACCAGAATTCTAACCATGGAGAGATAAGGTAAATTTCCTTGAGTTGATGAAAGGGTTCTGTTGCTTTTTCTTTAAAAGTCTTTGTTTCTGGCATCACTTCTGGGTTGCTTTGATCCTCAGAAAAGTTGTCGAAATTGATGAAGTAGCCAGAGGCAGTTCTGTCAATTGTTGGAATTGTTTTCTCAATTTGTCTTTCGGTAGCACATTCTGATGCCACATCATTGTAGACTGGTGTTTCTCGACTAACTGATTCAATCTGTGTTCCAAGTGGCACGAGTTCCATGGCATTATTGCATAGTCCCTCTCTGTGCACTGCAGGCTTATCAAATGTGATTAGTCTTTCAGTTTGAACCTCTTGGATTGTTGCAAGTTTGGGTATTCTGTTGTTTCTCGGGAGTCCACTGGGCCTACTGTTGATTATAGGCCACTTGCTTCTGGTTTTACCAGGTCGATTGATACAACTCTGTTCTCCTTTTTACCAGCAAGGGGCGGTAGTACTACTGATCTTGTTCCGTTGATTGCTAAGACAGGTACTGCTTTTCTGTAAAAAGGCCCAAATTCCTTCTTCACCGCTATTTTTCTCTGACTAGATCCCCAATCTTTGGAATCCAGACAGGCCTTGCTGGGGCTGGTGGTGCCTCGTCAGTGGCATCTGGCTGTTGCTTTAACTTTGTGTTGCTTAAGGATTTTCTTGTTTCATTCAAGTCCTGTAAAACAGCCAAACGGTCTTTGATGTCAAAGTCTGTTTTCTTATCTTTTACCACTGATACCTGACTATCTAAGTCCTGAATGCACATTCTAGTTCCGCACAATCGTTAATATGGGCTGAAACCTTTTAGAGAATTTCTTGGCAAATTGTTAAGACTTAACTGGACACTTATTAAATGTTTGACCCACCCATCACCCGAACATAATACCTTCGCTGTTATAGATTGCTTTATGTCCCGGTTTTTTCTTTCTACCACACTGTTCCCTTCGGGGTGTGACGGACAAGAATACCGCAAGCCAACGCCCATGCTGGCCATGGCCTCCTTATAAGCTCGAGAGCTGAAAGCAGGACCCTAGTCAGAATGGAACATGGCAATTGCGTATGTGCCGATAAAGACTCGCAGATCTTTTATAACCGTTCTGGCGTCAGCCGAGCACCGGGGCCACATTTTTTAAGTGGATTTTGTCTTAACGATATACAATGGGATGCGTTTCTCTTGTTTGATTGCGCGGATAGATCGCCTTATGCTTTCTATTAGGGTTCCTAACACTACACTGGCCGGTTCTGCACTGCGATCTCTGTTGCAGTCTTCACATTTTTTTGCAAATTCGTGAATACCTACACTCATTTCCGGCCACCAGTACTCTGATTGCAATTCTCTCAGAGAGTCCCTGATTGTTTGGCGTCTCAGACCCAACCCCATATGTGCCTCTTGTAATAGGAATCTTCTCCTGTTCATGTTTGGAATTACTCTATCCCCCACTCCAGGGATTCGAGCAAAAGGAACAGAGTTTGCATCAATTACGTATGCATAATTGAGTGGATAGTTCACGGGTAGAGCTGCACAGTCACCTTTTAAGGACGTTTTTACTGCCAGCATGGTTTCCCCGTCTATGTATTTTTCTGAATGCTTTTTTGTGGCTACGGAAGCCGGTTTAGTTGCTCCCGCTATGGCTGTATTAGCCAATGAATTCCCTGCAACGTGAACGCCATCACGTTGATGACTCAGAGTGTGCATCACGTGAGTCTTTTGTAGTTCTTTCTGTAAAAGAGCTACCTGTTTCCAAAGCATTTTATGCTTTATTGTGGCACCTGTGTCATCTTTGTAATCATTTTGAATCCAGCTCTGCAACTTATTATTGTAAGAGTTGACGCAAACATGCGAATCGCACACGATTAGTGTCGGGAATTCACGTTCTGCATTTTCAAGCGCCATCTTTAAAGATTTGATTTCAGCTCTCTGAGCCGAACAGTTTCTAACTGATTCAGTTTTTGTTATTTTCGGTCTGAATTTACCGCACAGCCAACGACCTTTAACAATCGCACAGGCTGCATCGTAGGATTTGTTCTCTACGTTGAAATGCTGTACAAATCTATCTGTATAGATTATACAGGCATATTGTTGGAGAGGCAGAAGTTCGATTTGCAGAGGATATTCTTCTTCATATGTCAAATCATTCAGTTTTTCCAATTGCGGAGCGAAATAGTATTTCACATCTTCCGCTCCAAGATCCAAGAGAATTTATACACTGTATCCATTTCGGATCCAGTGACACTGTAGGCAGGTTTACTGGGCTGAATTGCGCCTCGAAGGCGGATTCGGCTGTGAGGATATTGATCCTTTTGCCATGTGCTAGTTCTCGTTCATTTGCTAATGCAGTTTCTACTGCTTTTACAGTATTTTCTGTGAGACTGAATGTTTTTTCTGCTTGTGTGTACAAGTGAGATTTAATTGAAATTGGTACCTTTTCTCCCTCATTAGAGGTCAGGTACGTAAATCCGCATCCTCCTGGGATGATTTTGATTACAAGATTGCGTGTGTTGTCACGTGTATCTAATTTTGTTTTTGCTAACATGTCTGTTTGCAGTGATCTCAAAATTTCTGTGTGTTTTTGAGTCCAAGTGATTGGTTTAAAATCAGGTTTAATTAGTTTGTAGAGAGGTTTAACTCTCTCCGCATAATTTAGAATGTAAGTTCTACTGAAATTCAGGAAGCCTAGAATCGATTGTAAGTTTTTCAGCGTTTTTGGAGCTTGGAGTACAGCGCACTTCTCTAAGAAGTTGTCCGCTAGGCTTTTTCCTTCACTTGATAATTCGTATCCTAAAAATAATACTGTCAGATGGCCAATTCAAGACTTTTTAAAGTTGAATTTGTAACCCTCTGCTGCGAACCCAAGTATTATGGTGTTCACTCTTTTCAAGTGAGTCTCCAAGTCGTCGTCTGTGAGATAGATATCATCTACATAAGATAATGCCTCATCATCATACATTTGTAGTAACTCTGTTACTCTGGCTGAGAATAGTCCTGGGCTGTTCTTGAATCCCTGTGGGAGCCTACAGAAATTTTTCTGAGACCCCATTACTGAGAAAGTATCTGCTTTCTGGTGCAATATTTTGACAAAAGAAACCATTAGATATGTCTAATGTCGTTTTATATTTTTTCCTAACTATGTTATTCATTAGTGCAGCACTATGCAAATTTTGCACTGCAAATGTTTTGCAACATGCATTAAGGTGTCTGTAATCCAAAACTAGACGATATGAATTGTCTGGTTTGGAGACGGGAAACAAAGGATTGTTCTTTTGAGAGGTGCATGTTTCAATCACCCCCTGGTATTCAAGTTGATCTAAAATCTCCCTGACTTGTTTTTTAGCTTCTTGCTTAATGGGATACTGCCTTTGTGCAGTCGGTTGACTTTTTAACTGGATTTTGTGAGGAGGAGAGTCCTCATCCCATCCTACATGATTTTTATATAATGCTGGTGCATGGGCTACTGCCCATTTCCTTGCATAAGTATATTTTTTGTGAATCGGAATGTGATTCGAGAAGGCAGGCATAATCATTTCTTCGCCACGAGGGCACTCCCTGACAAACTCTGGGGGCCAATCTTTTTCAGCTAACAGAATGTCATAGCCTTTTGAGAGTTTATCCCAAAATAGACCCCTTATTTTCCTAGTCTTATCACCCTCTATACGCAGTGTTATTTCGTATATCTTATGGGGCTCGCTAACTCTGGTGTCGGCAGTTTCTACTTGAATGTATTCATTCGTGTCCACTGTCTCCAGATGACTCATCAGGATCTTGCGAGCTATGGTTATTTCTGCTGCATTGTCTAGCATTGTCTGTGCCCACTCCCCGTTTTTCAACTGTGTCCTCAGTATTCTCGGCATGTTCGATTACTCTAATACTGGCTACCTTCTTTATTGGAAATTGAGATTTTTTACTTTGAGCAGGTTCCTTGTCTTTGGACTTGGTGTGCTCTCCTGGTTCTGACCGTCCTCTTCTTTCCGATTTCTGCGAAAAAGATCGAGAGGGACGTGTATCAATACTTTGATATCTATCAGGCTTCTTCAAATTATCCCTATTTCTAAGCTGATATATTTTCTCAGAGGGCTCCCTCTGGGGAGACTGGTGTTCTTGAGTCGGAGTTCTTTCCCTCCGTCGAGGAGACCTTCCTCTGGACTGGAAAACTTTTTCTTTAGGAGTGGATTGTTTATTTCCATCCCAGCTCTTTTTAGGAGTGTTTGAATTATTTTTAATAAATAATTTAACTAACTCTCTCTATGGCTTTGTTAATTCTCTTATTTTAACTAAGAGTTCTTCACTTGACATTTTATCAATGTCCGGATGTGGTGTTTAGCTGGCTAGAACCGGCCACGTTGCTCCTGGTCTACCTAGTGGACCGAGCCTGGTAATATGATCATTGTGTTTTAGGGCGCCTTTAAACCAGAGCAAATGCTCTTGGAATTTTAATGGGATTTCAATCTCCTCAAAAGGAGCGTACTCATCTGGTGGATCCCCTACTATGTAGTAGTGGAACTCGTGTGTTGCGGCGTTTGCCGCTGAAATTTTTATCCAAGAATAGAATACCTCTGTCTGCCGATATTCTTGTGCCTCTATCACGAAGACGACTGTGCCACCTTGTGTGGTCAGTCCATTTTCTATAAGTTTTGACGTTATAGATTTTCTTATGTTGACCGAGATGATTATTGCACCCGGTTCAGTAGTACCATCGGGACCCTGCTCAGTCGCATTTACTGCGGGTGCAGCGGTTCCGTTTTCTCCTGGCATTGTATAAATGCAAGGTTTGCAGAGCGGGTCACCAAGGAGACAAAGATTAAGTGCACAATATTTTGGAACACTGTATCCTTCAACGTTGAATAAACCAGAGCTTTACATAGGAATCTCTTCCTACTAAGTTCGGGCGGATTTTAACCTTTCACCCACTCCAGACATCTATTGGAGTATTTACGGTAGAAAGGGGTCTGTGTGAAAAATGCACGACTGAGTTACTCTAACGTCTTGCGTTAGTTTTATCGCCTTACCAAACGTTGGGCGCCATGTAGTGTAGTTCCTATTTTCCCAATAGGCCCTCCGCATTGGAATAACATAAACAATAGTATGGACGTAGAAGTGTGGTCTTCCAGGTGTCTACTGACTATGCTAAACTTAATTGGGTTTGTTACCAACTAGCTCAGAGGTCACTGGAAACTTTCTTGACTGAATAGGAAGTGATCAGCTTCCCTGGTACAGACAAGAAGGGATTCAGTTTTCCAACAACCGCATAAACATGACAATTTTGCTCCTTAGAATAAGAGTCAATCTCTAGAGTCGTGTGAAACAATAGACCGTTATTTTACTCAGTCAGTTGTGCAGATTACTTTCACCAAGATGCAGAGAAATAGAGAGACAGGCGTTTTCAATAAAAAGGTATTATTTATTGAACAGTCTTTCTTCTCATGCAAGAGAAATGAATTGCCACAATTGCAAGACTAGTTATTATAAAAAGTGCGTACAGTAAAATGAGGATTGCGAAATAATACTGTAAAAGCATTGATATGGTTTCTTAGCCATACAATGGTTAAAATGAATAAAATATATACATTCATATATACGTTTAGCTAACGTACTCAACTGGTGCTTCTAACTACGCCTACCCCAGTGTACCTGACCTAAGCCTAATACTTGGAAGGGAGTAAGGAAGTAGCAGTTTTAGTTAAGTTGGTTTTGCCAAGGTTTGCTTCAAGAATTCTCTCTAAGGGTTTAGTCAACACCATACCTCTGGAATAGAATGTTGGAGGTCTTGTATCTCCTTCCAGGACTCGATATCCCAGTCACTCGCAAGAGTAGGCAGGAAACGCCGGAGCTGGATTTTCTCGGCAGGAGAAAAGACAGCGTCTCTCTCAGCGCGTCGAGGAGGAGGAGGGGCAGCGTCCGTGGGCAGCTTGTATCTGCTGGGCTCTGCAAGGGACAGCTGTTCTGCTCCTGTGTTCACCACACCATCGCTATCATCGATGTCGTTGAGGCAGCGTTTGCTTAAGGCAACTTTGGTAATATTTATACCTGAAAGGTGCCTTGTTTGACGTACGTTTTTGGACATAAGACGTCAATAAAGATGTCACTAGGAAGTGATCGTCTCTCAGTGCTCATTAGAGTTCTATTACTAATCAAAAAATAGCAAGCGGGGTTTTCCCAGGTTGCTGAGTTTTATCTGGTTGAAGAACTCGGAGTGTAATCTAGGAATCTTAGATAGTGGCTTCAGCTGTGTCATTTGCTCTAATGAGCTGCAGAGGAAGAGATTCTGAAATGTGGCTCTGATCGTGTTAGGCCAGAGACGAGTTTCTGAAATATCACTCTTGATCGTTTATGCCATTATAGGGGAATAAATGGATTAGAGCCGTATAGGGGCATAAGGTCACAGTATTGATCGGGGTCCTAGATTAGAACGCGACATGCCAGAGGAGCCATATATAACAGGATGACGGTTTGGGTTTGGTTGGACATAAAGTGCTGCAGCCATTTCAGGGCTATTCCTTGAATGCCACAGGAGGATAGCCTCTCCGCGTGCTTTATATGTGAAATGGTGTCGAAAGCCGCGGAGAGGTCTAATAGGATCAATATGTCTGATCCACCTGCGTCTATTGTCAGCCTAAGGGAGTCAGTCACGGCCAATATGGCTGTCTCCGTGCTGAATCCCGGTCGAATGCCCGATTGTGAGTGGTCCAAGATTTTATTAGTTTCCAGAGAAAGACTTAGTTGCCTGTTAATTATGCTTTCCAGCAATTTAGCCAGTAATGGGAGCAGGGAGATAGGGCAATAATTGCTAAGTTCTTGAGGATCCGCTGAGGGCTTATTCAGTATCGGGCGAACAAACGCTTCCTTCCAGGTAGCGGGTATAATACCTGATTGTATAGACTGATTAAACATATTTTGGATGGCTGGGGCACAGCTAGTGGCTAGTAGGGCCATATTATCAGGGGGGCAGAGGTCTTTGGGTGAGCTCGATTTAGCGGTGGACAATGCATTAGATACTTCTTCCAGCGTGGTAGGTTCAAAGCAATCGAGGGTGCAATCAACTCGCTTTACTGGTCCGTCGGTATAACCTAGAAATTCCAGATTCAGTGTGGCGGTAGATGAGAAGTTGGAATAGATATTGGATATTTTTTCTTGAAAGTAGACTGTTAAGGAATTACAGAATTCTTGAGTTTCCACGGGGGATTGTTTGCAGCTTTGAGGGGATACAAAATCCCTTACTATGCCAAAGAGAGCTTTTGAGGAGTTGCTAGAGAGGTCATTTTGGTTCATGATGTATGTATGTCTGGCTGATTTTCGACTGAGATGGTAACTGGACAATGCCAGTTTGTATTTTTGTCTATTCTGGGGGTCCTTACTCTCTCTCCAGAGTCTCTCTAGCTTCTTACAGATGGATTTTTCAGACCTCAGCTCCGCAGAATACCAGAGTGCTGATGTCCTCCTTTGAGTAGGGCCATTACTATTTTTTATTGGGATTACAGAGTCCAGTGCTTTCACAAAGGCAATATTAAAGGTGTCCAACATTGTGGAAACTTCAATGTCCTTCTTGTTTAGTTCCATATAGAACGCCTCATCAAAGGCATCTAGGGAAAGGTTTCGCCATGATCTGTATGCCACTTGTTTACTCTCTACAGTCTGGAGTAAGTCCTTCGAACAAGGATGTTGGATGGAGAACTTAATCATGGAGTGCTCCGTCCAAGTGAGGGGCTCCGGAGTTTTACAGATCAAATTGCCCATGTTGGAAAATATTAGATCTAATGTATGGCCAGCCAGGTGAGTTGGGCCTTTAACTATTTGGGTTAGTCTAATTTGCTCTAGGCTGGAAAAGAGTTTATTTACCTCATGGGTTGTGAATAATTCACCATGGAAATTTAAGTCTCCCAACAAAAGAAATTTATTGGATGCAAGTGCATGGATGGCTATTTAATCTATTAGCTTGTCCGTGAAGTTAGCTCTTGGACCTGGAGGACGATAAACTAGTGCAAATTGTAAAAGAAGGGGGGAGAGAGAGAGTCAGTGGATTCAGTCTCCCTAAATGTATAATTAAACAAAGTGGAATCCACTCAAGGTGGTGGTGATCCCTAAAGTGATGGGGAGACACACAGTGTTGTTTAAATGCCCCTCACACACCAACAGGCCCCTTGGTGTCATGCTTCATCATCGGGGCCTTCGCACCCCTCTACGGGATGCGGCGTGCTACGACTCGCGGGTACGCAGGAGCACTTTGAAGTGAACTATGTGTGGGGGTGTGTGTATATATAACCAAGGTGTGAGTGAGGTGAGGTGAAAAAGGTAGAAAGTTTAAAAAATACCTGGCACGTGGGAGAAAAAGGATTTTAATTGAATCCCCGGCAGGTATTGTTAAAAAGAAGTGCAGAGCGTGGTTAAGTAGATACGAGTTAAGGTATCGAAAACCACTGTGAAAGTGTCAACATGTTTCGGAGGTCACAGCCTCCTTCTTCAGGACAAGGGTTATGCACTTACCCTCCCCTTACTCACATGCAGAATGTAAAAGTGTTTCAAAAAATTTTTTATTTACAAAATTACCACAATGTGTAATATTCCTAACAATGTTATTTAATGTTAGTGAATGCCGTTGCGCCCAATTGGCGAGAGAACCTGCAAAAAGAAATGCATACATAAATACATGCAACTATACAAGCAGATCCATGGAGAAGAAGAAAACCTTCTCTGAATATCACAAGGTCATACCAAAAATGCTGGGACCCTAGTGATGAAAAGAAAAAACACAAATGGACTTAACTATACTGACACATACAAACACAAAACACAAAGTTACTCTCTGCTCTGATGGAAATTTTTCTTTTCATCACTAGGGTCCCAGCATTTTTGGTATGACCTTGTGATATTCAGAGAAGGTTTTCTTCTTCTCCATGGATCTGCTTGTATAGTTGCGTGTATTTATGTACGCATTTCTTTTTGCAGGTTCTCTCGCCAATTGGGCGCAACGGCATTCACTAACACTAAATAACATTGTTAGGAATATTACACATTGTGGTAATTTTGTAAATAAAAAATTTTTTGAAACACTTTTACATTCTGCATGTGAGTAAGGGGAGGGTAAGTGCATAACCCTTGTCCTGAAGAAGGAGGCTGTGACCTCCGAAACATGTTGACACTTTCACAGTGGTTTTCGATACCTTAACTCGTATCTACTTAACCACGCTCTGCACTTCTTTTTAACAATACCAGCCGGGGATTCAATTAAAATCCTTTTTCTCCCACGTGCCAGGTATTTTTTAAACTTTCTACTTTTTTCACCTCACCTCACTCACACCTTGGTTATATATACACACACCCCCACACATAGTTCACTTCAAAGTGCTCCTGCGTACCCGCGAGTCGTAGCACTCCGCATCCCGTAGAGGGGTGCGAAGGCCCCGATGATGTCGATAAACTAGTGCACCATTCCAGCTATCAATTGGGGTTGAGGTGATCTTAAAAATTCCTATTTCTAAACTGTCATTCTTTAAAGTGGAGATCCAATTCACGGTGAGATGGTTCTTAAAAGCTATGGCTATACCTCCTCCTGTTTTTCCTTCTCTGTCCAAGTGTAGGAATTTGTAGTCCTCTGGGATGGCCAGATTAATAAGGGGATAATTCAAAGGATTCAGCCAAGTTTCTGTGAGGAAACATATTTCAGGGGAATGGGAGGAGATCAGATCCCATATTTCGAAAGGGTGTTTTGCTAAGGAACGTACATTGCATAATATACTATTTAGGCCAACTGCTTATTGATCCACTGACTGCCTAGGTGACATAGTGTTCGTTACCATTAGGTCTCTTTGAAATGGGCAGTGCCTGCAAGCTGCGGGGCCTTCCAGCATACTAGGAAACTTTTTTGTACAACATATGTCTACTCAGCATTTGGCTAGTTCGTAAGCTCTAATATTGTGCAATTTGTCAGCCGAATTTGATATGCGCGTTGGATGAATGGACTTTACCTTGATTTGGGCAGGGTCCGTGACCTCTGGGCTCGGTTGTGCGCAGACGGGCGCAAGCAGGCTTGTCTTTGGCGCGCTGCTGACGCGTCCGCTGCAACCGTGCACATTACCACCTTTTATGTGGTCTGCTGTTGCATAAAAAGACTGGACCGCAACCCTTCGTGACCCCCAAGATGGCTGCTCGTTCCACCGGCTGCCTCTAGGGTTGTGCAGTGCTCACAGCACTCAGCGCCTCAATCGGCGGAGTATTTGTGAGTATATCCGTCAATTCACGATGATGGAGTTTAAAGCGTGTCAATTTAAAAAAATGAGTGCATGAACAACAAACAGTGCAGTTTTTAAAAACACAGCTCCCGGCTTCCGCCTCAGAAGTTTCTAGACTAGCGCCTGCGCGTTACCACCTTCTTTTATGTGGTCCGCTGTTGAGCAAAAAGACTGGACCGCAACCCTTCGTCACCCCCAAGACGGTTGCTTGCTCCATCGGCTGCCTCTAGGGCCGTGCAGTGCTCACAACACTCAGCGCCTCAATCGGCTGAGTATTGGTGAGTAAGTCCATCAATTCACGATGATGGGGTTTAAGCGTGTCAATTTTAAAAAATGAGTGCATGAACAACAAACAGTGTAGTTTTTAAAAACACAGCTCCCGGCTTCCGCCTCAGGAGTTTCTAGACTAGTGCCTGCGCGTTACCACCTTCTTTTATGTGATCCGCGGTTGAGCAAAAAGACTGGACCACAACCCTTCGTGGCCCCCAAGATGGCTGCTCGCTCCATCGGCTGCCTCTAGGGCCTAGCAGTGCTCACAGCACTCAGCGCCTCAATCGGCTGAGTATTGGTGAGTGAGTCAGTCAATTCACGATGATCGGGTTTAAGGGCGTCAATTTTAAAAAATGAGTGCATGAACAACAAACAGTGTAGTTTTTAAAAACACAGCTCCCGGCTTCCGCCTCTGGAGTTTCTAGTCTTGAACCTGTTCGTCATGGGAACAGTCCAGCCTGAACTGCTAGACCAGGTCCTCACTGGACTGGAGACAAGCCTCCTGGGACCGGTTTAGGTGTTTTGCCCCTCATCAGCCAAGCCAGCCAGCCAGCCAGCCAGTGGCACAGCAAGCAAGGAACCCACGTCTGGACATTCCCTTGGCCATTTAGGTAGATCGTAACACATCCAGCACAATTTGTCCAAAACCTCATTCACTTTCTTGAAACCTTCACTCATCTCATTCCCATAGTAAACCCTTGTAAACCCGTGGGAATACTAAAACCAGGGAATACTAAAACCAGGTAAAAAGAACCCACCCAGTTGTGCAGCATATTGAAATAAGCAGTTATTCCACACCCATAAGTTCCTCTAAATATTGGCTCTTCATCAACAAGAAATTCCCCAGTAAAACATAACTCCTTTCACACTCACTCTATCCAACACACTCCATTGACCTAGCAGTTCGGGCTGGACTGTTCCCACAAGGAACAGGGTCAAGACTGATTTGCATATGGCTGGGTCTGAACTGGGGTGGCAAAGTGAGCTAAAGAACGATGATGGATTCAACCCATATCTGTGACTGGGGGTCAGTGCCTGAAAAGTTTCAGTGCTCCGTCCATCATCTCCTTGTGTTTGCTTTGTTCGCCCTATGTTGGCAGGCTATGCCCAGACGTGGGTCCCTTGCTCACTTTGCCACTGGATTCAAGCTAGCCTGGCTGATGAGGGGTGTTGCACTGAAACTGGTCCCAGGATGCTTCTTTCTGGTCCAGAAAGACCTGGCTTGGCAGTTAGGGCTGGACTGTCCCCATAAGGAACAGGGTCTCAACTGATTTGCAGATGTCTGGGTCTGAGCTAGGGTGGCAAAGTGAGCCAAAGAACGATGATGGATTTATCCCAGATCTGTTACTAGGGGTGAGTGCCTGGAAAATTTCAGAGTTCCATCCATCATCTTGTGTTTGTATTGTTTGCCCTATGTTGGTGGATTCAAGCTAGCATGGCCGATGGGGGTGTTACCCCTGAACATGTCCCTGATGCTTTTTTCCGGTCTAGGTAAGCCCTGGCTTGGCAGTTTGGACTGGACTGTTCCCATATGGAACAGGGTCAAGACTGATTTGCATATGGCTGGGTCTAAACTGGGGTGGCAAAGTGAGCTAAAGAACGATGATGGATTCAACTCAGACCTGTGACTGGGGGCGAGTGTCTGAAAAGTTTCAGCGCTACTTACATCATCTCCTTGTGTTTGCTAACTTCTGTAGGTTCATGATTTACCATGGTACAGTTTGAAAGAAGATGGAACAAATGACTATGCGTTAACTATTTGCCTCTACCAACATTTACTTCCTGTGGGAAAATGAAAACACTTTTGCAGTTCCTAGCAATCATGGCTGTCAACAATCCTATTCAGAAAAGGGGGGTGGTGATGAACAGAGTGTCTGAATTAAGCAGACCACTCTTACCCAGTCCAAAGATCAGGGCTTGATCCATCACCGTTATTTATCTCACTGCCCCATCCCAGCTCAGAACCTGGCTATATGCAAATCAGTCTGTCCCTGGCCCAGTGCATCATGGGAACAGGGCAGACTAAACTACCAAGCCAATTCTTCACCAGAAAGGAGACAAGCTACCGGGGACCGGTTTCTGGCATTTCAGCCGTCTTCGGCCCGGCTTGCTTGAATCCTGATGGAGCAGTGAGAAAGGGACTCATGTCTGAGTATACCCTGCCACAACTATAGTGGCCAAAAACGATTCAGAAAAGGGGGGTGGTGATGAACAGAGTGTCTGAATTAAGCAGACCACTCTTACCCAGTCCAAAGATCAGGGCTTGATCCATCACCGTTATTTATCTCACTGCCCCATCCCAGCTCAGAACCGAAGACGGCTGAAATGCCAGAAACCGGTCCCCGGTAGCTTGTTTCCTTCCCAGTATAAGAATTGGCTTGGTAGTTTGGTCTGCCCTGTTCCCATGATGCACTGGGCCAGGGTCAGACTAATTTGCATATAGCCAAGTTCTGAGCTGGGATGGTGCAGTGAGCTAAAAAACGGTGATGGATCAAGCCCTGATCTTTGGACTGGGTAAGAGTGGTCTGCTTAATTCAGACACTCTGTTCATCACCACCCCCTTTTCTGAATCATTTTTGTCCACCATAAGCGTGGAAGGGTATACTCAGATGTGAGTCCCTTGCTCATTGCACCATCAGGATTCAAGCAAGCCGGGCTGAAGACGGCTGAAATGCCAGAAACCGGTCCCCGGTAGCTTGTTTCCTTCCCAGTATAAGAATTGGCTTGGTAGTTTGGTCTGCCCTGTTCCCATGATGCACTGGGCCAGGGTCAGACTAATTTGCATATAGCCAAGTTCTGAGCTGGGATGGTGCAGTGAGCTAAAAAACGGTGATGGATCAAGCCCTGATCTTTGGACTGGGTAAGAGTGGTCTGCTTAATTCAGACACTCTGTTCATCACCACCCCCTTTTCTGAATCATTTTTGTCCACCATAAGCGTGGAAGGGTATACTCAGATGTGAGTCCCTTGCTCATTGCACCATCAGGATTCAAGCAAGCCGGGCCGAAGACGGCTGAAATGCCAGAAACCGGTCCCCGGTAGCTTGTTTCCTTCCCAGTATAAGAATTGGCTTGGTAGTTTGGTCTGCCCTGTTCCCATGATGCACTGGGCCAGGGTCAGACTAATTTGCATATAGCCAAGTTCTGAGCTGGGATGGTGCAGTGAGCTAAAAAACGGTGATGGATCAAGCCCTGATCTTTGGACTGGGTAAGAGTGGTCTGCTTAATTCAGACACTCTGTTCATCACCACCCCCTTTTCTGAATCATTTTTGTCCACCATAAGCGTGGAAGGGTATACTCAGATGTGAGTCCCTTGCTCATTGCACCATCAGGATTCAAGCAAGCCGGGCCGAAGACGGCTGAAATGCCAGAAACCGGTCCCCGGTAGCTTGTTTCCTTCCCAGTATAAGAATTGGCTTGGTAGTTTGGTCTGCCCTGTTCCCATGATGCACTGGGCCAGGGTCAGACTAATTTGCATATAGCCAAGTTCTGAGCTGGGATGGTGCAGTGAGCTAAAAAACGGTGATGGATCAAGCCCTGATCTTTGGACTGGGTAAGAGTGGTCTGCTTAATTCAGACACTCTGTTCATCACCACCCCCTTTTCTGAATCATTTTTGTCCACCATAAGCGTGGAAGGGTATACTCAGATGTGAGTCCCTTGCTCATTGCACCATCAGGATTCAAGCAAGCCGGGCCGAAGACGGCTGAAATGCCAGAAACCGGTCCCCGGTAGCTTGTTTCCTTCCCAGTATAAGAATTGGCTTGGTAGTTTGGTCTGCCCTGTTCCCATGATGCACTGGGCCAGGGTCAGACTAATTTGCATATAGCCAAGTTCTGAGCTGGGATGGTGCAGTGAGCTAAAAAACGGTGATGGATCAAGCCCTGATCTTTGGACTGGGTAAGAGTGGTCTGCTTAATTCAGACACTCTGTTCATCACCACCCCCTTTTCTGAATCATTTTTGTCCACCATAAGCGTGGAAGGGTATACTCAGATGTGAGTCCCTTGCTCATTGCACCATCAGGATTCAAGCAAGCCGGGCCGAAGACGGCTGAAATGCCAGAAACCGGTCCCCGGTAGCTTGTTTCCTTCCCAGTATAAGAATTGGCTTGGTAGTTTGGTCTGCCCTGTTCCCATGATGCACTGGGCCAGGGTCAGACTAATTTGCATATAGCCAAGTTCTGAGCTGGGATGGTGCAGTGAGCTAAAAAACGGTGATGGATCAAGCCCTGATCTTTGGACTGGGTAAGAGTGGTCTGCTTAATTCAGACACTCTGTTCATCACCACCCCCTTTTCTGAATCATTTTTGTCCACCATAAGCGTGGAAGGGTATACTCAGATGTGAGTCCCTTGCTCATTGCACCATCAGGATTCAAGCAAGCCGGGCTGAAGACGGCTGAAATGCCAGAAACCGGTCCCCGGTAGCTTGTTTCCTTCCCAGTATAAGAATTGGCTTGGTAGTTTGGTCTGCCCTGTTCCCATGATGCACTGGGCCAGGGTCAGACTAATTTGCATATAGCCAAGTTCTGAGCTGGGATGGTGCAGTGAGCTAAAAAACGGTGATGGATCAAGCCCTGATCTTTGGACTGGGTAAGAGTGGTCTGCTTAATTCAGACACTCTGTTCATCACCACCCCCTTTTCTGAATCATGTCAACAATCCTAAGCATTAGCTATTAGTATACACACCTTATGGAATGGTGTATGCTGTATATGCAACGTATTCATGACAACAGCAGCACTTAGTAATGTAAGAAGAATCTATAATCTGGGTGTACAGTATAACTTGATGTCCTCCCTACACTTTGTAATGTATTTATATATGCTACTATTCCTTGCACACTGGACTTTTCTTTCCAATTAGTATCACTCCTTAACCCTTTATCGCTGGCAGGGGTCTTCAAAGTGGGGGGCGTGCCCCACCTAGGGGGGCCTTAACAGATCCCAGGGCAGGTGCTAGGCTTTGGTCCAAAGAAGCATCATGCTGATAGCAGTGCTTTGTTTTAAGCTAAAAACAAAGGATCAGCAGTCAGGAACTCTGTAATGGGCCATGTTTAAAAGGTTTAACATAACTCTAATTTTTCAATAAGTCTAGACATACTTAAATATTGAAAATTGAATAGAAGAATTGTGAAAAATTCTGAGGGGGTGGTTGTGGGAGGGCAGGTCGGATATACAGACGCGGAGGCTGAATATATTGGCGAACAGCACTTTTATTATCAGGAAACAAGGATTTAGGTTTCACAACGGGTTCCGCACTTCCTCCCGCAGCACCAAGTTCTCCAGGATTGAAAGGATTAGCCGTGGTACTCGATGTTCCTCCCTCTTCTTCCAGTTGATATAATTCCTGGGACGATGGAAGCTCCGTGGTGTTGTTTTACCCGGAGGTACCGAGAGGGAAAAAGAGAAAGGGGCCGTCAGTTGGACTGTTGGTTTGAAACCCTTACTCCTACACCGGAAGGTAGTGAACAGAAAAGGGAACGGTGAAGGGTTGTGCATAAAGATAATGGTTGTGAGGGAAGGGAAAAAGGGTAGGTGGTGAATTGTACAAGGCGAGGACAAGAATATAGCGGAGGAATAGTTGAAGACCAAGCAAAAACCGACTCAAGATAATCCACCAAGTGCTACTTTCTAGTACTGACTTTGTCCCTATGAACGTATAGGCTTTTCCCCTTAGTCCACTCCACCCGCCACCCACAGGTTTGCACTCCACCACCCGCCTCCCACAATATCAAACAATTCCCCAATGAGCTTCGGATCAATGTCACTCACCGGCCCCGCCGTAACTCTTCTGAGTCACGGCACGCTCTCCAGCCTCCTCCGGGGGACACCACCACTCCTCCGTCCAGCGGTCTTCGGTTTCCCCCGCCTCTTCTCCACGCTCAGCAACGCTGTCTTGACTCTCGGCGTGCAGCTCCGGCTCCCGGCTCCGAGATTCGGCGTCCTCCGCGTGTTCCGTCACTGGTCCCGCCTCCTCGACGTTCTGCGACCCTGCTTCCTGTGTGGCGTCTGTTTTTATTCGTCCATTCTCCGTAGCACCTCCTCTAGATGTTGCCTCACGCTGTGGAAAGAGAGGAGAGACATGGGTCTTCGTCCGCGGTTCTGGTGAGACATGATGCCGCCTTGTTCGTGCAGGGAAGTCTGGGCTCCATAGTCTAACCCTATCAGGTGTTCCGACCGGATCTTTCTCACATCCCTTTCCCTTGGTGTCCTGTTACTATGGTTTCTGTCCTGTGGATATCGGGATAGGAAGTCTACATTCCCTTGTTCTGACCCCTTCCGATGTTGAGTGCGAAACCTATAGGGTTGTAATGCCAGGAACCACCTTAACACCCGATCGTTGTTTCCCTTGTTTCGGGATAACCATTCCAAAGGGGCATGGTCAGTGAATAAAGTAAATTCTCTTCCTTCCAGATAATATCTCAGTGTTTCTATGGCCCACTTCACAGCCAAGGCCTCTTTTTCGATGACTGCATAATTCTGTTCTCTAGGAAATAATTTCCTACTGATGTACAGGATTGGCTGTTCTTGTCCCTGTCGGGATACTTGAGAGAGTACCGTCCCCAACCCCTGATCCGAGGCATCCGTTTGTAGTACAAACGGTAATGAATAGTCAGGACTGGCTAGCACTGTTTCGGACGTAAGCGAACCCTTCAGTGTATGAAAGGCTCTTAGAATGTCGGGACTGGGATTCTTTAAACGTTCTTCTGTGTTGGATGCTTTTTGCAGTAGATTGGTGAAAGGGGACGCTATTTGTGAAAAATTTGGGATGAATCTCCTGTAGTACCCCAAGAGGCCCAAAAAGGCCCGGAGATCTTTTTTTGTCTTAGGAAGGGGTATTTGAGATATGGCTGTCAATTTGGAATCTTGTGGTCTAATCATTCCCTCGCCTAATAGGTATCCCAAATATTTTACTGTTTGAGCAGCTAAGTGACTTTTCGAGGGATTGATTTTTAAGCCATGTCCTCCTAATGTTTCAACGACTTGTTTTAAGTGATGTAAGTGTTGGTCCCATGTATCACTAAAGATGACAATGTCATCGATGTATGCTCCGGCATACCTCTCATGGGGACGTAAGATACAATTCATTGCTCTCTGGAAGGTGGCTGGTGCCCCATGTAAACCAAAAGGCATAACCTTGAAATGGTACAACCCATCAGGGGTAGAAAAAGCTGTTTTCTCCTTGTCTTGTGTACGTAAAGGGATTTGCCAGTACCCTTTACACAGGTCCAGCGTACTGATGTATTTGGCTCTCCCTATTTTCTCCACCATTTCATCCACTCTTGGTAGGGGATATGTATCGAATTCGGATAATTTATTCACTTCTCTGAAATCGATACAAAATCTAACCGAACCATCCGGTTTTGGAACCAGGACAATCGGTGAGTTCCACTCGCTAGAAGAGGGTTCAATAATGTCCATTTCCAGCATCTTTTGGACTTCCTCTCGTATGGTTTGACGACGTGCCTCGGGTATCCGATACGGCCGAAGTCACACCCTTTTCCCTACAGGTGTCCTAATGGCATGTTGTACCAAAGTGGTCCTCCCAGGGGTTAGTGAAAACACTCCTCCAAGGGGAGCAAGATTTTGGGTTAACTGCTCTTTCAAAGTGTTTGGAAGACTGGCATCTATACACTGGGTAAATAAAGGGGCCTCGGTCTCTGTCTGCACACTTAGAACAGGTAGAGGTCCTTCCCACTTCTTCAACAAATTGATATGATAGATTTGTGAAGTACCCCTGGTTGCATCTAACTCTATTCGATAGGTCACCGGGGTGACTTTCTCAGTGACCTTATATGGACCTTGCCATTGGCCAAGAAATTTATGATCCGAGGAGGCCATCATCAATAGGTCGTGGTCTCCCACCTCGAACTTTCTTTCCTTTGCTTTCTTATCATACTGGGTTTTCTGAGCAGCCTGTGCTTCTTCCAGATTATTACGGACAATAGTCCGGATCTGACCAAGATGCGTTTTCAGAGTGGAGACATAATCAACTAAAGGTTTGGTATTGTCAGGTTCGTTCTCCCATTTTTCTTGAGCCATGTCTAAAAATGTACGGGGTTGATGGCCATATAACAACTCAAAAGGAGAATATCCAGTGCTCTTTTGTATTTTACATCGTATGGCAAACAGGGCCAACGGTAACATATCCTCCCATTTCCATGTCTCTAGTTCCAACAGTTTTAAGGGTGGTCTTAAGGGTAGCATTGTATCTTTCGACCAACCCGTCCGTCTGAGGGTGGTAAGCGGACGTTCTGATTTGATGAATACCTAATTGGGTACATACTTGCTTCATGACTTTGGATATAAACAGGGTTCCCTGATCAGTCAGGATTTCTTTTGGAAACCCTACTCTGGAAAACACTGTTATCATTGCTTTGGCGATATTGATGGCATCAGGCCGCCGTAGGGCTATGGCCTCCGGAAAACGGGTAGCGTAATCCACCAATACAAGCACATACCTATAGCCACTCCTCGACGGCAACAAGGGGCCTATTATATCCATTCCTACCCTATTAAAGGGTTCTTCTATCACAGGTAGTGGACGTAAGGGTGCACGAGGGGGTATGTACCTGCTATGTCTCTGACAGATGGGGCATTCCCTGCAATACTTTTTAACTTGTTGGTAAATGCCAGGCCAATAAAACCTCTCTAAGATCTGTTTTCTGTTTTCTCAGGTCCAAAATGACCTCCTAGCAGATGGCTATGGGCCAAGAACATAACCTTTTCACGAAAGGGTGTAGGGATTATCAGCTGTGGTGTTTGAGTAGGACTTCCTTTCCTATAAAGCAACCCATTTTTTTTTAAAGAAATGGGGACCTACATGAAGGGGATCTTCCTGTTCTAGAGCATTCTTCCAGGCCTCCAGTAGTACCGGATCCTCTCTCTGTGTAGCACAAAAACTTCTGTCGGTTTCCCAGGGATTCTCTTCTGGTATAACTGGCAATACAGTAGGTGGCTTCCCTTTTTCTTTCTCCTCTGTTTCCTACTTTTCCGTGGTTTTGATAAGGGCCACTCATGTTCATCTGCTTTAGAAAAAGGAGCTTCGGCCCACCAGTCCTCTCCTTTTTGGTTATCATGTGGCAAATGGGGATAATCATTTCCCAGGATGACTTTCTCAGGTAAATTCGGTATAAGACCTACTTTTAGAGAGGTCCCCGAATCGTTGGTATGTTGTATTGTAACCTGCGAAGTTGGGTATTGTTTAACATCTCCGTGCACACAACGTATGGCCACCATCTCTTCACTTGGTACCATCCTTGGTTGAAAATCTTGGGGTCGAACTACACTTTGTCGACACCCCGTGTCTGCTAACGCCAAAGTGGACTGTCCATTGACCTTTACACCACAGTGATATGGGGGTAAGGGTTCTCGTGATGTAGAACAATAGTAGTTCTGGGCCATCCCTATCTCCATAGGTTCCTCTTTCTGTGGACAAAACTTAGCAATATGTCCCAGCCCTCCGCAATGGAAACACTGAGGTCCAGGATTTGGCGGTCTGAATACTGGGGTGGGTATCATAGGTCCCGGTAAGAGAGCCACAGGTTCAGGTTTTTTAGGGATAGAAACGCGGGGTGGCCTATGATGTCCTGGTCCGAGAGTTCTCCATTGTATATCTTCTCTACCCTTTTGGAGCTCCTGGGCCCTGTTATAGGCACTTGCGATCTCCACCGCGGTTTCTAGAGTCACCCGTGGTTGTTGTCTAACCCACTTGTGTATGGGTGGGTGAAGTGAGGCCAGGTACTGCTCTAAATAAATTTTAGACATGATATCGTCCTTGTCCGATGTAGCAGGCTTCAACCATCGGTCGGTCATGTCTTTCACCCTAAAGTACAAGGCTCGGGGTGTTTCTTGTGGACCCTCTTTTATCTGGCATAATTTTATTCTGTAGGATTCGTCATCCACTCCCAACCTTTCCATTATATAGCGTTTTATATCTGCATACGGCAACGTTCCCTGTACGGTGGCAGCTTGGTATGCTGCCTGTAAATCCCCTGATAGAAGAGGACCTAAATACTGACCCCACTTATTGGCGGGCCATGCGGCAGCAGTGGCTATACGCTCAAAGTTGGTAAAAAAGAAATCGGGATCGTCTCCACTAACATTATTCTGCATGACCATTGATGGAAGTGTAGTAGGTCCTTTTTGATTGCCTAATATTTCAGCTAATTTGTCCATGGCAGCTCCATGTGTTTGACTCTGTCCTGTAAGGACCTTTTGGGTTTTCTCCCGATCTTCTTCTACAACATGGAGAAACTTTTCCATTACTTTGCCCAAATGTTCTTGATGTTCAGCCATTTTTGTAAGTGCCGCCTCCATGTCTCCGTCAGATCCCACTTCTGATACCACTTGTGGGAGGGCAGGTCGGATATACAGACGCGGAGGCTGAATATATTGGCGAACAGCACTTTTATTATCAGGAAGCAAGGATTTAGGTTTCACATCGGGTTCCGCACTTCCTCCCGCAGCACCAACTTCTCCAGGATTGAAAGGATTAGCCGTGGTACTCGATGTTCCTCCCTCTTCTTCCAGTTGATATAATTCCTGGGACGATGGAAGCTCCGTGGTGTTGTTTTACCCGGAGGTACCGAGAGGGAAAAAGAGAAAGGGGCCGTCAGTTGGACTGTTGGTTTGAAACCCTTGCTCCTACACCGGAAGGTAGGGCACGGAAAAGGGAACGGTGAAGCGTTGTGCATAAAGATAATGGTCGTGAGGGAAGGGAAAAAGGGTAGGTGGTGAATTGTACAAGGCGAGGACAAGAATATAGCGGAGGAATAGTCGAAGACCAAGCAAAAACCGACTCAAGATAAACCACCAAGTGCTACTTTCTAGTACTGACTTTGTCCCTATGAACGTATAGGCTTTTCCCCTTAGTCCACTCTACCCGCCACCCACAGGTTTGCACTCCACCACCCGCCTCCCACAATATCAAACAATTCCCCAATGAGCTTCGGATCAATGTCACTCACCGGCCCAGCCGTAACTCTCCTGAGTCACGGCACGCTCTCCAGCCTCCTCCGGGGGACACCACCACTCCTCCGTCCAGCGGTCTTCGGTTTCCCCCGCCTCTTCTCCACGCTCAGCAACGCTGTCTTGACTCTCGGCGTGCAGCTCCGGCTCTCGGCTCCAAGATTCGGCGTCCTCCGCGTGTTCCGTCACTGGTCCCGCCTCCTCGACGTTCTGCGACCCTGCTTCCTGTGTGGCGTCTGTTTTTATTCGTCCATTCTCCTTAGCACCTCCTCTAGATGTTGCCTCACGCTGTGGAAAGAGAGGAGAGACATGGGTCTTCGTCCCCGGTTCTGGTGAGACCTGATGCCGCCTTGTTCGTGCAGGGAAGTCTGGGCTCCGTAGTCCAACCCTATCAGGTGTTCCGACCGGATCTTTCTCACAGTGGTACAATTGTTTTTTTTATACTGTGGTGGCTCTGTATTTAAAAGTTTGAAGACCAAGGTCCTAAAGTATAAGAATTCCACATTCCCTCAGGGCCGGCAATCTTCTACCAAAGAATATTGCAGGTTGAAGAAGCCACATTTCCTGAATCCCAATATGCAACATGTTGCCTTGATGACTCACTGCCTCCATTAGATGCTGCCTCAAGATGATTTAACAGCTTGCATGCACCACAGATTACCAAAAGCGGCTGCTGTGTGGAGGACAAGTAGGTATCGAGGCAGGTACACCTCTTCATGAAATAAGTGGCTGAGCCAAGCTCTTTGCATGTCACCATCAGTATTTTCTCTTTGGTGATTTCCTTGCCATATTGCCCGCTGACACTCATGAGTTGGGGAGAATGCTTATGGCAAGTAGGCATTGATATATGGCTGTAGTAGGTTGAAAGTTGTGTGTGACTGAGTGACTGGCAAATTAAGCAAAATATGTTTTGGGATGCCAACAATTAGAGAATGTCATTGTCTATCCCCGTTGCCACCAAAAATCTGAGGCTTTTGTGCACAGTAAAGAAGGTTTTATATATGTCTGCAGCAGATTATACATTGTACATGAGAATGCTGTGGTCATAACCCTTCATAACATAGGGCTATGACCATATCTATATGTATGATTACATGCTGTCAGTAGTAAGGTGCGATTCCCTACCTCCCACGGCAAACATTGACTTGGTTTTATATAAAAAAAAATTCAAATCCTTTTTATTCGTTATTCTTGTGAGACAACCTCACCTCCGTGGGAATTCCAAATGACATTAGTACATCACATTTCTTTTTTGCATTATAACCAACCGAGAAGAACATAAGAAACAGCAAATGGTACATGTGCTCAGTGTGCATGATAATCCCATTCGTAGTTTCCAGAAGGATCCGGTGCTCAATCCAGTCTCTCCAATGTCAACCCTACCAATCCCATAACCAATAGCCACTTGTCATTTGGCCAGCACAAGGGCCAGCTGCAGAAATCTACATTGCGTCTTACCCCTCTTGGGTTGCTTGACAATCCCCAGTAAACACACCCTGGGGTGACATCTCAACAGGCAATGTTTTAGCCACATGCAGCCGTAATACCACATTCGCCCAATACGCATTCACCCTGGGGCACTCTCACGCCATGTACTGGTTTTATATAATTGAATGATTGTCACTCTTCCTCAACAAAGAATATTGATGTACAGCTGAGTGCCTCATTATCTTTCCCTCTGAAATTAAATTTTACACGACTCCTGGAGACTTTACTGGTATTATCCACTATGGATATGATACAATAATATGATGTCTTTTCCATTTTCTTTTTTCAACAACAACTATACATGTAGTGTGTGACTACAGAGGGGGCCTGCTTCATCCAGACCTAGTAGCATGGTCATCCCACCATGAGGATAAACAGCAGTCGGGAACTGTGTATAATCACTTTTTCACCAAACACATGTGGCTCATCTTTGTGTCCAGTGTAATGCCACAATTGCATAATTTAACCTGAGTTTAAGTGACTGTTATTCACAATGCATGATTTTACAGCACCTTTAATCCAGTAGTTACATTTTCTCGAGACCATAAGAACAATTGTTTTTCTAGTTTTAATTCTGTTTTAGGAACTTTTACTTATGCCCCTTGTCAAGGCAGGAACTTCCTTCATGCCAACTGTGCAACAGTTCTCTAAATAATTCAGAATAAGAAATAGAGATTGTTATTGCTCTCATGAATGCCCCTTACCACTGTAAGCACTAGAAAGGGCAGGACCTTGTTGGCTCATTGAACTCAAGGAGCAGCCACTTTTTTTCTGATTTTAAAACATACGGAGGTACCCACTAATAAAGGAATATCCCTGGGTATATACATCAAGATGTCTGTAATTTATCTTATCTGGATACCCTGTTTATCCAGAACATCTGAGAAGAACTTCCTTCCATTGATGTTGAGTCTGACCTGTAGTACCATCTTACCAGGGTGGGGGAGGTTGAAGTATGCCACAAACTGTGGATGAGGCTTCCTTATCTAATATAACTGGCATGTCTATGTGTATCAATATGTAATTGCTAGCCCAAAAGAAGGGCACATAGCTATCCTATATGAATCATGGTTGTGCCTGAACTAGACGTACCCATAATTACCATCATATCCTTTTGTGTTATTTCATTCATCTTCAACTGATATCAAAATAATTCAGAATTCAAAATCTGGTATTTAGGATTTCTCTTTTCAGTCTTTATAATTGGACTCAAAAACAAAATCGGCAGTTTTTTGCAAAGTTCAAACACTTAGTTTCCAAATTGTCGGGATTCAACAAAAAAAACAAGGTGGCTCTTCTTCTAGTTGATATTCAAAGATACATTGGCAACAGTTTATTGTATTGTAGATTGTAGATTTCCATATCTGGAACTTCTTCTGACACAGATGCTAGAAAGGTTTGCTTAGGTGATACATCATTTCTATTTGGAATGCTTCTTCTTGATGGCCTCTTAGCAACAGGTGATTCACTATCACTGTTTTCAGAATCAATTCACAGACTGATTGGACCTTAACAGCAGCGTCACTCCTGGGAGCTCTAGAGTGGAAGGCTACTGTATTACACTGGACTCTGGTCGAATCCATGGCACTGCAAAAAGAGAAACTGCTGGGCCTGATGAGGCACCAGAAGGCTGCATCCTGCAAAGACCTCCTGCACATGTTCCAAAGTGATCTGAAGGACGAAACGTACCCACTGCAGACTCGCTCGTGGTCACTGGAATACCACGGGCCATATTGGGATATGAAGACCATTATGGTTCCTGACTCAATTTGCCACTTAAATATGGAACTAGGCACATATTGCTGATCAGCCGCCGGACTCCCTACACTACCCTACATTTGCACCCGAAATAAGAGACCAGGCTCCATGTTAATATTGTTTTGTTTTATTTTCCTATCGTTGTGACTAACTACAGGTACCCTCACCAGGATCTTCTTCACCTTTGTCTTCACTAGTTTCAGAATTCACTTCTCCTCCCTCTGGATCCAGGCATCGAACTTGAGCTTGACTCTGTAATTCAGTGGTTGTTATCACCACTTCATCCACCGTCTTCACTCTTCTTGTGTGAGCTGCATGAATCAACTGGTGGTTTCCGGCACCCTTTACAGCAATTTTAGTCAAAAACATGACTTGATGTAGCCCTTTCATCTCTGCTCTAGACAGTTTATGTAAACTTGTTTCAGTGCCATGCACTGCAATCAGACAACCGCTTCTGTTCAAACTTGTTTCTTGATCAGAATCTGTCGTCTGATTGCAGTGCATGGCATTAAGTTTCTTTTGTCTCTGATGTTGTCGTATTCATCTGAAGAGAGACTTTGCAACAAAAGTCAGACCTTTGCAGTAATCCAGTATGGTATCAGTTATTGATATAAGCGTTGGTGAAGGGAGAAATAAAACCAGTCTTTTTATCTGGAATATCTCTAATGCTTATGAGACCAAGCAAAAAATTATCTTTCCAAATATTACTTGTGAATCCACACATCGTGGCAAGCTTGGATCTTATTGTGTCATTCACTTTCTCCATAACTCCTGATGCTCGTGGTTCATACCTACAATGGAACTTTTGCTCAGTCTGGAGAGCAGTACGCATCAATTTTAGGACCTCATTTTTAAATTGAGTTCCAAAATCTGTCTCAATAGAAGTAGGCAAGCCAAACCGTGGTACTAATTGCCTCGAGAGGAGCTTTGCCACAGTCATGCTGTCACTTCGGCTTTTCGGATAGGTCTCAACCCATTGGGAAAATAAGCAATCCCAAGAACGTACATGAGCACTCTATAAACAGGCCTCTCTATGAAGTCTGCTTGAAGTCTAGTAAATGGGCCTTCTGATTTGCTTATATTATTTTAATTATTCACTTAGTGTTCACTTTCCCTGACTATTTCCTTGGCAAGTAATGCATCTCTGGCACAAATATTCTGCTACTCATCTGAATTTTGTACTGTGCCAGTATTTTCTGAAAGTTCTCAGCTATCCATTCCTTCCCACATGACTAGATCCATGCAAATAGTGTGTAATTGGAGTGTAGCATAGTCTAGCAAAACATATTGATCCGGGGAGATCCACAACTCATAATACTTTTTCAAACAACCAGGTAATTCCTATCTTTACCTTTCATCCTCTGGCACTTCCTCCTGCAGCTCTTGTAACTCACTCAGTGTTGTCTGAAATGGATTAAACAAGAAACAATTGACATTATTTACATCATCAGTCTTTACATCAGGTTCATTTTCACATTGTTCTGATTCTTATCTTACAGGTGACTTTCAATTGTGCATTACTTGGCTACCTCATCAGCATGTCTGTTGCCTAATATGACTATATCATCACCAGACGTTTGGGCTTTGCACTTCACTACTGAAATTTCTCTATGTTGCTGGATGGCTTCCAGCAAACATACAATGTACTAACTATTCCCAATGGGAGTACCTGAGGGTGTCGCAAAGTCCGTTTGTGTTCATAGTGGCCTTTGTGCTGATCCTGCCTCGAGCCCAGCTTCTTGAGTCTGAGCACCAGCGTCTTCTATGCACCGATGCAACTTGCTATCTGAGCACATCTCGCACCGGATACGTCGCGTTTATGCTCGCAGTCGGACCTCCTAACTGTTGGGACTGCGTGAGCAGTCATAGATGTGCGACGCAAGACCCCGGATTTTCTAGTGGTAGCCCCAGGTCTGTGAAGCGGTGCTCACACTGGAAACCATCAACGCTCGCCAACGGTTCCCTCCCGGTCAGCGTCGTCTCTGGGACGCTATGGCACTCGGCTGGGTGCCAGGGGAACTGCACAAGAAATCTGACACCCACCCCCGTGATGTCTTGCAGAGCATCTGACTACAGGTACTTTTTCCCCTGTCCTGCTGTTTTCACCGAGATACTGTCTGTAAGGAACGAGGTCTAATGGCGGGCCTGGACCAAAATGGCAGCACTTTAAATAACCCGGAGCGCTTTTTCTACGGGGGCACGTTTTTTACATGCCTTTATGTTTTTTTGTTTTTTTTTTGGTCCCAATTTTAGTCAATCTGAGATATAAGTCTTGTCAATATCTGTGGAATCGAGGCTGTTTGTGCTTGACTCTAAAATGACGGCACATTGAAGACAATTGAATCGCCTACAGTCTCTGACTTTAAAATGGTGGCTTATATATTGTACCTTCCTCAATATATTTTTTTTAAGGTATCTTTACTGGCTCGTAAACATTGTGGTCTCCGCTCGTGGCATCGTCACATTATTTCATTTGATTCTTTTTATGCCCATCTCCGTTTGCTGATGCCCTGGAACTGACTCCGACCCTTGGACTTTAAATTTGGACCCTTCGGTGGGCTTTCAGCAGGCTTTCTCTCGGCTATATTCTCTGGTCTTGAGGCCACGCCTGCATCTCAAGAGGAGCACTCCACCACTCCACTGACTCTTCTGATGGTTTTAAAAACGGATCCCTCCTGGGTGGTCACAACTGGTTCTGTGGCTATTCATTCTTTTCTCAAGGTGCACTCCATTACTCTGGCGTAATTTGGCGTTTTTTAGCCACTGGATCCACACAGCATGATCTCTGCGCCCACGAACGTGTGATCTTTACACCCCCTCATCTTTTCCACTGAGAGATCGAGTATTGTCGCCGCGTACTCCCTCTTCCTTATTCTCCTCTTTGAGCTCCCTCCTCACAAGGTGCCCTGCTTAAAATGGAGATAAGTGGGGGCGTGGCCAAGCAGCATGGCCGACAGGACGTGAGCTCTGCCAGCTCCCGTCCTGCGGACCCGTAAATCCTGTTTAATATCCTGCCCAGGCTCCGGTGAGCAGCCCTGATCGACCGGAGATATCCCTGAAGCTGCGGGGATCATCCCTGCCGAATTTCAGCCGGCGGGAGTAGCGGAGTGGCCGCGGAGCAGCCCCGGTGATCCGTAAGCGGCCGCCACGCCTACGCGAGCCCGTGGTCTGGGCCTGGTCGGCCGGGGGAGGCCATATCCTGGAGTGCTACGGAGGGCCTGCGGGGCGATCGCAGAGCTTGTCCCGGGTCTGGACCCTGACCCGGGGGACGGCGCCGTGAGCGAGGGCGTGGTAGGCGGCGCTGGACTGAGGGACGCCCCGGGAGGAGATTCGGCCCCGGTGAAGCAGGCCGCGGGCGCCGAGTGAAGGTCAGGGGGCTCCGGACCCGTGAGGGCGCCCTGACGTGCGCTTGCCCAGCTGTGCCGCTGCCTACCTGGGGGAAGGTCTGCCATCCTGGAGCGGAGGAGAGACGGGAGAGCCGAGGACCGGAGCGTGCCCCTCCCCCCACCGGGCCGCCATCTTGAAGTCGGCCGTCGGGCTGTGGGGACTGTGAGTGACCGGCGGCGCCTGCAGGTCAGGGTCCCGGCAGAGACTGCGTGACAGTGGGGTGAGAGCAGGCTGGGGGCCCAGAGGAGCACAGACGAGCGGCGCGGACGGCGCAGGCACAAACACTAAGCCCCTGTCAGTCTACGCGGGGCCGGCCCAGTTCTCCCGGGCCTACCTGCCTCCTGGAGTGCGGGGAGGAGGGGGCGAGATCCCCCCATTGACTCTCGGAGGGGCCCCGGGCCTCTGGAGGTAATATTGGTCGAGGGGCGCAGATTGGACTCCTGATTGCGGTGCTGGGGTGGAGCGCCTTGAGGGCCCCCCCTACATGACTGCTGGCTGGGAGATCGGGGCATACGAACTACGCCGCCCGCACAAGCCGGGTGCGGAGAATAGAGTGGCCTGCTTCCTGTGGGGTCCGGCTGGACGAAGGGACACAGCGCCGCACCCGCTGGGGGCCACAGGGACCCTCGACGAGATCGCGCCGCCCCGCTGGTGGGGTGTGGTTGCCGGATTCCCCCTTGCCGGTGCACAACGCTCCCTGACGGTGCCTGCGGTCCCTGGGACTTGCCTGCGACGGGAGTGTTGGGAGAGTGGGGACGCCCAACTGACTGTGCAAGGGTGAGAGCTCGAGCGCGACTCCACACGGAACTTTCCACCGACTGGGTGGAGGCAGAGGTGGACTTGCTGCTACTCTACAGGCAGGCCATCCCCGCATTGGGATCATTCCGAAGATGCGTAAAGACAGGGCGTCCCGCTCGTCACAGGCCAATACGATCACCCAGTACACCACGCAAAGACTGCCGCCACAAAGGATTACACGCCAATCGGGCCAGGATGAGGAGCCGGGGGACCCCGGTGAGCCCTCCTGTGCGGAACTCCTAAAGGCTATTCAGGGCTCCCACTCAGCGCTGGAGAGGCAAACTGAAACAGTCTCCATCGACGTCAACCTCCTGCGAACAGACCTCCGTAAGGTGGCGGACAAAGTCACAGATTTGGAGGCCAATATCGTGCAGCTACAGGGGGAGGTGGCCTCTCTCCGGAAGACGGTCACGCACCTTACGGCGACGACTGGTGCCCTGGAACGGAGAGCTGAGGACGCAGAAGGGTGGGCGCGTCGCAGCAACATTAGAGTCCTAGGGGTCCCGGAGAGACTGGAGGCTGGAGACCCTGAACGCTTTCTGGAAACATGGATTAGAGCGAAGCTGTGCCCGCAGGGTCTCTCAGAAGTGTTTGTCATCGAGAGAGCTCATCGAGCCCTGGTTCCCCCGCCACAACCGGGGGCCCCGCCGCGAGCTCTGATTGCCAAGATATTGAATTATCGGGATCGAGACTGCATCCTGCGAGCGGCGAGGGAGAAGCCGGACCTGGCCATTGAAAATAGCCGGATTTCAATATACCCAGACTATACCCATCAGGTTCAGGAGATGAGGAAATCCTTTCTGGGGGTTAAGCAGAAGCTCCGGGCGATGCAGCTACAATATATGTTGCTATATCCCGCCAAACTCAAGGTGCTGGCTCAGGGCAAGGCACACTTCTTTGAATCCCCGGAGGAGGTTTGGGAATGGCTGGAAGTTAGGGGAGACGGGGTTCCACCGGGAGCCCGTGGTGGGTCCAAGGAGACTTGGGGGAGCCGTCCCCAGCGGCAGCGGAGGCCCCGGGGCGGACGGAGACGACGCTCCACGTCGGAGCACACGGAGGAACCTAGAATCACGGTTGGGGCTGATGGCGGAATGCTCCTGGAACCCTTGCTGCAGGGGGCCGGGGCGGAGTCTCAAAATCCGCTGGAACCTGCGGAAATCCTGGTCCCGGACACGATACCAGCTGCGGTGAGGGACATGGCACCGTCAGACCTGGTGATTCAGGAGACTGGGGGAGCTGGGGCCCTGGAGGTGAATGGCCTACCCTGAGGTGATGTAGGAGCCCTATGTACTTTGTCTTTGGATGGCTGCGGTGGCTCCCGGGGTGGAGAGGGGTATAGGTGGACACTGGAGTGACATTGTACCGGGAGCCACCAGACTTTGCATAATGGGGGGGAAGACGGGGGCCGGTAGATTTTCAATGTGGGAATTGATTGATATTTGGGAGGCGGGGGTGCTACTGTCGGACTTGGTCCTGTATGGTCGACTACAGCTGGGCCGGAGCCGGGCGTACTCAATGTGAGCATTGGGTCTTGCGGGGAGCTGGGGGGGGGGGGGTGTATGCAGTTTGTTGTTGTGTGGGTGTGTGATGTGTTGTGAGGGGTGTGTGGGGAGGCTGTGCACGTCCTGGCACCAGCGGGGGAAGGGTGGGTTGACAGGTTGGGTTGTTGTCGTTATCCTGCTCGTGGGTGGGGGGAGGGGGGAGTGTTCTGCAAATGTTCGATGTTGGGGGGGGAGGATGGGGGGGTACTGTTTAAGAATGTTGGTATAGGCATCATGTGTATCACTGTTCAGGCCCCTAGGAGGTGGTATTTTGGCAGCAGACTGCATGGCCCGGCGGGGCACTTACAGGAAACATGGGATACAAATTCTTAACGTGGAATGTGCGTGGGTTGGGCACTTGTACCAAACGATATAGGGTCCTGTCCTTCCTTCTGAGGCATGGCATTTCGATTGCGTGTTTACAAGAAACGCATCTGAATGAGGAGGGGGCGCAAAAGCTAGCTAAAAAATGGCGGGGTCAGGTCTTTCACTCTTCCTTTTCGACATATGCGCGTGGGGTCTTGATCTGGGTAGCACCCGGGGTCCCCCTCACGGTACAGTATGCGGAAGCGGACATCGAGGGCAGGTACCTGCTGCTGAGGGTGAAGTTGAATGGCAGGGACCTTACACTCCTTAATACATATGCACCCAACGTAGACGACGCGACCTTCTACCCACAAATGCAAGACGTCTTAGTGTCGGACGTGGACAGCCCTTTCCTGTGGTTCGGAGACTTTAACTGTGTCTTGGACCCGGTCCTAGATAGACATCCTCCCCGAGCGGGGACGAAACCTCGCATGACGGCGAGACTGCGCGAGGTCATGGCGAACTTGGGAGCAGTAGATGTGTGGCGTCAGAGTCACCCGTCGCAGAAACTGTACACCTGTTACACTCCTACACACGACACCCATAGCAGACTAGATAGGGTCCTCGCCGCGAATATGGACGCGTCGTATTCCCTAAAGGTCACCCATCTGGCCCGCTTCCTGTCTGACCACTCCCCGGTGTTGTGCGCTACGCAGGACATCGACCAGCCCTGCCACCCCCGTACATGGCGGATGCCTGCGGACTTACTGCAGGACCCATTGGGTAGAGATCATGTGCAGACTACACTCACTAACTACGTCGACCTGAACTGGGAGGTGGATGACGTGCCCCTGTCAACGAAATGGGACGCTCTGAAGGCGGTGGTGCGAGGTGAATGCATGGCTCTTACTTATGGGGTCCGCCGACAGCTGACCCGCGAACTGCGGGAGGCTGAAGACACCCTGCGGACTCGCCAGGCCTCACCAAATCCTGGGGAACCGGAACTGGCCCTGGAGCGGGAAGCCCAGGAGCAAGTCCACGATATACTTACGCGCCTCGACAGATACACGCTGGGTCAATTTAGACAGCGTCTCCACAGGGAGGGGGACAAATCCGGCCGCTTATTCGCCTGGATTTTGAGGAAAGAATCGGCCCCGGTTCGGATACTGGCCCTGAGGGGCCCTGACGGGGTCATGGTGCATTCGGAGTCCGGTATATTGCGGGTTCTCAAATCCCACCTGCAGCAGGTATATACGGCAGACCCGCTGGTCACGGAAGCATCCTATCAGCCTTACCTCCGTGGAGTGACTCTTCCGGCCCTTCCGAGCGAAGCAGCGGAAGAATTAGATGGGGCTTTGACCCTCCACGAAGTGCGGGTGGCTATGGCCAGCCTACCGACGGCGAAATCCCCAGGAGGAGACGGGTTTCCTTCCGAGTTCTACCACGCATTCGGAGACGTCCTCGGCCCCCTCCTCCTCCATGGCTTTCTTACAGCGCTGGAGGATGGAGCTCTTCCGCCCACGATGTACCGGGGTGAGATCTGCATGCTTCTAAAGCCGGGTGGTGATGGTTGTGACCCCGCGGCATACCGCCCTATCACAATGATTAATACGGATGTCAATATTCTGACCAAACTCTTAGCCGCTCGGTTGGCGCCGCACATGGCCCAGTTGGTTCACCAGGACCAGTGTGGGTTCATCCCCGGACGCAACACCGCGATGAATCTGCGGCGATTAACCCATGTTATGCATGAGGTGCGCGGTAGAGAGGATCCCCAGGTCCTGGTTTCGATAGACTTGGCCAAGGCATTTGATACGGTTAGCTGGGGATACCTATCAGAGGTGCTTCAACAGGTGGGATTGGGGCCCGTGTTTCGCAAGTGGATCCAGATACTGTATCGGGCGCCTCGCGCCAGAATCAAACTTGGGGCTGCACGCTCGGAGGACTGGGCGTTGGAGAGAGGCACCCGTCAGGGATGCCCCCTCTCGCCGCTCCTGTTCGCCCTGGCAATTGAGCCATTGGCGGTGGAAGTCCGTACCACAATGGCCCAATGGGGAATCAAAGTGGGGAGTAATGTCCACACGGTGTCCTTGTATGCGGACGATGCTCTGTTTTATTTAACATCTCCGCAGGACGCGCTACCGGTTTTGCTACGGCTGCTGGACCGTTTTGGCGCAGCTTCGGGCCTGCGTATCAATGCAGGGAAGCCCCTGATCTTCCCCCTAGTGGGATGTAATGTGGACGCGCGCGGGGACTTGCCACACCTGGGTCTGCGGTGGGAACTGGAAGCCTTCCGCTATCTGGGGATACAGGTAGCGTCGTCGGACGAACAATTGCTGGCCCGCAATGCGGATAGGGTAGTGCACTCCCTACAACAATCGGTGGCATTCTGGAACACATTGCCTCTCTCCCTGATGGGACGACTGGCAGTGGCGAAAATAGTGATGCTGCCGCGGGTGCTGTATGTGTTACAGAATTCACTGTGCCCACTTCCCCCGCGGATATTCCGCACTCTTAATACTCTCCTTACGTCCTTACTCTGGGCGGGCAGGCGTAGTAGAGTTGCCTTACACACGGTTGTCCGCAGCTGGGAGGAGGGGGGGTTGGAGGCGCCGAGATTCGACCTCTACTACTATGCAGCTCAGCTGTTGCCAGCTGCCAGGTGGTTCGCGGATGCGGACACCTGGGAACTACGGCTCCTTGCGGGGAGTGCGGATGAAAGGGCAGTACAGATGGCCCTGATGCGCGGCAGGGGCGCGGATGCGGCGCTGCCGTACATAGTGCGCCACACCGCAGCCATTTGGCAGCGCGTTGTGGAAAAAATCCTACGGAGGGCCCCCTTTCACAGGGAGCTGCCGATATGGATCATGGCCTCAGTGGTGGACATGGAGGTACACATGCCTTTCCATGACTGGAGAGCGGGTGGGTGCGAGCTGTTGGCAGATCTCTATCCGGACGACACGTTTCTATCTATCGAACGGGCGACGGAGACGTTCGGACTCGGTGAGGGACAGTTCCTACACTACAGGGGCCTCCATGCAATGGCACGAGATACTTGGCCGCAATTCCCTGATGCGCCCCCTGTGTCCCATACCCTCAATATTATCCTTTCCTGTGGTAGGGGCAGGAGGCTGATAACCCTATTGTACTCAGCCATGCGGCAGGACTCCACCCCACCGGTTCCACCGGCGTGGGCGGCCTGGGAGGCTGACCTGGGGGTTGCTTTAGACCCGACACAGTGCAAACGCATTGGTACCCTCACCCGGAAGGTGTCGTGCAATGCACGGTTCAAACTGACACACTTTAACTTTTTACACCGAACATATGTGACTCCGATTGTCTTGAAGCGTATTGCCCCGGACAAGCGCGATAACTGCCCTAGGTGTGGCGCCCCGGGTGCCTCCTTCCTTCATCTAGCGTGGGACTGCCCACTGGTTTACGCCTTCTGGCAGTCGGTGGTGGCGCATATTTGTAAAGTTACTGAACTCCGGATGGAACTGACCCCCCTTCACTGCTTGTTAGCCTTAGTCCCCAAGCCCAGGAAGTGTAATCTGCCCTACAAAATGTTACAACTACTTTTAGTACTGGCAAGGAGGAGGGTGGCCATCACGTGGATGGGACAGAGGGCCCCGGGGATGTCACAGTGGCTTAGAGATGTGGGGGAATGGTCCCTGGCGGAGGAAACCTTCATGCAAACCGTGCATAGAGATGTGAAACTGCAGGACGACCTGCTTGCGTGGAGAATGATGCGAGTGGTGGGAGAGGCAGCCGAAGATTCGGATGGTACGAGTGCGGAGTTGTTCACCCCTGGGGATACAGGGTCTGAGGATGAGGGCGGTGGGGAGGGTGGGGGAGAGCAGTGAGTTGGGGGAGTGCCTGACCGCACACGCACATGTAGGTTACAACTGGGAGGAATTGTGTTTGGTATCTCAAGGTGTCATTCCTAATTTACGTAACGACCGCTGCTATATCTGCTGATAGGAGTGCCATAATGAGGTGAACTACCTGTGTACACATGTTTTAGTCATGAATGCCGAAGTTTTGGGAGGAGGGGTTCCTTTGGGAAGTTGGGGGGTAACCTGTATTAAAGAAAAGCAGATCAGAATATCCTGTCGCGCAGTTACAGGGCTAGGTTCATGACCTGGCTTACATGCTACCAGCTACCGCCGCCCGGCCTTCGGGTTGTGGGCTGATGGGCCGTGTACACAGAAGTATGTTCTTTGACATAATGTCGTTGCTTTCTTGTGGCTGTCGGCGCAACTGTTATATGCTATCATTGTCTGCGACAAAAATAAAGTTTAAAAAAAAAAAATGGAGATAAGTTCCGATCCCAATGGTAGCAATGCCTCTACCATCAACTACCCAGCCAACCTCTCCAAGAACGCAGCAAAAAAACACAAACATTGAATCCTCAAAACTAGTCCAGAAACACTAATCTCCTAGCCCTATTTCTGCACTATCAAGGGTACCCTAGTGAACGACCTTATATTCTACACCAGGAAACGGGCTTGCTGGCGTTCTGTGCTCTACTCTAAGCTGTGAATATCAGGATCTAAGAAAACTCCCAATGGTCTCAAGCTTACAACATCTCCTTCGACCTTCCTAAAAGCCACCACCACTATCACCCTGTACAATAATGTGATAATTTTAACACAATCCTCCAAAGACAACCATGCCAAGTTGGCCATGATCTACCCCACCCTTAAGAAATTGGTATACAGCAACTCCAGTGACCCCCTACACAGCCACCACCTCTTCGTTGGGTTTATCTAGTACTCCCCCATTAACAGTTGCGAGTTCCTCACCCACCCTAAACTCCTCCCCATCAGGCAAGCTCAGAACCTCCTCACCCTTGGTTGGTCAGCGTCAACCCCCTAGATCACCACCTCAGCTAGCTGACGGTTATTTGGACTCATTCACCTCGCCGACTGTCAGCCCGACTCAGGGTGACCCTCGTGATGGGTGGATTCCTCAAGCCCTATAGCTCAGCGATTAACCGATGATACCCCTTCCCCCTCCCCTATAACTTTGCCCCCAGCCAGGCCTGATTCTGGGCAACGTTCCCCTTCGGCCTCTTGTTAACCCAACCCTCTGATCAATGACCCCATCCCATGTGCGAAGGCTCCTACCTCACCAATGAATGGTCCTCTAGTACTTTCCGACCAATCACCTATCCAGGATCCTCCCACCACCATAGTGGACCCCACAGGTCTTCACCGTGTCCCCCTGACGCCCTTAGCCTCTCCTGCACCCACTTCATCCCCCGACTATTACACAGATTTGGTGGCACGCCTTGATGATATAGCTCTACAACTGTTCCATCTCTTGGCGGAGTTACATGACGTGAAAGCCCTCTTGAATGATCTTTTCACCATGTTCAGTGGTAATAATTGGCCCAGAGTCTCCACAGGGGTTAGCGATCATAAAGGTCAGTTATTAGCCCCCTCCATCTCGAAATCTACTCCTTCTCCAAACTCGCCACCCTGCCCCAGAAGCAGTAAGTCCCCCTGACGTCCACTGATCTTCAAGACCATCTCACTTCCTGCTCCTCCTGGACCAATGTTAACCCGACCCCTCCAAGGCAAATACACTCCATCCTTCCCAACACAAACAGAGATCCTTCCCGCAATCTGAGATGCAGCATTTCTGACAACCTCACCAGGGTGAACATCACCCAGACTCCTTCCCCCTCTAATCCGCTTTGTCTCAAGTGTGTACTATTAAACTGCAGATCAGCCAGTAAACACGCCTCAGATATCTGTGACCTCATCCAACACAATGATTCAGATATTATCATCCTCACAGAAACATGGCTAAATCCCGCTTCCACTCCTATTTTAGACCTCCTAGTACCTCCCACTCATGATATAGTCAGGCTTGACAGAAACTTGAAATTGGGTGGTGGTCTAGCCTGCATTTATAGGAATACTCTCTCGATCTCTCAGTGGGAGTCCTCTCCCCCCTCCTCATGTGAATACCTTTGTCTCAGCATCTCAAGTAAGAACCTACTGATCTGTAAACTTCACACCTTTTACCACCCACCGGGAGACAATCTCCCTTTCATTGAGCAATTAATTGAAATCATTTCTAGCAATGTAGACTCTGCAGTATCACAAATCTTCCTAGGGGACTATAATCTGCATTGGTCCAACCACAATGACCCTGCGGTATCCTGCCTCAAATAATTTCTAAATAATCATGATTTGTCTCAGCACTGTGACCAACCAACCCACACGAAAGGTGAAATCCTAGACCTCATCATCTCCAAGGAACAGACCATCTCTTTAGAATCCATAACATAACATATGCTGATGATACTCAGCTTATCATCTCCTTGTCTGGGCAGGAGACGACTTATAACAATCTTTCCTCCTGTCTTAGCAAAGTCCAGGAATGGATGAATGACTCTTTTTTGAAGCTTAATGGAGCTAAAACAGAGGTCATGATGCTAGGACATAAACCACCTACCTCTGTGGATATGTGGTGGCCGGACTCCCTGGGGCAGCCTCCAACCCCCAAGGAGCAAATTAAAAGCCTGGGAGTGTGGCTGGACCCAGCCCTTAACTTTCAGGTCCAAGCCCGGAAGGTAGCAGGGACTGGTTATGCCCTCATGAGAGCACTCAGAAAGATCCTAGGACTACTTCCCTTTGAGGCTAGAAGGATCCTAGTACAATCCCTTATACTATCACGATTAGACTATTCCAACGCAGTCTATCTAGGGGCCCCTAAAGGGACAATCAAGATCCTTCAGACCATCCAAAACTGTGCTGCCCGAATGCTACTAAATATCCCACGCAGAACCTCTGCCAAACCAGCATTGAAGCAACTACACTGGTTGCCTGTGCAACAACGAATCGAATTTAAAGCAATGACTATTGCTCATAAAGCCCTGCATAACTCCGGACCAGACATTCTTGCACCCTTGTTTACTCCTTATCAAACATGCAGAACCCTGAGATCCAGTAATAAGAATCTACTGGCAATCCCCAGGATCAGGAGATCGCGCACCGGGGGCAGACGTTTCTCTCTACCGGCTGCAAAGCTTTGGAACAATCTTCCAGACGCTATCCGCTTGGAGGAGAACCATCTCAGGTTTAGAAAAATGCTGAAAACCTTCCTATTCTGCTAAAATTAATGGAGATGACTGGTCCACGTAAGCGCTGGGATGCCTCAGGGTAACCATGCGCTATAGAAATGTGTAATCATTCATTCATTCATAACCCTTTGTGACTGGTCGGACCATCACAGCATCCTCTTTTATATTAACAGAGAGGTGATATTTAGGAAGGCTCAACCGATATGGAAACGAGATCTCAGATCAATAAACCACGACAAACTAGCTGCCCAATGTAAATCCGTCCTTTCCTCCTAGGCTGACATGGTCGAGGTTCAAACTCTCATGGACCACTACAACTGGAGCATTGCCAAAATCATGGAAAACATGGCTCCAGTCCAGCTTAAAAATACTTCAGCAAATATTTCCAAACCGTGGTACAACGAAAACTTAAACTCGAAACGTCACAACCTTAGAGCAGCTGAACGTTCCTGGCGATCCAATCCCTCCTCAGATCAACTAAAACTTCTGACAGATGTCAGAAGCCTCTACAATAAACAGATCAAGAAAGCTAAGGCTGACTATTTCAGACTACAACTAGACCAAGCGGCAAATTGCCCCAAGAAACTCTTCGAATTGGTCAAACAGCAATCTGTTACTGGTCCAAGCCTCTCTGATTCGAGTGGCAACCCACCCTCTTGCAAGGAATTTGACGCTTTCTTCACGGAGAAATCACTACTCATCTCCATTGACCTCACCTCTAAGAAGGCCCTAATGCCCCCTTTATAGCTGCCTCGTCCCCCGACTTCCTTGAAAAGTGTATCCCGATCGTCTTAAAGGCTATGAACAATGCGTCATGGGACACCTTTTCTTCGGTTAGTGAAAAAGACATTGAAAAAATTCTCCAGACTATTAACCCGTCCAACCACTTTGGTGACCTGTTGCCACCGGCCATCTTCAAAGAGATCAAAAGCGCTCTAATCCCCACCTGGACCAGGATTGTAAACGCCTCCTTATCTCAAGGCTTGATCCCGGACTGCCTAAAAGCAGCCCATGTCTCACCTATTCTAAAAAAAACAATGCCGACAAATCGGATCTCAATAACTTCCGTCCTATCTCCAACATCTCCACCCTAGTGAAACTCCTTGAAAAATGTGTCCAATCCCAACTCTGTGCTCACATTGAGAATTACCAACTCCTACACCATCATCAATCTGGCTTTCGGAGTGGTCACAGCATCGAATCGGCCCTCTTACACATTATTGTTGACATCCTGAAAATACTTGACAAAAACGAATCCTGCCTTTTGATCCTCCTTGACCTTTCCTCTGCATTCGATACGGTTAACCATGACATTTCCTATCGATCCTACAAACAGAGGGGGTTTCTTGGATCGGGTGCTCCACTGTTTCTCATCCTTCATTCATAACAGATCACAAAGATTCAAGGCAAATCACTCTCTCTCTCAGCCCTCTCCAGTACTCATGGGGGTCCCCCAAGGATCTGCCCTTTCTCCTATCCTCTTCAACCTTTTCTTGGAACCTCTTGCTAACTTACTTAACTCCATGAACATTCTCTTCCACATGTATGCCGAAGACACACAACTCTATCTGAAAATGTCATCCCCGGAAAACATTATCTCACTAAACTCTATCATCACATCTACTCAAAACTGGTTAACAGAGAACCATCTCCTGCTCAACGCCTCCAAAACAGAGCTCCTGTTCATCTCCCTGCCGAACCACACCCCCAAGATCGATCTCTGGATGTCTCACCTCACTGCTTTCAACTGCACTCCAATCATCATAGACTCAGCCAAATTGCTCGGAGTCACTGTGGACAAGCACCTGAGTATGAAGACTCATATCAGCATTGTTTGTAATGGAGCGAACCACTTGATGAGGACGCTCAGAAATATCAAACCCTTCCTGCCACAAAATGATTTCAAGCAGGTTGTACAAGTGCTTGTCTTACCAAGGTTAGACTATGGCAGTGCAACTCTCTGTGGCCTTCCCAAATACGCCCTGGTTCCACTTAGGGTTCCACTTAGGGCCTCTTTTAACTCCTCAGCAAGACTGACTCCAGGCTCCAAACTAAATGAGTACATATCCCCAGTCCTTAAATCTCTCAACTGGCTACCCTTCGAAGCGCAAATCCAGCTAAACATTGCAATCCTGGCGCACAAAGCCTTTACTACAATACTCCCACGTATCTGGTGCAAAAACTTGAACTATCTTGTGGGGAGAGGGCATAAAGAAGCACCTCTACTCTCCTCCTGAAACCGATCAGCCTTAGGAAAAAGAGAACTTGTCACCGAGCCTTCTCTGGTGCTGTCCTAAAAATATGGAACTCTCTTCCTCCGGATGTACGCAGACTCTCCTCGACGACGGCTTTCCAACTGGAAGCCAAAAGATTCCTGATGAGCAAATTCTTACCATAAGGGGTGGAGGCACTCATAATGCGGATGTTCTTGGTTTCTATCTCCATGGTACACCTAACAGTCACGGATCGTCTCTTCTGCATAATATTCTACTCTATATGTGTTCCACTGTTTACTGTTTATTTTATTTTCACAATTGCTGTGTATATTTCATTTTTGTCCTCTCGCCCAACATATTGTAAAGCGCTCTGATATCCTTCGGGATCTTGTTCGCGCTGAGTAAAACTTAATAAATAAATAAATAAAATAGCTGCTCAAAATCATGTACCACTCCAAATCTGTACTGGTTGTTTGCGTAAATTGTCACACTCCATTCATTTGTAAAATAAGGATCCTCCGATGACTTCTCTCTGTGGGGCTGACCTGGTTGCCACATGGATTTTTACTAGCTCAGACTGTGTTGCCGGCTGGTCTTGCACACCAATTTAAGTATAACCTCAACTGCCAATTGACATTCTTTTTGTTTAAATTCAGCTGAGGCTCAGATTGATGAAACGATTGCCATTCTGGATTTGTTGCTCCCCCCCACTTGCTCCCCCATTTTGATATGTTGCTCCTCTGTGTTTTTTTTCTCACTCTGGCAGCCATCTTCTCTTTCCTTGCTCTTTCCCTGTTTTCCTGATCTTTTAACTTAACCCCTTTTCTGCTAGGCTTCTCCCCCCGAAGCCCCCCCCCCCCCCACCCCGGTGCTAAGCCTTTTTAGCTATTTGGGGTAGTTCGCACGTAGGCTCCTGTAACGTTTTGACCATATAAGGTATCTATGCAAAATTTGCGTCCATTTCTTCCAACATCATGTGGATTCTAAAGGTATCCAGGGTTTGTGGATTCCCCTTGGAGGGGACCCGGATATTAGCCAAAAAACAGCTTATTATTATTTTTTTTTAAATGGGGGAAAAAGGGCTACAGATGTTTTTTTTTTCCCCTGCAAATGGTATCAACAAAGGGGTTGTGGTGCTGAAATCTCCATCTTGCCAGCTTTCACGGACAAGCAGACTTTTGTCTGAATACCAACATTTTTCACACAGTTTTATCATTTGTCTAGGACATAGCCTATTTTTTTGTGCTTTCAACCTCCTTTCAGTTAATGGTAGAAATGGGTATAAAAGCAATAATGGATCCTGGAAAGCTATACATTTCGGAAAAGTAGACACAATTCTGAATTCAGCAAGGGGTCATTTGTGTAGATCCGTCAAGGTTTCTTTATAGAAACTAACAGTTGAATATAAGAAAAATGTAAAATTAGTAGAAAAAAACAGCCATTTGTGTCAACGTTTTCATCTGTAACTTCTTCTGATTGTGACAGCTGTTTGAAAGCAATATACTGTTACATTCGCTGGACCTTTCTGGTTGGGATATATAGGACTTGTAGTTTCACCAAGAACCAGACGAACCCAGAGCCAATAACTGAGTAGCGTCTTGCAATGGTTTTTTATTAAATAGCGGGTATATAGCAATTAATTTGGGAAACTATATACATGGGAAAATTGGTATGAAAGACACCTATGTATTTCTGAAATTGGAACAAAATAACAAGTTTAGAAACAGTAGATATGTGCACATTTCCGAAATTGTGAGTACCCATACTAGCATGGGAATTATGGCTCTTTTTTTCAAAATGACTTATTTTTTACACTTTGTCCTTCATTTGGAAGGCAGAAATGCATCGAACATCACTAGGTAATAACAGTTGCTCTACAATTCTGTGTTACTCTAAGTCTCCCGATAACAATGGTACCTCACTTGGACACACTTTATTTGTACAGTGAAAATGACCGTGGATCCATAAAATTCCACCCACCTCGTATTCCCCAAAGCCTTCCAAGAAAAATGGCACCTCACTTGTCTGGGTAGGCCTAGTGCCTGCGTCAGGAAATGGCCCAAAACGCAGCGTGGACACACCTCATTTTCACAGTGAAAATTGACCCGTTTTTTGCAAGGTGCCCCTTGCAAAACCAGGTTGGTTTGTGATAAGAATTTTTTATGTGTAGGTTTTGGGCCCTTGCCTGTCCCGGGTACTTGACCCACCCACACAAGTGAGGTACCATTTTTCTCTGAAGACTTTGGGGAATGCGGGATAGGTGGAATTTTGTGGATCCACGCAGATTCCATAACTTTCCACCACAGAAATGTGAGGAAAATGTGTGTTTTACAAATTGTGAGGTTTGCAAGGAATTCTGGGTAACAGAACCTGGTGGGAGCCAGACAAGTCACCCCATCGTGGATTCCCCTGGCTGTCTTGTTTTCACATTTTTATAGGTTTGCTAGGTTTCCCTGGGAGCCAGCAGAGCTAGGGTTCAAAATCTACAGCTAGGCACTTTGCAAAAAAGGGTCAGTTTTCACTTTAAAAATGTGGTGTGGGGGCGTGGCAAAGATGGCGGCGTGAACGGATGGACGTCTCCGGAGGTACCGCCGATGGCCTAATGTAGCACTGGCTTTCAGGCCGCTCCAGCATCAGTCGGCCTATGCATGTGTAGCCGACTTGACCGGGAGCCCCGGGGGTCATTATCTGGCTCGGAGGAGTCCGCTGTGGAGGGGTTCGCTGCCCGAGGCCTTTGAGCATCTGGCCTGACGGACTTGTGAGTGACTGGAGGCCTGGGCGCTGAGGTCGATATCGCGACCCCTGTGGACCGAGGCAGCGGGTCCTGTGGTCTGGGGAGCAGCGGCGAGAGCACCGGAGAGCAGGAGCCGGCCGTGGTGAACCGGGGACCCGGGGCTTGTCGGCCCCCCGCAGCTGCAGACTTAGGCAGGGCCGGGGGTGCCGGCCCGAGCCGCCATCTTGGGTTGCGGACAGCAACCGTGCTTGGAAGCACCACGTGAGGGAGATGACGAGGCTCCGGAGGCCCGGGGGACGGCTTTTCTGGGGCCCGGGGGGGCTGGCCTGGTCAGCTGGCTCAGGCTAAGTGGAACTTGACTGAGGAGGTGACCTGGGTCGCCGGCGAAGGTGTGACTGCAGAGGCGAGTGCTGTGGCCGGAGTTTCCTGTTTTGCCTCCCGGCTGCCGAACATAGCCGGGGGAGATAGGAGCGGTCTGCGGCCTGCCGGAGCCCGGAGCTGCGGCCTTCCCAGCGGCAATAGGAGAGCAACGCCGACTGGTGCTTGGAAGGGGTCGCATCGGCCTAGCAGAGGTGAGGCAGCGTGGGGCCACTGGTCCGGGGAGATGCGCCCTTCGGTGCCCGGGCCCTGATGACTGCAGTTGCGGCTAAGAAGCGGACCCCACCCGAGAAGCTGAGAGCGGGGAGTGCCTGGAGAGAAAGTGGGGGCCCCTGGGAACGACGGTGATAGTCAGCGGTGACGCTTGGCCCACTGGGTTGGAGCGAAGAGACAGAGGAGATGCTCCGGGAGCGCCGGGGCTTCCACTCCTAAGCGTATGTGGGCAGGACTGGCTGGGTGAGGAGCCGGTCGGACTTGGACACACCACACTGCCTTAGCAAGTGGGGTTGATCACACGCTCCCTGCGTTCCTGGAGGGGGAGTGCTGGGCCCGGGGAGCCGCTTTGTGTTTCCTGGTTGGAGAGGGAAAGAACCTCGACTTGGGAGTGATCGGCTGGGTGGTGCCGCCGTCCCCCGGTGAACTCAATTTTGGCTGATAGCAGGTTCTGTGCAACGCAAGGGAGTATCTGCGGACCCTCGTAGCGTTACAAGAGGATCTTATGGCCATAGAGAACCTCGGCACCACAGGGTTGGTGCATCAGCTCAGCCTGTGAGTCTCTGAGGAAGCAAAAAAAAAAGGGGTGTTTGCACTCACGTTGGGACATTTAGTCAATGTGAAAGTGACCTCCCGGGGGGTGAGCATGACGGTCTTCGCCACGGCTTGAGGAGGCAGGCAAGCACTCCAGTTTTGCCCACAAGCAGCGGCCTCTTCGGAGAGATGGCAGGGGAGCTACTAGTCCTGTTTGGGCCCACAGGGAGTCGGGTGGGTCCACTGGGCCTCTTGGGTCAGCCTGGATTTTGAGAGGGCCCTGGTCTGGGAGACGCTGTGGTGCCTAGAACGGACGCTGTCCACTACTAGAGGGCACAAAGATGAAACTGTGAAGGATCCATTCGCCAAGGTTCAAGCGTCCACTGAATTCGGACCTGTGCCTCGACAGAGCACATAGGGTGGGGCCTCCGCAGGCGTCCCCTGCGGCACTGCCAGATATCTTGGTCTGTGTGCAGGACTTTCGGACTAAGGAAGAGATCCTCCAGAAAGCCAGGCAGTTGCACCCAATGGCCTTCAAAGGTCAGTCGCCAGTCTTATTTCAAGACCTTTAGGCTCTTACGTTGCAAAAGAGTAGAATCTTCAAGCCATTCACGACCCACCTGCAACAGCAGAACATATCTTATAGCTGGGGCCATCCGTTCCGTCTGGTGTTCAGACTGGAAAATAAGCTTTACCAGCTTCGATCGGTTTCAGAGGCCTGTCGCTTGCTGGGCATTGATCTCCCGGCTGAGGAATCCGAGGGGGCGAGCCAGCTCACCACCATGGAAGACTCTAGGCCCCAGTGGTGACAGCAAGGCAGACAGCGAAGAGTGAAGAAACCCCCGGCAGCTGCGATTGAGGAGGGAGGGTGAGCCGCGGTGGAGGCGGTTGCACCGGAGAGGAATCTTTCCCTGACTATGGGGGACCAGCGTGCTGCGGTGGAGGTGGTAACACCGGACAAGAACTCTCCCCCGACTGGCTGACATCCATGACTTTCCCAGGCCGGCTGCTTGCCTTCCATGTTTCTTGGGTCATCGGCGGGAGGGGGGAGTGCTGGAAGTTAGATGGACAACCCCGATTTCCTATTCTTCAATCATCCAAGGATGATGGACAATGTGATGATGCTTCTCTTGTTACGTTTTGGGGTTTTCCTTGGGGTGAGGTATTTGGGGGGAGGGTTTTGACGAGCTACCTGTTTTATTGTACTACCAATCATCTGCGGATGACGGACAATACTTTTGAGCGTATTTTTCTTAATTTTTGGGGGCTTTTTTGGGGCAGGGTTTGTGTTGGGAGGGAGTTTAATGTTCTTTGTCCACCGGGCGCTTAAAATTGAGTCAGGCACCCAAGGATGGGACCCTTTGGGGAAGAGCACTTGCTGGACTCTTAGGTCTCCTCCTGTTAGTATACTTCACTGGCTGCTCACAAATGCCAAAGGGTAGATGCCGGTTACGAAGCTTAAATTACTCACTCTTAATGTGAGAGAATTAAATAACCCAGTCAAGCGCAGGGCAGTACTGTCATGCTTAGAACAATCCCACGTCAACATTTGCCTCCTACAGGAGAACTAATCTCTTACAACGGGATTGCCATCGTCTCCTATCTCGGAAGTTTCCCCTTCAGTTCTTTTCTTCTAGCTCTCCCAAGATGGCAGGGGTCGTTATACTGGTGTCCCAGAGATTCAAGGGTAAAGTCATACACAAATCCACGCAGATTAAGGGTAGATTGTTCACCTACAGGTTCTCTTTAGGCACCACTTTGTTTACTGTTGGCTCCATTTATGCTCCCAATGAGGGTCAGGAGAGGTTCTTTCACACTGCTCTCACAGAGGCCACAACTACACCGGACCGCCACATAGTGCTGGGGGTGACCTGAACTTGTTTTTCAATAACTTTTTGGATAGATCATGTCAACACACCTCCCAAGCTGGTGCCCTCTCCGCAGAGGGATTGTCTTGTTTAGGCGAGTTAGGCTTCAGGGACCTATGGTGCATCTTCCACCCCTAGGAGAGGGAATATTCGTAATATTCTAATGCGCACAAAACATATGTTCGTCTAGATTATCTGCTCGTGTCCTCGCCCACACATGCACTAGCTACTAAGGTGGAGCTAGGGGTTGCCTCCCTTTCTGATCACGCCCCGGTGACTGTTGTCCTTTTCCTCCCCCCGGCTCAACGCGCGCAGGGGACTTGCCGCCTAAGAGAGACGTTATTGCATCGCAAGGAGGTGGTTATACAAATACAGCGCGCTATCACAGACTATCTTTCCCACAATAGCAACACAGACACTGCGCTCGCGAAACTGTGCGCAGCTCTGAAGGCCGTCATAAGGGGAGAGTTTATAGCGATTTCTGCTGCAGACAATGCTGAAAGGCAGCGCAAGCGAGATGACCTCATCCAGCAAACCAGGGAGCTGGAACAAATGCACCAGAGGACGGGGAAGCCTAGGGTCGGGAGGCAGCTGAAAGCGATTAGGTAGCAGTTAGCGGCTATCGATCAAGATAGGGCGGAGTTTGCGGCATTGCGGTTACAACACGCATTTTACACTAGAGGGGATAGATGTGAGCGTTTATTAGCACACAAATTACGCAAAGTCAGGCAACAGCAGACGGTGCAGGAAATTCTTTGGGGAGATGGTCGGCGCGTCACTGAGGAGGATCACGATATTGCAGAGGCCTTCCGGGATTTTCATACCAACCTCTATTCCGGTGACACCACTGGTGACCTAGAGGAGGATGCGTTTCTAGACTCCATCCCCCTTCCAGCCCTTACGAAGGATCAGGCGGACCATCGAGAGCGTGACATCCGGACAGAGGAAGTCATTACTGCCATCTCACGCCTCAAAGTGGCGAAGACCCCGGGGCCCAATGGTTTTCCTGTGAGTTTTAATGAAACATTTTGGGCTCAGGTTGCCCCTCTTCTCGGGCACTTTTTTAATTCCTTCTCGGCGCCGGGAGCAATCCAGAGTGATCTCTTAGAGGCCTCCATTGCGGTCATACCGAAGCCGGGAATGGACTAGTTGCAGTGTGGGGAGTACCGCCCTATTTCTCTCCTCAATGTTGACCTCAAATTATACACGGGAATTTTGGCTGCCGAATTGGACCCCACATGGGAGGCTTAATCGACCCAGACCAGGCTGGCTTCATTCCAGAACGCCAAACCTCTGATAATACCAAACGGGCCGGAACATCTTATTGAGAAAACTACACGCATGGCCGGGGAGTACATAATGTTGGCTATTGACGCCGAGAAGGCGTTCGATAGGGTCCTTTGGCCCTATTTAGCGAAAGTACTGGAGAAGGCGTAATTGGGGCCGAAGTTCCGTACTTATGCCCTGAACTGTTACAAATTTCCAGCGGCCACGGTGCGAGTCAACGGCTCCATATTCCCTCGGTTTGCCATTAAGAGGGGTACGAGGCAGGGGTGCCTATTGTCGACCCTCCTCTTCACCCTTTACATGGAGCCGCTGGTGCAGAAATTGAGGCTTAACCCACGAGTATCAGGGATCACATTTGGGGGTTATGTCCACACGATCAGCTTATATGCGGACGACGTCCTGATTTCATTGTCCCGCCTGAAGGAAGCATTGCCTGTATGTTTTGAAGACCTGGAGTTATTTGGTCAAGTTTCTGGGTTCCAGGTTAACATGAGTAAGTCAGTGGCCCTCGGCCTGTCCTTGGAGAAATCCACCCGAGATCTGTTGCAGGGCTCGTTCCCCATTCAGTGGGCGACAGTGGCGGTTCCCTACCTGGGGATTCAGTTGGTCCCCTCCCTGCGGGATACAGTTAATATCAACTACGCCCTGCTGAGAAATAAGATTCGAAGGGAGTTGGGGCGGTGGAAACACTACCCGTTGTCTTGGTTGGGCAAAGGCGCTGCAATCAAGATGACTGTCCTCCCTCAGATCTTATATTTATTTTGCACTATTCTTCTATGGCCTCCGCTAGGCTGGATAAAGCAAACACATTCTGAGTTGGCTCAGTTCATATGGAACAGGCGAAAACCGCGCCTGAAGGAGGAGGAATTGGACTTTCAGATTTGATGCTCCACTGTCAGGCTGCTCAGTTACGTCTCTTGGTGGAATGGAGTAGATGGGAGTCTGGAAAGCAGTGGTTGTTCCAGTACCAGGCAGTGGCTGGTAGGCCCCTGCAAGAAATCCCTTTCCTCCGTAAACAGCACAGACCCCCCAATCTCTACGCCTCATATATTACAAGGGTTCCATTGAAAGTCTGGGACCAGACAAACGTTAGCCATGAACTCACCACCTTCCCATCTCCTCTTACTCCTATCATGGACAAACCTGATTTCACTCCGGGTATGGAGTCAGCGGCCTACGCGAGATGGAGGCCTTTGGGATGCCGGTATCTCTTTCATATATACATGGCGGAAGGGATCATTCCCTTCTCCCATACTAAGCAGGAATATGGGCTACCAGAAGTGGAGAGGCTTCGATACTTGCAGGCTCTACATTGGGTGCTTAGCGAGCAAGTGCGCTCCGTGGCAGATAGAAGTCTTACACCTTATGAATATTAGTTACTCACACTCAAGACAGATACAAAATTAATATCAGATCTATACAGGGTGCTACAGGTTAAATACACACACGTTTATAGCGCTGGTACGAGGTACTGGGAGAAGGGAGCTGGGCAGGACACTTAGTCATAAGGAGTGGGAGGGAACATATCACAGAGCGCGACACTCTGCATACCACATGGGGCTCACGGACACCCTCACTAAGATTGCGACCTACTGGTACTACACCCCGAACGTCTCCATAAAATGGATCACAATAGGGACGCACTGTGCTGGTGAGGTTGCGGGCAGGTGGGTACACTAGTGCATTTGCTTTGGGACTGCGCGCAACTCCAGGGGTATTGGAAGCAGATTTTAGACGAGGTAGATGCACACTTTGCTACAGAGGTCCCCCGTCTCCCATCATATGTCCTCCTGGGGCTACCGAGCCCCTTGACGTAACCGTTGCACTCCCGCAGAGGTTGCCTTATTGCGATTGCGCTGGGCTCGGCGATACAAAACATACTCACGCACTGGCGGACTACGCATGTTCCTACATTTCACGGGTGGCTCCATCGCCTCTGGCTAGTGCTTGGTATGGAAAAGCTTTCACTGACAGTGGCTGGGGAGGGGGCCAAATATGCAGAGCTGTGGCCTTGCTGGCCTCGGAGTTCCGTGAGGTCACCAGCCCCGATACCTTAGATCACACTTCTTCAAACTGTGGGGCGCGCCCCCCTGGGGGGCGTGGATGGGTTCCCAGGGGGGCGCAACGGCCTCTGGAAGTACATGTAAATGAAGATGCCTGGAAGTGCAGCGATTGTTTATTTGCTGCATCTCCAGGCTGTCTTAATTTACTCCGAAGCCCTCAAAGTGCCTGGGGCCAGAGGTCAGTGGGTGTGCTGCTGGGGGCTCCGCGGGCAGCGTCTGGAGTCTCATTAAGACACCAGCACGCCCGAGTTTTTCACAGGTCTTTAAAGACCATTTGCATACCATTGGAAACTGTTTATGAGGCTACGTTTATTTTTTCCTTTTTCCAGTACCCCATGGGCCCCACTCTGCCTATTCCTTACATCTCATATAAGCACTGACAATAAAGCTGCGCATTCACACTATGCGAGATGCAGGTCAGCAGACATTCTAACTAAATATGATGCAGCACTGCATTATTCAATCATGTTGTTGGCCAGGATCCCCTTCCTCCAAACTCACAACCCTGACTGGCAAAGGCACACAAAAAAGTATCACAGCAGAGGTGCCCCTCTCCCCCAGATCCGAGATTCTCCATGCAGTGCCTCCTTTCAAAAGCTGCATCCCCTCGGTTCTGTTCAGGGTCACATCTCCATATTAATAGACATTGACCCCTGCAAGCAAGCAGGCAGAGAAAGAAAAGACACTCACTGCCCCTGATTGGCAACACTGAAACCTGCACACTAAGGCAGTGCAGTGGGCTGGCTTGAGCAGAGGTACTGGGACACAATTAAGAAGTAAACAGTCACTGACTCCAAGGAGGCCTGGCAGACACACTGCTAGTAGCAGAACGAGAGTAAGGGAAGGGAATGCATGGGCAGCAGAAAGGGTTAAGCTAAAACAATACATTCAACATGCACCGCATAGAAACCAGGATGCACCAGCCAAGTCAAAGCTGGAGACCAAGCAGTGTAGTACTAGGGCTGGCTAGATAGTACTAGTAATAAGAATGAATCCATCTGTTTTAATGGACATTTGTGTCCTGTACCAAGGTAGTAGAGCCTATGGTGTGCTCATTTTGTCGTTATGTCCAATATCATATCGTTGCTCATTTTGTAAGTCCATTAACACAGGATCAAATCACTACAGACACTAAAATATTGATTGAACTAAAATGTAAACAAACCTCTTTGGCGAAGTTAGATGTGCAGAAACATTTCTGAACACAATTTCTAAGGCCCTCTTATGCCCCTTCATTCAAAGTGAGCGTGGGGCACACATAGTGGTTAAAGGGCGCAACTTTAAAACGAGCATGGGTCAAGTGACCAGAGTACACTGTGGTAGATGGAGCCAGCCCACACCCTCGCCTAAATAATGTACAATACCCCAGCTTATACCTCCAGCTTCCCAGATGGAGTCACCCCAGTTCAAATCCTTAGCCGCGGGTTGGAGAGGTGACAAGAGCGCAGTGCATGACCCCACGTTACCTAGGGAGTAGCCCCAGCCCATATCTTGTCACCTGGGAGCAGCAGGGGGGAAATACTACAGCTTATGTTTCCAATGTCCCAAAGGCCAGCATGGGGTGGATGGGGCAACATCCCGGTACATGACTTCTGCTCCCAAAGGAAGTATTCCCAGTCCTTTTGTGTTACCCTAAGGTGGGAGCTTGCCCCATCCTTTGATTCCGTGTCCTAAAGAGATCTATCCAAGTCCATATCTGTCACCCGGTAAGGGGGCGTAGTGTTGGTCGCCAATGCACACTGAACCGTGTTACATCCCTGCACCGGAGGGAGACAATCTCAAGTCCCCAGAAGTGCCTCAGGGCAGAGTAATGCCTGCCCACCTCTCACAGTTGGCATTAGCAGACCTCATCTTCTGCCAGCCCACACTCTCTCTCAGAGAGCCATGCTTCACAAACATCCGCCCGCTTGCCCGCCCGCCACCCTCAGCAGAAACACAACCCAAAGCCTGGTGCCACTTACACTGCAGGATCGCAGGCTGCGGCCATCCGAAGGGGTTGAGGCTGCCAAAGTAGGGGCTGAGCCGGGCCTTGTGCAGCATGCAGTTGCCCGGGTAAAAGAGGCAGAGGAGATAGTCTGCTACTCAGGCCTGCAGTTATCATTACTGCAGCAGGTATAGCTGCATTGAGGTCAAAGAGTTTGAGGGGCTCACAACACCCCAATGATGGGGAGAAGTTTGTTTGGGTTATCTGTTTTTGTTTGATGCATTTGCTGTTTTATAAGTCTTATATTTGGTGCGGTTCATAAGCTATAGAAAAAATATTCCTGAAATCATCCCATAAGCCCAGCTCCCTGCACGCAGCCATGTCCCTCCCGCTCCCCCAATCCTTGCCATCAAGTTTTGGTGGGGGGCCCGACCTCAAAACATTTTGCTTAGAGGGGGCTCAGAGTAAAAAAGTTTTAAGACCACTGCCTTAGATTATTGCGTCTCTCGGAAACAGAGTGTTGAGGGCCCGGTTGGGAATGGTGTGGGCTTGGATGATAACAGGCGGTGGACATTGAACATGGGTGGCGGGTGTGTGGGTGGGGTAGGATAGTGGTTTGGAGGGGGGGGGGGACTATGATTATGTGTTCTTTTTTCCTGTTTTTCCTTATTACGGGATTGCATGCATTAGCTCTCTTCACCAGTCTAAATTTCCACTGGTACTGATGGACTCATTTGCCCCTTGATCCCTTAGTTCTCCTTACACCAACAAATGTAATGGCTATGTCAGTACATGTGTGATTATTTGTGTGGCAATTCTTCAATAAAAATGGTTTAATACTAAAAATGTGGTGTGACCACGTTGCGTTTTGGGCCATTTCCTGTTGCGGGCACTAGGCCTACCCACACAAGCGAGGTACTGTTTTTATCTGAAGACTTTAGGGAATGTGCGGTGGGTGGAATTCTGTGGATCCATGCTGATCCCAGAACTTTCCATCACAGAAATTTGAGGAAAATGTGTTTTTTAAAACTAATTTTTAGGTTTGCAAGGGATTCTGGGTAATAAAACCTGTTGAAAGGCTCGCAGGTCACCCCATCCTGGATTCCCCTTGGTGTCTAGTTGTCAAAAATGTACAGGTTTGGTAGGTTTCCTTATGTGTCGACTGCGCTAGGGCCCAAAATCCACAAGTAGGCACATTGCTGAAAACAAGGCTATGCCTAGTGGGCTTTCTGCTGCCCTGCAGGGGAAAACAGGGGAGGGGGTTTGCCCAGACATGTCCCCAAGGATGGCAGAAAGACTGTGGCTATCAGTTTGGGGGGTGGGGGCATTGGTATGCCCATTCTGGATGTACCCACCCCCACGCATAAAAAAGCCATCGTAATCGCTGGTGCCTAGTGTGCTCTCTGATGCCCCCTGGGGGGCAGAACAGGGGCTACTGCCCGATCTGTCTCCTTGGGGGGCAGAAAGACTGTGGCATTTTTTGGGGCGTGGGGGGGACATTGGAATGGCCATTCTGGGCAGCGCACCCCCCTGAATTAAAAAAGTAAATTTTCCCTGATGCCTATTGGTCTTTCTGCCCCCCCTTGGGAGGCAGATATGGGGCTTTTGCCCCTAACTGCCTCACGGGAGGCAGAAAGACTGTGGTCATTTTTTGGGAGGTGGGGTTATTGGCATCCCTAGGTAGAATAAAAAAATTCCCTGATGCTTTCAGGGGCTACTGCCCCCGGGGGGCAGAAAGACTATGCCATTTTTAGGGGGGGGCATTGGCATGCCCATTCTGGGCAGCCCCCTCCCTGAACTACGGAGAAAAAAAATCCTTGGTGCCTAGTGAGCTTTCTGCCCCCCCCCCCCCCACCCCCCAGGGGCAGATAAGGGGCTATTGCCTCATCTGCCTTCCAGGGGGAGCACAAATACTGTACCATTTGGGTGGGGGCATTGATTGGCATGCCCATTCTTGGCAGTCCTCACCTCAGGGAATATATAAAATAAAAAAATCCCTGGAGCCTAGTGGGCTTTCTGCCCCCTGGGGGGCAGTTCAGGGGCTATTGCCCCTATCTGCCTCCTGGGGGTAAAGAAAGTCATGTGCCTTCTTTGGGGTGGGGTTGAGGGGGGCATTGGCATGCCTATTCAGGGCAACCCCAACCCAGGCATTTAAAAAGAAAATCCCTGGTGCCTAGGGTGCTTTCTGCCCCCCCCCCCCGGGGGGGGGCAGATTGGGGCAGAAAGGCTGTATTGCATAATGGTATGGGGGGAGCAAAGGCCCTTACCCAAGGGGCTGCTCCTCCTCCCAGGTGGCTAGTGGGAGGATCCCTGCTTGGGCATCGCCCTCCTGGGGGCAATCCCCAAGCAGGGATCCACTAGGGAAGGGTACCATTGGAAAGGGTAGATTCTCACCTTTCCTACGATACCCCTCCCATGTTTTCCGGTGCTCGGGGGCTGAGATAGCCCCACAAGCACCGAAACTGTAAAATGTAACCTAAGTTTCAGTTTCGTTTTCATTGTAATGAAAACAGCGCACCATGCGAGCGATTGTAATTAGAATGAAAAAAGCCATTATGCTTTGGGAGGTTGGGAAGCACTTCCCATCACCCGAAGCAAAAAAATGTGGGAACCCCTCTGCTGTTTACAGCAGAGGGTATTTTTTAGTGTGTGCTCATGAAGGAATGGTTCCGTCATGAGCACACTGACACTTATGCTCATGAGGGAACCATTCCGCCATAGAAGGGGATAAAGACTCCCTTAGACCAGGCTCCTTCATGTGGTTTTTGATCCTTACCTAGCCCAGCGCTCCATCTATGGGCCTCATCTATACCAATATTCCACCTTATTTTCTATGCTTATCCACTATGTGTCATCTTATTTGTTTTTGAGATTTCCTATTTGAAGAGTGCATATTGCATAACTCCATATCGTGCTCATTCACTATTTGTCCATCTTACTCGTCTTTTACCCCCAGTGATCTGATGTTTTTAAGTATTACCCTTACTTAACTGACGTTTTTGAGTATGACTTAAAATTTGATGTTTTCTAGTAACATCCTTACTTAACTGATGTTTTTAGCTATGATGTAGACGTGCTTGTGCATACCTCCTTAGCTACACTACTCCCAGTCGACTAGCAAATATGCTACTTTCACAATCGATGTTCACATGCGCAGCAATATTACCAAACTGATTCACTGTATAATGTTTACTCCTACACAGCGCCCTGTCCACCCCTCTAACCAACCTGGCCAAATCCTAACTTTTTCATTCACTGTATAACGTCACTTACCCAAAGTGCCCTGTCCACCCTTCTGGGACCTCAAATCATGGTACTCCATTACTTCTCCTTTTTCTACTGTTCAACTGTAACTTGATTTGAAATGTCTTGAACAATGATCCTTCACACAAGCCCCTCGACATTGCGCTTGTGAGATATGGACCCAAGTCCTGGAGCATTAGGTATCCCAAAACTGTCTCCAATAATGCAAAAAAGAAATTCAAACACAGACTACTGTAACAGCACCCAGAAACACTTATAGCCAATAGCTGCCACAGCGTGACCAATGGCAAAAAGAAAACGGACTTTGTCTTCTACTTTAAACGCCCTGCAAAGTAGAAAAAACATTTTCCTTCTCCACCTTCCAGTTACTAAATCTAGCAAAATATTCCATGGCACTAAACTCACCATGCCCCCTACTCTAACTTTAGAGGGGAAATCACTATTTCTATTTACAGGACAGGAAACATACTTGTACAAGCTATGGACTCTCACCTCACCATCTTTGATCGACACTTCCCGTCACTCCTCACCTCACTAACACAACAGGGCCTTGTGCCCAAACTCCTAACTATTCCTCCCCCAGACCTTCAACACAGAACCATCCCACCTTCTTGTCCCCACTGATTCACTATGCACCTCCACGACACCCTCTGACACTCCTGGCAACCTTGCTGCCCCCATTAACACACACCTCCTACAACTATCCACTAGATTGCCTTCACCTACTTCCATCCTAACCAGCAAACACATGGTAGCAAAACTTGATGTTGCACACCCCAAGCCAGATGGTAAAGGCCCAGACTACAGACCATCCACTACTGTTCTCTCTGCGGATGCACCCCTCCCTACCAATTCAGACCCTACTCAGCTCACAAAAACTGTCAACTACCAGCCCCGATGACTGTCCATCCCCATTAGGTAATAAGCCTCAATGACACACTTATTGTGATCCAAATGGAGCAAAACGTCGATTCCCTTGCTAATAACATCTTGCATCTTAGACAGGCCCTCACAAGCCAGGCCAACTTAGCCCTAGTTCTTACACTCCTGGTAGTCATAAATTGTCTCCCCACACTGGTTGTTATTCTGCCTTACAATGCACCCTCTGGCCCTCTACTCCCTTATGTCGTCAGCCCCACAGACCCCACTGAGCACTCAGTCCCATATCTGCTCTGAAAGCTGATGCTATCAATGAATCGTACCTGACAAAGAACCAGAAAATGGTTCAAAAGCCTCCCTCCATAATCCCAGTATTAATGGGCTCAAATAGAATCCCTCGCTTATATACTTGCCCAGACCTCCTTCTCAATACACCACCATTCAAACACTTAATTCCACTAATGGGGATCCTTTTCCTCTATCATGCATGCTCCTTTACTGTAGATCAGCAGTTCAACTGGCTAAAGAACTTGCTGAAGCAATACTCGGTGAAGAAATAGATATTGCTTTTCTCTCAGAATCCTGGCTTAATGATTACTCTACCCCATATTAGACCTGCTTAGACCACCTGGTTACACCATCATTAGACATGACAGACCTAAAAGAACCGGTGGGGGACTAGCTATCATTTGCAAAGCAGAAGAACTGCTTTCCATCTTCAAAGCCGTAAAAAACTCGTCTTTTGAATACCTAGGAGTTGAACTTAAAGGCAAAGGCTCCTCTCCTATCAAACTACACACCATCTACAAACCTCCAGGTGATCACACCCTCTACGCAGAAGAGCTACCTGAATTACTAACACAGTTTCCCTTACTGACACTGAGGACGTATTCTTGGGTGATTGCAATATTCACTGGAACAATTCAAAAGGCTCCACAGCCCAGAACCTCACAAACCTTCTTGAAATGAATGACCTTAAACAACTCTGCAATGAACCAACACATAATAAAAAGCTCCACTCTAGATGCAATATCACTAATAATGAGCTCGTCTCACTTAGATCCATCCCATCAATTGACTAGTCTGACCACCATCTCATAGTGTTTAATATAAATAGCCACCTCAGATCCCACCCAGCCTTAACAGATAAACCTAAGCACTGGACTAGGAACATCAAACAAGTCCCAATAACAACTAGAATCCAGGATTTGTGACCAACTAAAGCATCACCCTCTCAGTCATACCAATGATGACCTCACTACCCACTATAGTGCAAAAATGACTGAAGTCCTTGACCAAGTGGCACCGCTCAAACTAAAACAATCAAGTTCAATCCAATCTAAATCTTAGTTCAACTCCGATCTCAACAATGAGAGGAGACAACTCACACAGGCAGAAAGGACATGGAGGCAGAACCCCTTAACAATGCACCTAGCACTGCTAAGAACTGCACAGCTTTCATATAAGAAGCACATTTTCGGAGAAAAAGCCTTTGTTTCACAACCAGCTTGACCGTGCTAAGAATAGACCCAGGGAGTTCTTCAGAATTGTTACACGTCAAACCACCCACACATCCCCACATGAAGTAACCGCTTCCAACGAACTATGTGAGGAAATTGCCAGCGTCCTCACTGACAAAGTTGCAAAAATTGAGCAATCCTTTATCTCAACTCTGCTTTCCCCCCTTACCTTCCCCGCTGACTCACTTCCCAACATGGTAGCCCCACCACCAGAGCTAACTAATTGACTAAATGGCCTTAAATAAAACAAATGCCAACCATGATCTCACTCAACTGAAAAACTAGGCCAATCGAACTGACTTTTAAACTCATGACTGAAAATAAAGTATTCAATATAATTGCACACTTAAAGCTCACTTCCCATTCTATGGATCCCCTCCCGTCCACAACAGTACAAAATCTCAACCACATAATTGCCCCCTTCTGGACAAAAATCATCAATACATCTCTTGCATCTGGCTGTATACCTGACTCTCTCCAACTAGGACAAATAAGACCCATACAAAAAAAAACAGGGACCGACCCTAATGGTCTCAATAACCTAAGACTTATCTCGAGCCATCCGTTTCTAGCTAAAGCTTTGGAGAAATGCGTCCTACAACAACTTAACCCACATATATGTGAATTCAACCTCCATGACACCTTCCAATCGGGATTTAGGTAAGGCTGTAGCACAGAAACCTCCTTGCTCAATGTCTCAGATGACAGCCACAGATCTTAATACAAAGGTGACGCATGCCTTCTTTTTCCTACTTGACTTAGCGGTTTTTGATACTGTAAATCCCCCAGCCTTACTTGGGACACTGAGGATTAGCTGTGTGATCAATGGCACAGTCCTATCACATCTTACCTTCAACACCGATCGCAACAAATTAAATTAAATTCCTGTCTCTACAAACCCACACCAGTTACTCTTGGTGTACCCAGTGCTTAATTTGTGCCAGAGCTTTCCGGTGCTTAGCACCAGCACTTACTTTTCAGGGCCAGGTCTACGTTTGTCTGCACATCACATATGGCATGATGATATAATTACCTCACTGATTCAACGCAGTGTGTTGTTCTGGTCACCCGAGTCTCGATGAGTGTTGCAGCTGTGAGACTCTGAACCAAGATTCATTAATATGATATGAGGGCGGCCCTTAGTTCAGTGTTGCTGGTGGGCGGGGTACTGATTGGGCTATATTTGGTTCTGCTGTAGTAGGGGCTGTGCGGCATGTAGCATGCGCAGATTTCAGATTGCCACGCGCTGCACACCCCCAACCTAGTAGTTATCAGCCCGAAGACGTTGAGGGCAGGCAGCTGGCAGCAGAGGCAGCAGCACCAGGCAGGCCTACATCAGTTAATAAAGGCAGTGCCCTGGCTGCACATCCCACTCCCACCACGAGTAACTGTAAGTACTTAGTCTCCATGCCCATTGCCAAATCAATGCTGCTTTTTATTTATTGGCGTGGTGGAGTGTCTGGCACCGTGATAGCTCCGGCTCTATAAGATTCGATGATTCACTGTGCCTGGCCTAGTAGCAGCCATCGTACACATTATATTATGATAGGGCCGGCCGGGGTTAAGATGGAGCCTCCTTGAAGGATTATCTTCCGGACCTGAGCCCTCCCATTCACCACCATGTGTTCTGTAGCACATTGATACCCAGAGTGTGGAGGAGGAAGGAAGGGCCGAGCCGAGTCTGGAGCTGAAGGGAGTCTGACAAGGAGGAGGGAAGAAGACTTTAAGAGCTGGAGGTCCAGCACAGTGGCAGTCCGTGAACAAGAAAGGTCGTGGATAGAGACACCGCATCCTGGGTCAATAGGATAGGATGATCTCAAAACCCTTACCCAGTTACTGTGGAACGATGATCTGGGTGGAAAAGGTACCAGATGGGGATTAAGTCCCTAACAACCCTTAGGGGAACGGCGCTCTTTATACACCACAATCCCAACATACTGTCTGTAGGGTGTAACATAATTGGACCCCGCAAGCAACCACAGAGTAGCGAACATACCCTGGCTCTCGCTCAGCCCTGTGCCTTTAGTGTTTGGCATATTAATGACCTATACACTGCCACTGAGGAGAGAAAGAAAACTCCTAAGCACACTCAGTTCCAAGTCTATGGGTGAGAGGGCCGTCATTCCTTGAAATAACATTGCCAGTCTAGTCCTGTCGTTATTCTTTGTTAGGACATCTTTTGTACAATACCACCCGAAAGGGAGGGGGCGAAGAAAACACAAGCATAAGCAGCGGTCACTTAATTTAGAAGGCTTTGGGCTCCCCTTTGCATATGAACTGGTTAGGAGGGGGAAATGATTAATTTCACAAGAAGAGAGTTACACTGGTCCCTACGTAGTGTGACAGTACATTCAAATGTATGGAGGCCCCCTGTTGTAGGCATAAAGTGGGGGGACACTTTAAAGGGGCTCAGAGTGAAGGAGCCCCTCCTCCCTCATTATGGAAGCACCTCTGTTGCAGTCTCCTCCGCCAGGGGTCACTAGCCCACCTCTCAGACCAGCCTACACCAGGGCTCCCACTTCCTGCAGCTACTTGACAGACTGATCTTTAGAAGTCATGTGTTTTTTTAGTGCTGAGCTTTATGTGACAGCCTATTGCATGATGGGTGTTGTACTCCTATTTTAGGTCCATTGATCTAATTTATTCAATAAGCCTAATAGCACTTATCCTTAAATGAAGAGGCCAACCAGTAAGGCCAAAGTGAGGTGACCAACCACCTGCAGAAATAAATTAACATACAAAAAAATATTAATTTGTGTAGCTGTCAAAGGGCACTCACACACGACAACTTGAAACGTTTGGACATGGCTTTCATGTGTCTCTGTCAAGTGACACCTGCAGCCACACACTGTCTTTTTCTGGCAATTGCTGTTTGCATGTTGTGATACTTAAACACGTATAATGGTGAAAGTGAGAATACGAACTCCAGGTTGTAATATGTTGTTGGATGAAATGCCAGGACCTTGTTTATGTGCTACACAATAGATGGAGTCACATAGCGCTATGTTGGTATTCCTGGGTGCATTGTCCTTTGTGGGCCTTAAAGGCGTAGGACTCTGTGACAGTAGTAATAATAGCTCACAAGGGGCTATACACCGGGCTTATTTTGAGCCAGTGGTTTCTGGTGCTCGGCTCAGCACCTAATTGCCAGTACCAGGGCTTATGATAGTCTGCCACATAGTGGCGCGGTCTGGCCAATTTAGGTATGAGCACAACAGCTGTTCATTAGTTTAAGTTACATTTTCAATCACTAATACTTGTCTCCCAAACCGTTTGTGGGCGTGGGAGGTGTGGTGGAGATGGGCGCGGTAACCGTAGGAGGCTGAAATCCAGAGTGTTTTCTCAAACTGAGTTTTATTATCAGGGTACGCCGGGTTCTGAATGTAAGTCTCTCTCTGGCAAACTCCAGCTTGTCCGTTTTGGCGGAGTCTCTAGGTCGCGGTGGCTCCTGGCAGATATTTTCTCCTTTGTTGCGTATACGCCGTCTCCGGACCCTGGCAGATATCTTCTCCCTCGTTGCGGATACGCCGTCTCCGGACCCCAAGGAAAAGGGAGACCAACAGGGGGAGCCGTTAGTTTACGCCTGATATCGGCTTGCCCGCATTAGGACCGAGTGGTGGTGAGGGGGCACCCGTGGTATCTATAAGCCTGACGTGTCCGTGCTCAGGAAGGAGGAGTGGTGTGAGGAACGCGGGAAGGGTAAGGATGAGTGGAGGGAGGGAGGGAGGAAAGGACACCGGAAAAGCACACACAGGAGTATTTACAGTATCTACAAAGGGGCGCTCTTTCTCCCCACTCAGGTTGCCCAACGCCGCCGTACCTGGGAAAGCCACACTCCTTCCTCGAAAGCGTGGCACGGCGGATCATGGGGTCGTTGGCCTCCTGGCTCTCCTCCGCTCTTGATTCTCTTGTCCTCTTCGTTCTTCTCTCGTATTATCCACGGTCCTTCTTCTCCGGTTCCTTCTCTGCAGTCCGGGGTGATGTCACACGCCGTATACAGGACTTCCTGTCCTTTCACCGAATCGGAGCCTCCGACGTCAGCAGGGGGCGGGGTCTCGTGGCGGTCATCATGCGCCCAGTTAAAGGCGGCGGGGTCGATTTCACCGTCCTGTTCTGAACAGCTGTCCCAATCCGCCCTCGAAGAGTCAGTCTGCGGGGAAGGAGGGGAGTTAGGGTCATGGGTCCACCAGTCCTCGAGGCCTCCCGCCCCGACCCTGTTACACTCCATCCCCCCTGGATTCTCCCGATCGGGGAGAACGGGCACCCTCGACAAATAGTCTGCATTGCAGTTGTCTGTCCCTTTTCTGTGAACTATTCTTAAGGAAAAGTGCTGGAGGAAAAGAAACCATCTAAGAACTCTAGGATTCTAGGCCGTATTCTTTTGCATCCATTGCAGGGGAGCGTGGTCTGAGTATAGAGTAAAAGACCTCCCCTCAAGGTAGTATTGCAGCTTGTCCACTGCCCAGCGAATCGCAAGGCACTCTTTTTCGACCGTTGGGTATTTGCGCTCCCTAGGGTGGAGCTTCCGACTTATGTAAAGGATGGGGTGTTCTAATCCGTCCTCCCCTCCTGTGACAGTACCGCCCCCACCCCTGTATCAGAGGCGTCTGTTGCCAGAGCGAATGGTTTCTCATAGTTTGGGGGTATTAACACTGGACTGGACGTGATGGCTCTCTTTAGATCATCGAAAGCCCTTCTGGCTTCTTCGGGTGGGGGTTTTCCCAGGTTGAGTTTGACATTCTTTTTGAGGAGGTCCGTCAAGGGAGCGGCTACGTTTGCGAAGTTCATTATGAACCGCCTGTAATAGCCGATAAGACCCAAGAAGGCCCTTAGTTCTTTCTTGTTGGAGGGAAAAGGGGAGTTAGTTATGGCCCGCGTCTTCTCCTCCTGAGGAGTTATCACCCCCTCCCCCAACATGAACCCCAGGTATTTTACCTTGGGATATGCGACCCTTGATTTTTTTGAGTTTACGTGTAGACCTGCATGTTGTAAGGCAGTGAGGATGTGGGATATGTGTTCTAGGTGTTCCTCCCAAGTCAGACTGAAGATGACAATGTCATTGAGGTACACTGAACTGTACTCGGTGTGAGGGGCTAATACTGTGTTCATCAATCTCTGGAACGTTGCCGGGGCTCCGTGTAGCCCAAATGGGAATACATTAAATTCGAACAAGCCATCGTCCGTGGCAAAGGCTGTTTTATGCCTGTCTCTTTCTCGCAGCGGCACCTGCCAGTAGCCTTTGGTCACGTCTAGTGTCGTTATGTATCTGGCTTCTCCTATCCTCTCTATCAGCTCGTCCACTCTGGGTATTTGGAAGGCATCGAAGGAGGAAATAAATTGCGTTTAATGCACGGAAGTCCATACAAAACCGGGTGGACCCATCTGGTTTTGGTACCATCACGATGGGTGAAGCCCAGTTACTTTGTGATGGACGTATAACTCCGAGCTGAAGCATGTCCCTGACTTCTCTCTTTACGTCCGCTCTCCTGGCAGCCGGAATACGATAAGCTCTCTGCTTGACCACCTTGCCCTGTTCGGTCTCTATGCAGTGTTCTGCTAAGTGGGTACAACCTGGGGTGTCTGAGAACATAGGGGAGAACCGTTGCAGCCTTTGCAGGAGGTCCCCTTGCTTGGTCGCCGTCAGCTCTGGGTTAATGGGAAGTTGGTTTAGTTTGTTACCTTCGTCCCGTGATGGCAACACTAGGTGGTTTGTTTTAGGCGGGGGTCCTATCCATTTCTTCAAAAGATTGATATGGAAGGTCTGTTGTCGACTGGGAGTGACCTGTACCCGGTAGGTCGTTTTGCCTATGGTCTCCATGATCTCATAAGGTCCTTTCCATTCGCTTCTAAACTTTTGTGTGGAAGAGGGGAGAAGTACCAAGGCCCAGTCGCCCTTGTTCATCGTCCTCCATTTCTTGCCCTTGCCATAGTATTGTTTCTGTTTGTCCTGGGTTCTCTCCAAGTTGGAGTAGGGAAGGTCTCTCAGTTTGCCTAACTTGGATTTTAACTGTTTGGTATATTCCAAGAGGGATCTTTGATCGGCCGCCTCTTCTCTTTTCCAAGCGTCCTTGGTTATTTCCAATAGCGACCTGGGCTGTCGCCCATATAGGAGTTCAAAAGGAGAGAACCCTAGGCTGCTCTGTACTTGTGCCCGCAGAACATAAAGGGCTAGGGGCAATAACTTGTCCCAGTCCTTGTTTTCAGCGGTTAACATTTTCTTGAGGGTTGTTTTGAGCGTACGGTTGTATCTCTCGACCAGACCATCCGTCTGGGGGTGGTAGGCCGAGGTACGAATGTGTCGAAGATCTAGCGTTTTACAGACTTCCGCCATCATTCTAGAAACAAAGGGAGTGCCCTGTTCCGTGAGGATCTCCCTGGGGAATCCCACCCTTGAAAACAACTAGGTTAGTTTTTCCGCCACATTCTTGGTAGTAGGGGTGCTAAGAGCAAAGGCCTCCGGGAATCGGGTGTTATAGTCCACCACGACTAGGGCGTAGGTATGTCCCCTGGATGTACGGGGAAGAGGACCAATAAGGTCCATACCCACCCTTTCAAAGGGGTTGCCTATGATAGGTAACGGCTGGAGGGGCACCGCTGGTGGTCTGCTCATATTCTTTTTTTTAAGTACAAAAAGCTTGCCCCCTCTCTCAATGAATTTATACTTGAGGACCAAATAAACAATTTCTTTAAATCTAGTCCGGTATGTTTATTTATACTTTTTTTAAACAATTATTTGAAGTTTTTTTGAATGGCAGAAAGAGAATACAAAATACAATAAATTATTAACAATCTTACTCAATCCACAATTAACAAAAGAACACTTACAAATTATACAAAAAGAAAACTTCAAGTGTTACATCCAACAAACAATACACATTACAGTGCCACAATTTTGCAATATACAATAAACCATTTTGTAAAAAACTTTTGATGTAAGGAGAGCCAGTTCAATACAAGAGCAAGAAAGCATGAGGCAATTATATTTTGAAACACACTAAATGTTGTGATTAGCTCTTGCTGGATTTGCGGCTGACGCGACTCGTTTCAAGTTCGGGCCAAAAGTGTCCAAACTATCATCAGGGCTCTTGTTAATATTCTGGAAGTTCCTATGAGGTTGGCCTGTGGTGGTTTCTATTGATGGACACAATCCTTAATTCAGGTCACAACCGGGGCCACTTTAACACAAACACCAATCTTAAGTTGAGCGGTCTTGCAACATAAGGAGGGGCGGAGGGATATCTTTTCTTTAAATCCTGTCTCGTGCACCACTGTGGGGATACTTTGTTTGTCCGTCAATGAATCTCCCATGTGCCTGTATGGGCAATACACTAGTCAGTGTGTGGTTGTTTATAGTTGCCGTGCTGACATACATTAAATCCTACAAGCGGAATGCGGTGGATCTCGTACCTTTAAACTTGCTGAGCAAGGCACCACCTCTCGCCCCCAGTCTACGGCCCCAGCCGGGGCTGTAGGGTGTCGTAATCGCTTTCTTTTTGTAATCGGCGTCTTCCGATCATGAATCCGTCGTTTTTCTTAGACAGCCTTCTAATTCAGCTTCGTTAGTACGATGCTCCTCAATTGCTCGCTGTTCGAATGTTTGTATTCTTTTTTTGGCAGACCTCACATTGTTTGCAATAACTCTCGGCCGTCTTGTATATGCCGGGCCAGAAGAAGAGTCTGGTGATGTTCTGAAGGGTCTTCTCGGCCCGCTATGCCCTGCTGTCAGATGGGTGTGGGCATAGATAAGTATCTGATCCCTGAAAACGTTTGGGACAACTAGTTGTGGGGGATCACCTGTTTTCATTTCCCTATACAACAGATCGTTTAGGATCCTTAACCTGGGATACCCGTGGGTTGGTGTTGTTTCTGTGATATGGGCTGCCTCCCAGGCGTTCATAAGGGTGGGATCATTGGCCTTCGCAAACTTGAAACCCCGATCCAACTCCCAGGGTTCGGACGTTAAGTATGCTTCCCGGGGCTGTCCTTCTATCTCTCTCCTGAAGAGGGAAAGGAAATCAGGGTTATCTACCCCTGTGATCAGGTCCTCGGGTAGGGATTCCACTACTCCCACTTTCACTACACACGGTTCCCCACCTAGAGGCCGTAGGGTGAGGTGGGCTACGGGGTAGGGTTTCACATCCCCATGTACACATCTAATGTGTACCACTACGTTGGGGCCTAACTGTGAGGGACGGACCAGTCTTTTCTGTATCACCGACTGTCTACAACCGGAGTCCAAAAGGGCTTTCACACATTTGCTGTTCACCTATACCCTTACGTAAAAGGATGGTGCCATCTCCGCCGTGTACATCACTGCTTTGGGAATATAGCCGACCTCCAACAGCTCTTCTGTTGTTCTTTTTCTTGGACACAGTCTGGCGATGTGTCCCCACTCCCCACACTCAAAACACTGTGGTCCCCTTGTGGTGGGTATCTCGTATCTCAGTGTCCGTGTTCTCAGGGGTTCAGGGACCGCCTTATTCTTCTTTTCTGGTTTCGCTATCCCTGGGGCCGCTTTGGTTCCCTTATCGGTTTCCCAAGGGAATGTTCTTGGCATTGCTCGGTTGTAATTGGAGCCCATCTCAATGGCTTGTTTGGCTGTTAAGCCTGAATGTTGCTTCAGCCATCGCTGGGTGCCATAGGGCAGGGCCTCCATGAATTGCTCCAGATAGATGCTGGACATAAGTTCCTCTTTGCTACGGCTCTCTGGCCTCAACCATTTGTCGGTGGCCATTTTCAGCCTCAGGTACAGAGTCTTAGGGTGTTCCCCTGCTATCCCCTTTTCCTTCCTGAACCTGAGTCTATAGGCTTCGGCATCTAGCCCTAAGTGGTCTAGTATCACAGCCTTGATCGTCGGATAGGGGGTTACTCCTGCATGGTTGGCTACTTGTTATGCCGCTTGGGCTTCGCCTGACAATAGGGGGGCTAGAAAGAATGGCCACTTCTCCTCTGGCCATCCGAAGGCTCTGGCCGCCCTTTCGAAGTTGGTGAGGAACGCGTCGGGGTCTTCACCAGGAACGTATTTTTGCAGCTGTACACCAGAGGGGTGCGGTCTGTAATTCCTTCTTTCCATCGGCATAGGCATGCCGGGGCTCTGCACTACTTTCTGTAGGCCCTCAATCTGGGCTGTGATGGTGTTCTTAAACATGTCGCGGTCAGCATCTGCGGTTGAGATCTGCTGGCTGACAGCCCACTCCAGTTTCTGCTGCCCCTCTATCAGTTGCTGTATCACCTGTTCCATTGCTGGGTCCGGCAAGGAAGGGGCAGATCCCACTTCTGACACCAATGTGGGCGTGGGAGGTGTGGTGGAGATGGGCGCGGTAACAGTAGGAGGCTGAAATCCAGAGTGTTTTCTCAAACTGGGTTTTATTATCCGGGTACGCCGGGTTCTGAATGTAAGTCTCTCTCTGGCAAACTCCAGCTTGTCCGTTTTGGCGGAGTCTCTAGGTCGCGGTGGCTCCTGGCAGATATTTTCTCCCTCGTTGCGTATACGCCGTCTCCGGACCCTGGCAGATATCTTCTCCCTCGTTGCGGATACGCCATCTCCGGGCCCCAAGGAAAAAGGAGACCAACAGAGGGAGCCGTTAGTTTACGGCTGATATCGGCTTGCCCGCTTTAGGACCGAGTGGTGGTGAGGGGGCACCCGTGGCATCTATAAGACTGACGTGTCCGTGCTCAGGAAGGAGGAGTTGTGTGAGGAATGCGGGAAGGGTAAGGATGAGTGGAGGGGGGGAGGAAAGGACAAGGGAAAGGCACACACAGGAGTATTTACAGCATCTACAAAAAGGCGCTCTTTCTCCCCACCCAGGTTGCCCAACGCCGCCGTACCTGGGAAAGCCACACTCCTCCCTCGGGAGCGTGGCACGGCGGATCACGGGGTCGTTGGCCTCCTGGCTCTCCTCCGCTCTCGATTCTCTTGTCCTCTTCGTTCTTCTCTCGTATTATCCACGGTCCTTCTTCTCCGGTTCCTTCTCTGCACTCCGGGGTGATGTCACACGCCGTATACAGGACTTCCTGTCCTTTCACCGAAGCGGAGCCTCCGACGTTAGCAGGGGCGGGGTCTTGTGGCGGTCATCATACGCCCAGTTAAAGGCGCCGGGGTCGATTTCACCGTCCTGTTCTGAACAGCTGTCCCAATCCGCCCTCGAAGAGTCAGTCTGCGGGTATGAAGGGGAGTTAGGGTCGTGGGTCAACCAGTCCTCGAGGCCTCCCGCCCCGACCCTGTTACACTGTTCTTATGGCTTTGGGGGGCAGGAATATGATGAATCATCACACTAGCAGGAGTGTGAGTGTTATTAGCTATGTTTTACTGCTATTGGCAGCTGGCGGGGGCAATGTGTGGTGCAAGCTGCAGTGGCCACCCGACGAGAGCCCCCACTCACATTTTTTTTACAAATTAAGGACTGGGTACCCCAAGGGTCAATTCTCTTACCTTCTCTTTTCAATCTCTTCATGGAACCCCATACAATAATCTTGAAGCAAGCAGGGGTTAAATATGACCGATATGCAGCTGACACTTAACTCTACCACAAAATCAAATCAACCAGTGACGTCCTACTTCTCAATGACACACTATTCAAGACACAAACCTGGTTTAATTCCAACCACCTAAAAATTGAACCTCCAACAAGATTGAACTAATTCTGTTTTCCTCTAAAAATAACCCTCTACCAATCCAAGACTGGCTCAAGAACCTGGATGCCCTGAATTGCTCCCTCACTTTTTACAACTCTGTTATGTCCGTAGGCATCCCCCTGGACAAAAACATGTCAATGAAGGATCACATCAAAAACTCAGCCAAAGGAGCACTTTACACACTAAAGCACCTCAAGGTAATTAAACCATTCATTCCCTCCGATGATTTCAAGACAGTAATACAATCGCTAGTCCTCTCTAAACTGGACTATGGGAACGCCACCCTCCCAGGAACGCCAAAAATTCACCTACCCCACTAAGATCAGTTCTAAACATGGCAGCTAACACAGAACAGTGTTAAGTGGTTTGAACACATCACACCTGCCTTCAAGACCCACAGCTGGCTTCCCATTGAAGGATGATATATTTACAAAACTACTTACATCACCCACAAAGTCTTCACTCACACACACCCCCAACTGTCTAGACAGCAAACGTCCGTAAGCACGAAGAACGAGAATTCTGAGAACCTCAAACTCACTTCTTCTCATACCTCCCAAACTGAAAAGGAAATCTGCCATGACTCGCTCTTTTTCTGGAAATGCACCTAAGATATGGAACTCACTCCCTAGAGATCCGATGCAACCCCTCTTTCTCCTGCTTCAAATGGGACCTGAAACTCCTTCTCCTCAACAAGTACTTTAACTCACACAATATTTGAACTGTGTTCCAATATCTCACTCTCTCTCTAAGACTAGACCCTGCGTGACAGTCGGCTGTCTGATGGTTTCAGCTTTTTAATATGTAATTTACTATCTTGACTCTTGCTTCTGTAATTGTCCGCATACTGCTACCTCTCTAATTGCCTGACTATTCTCTTTGTCTCTATTTATGCTCATACCTAACTTATATGTTTCATATTTTATGTAAAAGCATTTTCTTATTTTGTATGCTCATTTTGATGTAAAGCTCTCTGATACCTTCAGGTCTAGCTAGCACTATATAAAACCCATAAATAATAATAATTTGGTAGGTAGAAAGTGCTTGCCAGAGCAGTCAGTTCTGCAACTTGTGCTAAAACTGTGAAAGACAATTACGGTGCTTCAATTAATTCAGAAATGGAGCAGACCACATATGCTGCTTTCAGTATTCCTTGATGGTCTCTCAAACAAAAACCATCCACAAGCAAAGTAAGATTAAATATTTCAAGGGGAAAATCCTTTATCTGGTCTTGGCTTGGTACATAATTCCATTACATTAACACAATCATGGTCGGGGTCATCATCAGTTTCGTCCTTGTTCGGAATCAGCAGCAGCATTGCAGGATTTAAGGTATTGCTACTCTTAATCAAAATATTTTCAGCAGCTAATATTGCTTGCACATACTTTGTGAGTCAGCTGTTTGTCAAGGGCTGAGTTTGGATACGACTCGGCAAAATCTCTACTGAACGAGGGACAAACATAAAGTGTATGACCCATGAGAATGCCTTCACTCTGCTCTATTGAAAGGCAAACTTCTGCAACCTTTTTCTGGCAACCAGGAAGAGCTACAGTTACTAGGATCCAGTGTAGCAGGGAAGTAAGCGACAGGCCTCATTAACACTTAAACTAACATGGGCAGTGAATACTGGCTTCTTTCATGACAGAATTTGAAGACCTCTTTCTCATAATCAGGCATTCAGAAGCCAGCAGTACTACAAAGATTTCTGGGTTCTTCAAATACCTTCATGCATTCGCCATTAAATGCCAATGGAGTAAGCCTCACTAAAGGCTTCACAGTTAGGGAAAAGTTTGAAATCCACTGATGACACTAGCCAACTATTCCCAAAAAAAACATCCTCACTTCCCTCAGGGTAGTTGGAAGATTCATATGTAAGTTTGCGGCTGTTCTTTCTAAACTTTCCTTGCCCTTTTCTCAGTGTGGTGACCAAAGTAAATCCTTTTTTTTTTTTTTGTATTAATGTCTTTTTGCGGGAGAGACTTTGTGTCCATTGTTTTCAAGATGGTTCAAGAATGCAATTCTATCTAATTTGCAATCTTCTTTTGTCTTTGAGTCATCCTTGTATTTGACTACCACTGAATCACAGGTAACTGCAAATATTGTAAATCTTTCATTAGGTTCTGACTAAAGATTGGGGGGTCGATCTGTTCACCCTTGTGGGATTCGACACCAAGCGAGAATTTTATTTTGAAACTGAAAGTAGGGGTGGGCGGAACTCGCAGAGTTTCACGCTGTAATTCTGCAGATTTACATAAGAACTTTGCACAATTCCGCAGAGTTCTGCGAGTGGATTGATTCAGCACATTCAGCTAGATTCATCATAGTGCCGTTTTGCGAGTCCTTAATAGCGATTATTAAGGAATCGCTATTAAGGACTTGCAAAACGGGATTCATGTAGGAATCGCTAAATAAATTGCGATTCCTACACATTCCTTATTTGCGATTAGCAAATTGCTAATCGCTAAACTAATCGCTAAAGGCCCATAGGAATGAATGGGGAGTTATTCCTTATTTGCGATAAGCAATCTGCTAATCGCAAATAAGGATGCGATTTCAAGGGTGCCAGGGGTGTCCAAAGGACACCCTGTAGCACCCTTGAAATGTAAACTACATTGGTGTTGCGCAAACACATGTCCAAAGGACGTGTGTGTGTAACATGCAACTTAGAAAAATGCATTTAAATGCATTTTTCTAAGTTTTCGCTATTTACCACGAGGTTTGACCTCGCAGTAAATAGCGGCCCAAAATAGCGATTTCGTAATTTTTAAATGCTTCTTGAATTGCATTTAAGGAATCTCTAATTGAGATTCCTTAAATGCAATTATTCGCAAATATGCGATTTCTAAAAATGCGATTTTGCATTTGGGATGATGAATCCCAAATGCAAAAATAGCGCTCGCAAAGGGACAGATTCTCAGAATCTGGCCCTTTGCGAGCCGTTTTCGGCTTGATGAATCTGGCCGATTGTGCTGATTTTTAGTGCTGGGACCTTGTTTCATGCTGCAAAATCAGTGCAAAAGGCACCACACGGCGTATCAGAGGGTCCTGATTCTTTGCTGCCACTCAAGTAGATTTTCTACTCGAATAGCAGTTTTCCCACTGCAAAAGGTCATAACTACCTGCGACCACTTCCATTGAGAAAATTTCCCTGGATGCCATCCTAGCTCCTGAAAATCTCTCTAGGGGGCTTCAATTCTCACTCACCAAGTTAATATTGGTGAGCCACGTGTGAAAAAAAACTCAGCCATGTGGCCGTTGGGGGAGTTTTGCTGGAACTCCGAGTTGCAAGCGTACCTCCGAGTGGAGAAAACTGCACAAACTCTGCTGGCAAAGTGGAATGTATTGCCCACCCCTACTGAAATGTGTAAATATATTGGCTATCCTCTTTAAAAGGAATGGAAAAGAATGCATTGCACAAGTCAATGACTACGTAACATTCTGCATCCGCAAAAATGTGATACAAAGCAGGATTTGGTACCACTGGACGACATGGGACTTAAATCCGATTGACATTTCTAAGGTCCTGAGCTATCATCCACTTATCACTCAGGTTTTTGAATGCCCGTCACCGGAAAATTGCAAGAACTACCCAGTGTTGGACCCGGGATCACCGGACCACCTGGGGTAGCCTGACTCAGAAGGGGAAGGCTTAACTTCAGAGCGAATTGTCGTACTTGTGCCACGCTCCACACAGCACCCCAGCGTACCTCCACCAAAAATGACACCACACCGTATTTAGAAAAGGTAGAAAAGCTTTATCTTTCCTTTCAGTTAGGTTCTCAGTTGCATCACAATTTCATAAATCAAAGTTCTAGACATTACAATTAGATTTCCTACATTTGTAAACATATGTCATGGGTTAAGGTTCCTTAGCTTAAACCATTCTTATTTGGTCACAACTCTAAAAAGAAAGCAGGTCAAGTGTAAAGATACGTTACCACCATGAGTTCATTACAATACACAACTGCGAGGAAGCAGATTTGGGTCACAGTCCTGCAGCCATTGTACTTTGTAAGTGAATTAAACAGTTGAATACTTTGAGTGAGGAAAGCGAGCTAAGAAGAAAAATAAAACATTAGATCATATATGCACTGGCTCGCACAGTATTCACCTCTTGAGAAGGCAGTTCACTACATTGAATCAACAAGTTCTGGGCTAACTGTGTTTTATATTCGCTTAAAGAAGACAGTTCATATCTCTAGCAAAGTCACAGAGTTCCCCCTTTTAATCAGGCAGGGCATTCCATCAACTCTAGAAAGTAGACGTGCCCTTAACTCACTACAGGCTTATTGTTGTGACGGATAGTAGTAATCTCTTGACCGGCTAAGGAAATCCTCCCGTGGTATGATTTCTCTCTTCACTTTCCCTGGGCCCACCAATCACTATTTCCCTTGGGGCAAGGGAGACTATTCAATGTCAGGGCCCAGCGAAGGTCTCTGGATGCGGGCCTTCCCTCCCTTCAGCCCCAGAACCCGGCTTACTTAAAGTGAAAGCTCCGTCAATGTTCTGGTCGGCGCTACCAGTACCGGGGCTAAGCCTTTCCCCGATCCACTCCCGGAAGGCAGTTGCGTCCCGGATTAGGGGGGGGATCAAGTACACAGAGACTGGCTCCTCAGCGTGAGTCAAGTCGCACGTCAACTACAGCCTCTCCGGCTGCTTCCACGCCACCTCTCACACGCCCATGTCTCAGTCAGTCTCCTCCCTCGGCCTGCTTCTAGCTCGCCTACTGCTTACCGCCGCTCTTTCCTGTCAGCCCTGGGGCAGGACTTCACTTAGCCTCGCACTGGCTTCCTCGTATCAGAAGCGGCACCTCTCTCCTTCACGCCAGCACCCCAGATTCTTCACAGCAGGGTCCCGGCGACACAGCCACTCCTACTCCGCTTCCTCTACCCCACTACCAGGGCTCCGGGCAGGCCAGCGGCGAGAAGGTAAGACTCGTGCCAGGGGCTCCGATCAAGCCAGGGACAGCAGCGGAGTCTAGCGATCCGCACCGGGAAAAGGGGCAGGTGCCAGGGAATGCTGACAGAGAAGCAAACTGTCAGGGCCACCCAGAAGTACAGGCGGCAGTCTAGCAAGGTTGAGGGTGAGGGCAGGAGCCTCAATCCCCTCCAGGAGATAGCAGCGCTCACCCCCCTTCTCTGCCAGTTAGGATGCCCAAAGTTCCACCCCCGCGCGGTACCAAAGGGGTGAGGAAGTCTCACAGAGAAAAGGTTGGCAGGACGAGGTCAACGCGCAGGGGGTAGTGTCAACAGAGAGGGGTTGCAGTCCCAAAGGGCAATCAAATCCCCCTCCTCAGTGCACTAACTTCCCCACTCAGCCCCAACTCCTGACCAGTCTCTCTTCACACCAACCAACAAAATTGCCGCTCAACATTCTACCTTATATAGCCTGTGCCCAGTGTCCAAGGTGGACAATAAAGTTCTGGAACTCCTCATGTCACCCTATGGCACCAAGCTATGAGGTAAAACATGACAGTTGGCAGGCCACCATTTTGTAAAGGAGCTCCTACTCTTCCTCCATTTTAAAGGAGCACCTGCGCCTCATTTTTAATTAGTAACAATGGGGCGCCCAGAGACCTAAGGTCAACACCCAAAAAATATATAGTGGACACAAAAATAGAAGGCAAAAATGAAGAAAAATAAGGAGGGACAACCCAAAGGGCTGACCCGTCTATTACCCAGCACCTCCCGTAGAATGTCATGCTCTAACATTTTTCCTATGACAGGCTTCATACCCTCCTGTGCTTCTCGTGAAAGTTTATATAGTTGAATTCTGGGGTAAATTATGTTAGGTTTGACTTATTCTGACTGTTTTTTGCTCTTTTTATCAGTCCTGTATTTCTCCCTGTGAAATCCCAAACGTCTTCTTTCAAAGTACATTCTATCTTTGGTAAAAGCTGGAAACAACTGAACTCTTGACTCTTGTGATTTCATTTTAAACTCTGAATCTTTATCTTGGGTTTCAATTGCAACACCATCCGGTGTGCAGTAAGCCACATAATGCAACTTGCAAAGCAAGTGTCTCCTTAGTAAAATTTACAGGACTCAAATCGAACAGTATGAATAGGTGACTGTTCTCTATTGACTTTATTTTAACTGGGAAATCTGTTGTAATCTATTTATTAATGATTCCTACAACTTGGACTTCTTTTCCAGTGAGGGGTAGGATTGGAATCTACATGGGACAGACTGTGAAGTGAGTAGCACCCGTATCGATTAGAAATGATATGGGGTGGCCATTCATCTCACCATCTATATAGACCCACTCCGGTATACTTCTAGGACTGCAACTAGCTGCACCTAGCATGCAATCCCCTCTACTCCCAGTCAGGCACTGTCATTACGAATTTGTCACATGGGGAAAACTGGGAAAAATCATTACTCTTGTAAATACTCTTAGTCTGCCAGCACATTACACTCTGCTGAACATGAGAGCTAAGCACCAGACGACAACCTAAAATGAAAGCTGATACAAATTTGCTAACCCCTTCCCATTCAGGCTCTTCAACTCTGCTGTATTTACTATAGATCAGCAAGAGCCTTTCATAATAAGCAAGGTCTGACTCTTTCAGCTCTTGTGTGGCTCTCATATCTTTGCCCAGTTCACTTCCTTGTCTGGCAGTTTCTTTTTCAAATGCATTATTACCGCTCTATAGTTCCCTATAACCAAATCAGCTGACACATTATTATGTGGAATCCTTGTTTGGGAAACAAAAGCAGCTTTTTATTCTGCCCACAAATCACTAGGAACAACAATCTCAAATAACGTATCCAAATCAGTCCAAAGAACCTTAGAAATTGCCACCCATTTGTGAGCCTCATTATACCATTTGTCAGGTTCCTCTTTCAGTTATGAAAAATTTGTAATAAAAGCATAGCAATCATCCCCGGGCCACGGAACATGCACAAAATTCCCTCCATGTATTTCCTGTAAAGGAAATTCTGTCACTAACTCTGGTTCTGGATCACTCATGGCAACACTTGCTGTATTTCCTTTATCAATTGTTCTACTTTTTTCTTCGACTTGTCCCTGAACTTTCACAAATCGCTCCTATCCTGTATGTGCTCAACCAAGTCTCTGATGTGAGCTTGCCAAGTTACTAGACCCATATGCACTATTTCTGCTTTACTGAATTCCATTTAGTTTTTTTCCCCACAAGCCCTTAGTTCTGCCTATTTCAACTCCAAATTCTTCAGTTAAACATTCAAGGTTGTCATGTGCGTCATTTGCACATCTTGCACCTCCTTGATCAAGTATCTCAGTGCATCTTAATTATAGGTCATTAATGTTCCTAAACAAATTGTTCCCAATAAAATGTCCCCAAATTAATTTTTCATATTAGCAATGTTAATTTCTATCTTCTCAGGTGGGTTAGTAGGTACTGCTTCTCTGACCAAAACAGTAGGTTCTGTATCTACAGCAGTTATAATCCCACTCGGACCAGGTAAAATCTGGCTGCACACTCTCGGGTGGAGCACTTGTAGTTTTTCTTACACTTGACAGTTTAATGGTCACCATTTCCCGGGTACTTGTACTTTGCTCACCACTCACACCCATATCAGGTACCAGCGGTGTTTGTGCCTGTGCCTCACCTGTGTAAGGAGGATGTCTCAAAACTAATAGGTCATTTAAGAAATTATGCCCCTCAACTGAATACATTTACTTGTTTTTGTTTTCTCTATCCCTTTTGGAATTCTCATCTTTTGTTGTGTCTAATTCATGAACTATTGCAGGAAAAACTTTCACCCCTTCTACCATTTACTCTCTTCATGCCCTTTTCTGATTGGCCCACTTTAATTCTACCCACTTTGAAAAGGCTCTTTGTTGTCTTATAGCTTTTGCTATATCCATTCGATCTCCTTCATTCAATGCTTCAAATTTTGTAGGTCTAGGTCGTAGCTATCTCTCACACAATGTTTGGCTCAGGAAATCAAGCTTTCTAGCATTAAAGATACCCTCTAAAGGAAATTGCATGTCATTGTCACCAGAAATATATTCATGCCATTACTTCAACCATGTACATCCGTAAACCCCAATGTCTGTTTTTATTTCAAATGCAGGCGAATCTTCAAGAGGAATCTTCTGTCCCTCCATAACAGATACACTTGGAGCTTTATGCTTTTTGGATACAATGTCCATTAGTCTCACTCTTAATAGTCCGAAAATATCACAAGATAGATGAGTAAAAACCAATCTCAGTGCGGCTATGGCGAAGAGCAACCAATAACAACGTGGCCACGTCAGCAACCAACCAATGACAGCATGACTCTGGTGACATATCATCAATCCTAGCATGACTCTCAGCTGGCTCACCAATTGCAGTGTGACTTTTCTGTGAATAGGAAAACAATCAAAAGCCTTTTTCGTCACAAGAAATCACAGATAAAATCTTTTCTGTTCAACCTGAATAGGAAAGATATTAAATTAAAAGACTCTCACAATCAATAGGAACAAGACTGGTATTTTCACGGTAAACCAATATTCAAGTAACAATATGACCAAAATTTTCTCAAATTTGCTCCAGGGAACAAAATGGAAACGGCCACCCACATCCCAATAATCCTCTGTAACTAAAAGTACACAGCGGATAAACAGTAAACAGAATATCGCTTCCGAGCAAAGAACAAATTAACATTCAAAATTGAACCATATTAAATCATCAGTCCAATAAAATGTCCAAGTTCAAGATGTTCTCTAATTTTCTTCTCTTTATTTTCTTGTTTTCTTTATCATTATCATAAATGTAGGTGTATTATACATAAATTCATAGTGAATAAGTTGATGTAGATAACAACACCAAAAAGAAGCCAATAGCCGACACGTGTTTCATCTCAGGGAAATTCACCCGACAACTTCCTCAGGGCAAGCGCAAAACTCTGTGAACAAGTTCACCACATTCCAGGTAGAACCTGTGTGTGGTCCTCATATAATACGGGTCTAAGAGAAACATATACAGTACGTATCCTTCAGCATTCTGAAGATTTATATTAATAAATATCTTGTTCGGATTTATAATCTGGTCCAGATTAGTATGCATGAGAAATTCATATAGAGGAGAGTACTCCCGCCGTCATCATGGGTTCAAAAGTCAATGAATTTTCACAGCACTTGTCAATCGCAAATTCACACTAAAGCAGACTACGTCCAGCAGTAATCCTCCTGTCATTAGTAAACTGTGCTCTGAAGAGCTTGTTGCAACAACCTAAAGTAGTCACACAAAACTTGTCAGAAAACTGTTTAATTCAGAAAAGTCACTTCTTGGGTGAATGCGACAAATCTCAAATCACACTACCACTTTGCAAACAAGTTCAACAATATCTCAAGAACTTGGACTACAACAAATCTGATGACCTTAATCAACAAATAACTAAACCAAAATCGTTTTCAACACCGTTTGCAAATAAGACATGCATCAAAATCACAGTAATCAAACCTCCAAGTGAACCAAGAATTAATAGTGCACAATGAAACATGTCACATACAGTATAACTTTTCATGACTCAACACAAATTTCACTTTCAATTACACATCCCATAATGCATCTCTAACTCACTCTCAATCTTGAAAATTATTTATAGTGGTGCGAGCACAGAGATACATTTAAAAAAAAAATTAAAATGTCACATAACTTTGCCACCTTAGCACTAACACACTACATGAATATTGATCCAGCCTCTCTGACCCAGTGTGATCAGGAGGAGGCAGACAAACTAGTTACATAAAGATCAGTGAACAACTGCCTACAAGCAGAATGTCCTTGGAAAAGTGCCATTGGAAACCGTCTTGCTGGCTTTCTTAAAGAACATTGTCATTCAGAAATAAGCAACTTCACATCTTGCTTGACTACTTGCAACAGACAGTAAACCAGCCGATGCAGGTAAAAGCTGTGGGGCTAGATGCTGAAATGAACAAATGATCCATGTGAACATACCATCACACACAGAATGTGACTGTCTATCACACCCAACTCAAGGGGCGAGGGGGGAATGTTTTGTTTAATGGGACTATTAATTTCAATATGCCAGATAATTATACCACTATTACAAATGGGCAACGATGCAAGAGGGACATGGCTGATGAACATTGAATGTGTGTAATGTATTTGTCTTTAACCCCTTGCATGCGCGCGTCGGCCAAGGGCCGTCGCGAGCACTACCTCGGTAGTGCTGCGCACATCCGTTGAACGACACAGCCCCGCCCACTCAATAGAACTCCTGCACCGTGGCGGGATCTGCATTGCGTTTAAGAGTTAAACACCAATAATATCTGGTTGGGAAAAAAAGCGGTCGGGCTGGGGTGGGGCGGTGGAAGAAGTCGACAGATGACGACGAGGGAAAATAAAATATTTTAAAAAATGAAAACAACTTACCTTGCGCTCACCGCATTGCCAAGAAAGTAGTACCCCGTATTGAGGAGGTGGGACTTCGAATGCAGTAGACTGCTGTCTTTGCTTGAGGACCAAGTACCACATCTTCGAGGACAGCCATATAGGGATCCTGTGGTGTTTAGTTCCACAGACTGAGGCGATCATACCAGCTGTAGGGTGTGGCAAATGATAGAACTCCTGGGCAGTACCACAAATTTTAGGGATATACCCTGATATCCTTCCTGGGTAAACTCACCCCACTTAAGAAATTAGAGTTTCGTGACGGATGATCTTGCCACAGTGTTTGACCCATATCATCCTTAAAGACGGCAAACTACAAGTGTAGTGGCTGTGGAGGTGGTGATTATTATATTTGTGCTAGCACAGGTCCCCACGATCAAGCACTGACAGACGCCTGTTCCAAAGAGGATCTAGGAGTTATCATACTTTGAGTTGCTTCCAATGCTTGCAGTATGTCGCCCGCTGACAGTGGCAGAAGTCATAATGCCAAGCATGCGAGGACACAGAGAAGGCACTATGATGGATTGTGATAAATAGCAAAAAACACAACAGGTGAATAAACTAGGCAAGTATGCATTCAGGAGTTAGCTGATGGGAGAAGACCTAGAATGTACCATGGAATCCTGACAAGGGACCCTGGAAGAATGCGAACCCTTGTTGAAAGAACTACTGTTAGCCATCATAGACACCAGATCGGTGTTTGAGCATAAGAGCGGCACTCTCACAATCGATGTCACACTGATTCAGTCTGACATGCAGAAGATTACAGCAAGACTGTTAAATGTAGAAAGTACCTTGAAAGACCGTACAAGGCCATCAAGACTGAGCCGGGCAAGGACAGACACATTCAGGAATCAACTCACCGCTTACATCAATGAGCAGAGACGCAGTGAGAAGATCCTGACACAACAGTATGAGGCTGATGTGCTTTCCTATCTGGGGAAGTTTGTGATTACCACAGTGAAACTGGGAAACCTGTTTACTCACTTTCTAGTGGAGCGTTCCCCCGTAGTGCCTTGCTTTGCCCCAAAGCCTGGACCTCAATCTAGGCCAATAATTGCAAGGCTACTCAATTACCGTGATCGAGATGCCATTCTACGTGCAGCATGGTAACATGCCTCATGGACTTTTGAAAATCATACCATAATAGTGCTCTCAGATTACAAGCAAGCGGTCAAACTGAAAAGATGCTCATTTGACAGAATAAAGCTGGAACCGAGTAACCGAGCCTTGCAATACATGTGGTGTTCCCTATCAAGCTGAGGTGATTGCGGAGTGCAAAACGTGGCTCTTCACCCTCAGGAGGAGGCAGGGAAGTGATTGGAGGGCTGGGTGCAGCAGGGGAAAGAGACTTGCCCTCGTCCTGATGAAAAAAAGAAGGACTCTCGATTAACAGTACCTGGGGGGAAGTGGGAGATGATGTGGTAAGAACCACAATGGTCAAGATTCAAGGAGGCTGTAAATATACCATACTAGGACCTAGAAGTTGCTATTAACACAAGCGACTTTTACACGCATTGTGCTTGTTGACAGAACAATAAAAAGTTAATATTCATGGAGGGAGTGCGACAGATACCGCAAGTGTTTATGAAGCGTGTAGTTTTGAACTTTTAGCATGAGGTAGTAAGGAGGGGCGTGGGAGGTTCTCAAGTAAGGAAAGAGGCAAAGCAAGCAAATTCAGGTATACGAGCACTGACGAGTAAACCACAGTATGGACCACTTGTCCTGTATAACTAGGGTCTTTTTGTTCGTGTGGGACCCGTCATAAAAACCCTCATATGAGTACACAGGCCGTTGGCGATAAATCTTGATTTTACTGCTTCAGCATCATCATTGGGTTTTTTGTTTGTAGAATATGCTGACCTCCACCTGGAGGAAGACCTACTGGTTTGTCAGTAGTGGTAAGGAATAAAAAGAAGGGTGTGCTAGTGCTCTAGTGTTGTGAATTAAAATTCCCTACATCACTGTCATCATCGGTATTTTATTAGGGAAGTAGTGATGTGGAAAGTTAAAAGGGTCGGTGGTGCGTTATAAGATCAAGTTACTAATTTTCCTCACTGAAAGGGTCAACATGTTTCAGCCCCCTGGAATCTCTAGGGGCTTTCGTCAGGACCAAGGTGTATCAGTAAGAGCCCATTGTGGCTCTTATCAGAGAGGTGTACTCACCACTCTTGTTGTTTAAGGTCAGACCTGTAGTATCTGTACCTAGACGAAAAACAAAGGTGCAGTTGCATATTCATACAGGTATTACTATTTTGGAATCTACTGAAGACAGGTGACATAAACTCTAATCACCATATTCGGGAGGAGAGACCATGTGTCTACGTTTCGCATGGAGTGAATACTTATGACAGGCTCAATCAAGCACAAATACTATGGGTGGGGGGAGCGAGCATTGTAGAGAGAAATGTATGTGAGGTTGTTTGGATGTTTGGCAAAGTAAACACAAATTGAAGTCATGTTGAGGCCCTTTTATTGAGTAGCTTTTAGTAAGGGCACTCGCTGTTTAGATATGCTGCATAACGCAAACAGTCAAAATTAAAATGTAACGTAAAGATTGACTACATGTTCTATGTGTCTCCTTTAAATCATTGCGTTACAGTTGGGCGATCATAATTATTAGTGCATCATAGTTGTCAAAAGACATGTGTGTCTCAATGGTACATGATGGGTAATGTACAGGTGACCAGCCTAAGATCTCGGAGGTAATATGCTCTAAATATTTTACATTGGCTAATGGTTACATTGCATGCACTTCCATTGTACCCGTTTATCTTAAGGTCATTATGTCAGGCCTCCTCGGTGTGCCAGTGAGCTTTGGAAACCAATTCTGTGGGGACGAGAAGGAGGGTTAATTTTTCCTTATTGATATTGTTTGGGCCGGTCGGTGGGGACTCCTCGTGGTTCCTCACCGGTTCCGTTCAATGCCATTGCTTGTACTGGCTCTGTGCACGGTGCCCCGGGTGACGCGGGCCTGTCCAGAGCCAGTATTTATTGGCGCTCAAAGTAAAAATAGAAGTAGGACTCATTGTTGAGTCATCAGTTGGCATAAATGGTTAGCATTGCGATATAAGCCATGGTGGCAAGACTGAACATAGTAATAATTATTAGTTTGAACGTTCTTTTTGAAAAACAAAACTCCAAAAGTTCTTTTATCAATCTTCGTATTTGTATACGTCATGGAGAGAAAGATTCATTGTTTCGAAGCTCAAGTGAATTGCCACAGGTCTTGGGTGATTATCAAGAATTCAGCAGTGGACAATCTGGAAGGCCAATTAGTATTAAGTGTGGCGTTCTGCTCCAGTGGCTGTTCATTCGTTATAGACCATGCAGATGGCACAGTCAATGTTAATGTTAAGTGTGAAGGAGCAGTCCTGCTCCCACGACTGCCATTCGGTATAGTCTGTTGTGTTGGGATGTACGGAGTGACCTTATGTTTTGATTTATGTTAATGCATGCCATGGGATGTGGTTGTTTAATTCCTCTGTATCTGTTTTAAGGCTGTGAACTCAGCGCTGCTCTTTTTCAAATAGGATTCTTTCCGCATTGTGTGATTTTATCTGTAACGATTTAAGGATTACCCAGTTTATGTAATCAGTATCTTGGTTGTTCTCAATATAGTGCTTGCTCATCCTGGTAGTTGCTCTTTTGCAGGTCACGTTGCTTCTATGCATGCAAATACGTTGTTTGGTTTTGCAGCAGGTCATCCCTATGTACCTGAGGCCACAGGGGCACACAATCATATAGATCACGTGTTTTGTGTTGCAGTTTGTGTGATGACGTAACGACCATGTCAGGTTGGGTGTAAGTTGAAGGGTCTTAGTTGTTTTGGTGAGTTTACAAAGTGAGCAGGAACCACAGGGGTAGTGTCCTACTATTGGACTAAGGTTCCATGCTGTCATTAATGTTTCTCTTTTTACAGAGGGTGCTGGTCTGGTGTGCACAAGGAAATCCTTTATCTTCCGTGTCCGTCTGTTCACGAATCGGGGTTTGGGCCATTTCAGAGTTTTGGATGTGTGAATCCTCCAGTTTTTATTGATTAATTTCTTCACAATATTCGTGGATGTACTGTATGTTGTTACACAGGTCAATAGATCAACTGGTTCTTCCCGTGGACAGTTTCCAGTAGGTTTTCTCTGGGCTGATTCCTTGCAATTTTCTGGTACTTTCTTATTGTCTTTGTCGGATAGTTTTAGTTCAAGCTTACGTTCGAATGCTTTGGATCTTGTAATCCTTTAGTTTTCTGCATTTCCGTTTGAGTCGCAAAAACTGGCTATAAGGTAAGTTGTCCCTCAGAGGTCGGGGATAAAAACTGTTACAGGACTGTATGCAGTTTTTTGCTGTCTGCTTGTAGAAAGTTCTGGTTTGAAGTGTGCCATTTTCAGTGTAGATTGTGACGTCCAGAAAGTCTATTTGTGTTTTGTTTGATGAGCATGTAAATTTTAAACATTTATCCCTGGTGTTAATCCATGTTAAGAAGTCCTGCAGTGCTTCTTCAGAATCCTGCCAGATTATGAGAACGTCGTCTATGTACCAACGCCAACATTTATTTTGTGTTAGGAAGGGGTTGTTGGGGTTCTGTATGTGTTGTAGTTCAAAATTTCCCACATACAGCCCGGCCACACTTGGGGCGAAGGTACTGCCCCTCGAAGTGCCATGGCACTGTTCGAACAAATTTCCTTCATACTCAAAATAGTTCTCGGTAAGAGACATCCTGCAGTATTCTAGTACAAAGTGTCTGGGGGTCCTGTAGTGGCATTCCTAAAAAAAAAAGGATGTCTTTTAGAGTGTCCAAGGTCATCTGTTGGGGTAGGCTCGTGTCGAGACTCTATACATCGAGTCCTACCAACAGCATAGTATTTACATCATACGTCTGGCCTTCCAGTAGGTTGAGGAGGTCTCTAGGGTCCTTTAAGTAAATGGGTGTTCTTTGTACTATTGGTCTCAGAAATTGGTCCGCGAATTGTGATGGGGTTCAAGAACAGAACCAATGCCCAAAATTATCGGGCGTCCCGGTGGTGCTGACTTGTTTTTGTGAGTTTTGGGTAGCGAGTAAAAATATGGTGTTCTCTGTGATTTTTTCTGAGAAAATCTGCCTCATGTTTTGAGATCCACTGGCTGATTTCGGCCTCTTCAACCATCAGTTCGACAGTTCTCTGTAGTCTCTTTGTGGGGTCTACGGGGATTTTTTTGTGGAATTTTTTGTCTGAGAGGAGCTCCAAGCATTGGTTGTTATATCCTTCTTTGCTCAAGAGGACAATCCCTCCCCCTATGTACGCTGGCTTTATTATTAATCCGCCATTCTTCTGTAGTTCATTCATCGCTTTCTGTTCTTGTTTCGTGAAGTTTACAAATGGTTTGTTGGCAGGTCTCATGTCTTCCACCTCTCTCATTATTGCATGTTCAAATGCCTGTATTTCTACTGGGACTAAGTGGTTTGGTGGGCAGAACATTGATTTAGGCCTTAAGTTGGTATCACTTTCTGAGGTATTGTTTTCCTTGTTCATAAAGAAGGCTTTGAGTTTAATTTTCCTGCAGAATTCTGTTTGTTCGCATCTTAGTTTGAAAATGTCCAATGGAGGTGTGGGAACGAAGCCAAGTCCTTTGTTTAGAACCTTTTCTTGGTCAGCTGTAAAATAAATATTGCTCAAATTGACTACCTGTGTCTCATTGAGCTGGTCCCTTGTTGTTCCTTGGTCATGCTGCTGGTGTGTATCTCTCATTCCTGTTCATTCCAGGTCACTCCTTTTCTCCTTCCTCTTTGGGTACCTGGGCCTCTCCCTAAAAAAGAAGGCGGTGGTGGCATGTTCCTCTCCAGTCCCATCGTGTGCGGAACTTGGAAATATGGGTTTATCCATCCTTGAAAGTTAGGGATGTAAGGTTGAAAGTTGGTTTGTGGTTGGTCATAATTTCTTGGCATCTGCCAGTTGTTCGTCCTCCGACGTTGATTTTGGCTATACTGGCCTCTTCCTGTTCTGGGGTGTGTTCCTTCGTCGCTGCTCCAGTCGGAATTGTTGCCCGAACTCTCTCCTGTAGAGTCTTCATCTCCAGGATGATCTGGTGCAACTATCATCTCTCGCATAGGGATGCATCTTTTCCATTGAGAATCTCTTCAGGCCTTTAGCAGCTTCTGCATTTTATTCTGAGTAATGTATTCTTTAGCCTCATTCATCTCCTTTTTTATCTCATCTAGTCTTTTTTTGTATACAGAGATGTGTACTGTCGTTTTCAGTTTCGCTTCGCAGACTTGGATCTTAATCGTCAGGGCTTCCACCAACCTTGTGGCTGTCTTTATAATGAGAACTAAATAGTTCCGGTGCACTTCCATGATATGGATGACCAGTCTTTCTGGAAAGCAACATCCTTCATAAAGATCTGTGGGGCATTTTGTACCCATAAGCCTCTGGGAGTCGTGTTCGCACTTAGATATTCCTTCATGATGATACCATGAATTGCAGTCCTTACTTGATCTTTTTTAATCTCAGTTAATTCATCCCGTTATTTGGTTTATGGCAGTGTCTGTGCTAGATTCTTGTCTTGTAGTAGTGATGATTCTGATAAGATTGCACTCACTTCTTCCTTGGTGTAGTTCAGTTCTTGCTTGTCCACCATAGTGTCTTTGAATGCTCCTTGTTTTATTCTAAGTGATGTCTCGAACAAACCACTATTTGTGGTGCTTGTTCTGGGCGGGTGGACAGGAGTCTGCCACTCATAGTGACTGTATTTCCCACAGCTGTGCGCTGCTTAAATTCATAATAATCAATGTGGAGGGAAAGGGAAGCTGTGATCCATTCGGCTTCCAATGGTTAGTGCAACAATCAAAGAGGGGGGAGAATGGACCATTTGTCCTGTATATGCAGGATCTTTTTGTTTGTGTGGGAACCGTCATAAAAAAAACCTCATATGAGTACACCGGCCGTTGGCGGTATAGCTTGATTATCCGCCTACATGTACTGCTTCAGCATCATCATTGGGTCTTTTTGTTTGAAAAACAAAACTCCAAATGTTCTTTTATCAATCTTCGTATTTGTATACGTCATAGAGAGAAAGACTCATTGTTTCGAAGCTCAAGTGAATTGCCACAGGTCTTGGGTGATTATCAAGAATTCAGCAGTGGACAATCTGGACAATCTGGAAGGCCAATTGGTATTAAGTGTGGCATTCTGCTCCAGTGGCTGTTCATTCGTTATAGACCATGCAGATGGCACAGTCAATGTTAATGTTAAGTGTGAAGGAGCAGTCTTGCTCCATCGACTGTCATTTGGTATAGTCTGTTGTGTGGGGATGTACGGAGTGACCTTATGTTTTGATTTATGTTAATGCATGTCATGGGATGTGGTTGTTTACTCCCTCTGTGTCGGTTTTAAGGCGGTAAACCCAGCGCTGCTTTTTTTCGAATAGGATTCTTTCTGCATTGTGTGATTTTATCTGTAACGAGTCAAGGATTACCCAGTTTAGGTCATTCGTATCATGGTTGTTCTCCATATAGTGCTTGCTCATCCTGGAAGTTGCTCTTTTGCTGGTCAAGTTGCTTCTATGCTCTCAAATACATTGTTTGATTTTGCGGCAGGTCATCCCTATGTACCTGAGGCCACAGGGACACATAATCATATAGATCAGGTGTGTTGTGTTGCAGTTCGTGTGAAGTGTTGCATTCTTGAAAAGTGAAGTGTATGATGATACATCTGATTTTGACACCATGTACTGTTACCACCATTATGTTCATCATTTTCTGCTTAAGGTAAGTTCACAATGTAATGTTTTCACATACCACCAAAGGAAACATTGACCAACACCATCTAAAGGTTGTTTGCAGACATTTGCACAAAAGTTTTCTTATTTTTCTGGGTTCGCGTTCATATTATTATAAACTCGTACCTACATCTGCAAATAAAAATATGCTTACTAATATGAAACAGATATACTCTGCAACCACTATTTCCCAACTGTCTGAACAGGGTTTTGGCTTATGGAAGGACACTATAGACCTAAAATCAGTCTGGGGCACTCAGGAATGGCAGGTTCAGGAAACGGAGGCATTATTTAGAGCATGCCTCATACCACAACACATTCTCTTCCTGAATGACACTGTGCAACAGACTTCCTTTCTTTGGTTAGCCAAGATTAAGGACTTGAATGCACCTTGTATTCCCTTACTTTCACACTCTGAGGGATGGCAAAACTGTACAGAAAATGGTGAGGGTACACTAGATAACATCATGCATGATGTTTCACATAATTCATTGGACCCAATTGGAAGGGATGGTTATTTTGGTCTATCGACACAAATAGGTGTCAGTTAAAATTCAAGGGAACCACCGAAGGGTTTAGTATCCATATGCCTAACTTACGCTATGTACAACGAGAACATCTGGGTGTGGTGACATCATACAGTGTTGCAAAGTTATGCATCGAATGGTTAAGAACCTCAACACTGTCCCAGGTGAAACAACACTTGTCCTTACTCTCGGAAGACATTGGGGATTTATTTGCTAGGTCCCCGGCAACTATGTCTTAAATGCTTGTTATACGCTATTTACAACGAAGTTTGGAAAATCTCTCAACCGGAAGCTGCAGAGAGATTACGTGAGATTTATAGGATTAACCTAGAAAAAACTTTGGCAGTGGTAGACAATGGTATGACCGCACTAACATCCAGGATTTATTCACTGGGCAACATTGTGTCTTCTGCTATAGGTATAATGGAACAGGATTTGTCCATCCTACAACATGTTAGTTAAAAGTGGCCTAGCCCCTGTGAGGCAGCTTGGACTCCAGCATGCATTACAGTATAGCGGTATTCCTCGTAAAGCATTTTTAATACTTTTTCATTTACTTAAATAATTTCAAAGGCATATTCATATTGCATTTCACAAAATTAGTATACAAACATCACAGTTTTTCTCTTTTCCATATTACATCATGATTCACAATTACATTTAATTAAACCCAATGCGTTTCAGGACTCTCTGTCCCTTCGTCGGGGGTTCTGTTAAGAAAGAAAGGAAACTTAGTTTCTATTGACGCTCTGTGGATTTATTCTATTTATGTACACTAGCTATTTTATTGCCAAAATTTGTTTTAATCTTTTGTATTATATCTGGTTTTTAATAAGCATCATCACTCTTATTGATCTTACGTGGACACTTTTAATATCAAGAGAATATTTTTCTTACCCCTTAAATGAGGCAGATGGAAGATTATGCTGTGACCAATTCAAACTTTTCACAATACTGTTTGGATCTGAGTGAAAAATATATCCGAATAAAAATATTGCATTGATCTTACTGAAATTGCCCTTAAAAATCCAAGCGTTATTTATATTCAACAGAATATATGCCGATTTTACCTTCTTTCTGCTTGAATGTATTTCAAGTTCTGTGAAAACAGATGCAACACGATGTATTTGATAGTTATGCAAATCGTTGTGGTTATTTATTAACTGTCTTGTTGAACAATCTCACCTGCGAGTGTTGAGCGTTTAAGCTAATTCTCGCGTTGAACAGTATGTATCAAACTGTTAAATAAAGAGAAGAATAGCTTTAGGTAAACTCGTTTGTTTTACGACGCTGAACAAGTGCCTATTATTGTGACAATGTAACATGTAACTCTTGCCGAGTCTCACCTGACAATTCTCACGTCAGTGCAGATTCTCGTTTTTTTTAAAAGATTGTGGCCCAAGCTGTAAAAGTGCAAAGAAATGATATAAATCATTTTGCCTTTCAATATTCGGCCGGAGCCGAATGTTACAATCAGTTTTTATCGGGCGGGAACCGCCTAACTGGTTTCTTACCGGCTGTCCGCTTGTCGGCGTTCTGCGTACGCGTCTTCTCGTGAACTACGTGAGCAAGGTTCCACTTGTTGTCAAGCACAGAGTCCTACTTTTATCGCAGACTTCAGTGTTCATTACCATTAACGAAGGACTAACTATGTTCAGCCAAGAGTCATGGTAATGAAAAACGGACTAGAACTTTCGAACGCTAGCTTTCAGAACGTTTTTTTGGATGATGATGTTTATATCTTTATTGAATACAAGATTGGAGTTACAAAGTTATTTCTCTCCTCTATTAAAGAATATATTAAGCCGATATTATGGTCCTTATGCTAGTTACTACTTTAATTTAATGTATCATGGGAGTTTTTTACATTGGTGTGATTCGAAAAGACAGTTTCTGATTGACCCATAAACCATTGCACTTTATACACATTAACATCTGAATTCATCAATTTCAGTACATTTACAACATTTCTTTCATGGAGTAACATTAAGACTCTCTGTTTTGTGACACTGAATGTGAACATGGTGTGTATTTGTGTTGTGCCTTTTATATTAACAGGAGTGTGAATGTTGCTTTTTGATGTGTTGTAGTCAATAGTCATCGCGTTATTGTTTCTCAGGTGTCACTGGCCATACTGTCCGTTTTAAAGAAAACATATCATTTCCATTTTGTCGTTGAGCCCGTATGGCGTCAACGTTTGAAGTTTCTTAATCCAAAAGACTTCACGTTGAAGGAGGATTTTTGAATTATCCATCCCTGGTCTTTGAGGAATTTGCTCAATAATTTGAAATTTCAATTGTGCAATTGAGTGGCGAAACTCTGTCCAATGCTGGGCTAATCGTGAAGTTGTGCTTTTGTTTCAAATCCGACTTTTATGTTCGGACAATCTTATCTTTAGTTTTTATTTCATCCTACAACATGGGCAATCACAGTTGAGATCCATTCTATTATTAAGCTGGATGCTACAATCATTGCGCTCTGGTCACGTGCCCTGGTGATATATTAACAGTACGTCTGTTTTCTGCTTATAATTTATCAGAAAGCAGACGAGAATGGCACAAAGTGATGCAAAATATACAATGATGCACATTGCCATGGTGAAAGGTAATAGGTCTAATTCAGAGTCACCGTCCACAGAATGTTTAATTCATGGCCATATAACATTGCCAGTAACAACTTTTCAATTTCAATATTGTCTAGGACAGCACCGGGTAGGCAGATACGAAGCAAATCGGTAAGGACATCATCCATGAATCTTAGGAATTACTGTAAAGATTTAGATGCAGGAATGGAGACGCAGAGGTGTTTCTCAGCGGTACTGACTACAAGACTTTATTAAGTGGTTCTCTAATTTGCCAACATATTATGTGGTTCAGTTGCAAACCTATCCTGTCATTTAAAGGGATCCCCAGCTGCCGTAGTTAATCTAGTGTTCCGGCTGCTCTCGAATGGGAGTTACGTAATGCTGAATGATCAAGGTTGCTGTGGGATGCTTCCAGGCATCGCATATCTAGTAACAGTAAGTTCCAGGGTCACCTGTTGTATCAAGCATTGTTTTCACTGACCCACACACTCAGGAAGGCACTGTTAAGGCCTTTGTTTCATGTTTCCTTTATACGTTTGATTCTCTGAGCTGACTGAAAGCTGTGCTTTTAAAAAAGGATGTGCCTTAACCTCAGCCTGAGTGACTTTTGATCTTCAGGTTGCAAGGTCCTCAGCTGAGATGTAGGGACTGGTATGAACAAATTGCCCTTTCCATTTTGGAGAAATGGTACAGCGTATCTTTAATATGTCTGATATGAAGGGTATAGTTCACCTATTAAAGACCATAGGTTCTGAACTTGTAGTGTAGTTCCTATTTTCCCAATAGGCCCTGCGCATTGGAATAATATAAACAGTAGTATCGACGTAGAAGTGCGGATCTTCCAGGTCTCCACTGACTATGCTAAACTTAATTGCGTTTGTTACCAACTAGCTCAGAGGTCACTGGAAACTTTCTTGACTGAATAGGAAGTGATCAGCTTCCCTGGCACAGCCAAGAAGGGTTTCAGTGTTCCAACAACCCTGCAACATGACAACTTTGCTCCTTAGATAAGAGTCAATCTCTAGAGTCATGTGAAACAATAGACAGTTATTTTACTCAGTCAGTTGTTGTGCAGATTACTTTCACAATATGTAGAGAATAGAGAGACTGGCGTTTTCAATAAAAGGTATTATTTATTGAACAGTCTTTCTTCTCATACAAGAGAAATGAATTGCCACAATTGCAAGACTTGTTATTATAAAAAGTGCGTACAGTAAAATGAGTATTGCGAAATAATACTGTAAAAGCATTGATATGGTTTCTTAGCCATACAATGGTTTAAAATGAATAAAACATATATACATTCATATATACATTTGACTAACGTACTCAACTGGTGCTTCTAACTACGCCTACCCCAGTGTACCTGACCTAAGCCTAATACTTGAGAGGGGAGTAAGTAAGTAGCTTTAAGTTAAGTTGGTTTTGCCTAGGTTTGCTTCAAGAATTCTCTCTAAGGGTTTAGTCAACACCATACCTCTGAAATAGAATGTTGGAGGTCTGGTATCTCCTTCCAGGGACTCGATATCCCATTCACTCGCAAGAGTAGGCTGGAAATGCCGGAGCTGGATTTCTCAGCAGGAGAAAAGACAGCGTCTTTCTCAGCGCGTCAAAGAGGAGGAGGAGGGGCAGCGTCCGTGGGCTGGTTGCATCTGCTGGGGACGGCTGTTCAGCGCCTCTGTTCACCACACCATCAGCAGCGATAACGGCAGCGATGTCTATGAGGCAGCTAGCATTTGCTTAATGCAACGTTGGTAATATTTATACCTGAAAGGTGCCTTGTTTGACGTAAGTTTTTGGACATAAGACGTCAATAAAGATGTCACTAGAAAGTGATCGTCTCTCAGTGCTCATTAGAGTTCTATTACTAATCAAAACATAGCAAGCGGGGCTTTCCCAGGTTGCTGAGTTTTTATCTTGTTGAAGAACTCGGAGTGTTAATCTAGGAATCTTAGATAGTGGCTTCTGCTGTGCCATTTGCACTAGTGAGCTGCAAAGGAAGTTGCAGAGGAAGAGATTCTGAAATGTGGCTCTGATCGTGTGAGGCCAGAGACGAGTTTCTGAATATTGCATTTGATCGGTTATGCCAATATAGGGAATAAATGGATTTATAGCCGTATAGGGGCATAAGGTCACAGTATCGATCAGGGTCCTAGATTAGAACGCGACACCCACTCCACGAATTTATGTCCATCAAATTACTAAAACTATATAGCAAAAGATGCATGTGTAACATTACCCACCCCAAAATACATATATGCATTTGAAATGGCGTATCTGAAATACGTGGTAATTTCGGAACTGTACGTCTTTAAGCATAGAAATCATTCAAAATTATAGCATGTGTAATCAATGAACGATTTTGCGAAAGAATTACACATGAAATATCTCTTAATACAGAAAAGAAGGGCGAGATAATTTCATCACATATAAATGCATTTATGGTAAAATGAGCTAGAGGCTGGTGTTAAGTTATCATGTCTCTAGATTTACCTAAATAGAAGTAGAAGCTTCTGTTCTCTATGAATAGGTCTACTTTAAGCAAAGATGTTTCGTGCCAGGAAAAAGGTAAATATATATATTTTTTTTAAAAGTGTTCAATTCAAAAAAATTGTTGTTGAACGGGGGAATAAAGTTCCAACACTTTTCAGCAGTTTTTGTTGATCAAAACTGAAGGCTGAATTCAGAGTTCATGGGAACGGTGTGTGTCGGAATGCTTTTCAAAAGTTATTGTTTCTGTTCAGGGGAGAACATCATATCAGACAGGCTCTCAAAGAATTGGTCTACAAAATCAGGTGACAGTTCAACCAAATTCGATAGTGCTGTAACTTGGCAGGTGTGAGAATGATTGCTATCATCAAAGTCTGGATCAGCAATGCTCACAGAAGGTCGTATCTGGGTGATGTTGCTTTTATTTCTTGCTCCACTGTCACCACCTAGTCGTAGCACAGGAGTCTCAACGAATGCCGTCATCAGGATTGGTAGCCGCTGACGATAACACAATGCGTGAGCAGTTACAGGACTGAGCAAAGTATCGATATCCATTGGTACTGCTGATGGAAGTGCAAGACAGATGTCCAACACGCATTCATCTCCACATAGCATACATCGAAGCACAGGTAAGATGCAGGATTGCCATATAGGTCTGAATGAAAGGAACCAGGTCATGTTTAGATCTCTCAGCCAGGCCAATCCAAGGACTCTAGTTATTCTGTCCCGGTAGCGGATTGCTAGGATTGTTTCTTCCATCCTTGTAGGATTCATGTCTGAGCTTTGGCTTGCCATATCGAAGCAGGAGGGTCATAAATAAAATGCCTGCTACAAGTCCCAAAAATAGGGGTATGCCGCCAAAGACTGAATGGACAACATTAGGAATGATTCACAGAATTGCTTTGAATGGTGTTAGCAGTCCCGAAAAAATCGTCTTAAATATGCCTGGGATGCCTATGGCACTAGACATGTTAAGAATTTGGCTAAGCATTTCTACGAAATGCACGGGGCAATTTGTTAATAAAAGGTCATGTATCTCCGTAGCCGTCCTTGCAACTAGGAGATCATACGTCTCTTTTGATGACGTGATGGGCACTGTTGTCTGCAAAAGCACAGACTTCATTTTGCTTAAAGTATCAATTCGTATAGAAGAGAAATTCAAACAAGGCCAGATGGGAGTCTCTATATCTCCAGGGCCGCTCGGAAACAATGCTTGCATACAGCATTTGACCATGGAAGTTACGCTTACGAGATAGGCTTTCCCTGGCAAAAGGCCACAACAGCTGTGATCCGTTATTAGAATGTAACTCCCATTTGCGAGTTGCATAAAGAAAGGCTCTATCTGCGTTGCAGGTGTGACATGCTGGTGGCATGAAAGGTTGTTATAATTTCCTTCACAGGCTCCGTGTAAATTAATACCCTGGCACAAAAGTATACCGCTTAGTGAATGTTTACAGTTTTCACCACTAAGAAATACATTTTTGTTGCTGTCACTATAGCATGTGTGTGTATATGGTAATTTCCATGTTGACTTAATATATCCTTTACCTAATCGTTCATACTGGCCAGTAGGTATGTATTCAAGGCAATTTTTAAATCGGAAAGTTGTTATCGGAATTGTGATAATCCCGTGTATTATCCATTCAATGACAGGACTTTCTGACATTGTCAAAGGTAATCTCTCAAGTTTTTCGATGCTCAGGGTTGTATAGTCTGCTCCTTTCTGTGCCAAGCTGATTTGTTTATCAGTAAGGTTAAAGATGGAAAACAATGACGTTGTGTTGATTAAACGCCAAGGCACATAGCCTGAACGAAGATTTTGCAGCGTCCAGCCTAACTGTACAATAGAACGTAATTGTGACTGGCCATGCTGTAACATTAGCACGTCTTTGTCTATTATATCAAAGGCAGATAATACAATGCTGTCCAGTGAATATATTCTGGAGGACAGAGTCATTAACCCATTGTCCACTACAGAAAGTGATTTTTCCAAATTAATACGATCAATTTCTCGTATTTTTTCTGCTGTTTCAATTTGTGATGAGATAAATAACGGTGATGGATCAAGCCCTGATCTTTGGACTGGGTAAGAGTGGTCTGCTTAATTCAGACACTCTGTTCATCACCACCCCCTTTTCTAAATCGTTTTTGGCCACTATAGGTGTGGCAGGGTATACTCAGACATGAGTCCCTTTCTCACTGCTCCATCAGAATTCAAGCAAGCCGGGCCGAAGACGGCTGAAATGCCAGAAACCGGTCCCCGGTAGCTTGTCTCCTTTCTGGTGAAGAATTGGCTTGGTAGTTTAGTCTGCCCTGTTCCCATGATGCACTGGGCCAGGGACAGACTGATTTGCATATAGCCAGGTTCTGAGCTGGGATGGGGCAGTGAGATAAATAACGGTGATGGATCAAGCCCTGATCTTTGGACTGGGTAAGAGTGGTCTGCTTAATTCAGACACTCTGTTCATCACCACCCCCTTTTCTAAATCGTTTTTGGCCACTTAGGTGTGGCAGGGTATACTCAGACATGAGTCCCTTTCTCACTGCTCCATCAGGATTCAAGCAAGCCGGGCCGAAGACGGCTGAAATGCCAGAAACCGGTCCCCGGTAGCTTGTCTCCTTTCTGGTGAAGAATTGGCTTGGTAGTTTAGTCTGCCCTGTTCCCATGATGCACTGGGCCAGGGACAGACTGATTTGTATATAGCCAGGTTCTGAGCTGGGATGGGGCAGTGAGATAAATAACGGTGATGGATCAAGCCCTGATCTTTGGACTGGGTAAGAGTGGTCTGCTTAATTCAGACACTCTGTTCATCACCACCCCCTTTTCTAAATCGTTTCAATTTGTGTGACTTTCCAAGCCTCGTTGTATACCGCATAGATACTGGTCGCTATGAAACGTTTTTGATGCTGTTTGCGTGGTCCCAGAATGAAATCGCGCAAATCTGCACCATCTTTAAGTAAAGACAAGTGTTGCTTAATTTCTGCCAGTGTGGATGATCCAAGCCATTCGAGGCAGAGTTTCCCTACACTGTATGTTGTTACTATCCCTGGATGTTGTCTCTGGGAGTATCTAGGGTCTTGTCTGGTCATTTTTAATCCCTGTGTTTTATTCAGGAATCTATCTTGACAGTTGTTTGTGTCAGTAGGCCAGATTAACCACTTTTTCCAATCAGGTTGTGTTCTGTTTAAATATAAAATTTTAGATACGTCTATCTCAATATCTGTTGTTGTATTCTCAGGTATTGGCTTTGGAATAGACGGTTTGTTAAGGTCTTTAATCTTAGCTAGGCCAAGACAGGATGTTTGGGGAATTGTGTCATTTAAAAACATCATTTGTTCTGGGATCATGCAGGCTCGAAACAGTGCTTCTAGGCCTTGTACCTGCCACTCTTTTGTACCCAAGATGGTTTTTGTTTCAATGTTATTTTTCCAAAAATCAAAACCAAATGTCATAATTTTTTCATGAAATGTTTCTGAATATATCAATTTAGTATTTGTCAGCATTGTTTTCAACCCTGTTTTATCTAACAGTTTATAATAAAACGTTTCTGCATCACTGGTATTAAACCCTGAGAAGTACTTGAATTTCTCATAGAATGTTTTAGAACTACTTTTTGGTGGTGTAGCACAATGTTCCCATTGGTTATACTTTAAAACATTTCTAGGTTGTGCAGACTTATGCAAGTAATGATCACCATAGTGTGTGAAGCAGAACATCTGTTCATAACTAGACGAACCTTGTAAATAATCATGTTCTGTGAATCTAGCTGACATTACTAAATCAGACATCATATTATTAATACTTTCAAAGTCCCAATCATCAGAGAATGTACTAGGTTTTACAAAGTCACTTAAGGAAACCTTGTATTGTTGAGGATACTTCAGGATTTCAACCGGACCATAGATTTCATAGTCAGTTTTCTCCCATACTACCCCACCGGGTATTGGAATGGCTGTGACATTTACTGTTGACAGTTCTCTTTTCTTCACGTGGGATGATCTGTGTGGTTTGAGGACTAAGTTGATGTTCTGACTTGCTGTGTCCATTGTACTATATTTTCCCTCAATGAATTTTCCCCAAAAAAGTACCATGATGAGCCAAAGCAGGAGGAAAAGTACACCTAGTCCAAACCAGAACTCTAACCATGGAGATATAAGGTAAATTTCCTTGAGTTGATGAAAGAGTTCCGTTGCTTTTTCTTTAAAAGTCTTTTTTGTTTCTGGCATCACTTCGGGGTTGCTTTGATCCTCAGAAAAGTTGTCGAAGTTGATGAAGTAGCCAGAGGCAGTTCTGTCAATTGTTGGGATTGTTCTTTCAATTTGTCTTTCGGTAGCACATTCTGATGCCACATCATTGTAGACTGGTGTTTCTTGACAAACTGTTTCAATCTGTGTTTCAAGAGGCACGAGTTCCATGGCATTATTGCATAGTCCCTCTCTGTGCACTGCAGGCTGATCGAATGTGATTAGTCTTTCAGTTTGAACCTCTTGGATTGTTGCAAGTTTGGGTATTCTGTTGTTTCTTGGGAGTCCACTGGGCCTACTGTTGATTATAGGCCACATGCTTGTGGTTTTACCAGGTCGATTGATACAACTCTGTTCTCCTTTTTACCAGCAAGGGGCGGTAGTACTACTGATCTTGTTCCGTTGATTGCTAAGACAGGTACTGCTTTTCTGTAAGAAGGCCCAAATTCCTTCTTCACCGCTATTTTTTCTCTGACTAGATCCCCAATCTTTGGAATCCAGACAGGCCTTGCTGGGGCTGGTTCTGGTGGTGCCTCGTCAGTTGTAGCTGGCTGTTGCTTTAACTTTATGTTGCTTAAGGATTTTCTTGTTTCATTCAAGTCCTGTAAAACAGCCAAACGGTCTTTGATGTCAAAGTCTGTTTTCTTATCGTCTACCACTGATACCTGACTATCTAAGTCCTGAATTTACATTCTAGTTCCGAACAATAGTTCGTATGGGCTGAAAGCTTTTAGAGAATTTCTTGGCAAGTTATTAAGACTTAACTGGACACTTATTAAATGTTTGACCCACCCAGCACCCGAACTTAATACCTTCGCTGTTATAGATTGCTTTATGTCCCGTTTTTTTCGTTCTACCACACTGTTCCCTTCGGGGTGTGACGGACAAGAATACCGCAACCCAACTCCCATGCTGGCCATGGCCTCCTTATAAGCTCGAGAGCTGAAAGCAGGACCCTGGTCAGAATGGAACATGGCAATTGCGTATGTGCCGATAAAGACTCGCAGATCTTTTATAACCGTTCTGGCGTCAGCCGAGCGCTGGGGCCACATTTTTTTAAGTGGGTTTAGCCTTAATGATATACAATGGGACGCGTTTCTCTTGTTTGATTGCACGGATAGATCGCCTTATGCTTTCTATTAAGGTTCCTGACACTACACTGGCCGGTTCTCCACGGCGATCTCTGTTGCAGTCTTCACATTTTTAGCAAAATCATGAATTCCTTCACTCATTTCCGGCCACCAGTACTCTGATTGCAATTCTCTCAGAGAGTCCCTGATTTTTTGGTGTCTCAGACCCAACCCCATATGTGCTTCCTGTAATAGGAAACCCCTCCGGTTCGTGTTTGGAATTACCCTATACCCAACTCCAGGGATTCGAGCAAAAGGAACGGAGTTTGCATCGATTACGTATGCATAATTGAGTGGATAGTTCACGGGTAGTGCTGCACAACTGCCTTTTACGGACGTTTTTACTGCCAACATGGTTTCCCCGTCTATGTATTTTTCTGAACGCTTTTTTGTGGCTACGGAAGCCGGTTTAGTTGCTTCCTCTGTGGCTGTATTAGCCAATGAATTACCTGCAACGTGAACGCCATCACGTTGATGGCTCAGAATGTGTATCACGTGAGTCTTTTGTAGTTCTTTTTGTAAAAGAGCTACTTGTTTCCAAAGCATTTTATGCTTGATTGTGGCACCTGTGTCATCTTTGTAATCGTTTTCAATCCAGCTCTGCAACTTATTATTGTAAGAGTTGACGCAAAAATGCGAATCGCACACGATTAGTGTTGGGAATTCACGTTCTGCATTTTCAAGCGCCATCCCTCTGATTTCAGCTCTCTGAGCCGAACAGTATCTTACTGATTCAGTTTTTGTTATTTTCGGTCTGAATTTACCGCACAGCCAGCGACCCTTAATAATCGCACAAGCTGCATCGTAGGATTTGTTCTCTACGTTAAAATGCTGTACAATTCCATCTGTATAGATTATACAGGCGTACTCTGGGAGAGGCAGAAGTTCGATTGGCAGAGGATATTCTTCTTCATAAGTCAAATCATTCAGTTTTTCGAATTGCAGGGCGAAATAGTATTTCACATCTTCCCCTCCAAGAGAATCTACACACTGTATCCATTTCGGATCCAGTGACACTGTAGGCAGATTTACGGGGCTGAATAGCGCCTCGAAGGCGGATTCCGCTGTGAGGATATTAATCCTTTTGCCGTGTGCTAGTTCTCGTTCATTTGCTATTGCAGTTTGCACTGCTTTCACAGTATTTTCTGTGTGACTGAATGTTTTTTCTGCCTGTGTGTACAAGTGAGATTTAATTGAAATTGGTACCTTTTCTCCCTCATTAGAGGTCAGGTACGTGAATCCGCATCTTCCTGGGATGACTCGGATTACAAGATTGCGTGTGTTGTCACGTGTATCTAATTTTGTTTTTGCTAACATGTCTGTTTGCAGTGATCTAAAAATTTCTGTGTGTTTTTGAGTCCAGTTGATTGGTTTAAAATCAGGTTTAATTAGTTCGTAGAGAGGTTTAACCCTCTCTGCGTAATTTAGAATGTAAGTTCTACCTAAATTCAGGAAGCCTAGAATCAATTGTAAGTTCTTCAGCGTTTTCGGTGCTTGGAGTACAGGGCACTTCTCTAAGAAGTTGTCCGCTAGGCTCTTTCCTTTACTTGATAATTCGTATCCTAAAAATAATACTGTCAGATGGGCAATTCGAGACTTTGTAAAGTTGAATCTGTAACCCTCTGCAGCGAACCCAAGTATAATGGTGTTCACTCTTTTCAAGTGAGTATCCAAGTCGTCGTCTGTGAGATAGATATCATCTACGTAAGATAATGCCTCATCATCCTATATTTGTAGTAACTCTGTTACTCTAGCTGAGAATAGTCCTGGGCTGTTCTTGAATCCCTGTGGGAGCCTACAGAAATTTTTCTGAGACCCCATTACTGAGAAAGCAGTCAAGTATCTGCTTTCTGGTGCAATGTTTTGACAAAAACAATTAGATATGTCTAATGTCGTTTTATATTTTTTCCTAACTATGTTATTCATTAGTGCAGCACTATGCGAATTTTGTACTGCAAATGTTTTGCAACATGCATTAAGGTGTCTGTAGTCCAAAACTAGACAATATGAATTGTTTAGTTTGGAGACAGGAAACCAAGGATTGTTCATTTGAGAGGTGCATGTTTCAATCACCCCCTGATATTCAAGTTGATCTAAAATCTCCCTGACTTGTTTTTTAGCTTCTTGCTTAATGGGATACTGCCTTTGTGCAGTCGGTTGACTTTTTAACTGGATTTTGTGAGGAGGAGAGTCCTCATCCCATCCTACATGATTTTTATATAATGCCGGTGCCTGGGCCACTGCCCATTTCCTTGCAAAAGTATATTTTTTGTGAATCGGAATATGATTCCAGAAGGCAGGCATAATCATTTCTTCGCCACGAGGGCACTCCCTGACAAACTCTGGGGGCCAATCTTTTTCAGCTAACAGAATATCATAGCCTTTTGAGAGTTTATCCCAAAATCGATCCCTTATTTTCCCAGTCTTATCATCCTCTATACGCAATGTTATTTCGTATATTTTATGGGGCTCGCTAACTCTGGTGTCGGCAGTTTCAACCTGAATGTATTCATTCGTGTCCACTGTCTCCAGATGACTCATCAGGATCTTGCGGGCTATACTGATTTCTGCTGCACTGTCTAGCATTGTCTGTGCCCACTCCCCGTTTTTCAACTGTGTCCTCAGAATAATCGAACATGCCGAGAATACTAATACTGGCTACCTTCTTTTTTGGAAATTGAGATTTTTTACTCTGAGCAGGTTCCTTGTCTTTGGACTTGGTGTGCTCTCCTGGGTCTGACCGTCCTCTTCTTTCCGATTTCTGCGAAAAAGATCAAGAGGGACATGTATCAATACTTTGATATCTATCAGGCTTCTTCAAATTATCCCTATTTCTAAGGTTATATCTTTTCTCAGAGGGCTCCCTCTGGGGAGACTGGTGTTCTCGAGTCGGAGTTCTTTCCCTCCATCGAGAAGACCTTCCTCTGGACTGGAAAACTTTTTCCTTGGGAGTGGATTGTTTTATTTCCATCCCAGCTCTTTTTAGGAGTGTTTGAATTATTTTTAATAAATAATTTTTCTAACTCTCTATATGCCTTTGTTAATTCTCCTTTTTTAACTAAGAGTTCTTCACTTGACATTTTAGCAATGTCCGGATGTGGTGTGTAGCTGGCTAGAACCGGCCACGTTGCTCCTGGTCTACCTAGTGGACCGAGCCTGGTTATATGATCATTGTTTTAGGGCGCCTTTAAACCAGAGCAGGTGCTCTTGGAATTTTAATGGGATTTCAATCTCCTCGAAAGGAGCGTACTCTTCCGGTGGATCCCCTACTATATAGTAGTGGAACTCGTGTGTTGCAGCGTTTGCCGCTGGAAATTTTATCCATGAATAGAATACCTCTGTCTGCCGATATTCGTGTGCCTCTATCACGAAGACGACTGTGCCACCTTGTGTGGTCAGTCCATTTTCTATAAGTTTTGACGTTATAGATTTTCTTAAATGTGCCGGGAAGACTATTGCACCCGGTTCAGTAATACCGGCGTCCCGTTGATTTGCATCTACTGCGGTTTCAACGGTCCCGTTTTCTCCTGGCATTGTATAAATGCAGGTTTTGCAGAGCAGGTTTCCAAGGAGACAAAGATTAGGTGCACAATATTTTGGAACACTGTATCCTTCAATGTTGAATAAACCAGAGCTTTACATAGGAATCTCTTCCTACTAAGGTCGGGCGGATTTTAACCTTTCACCCACTCCAGACGTCTATTGGAGTATTTACGGGAGAAAGGGGTCTGTGTGGAAAATGCACGACTGAGTTACTCTAACGTCTTGCGTTAGTTTATCGCCTTACCAAACGTTTGGGCGCCATGTAGTGTAGTTCCTATTTTCCCAATAGGCCCTGCGCATTGGAATAACATAAACAGTAGTATCGACGTAGAAGTGCGGATCTTCCAGGTCTCCACTGACTATGCTAAACTTAATTGGGTTTGTTACCAACTAGCTCAGAGGTCACTGGAAACTTTCTTGACTGAATAAGAAGTGATCAGCTTCCCTGGCACAGCCAAGAAGGGATTCAGTTTTCCAACAACCGTGCAACATGACAACTTTGCTCCTCAGATAAGAGTCAATCTCTAGAGTCGTGTGAAACAATAGACAGTTATTTTACTCAGTCAGTTGTTGTTACTTTCACAATATGTAGGGAATAGAGAGACAGGCGTTTTCAATAAAAGGTATTATTTATTGAACAGTCTTTCTTCTCATACAAGAGAAATGAATTGCCACAATTGCAAGACTTGTTATTATAAAAAGTGCGTACAGTAAAATGAGTATTGCGAAATAATACTGTAAAAGCATTGATATGGTTTCTTAGCCATACAATGGTTTAAAATGAATAAAACATATATACATTCATATATACATTTGACTAACGTACTCAACTGGTGCTTCTAACTACGCCTACCCCAGTGTACCTGACCTAAGCCTAATACTTGGGAGGGGAGTAAGTAAGTAGCTTTAAGTTAAGTTGGTTTTGCCAAGGTTTGCTTCAAGAATTCTCTCTAAGGGTTTAGTCAACACCATACCTCTGAAATAGAATGTTGGAGGTCTGGTATCTCCTTCCAGGGACTCGATATCCCAGTCACTCGCAAGAGTAGGCTGGAAACGCCAGAGCTGGATTTCTCGGCAGGAGAAAAGACAGCGTCTTTCTCAGCGCGTCAAAGAGGAGGAGGAGGGGCAGCGTCCGTGGGCTGGTTGCATATGCTGGGGACGGCTGTTCAGCTCCTCTGTTCACCACACCATCGTTCGCTCGTTCGCAGCGATAGCATCAGCAGCGATAACGGCAGCGATGTCTATGAGGCAGCTAGCATTTGCTTAAGGCAACGTTGGTAATATTTATACCTGAAAGGTGCCTTGTTTGACGTAAGTTTTTGGACATAAGACGTCAATAAAGATGTCACTAGGAAGTGATTGTCTCTCAGTGCTCATTAGAGTTCTATTACTAATCAAAACATAGCAAGCGGGGCTTTCCCAGGTTGCTGAGTTTTTATCTTGTTGAAGAACTCGGAGTGTTAATCTAGGAATCTTAGATAGTGGCTTCTGCTGTGTCATTTGCACTAATGAGCTGCAAAGGAAGTTGCAGAGGAAGAGATTCTGAAATGTGGCTCTGATCGTGTGAGGCCAGAGAAGAGTTTCTGAATATTGCATTTGATCGGTTATGCCAATATAGGGAATAAATGGATTTATAGCCGTATAGGGGCATAAGGTCACTGGATCGATCAGGGTCCTAGATTAGAGCGTGACAAACTGTTAAGCATGTTTCAGACAGTCTTCTAAGTGATTCCATCTTTTATACACTCTCTATTTGAAAGCATTTTTGGAGGGCTTCCACTAATCCTGCTACTGGCGGCTCTTGGAGCGACGTTACCGTGACCACATGGTACTCCATCAGGGTACACCTTGTCTTTGGGAGCTAAGCGAGTCTAGGTGCCTATCATTCTGACCAGTCTGGATTGACTTTTTTTTACCTGTTCTCTGCTGCTTGTTCTGCAGACAAGAATGCGTATTGGATCTCTGTCTAACACTTCCATCGGTTGAGCAACCGGACGTGGATGTATTGCTGGACACATTAAAGGCCCATATAGTTCAGTGTCCCCAGCGTAGTCCCATGTTGATATCAACATTCTTAGAGCCGTCAAGGGATGCTTCAGCTCCTGTTTGTTTGGATACCGGCTCTCCTACAGGCACAAAGGCTTTGGATGTTTCAAATGCTTCCCCAACATCAGTTGTGAGAACTGAAGAAGATCATCTTTGCTCGATTACCCTGATCAGTGAGGTGTTACAGGGACCATTGTCTGCAAAGGCTAGCAACAGTGATGTTGCATCTCCCACACAGGACACATAAACATTTGGCTCTTCGTATGCTGGGAAAAATGTAGCCTTTTTCTAAAACAACTGAAATTGGAATTTTAAACAAAAAATGTCTTACTCTTACTCCGCACCATGGCTTTCGGATGCACTTGGTTGCTCCAACCATATATGAACATATTTTAAAGAACTTGTAGGGCCTATTTACATATATAACAGACTTAGAAAGTTTTTAGGCATTTTATTGTAATTTTTAGGCATTTTTAATTCTGGGCATTTTAACAATATTTTTATGATTAATTAGAAGGACATTTCCTTTTTAGTATATCATCCAGTCGGATGAGGAGTGGGTGTTATGGTTCACAATGTACCCCCAATATAGGCCTGGTTAGTCTCCTAACCATTCACCTACATTTACCCATCCATTGTACTACATAATGGGTTTACCTAGATTAGGTGCTGCATAAATGTTGTGTGCTTTTCTCCAAAAACTAGCCTCATTTATTATGCATGAGGATTCTCAGAATCACAGCAGAATTACCACCTTCTGCATAATAACTATGTAGAAGGTTCATCACTTTCGTCGGCTGACATGACACCGCAAGGTAGAACTCCTAAGCGTACCTCTTGGGTATATAAGCACCATATATTTGCTGGGTTGGGCAGAGGACAAAGACTTCCATGCTGACATACTGACGCGAGATGCTGAGGTTCCTGCATGCAGACACTACAGCACGCAGTGGTCTGGCATCCCTTGCGGGGTGTCCATCTTGAGACCAAGATGGGGTATTTCACTCTCCCACACCAGGTAATGGGGTTGGCACTATGCTAAGGGTATTCTTGGCTGTACACCTACCTACATATATGCTAGGTACACTTGGGTACATTTAGTTGGGGTTTGTCTCGTAGAAGTATGCATTATTACTGTCATGTGCTTATATGCTTCCATCGAGCCATTTTTTGTGCTAGGGCTGGGTGTAGTTCACGAAGTAGTGATAAGTGAAGCTACACAAAGTGCACTTCCACTACGCAAGCTACGTGTAGCACTACGCAAACAGCGTAGTAGCCTGTTTGCACTGTGCAAGATCCCTTTTTCAATGATTGCACATTGCGGACAAGCATCCGGCACTGTGCAATCATTGAAAACGGCATCTTGCACAGTGCAAGCTGTAGTTTTCTGCCGCTCGAGTGGATTTTTACTCGAGCAGCAACTTTCTCAACGCGGACTGGTAGTTTCTCATTGCGAGCAGTCGCAAGCATAAGCGACCACTCGCAATGAGAAACCTGACCTCTCCGCATTGAGAATTTCGCCGGGAGTTTTATTTTCCACGCTCGAGATCGGCAACTTGATGTTGCTGATTGCGAACGAGGAAAAATTCTCACGGGATGTTATTTTGCTTGCTCGCGGTCGCCAACTTGACGTTAAGGACCGCGAGCAAGCAAAAAATGACTACGACACTACGCTACGCGTGTTTGCAGTGTGCTACGTGCAATTCGCGTAGTGCAAAGTAGCGGAAAATTTGGCAAACTACGCAAGCGTAGCGTAGTGATTTGCCCAGGGTTAGTTTTTGCATTATGGTAGAATTCTACCACCTATTTACTCTGTTGGTGCTAATACCATTATACACCTGTTTCTGTCCTGCAGTTGTTACAGCACACATATTTTATACTAGAATAACGCTGGTTCAATAAATGCTTATTGAATAACGTCCCCACAGTTATTCCGTATATCTCTCTGAGGCAAAGTGAGCACGAGTGACTGAGCGAAAAGTACTGTACTGTTTCCACGATCCCTGAGGGGTCCGGGTTGTTATGTTAGAAGGTTGCTAGAAACTATTAGCACCTTGATAAAAGGATTTTAGAGTGGTAAAGTGAGATAGCACATATACAGATAAACATATCTGGTGGGGGTGTCTGTAATCAGTCCGAACACCGATCCCATAGTGTAAGCTGTCTAAACGTGCAGATCCTATATAGGTTTGTAGGAACTACATGACAAAGCCTGTAGTTTTACATCAAGTGCAAGGCTGTGGTAGGTCGACACAGTAAGATTTGTGTCTTTTTAGAAACTGCGGGGTTAATCCAATAATCAGTAGTTGCATCATGCAGTGGAATAGAGGCTGTATTCTGCAAACAAGGTGAAACCCAGTGAAGAGAGTATATTAAGGGAGAAATCTGATCAAGCATGTAAGTGCTTAAGAAAATATGAGCCACTCCATGTTGGGTAATGGCTTGAGAGAGATTTGGCTAGCTGAAATGAGGGGTATTATAAATAATCTACCAGAGTTCCTGTTTTGTAATGGTGAACAGTAACACTCTGGTTTGAAACAGGAAGAATTTTGTAAAAGATAGAAGAAGATGTAGCCAGCCTCTTTTGTGGAAGTTAATCCTCAGTCATTTTGGCATTCCGAACTTAAAAAGTGTCTGTGTCAATATATTTGTAATGTTTAAGTGTGCTGTGTATTATTCCTCACCAAAAGGTTGATTTTAATGTACACAATGTCTTTTTTTTAACTCACTACATTTGCCCTGTGTACCTGTCCTTTTGACTCCAATAAAAGAGTTCATTTACACACGAGTCCCAGAGGGACAAAGCCAGGGCAAAAAAGCCTTTGTAAAAAACATTTTTACCATGGGAGTGCAATGGAGCTGTGAATCCGTGCCAAAAACTTTTTTTTAAAACAAGCGCGGGCTCTCGCGCTTGTTCTGAACAGAGCTTTCAGGTGAGACAGGCCCTGGAGAATAGTTTTTAAAAAAGGAGGGTGGCGTACGGGACCCCTCCTAAGGCTTATTGAGCCCCAGGGACCACCACCTCCCCGGGGCTGTGTTTAAAATAATGGAAGGGTGCAGAATGGACGCCACTCTTGGGCATCTAAGAATCCCCGGGGACCACCACCTCCTGTGGTAATAAGATCAGTTGGTGGGGTACCACACATAACCCCCGGACCCTGGGAACCATCACCTCCCTGGACCATAAAAAATAAATAATAGTTTGAGGGAGGCTGCACAGCCCCCCTCCTGGATCCATATTATGCCCTGGGGACGGCCACACCCCAGAGCTGGCTCCTGGAAAGTCCTGAGGTGCCCACTCTCGGGATATAGCTGTTTGATTTTGCTTAGCTGGAGCTGACAGCTCCTACCAAGCCACAGCAAAAACTCCAGTTCCAGCGGGCAGGAGCTGTCAAACCGCTTTCGCTTGCTGGAAGTGGAGTTTTCATCTCTTTCCCTGGGAGAGAGGGACACGTGGCCCGCTCCCCTATTCAATGAATGCTTTATCTTAGCTACATGACATCACACGGGGAGCATTTTCTTCTGGAGAGCTCCTAAATGTGAAAGAACGTGACTCCAAATTTATAACTAAAGCATTTTTGGAACGTTGGACAGAGGCACCATGAGTGAGATCAAATTAGGTGACTATCTGAAGAAGTGAAGCCAGAAGTCAGCCTGTGGAATGACCGGTTTACCCGGCCAGTCTCAATAGTGAACTGTGCCAAGATCTTGAAATTAAAGCAACCGTTTGTCATCCAGTGCCCCTGGTGTGTGCCGTAAAGACTGATGCGACTGCTGTCCAACGATGGTGCTGCCAACCAGGTGGGGATGTGCCATCTCCAATGTTGAAGCCCTGATCCAGTGTGGATGTTCCAGTTGTCAAAACTGAACATCTGCTTTAAATCCTGTTTGAAGGGTGCAAGGGTGCAACTGCCAAAACTAAACTCCCGTCAGTGCCTGGTCTGCCGATGAAGAGATCCCACTATGTATATCTGCCACACTGATCTTTGCCCAATGGACTATGGCCAGAGTGAGGCTGTGGCAGCGATCCTGCCTCATCAAAGTTGTTGCTGCAGAAATGGGTTTGCTACAGCTCCATCTCCAGTTAGATTACAAGGTTTCGCTGTGGGAAGGCTGAAAACCCGAATGTGCAAATGTACATCTGCCATAAGAACACTAGCCTCGTATGACTTCTTTTGTGGCATAAGCTTTTGAACAGATCTATGCATTGACCAGGGGGTAACCCAGAGCTAACTACACTTGTGGCTAATCAATTTAGAGCCTAAATATTTGTATGAGTCCCTGAATGCATTAAGAGAACTCCTCAATCAATCCAATCAGCATTTGTAGAGCGACTCCAAAAAGCCAGGTCTTGAGAAAATGGTGGGAAGAGGGAAAGAATGAGTAGAAAAAGGCAAAACAAAGCTCAGAAAACTGAGCGAGAAAGGCAAAACAGAGGCAAAAAAATGAGCAGGAAAGGTAAAATAGAGGGCAGAAAAACATGCAGAAAAAGCAAAACAGAGCAGAGAGCACAACACTCACACACCCACTCACAGACCCACTCAGAAACTCATGCATCAACTCAAAGTTTCACTGAAAGTTATGCACCCACTCACAGAGCCACTCAGATACTCATGCACCCACCCGGAGACTCACACACCCACTCATGCACATACTCAGGGACTCACACACCCACTCACAGACCCACTCAGAGACTCACTTACTCAGAGACTCGTGCACTCTTTCACAGACCAACTTGGAGGCTTACACACTCATTCATAAACCCACTCAGAGACTCATGGACTCGCAGACATACTCAGAGACTCACTCACACTCTTATGGAGGCACTTGCAAGCCCACTCAACCACTCACACACTCACTTAGATCCCCTCTCAGACATTTGTGGGCCCACTCACAGACCCACTCAAACACTCATGCACCTACTCACACAGCCAGTGAGGCACATGAGCTGTCACTCCCAGACCCTCTCAGACCCTCTCAGACACTTTCACACCTACAGATAGACCCACTCAGGCATTCTCACAGCCATACTAAGACACTCATGCACTCCCTCTCACATTGTCAAAGGATACTGGTTACAGTTAAGAAATACATTTTTTTAAAGTTGAAATTCACTTAAAAAAAATAAAGGAGGTTACAGGGATGTTGTAGTTAGGAAATAAAAAAAAAATACCTTAGAAATTCGCTTAAAAAAACAAGGGCTATAGGGACATTATAGGTAGGCTCATATTTCACTTGTACAAAACCATAGAAGTTCAGCAGTTATAGATACCTAAGCTGGCTATACCTTAAACCCCCGCAATGCACTGCTTATGACCTCACATGTTACATCACTCATCATATGATCAGTGACATCACTGATGACATCTCAAATGACATCATCCACAGAACCACTCACTCACCTACACCTCTATACAACCTCTCTACATCCACTCACATACCCACACAACCACTCATATACCCATTCACAGACCATACAAGTGCTCACATAACCACTCACTCATCCATAAAGTCACTCACACAACCACTCACCCATACAGCTACTCATATAACCAGTCACTTACCCATACAGTGTCATATAGCCACATACTCACTCATGCAGCTACTCATATACCCACTTGTTTTCCTATACAGCCACTTACACACCCACTAAGTCATCCATACAGCCTCTCAATATAGCCACTCACTCATCCATACAAGCACTCACACACTCACTCAAACATTCGCTCACTCACCCATAAAGTGATTCACACAGACTCTCACTCTCAAATACAGCCACTCACACACCAACTCACTTAACCTAACAACCAATCATGCACCCATACAGCCAGTTTCACACCCATAAAGCCACTGACACACCCATACGACCACTCAGACACCCACGCACTCACACCGGGATACATAGTCACATAGTCACTCACATAATATATGTTAGAAGTAGTATCACTCATTAGTAGTCACCTAGTATACTAATTTAACTTTTGTAGTTGGTTAGTATATATGTTTAATAATCATACACTCTTAGAAAATACTTACATTCACTTGGGGCCAGATGTAGGTAGACATTTACTGACCGGTAACAGCCGACTCGGCCGTTACCGACCGGTAAATGGCTATTCTAGGTGTAGGTGGCCTATTTTACCGATTCGGTAAATTTACAGAATCGGTAAAATACCGAATCTGTATTTTTACCGATTCGGTTATTTTGAAATGTAGGTGGGACTCTTTTGAGTCCCACAGGCCTTACCGAATCGGTATTTTACCACCCAATCCAATTGGGTGGTAAAATACCGATTCCAGGTGTGCATGCACTGGATCCTAGCTTCAGTCCTTGGACATCTCCTGTAAACGGTTGAGTAAAAGTGTTTTAGTTACCGTAGTGATTTTTAAGGAATATTATTGTATTTTAAAAGTTGACACTTAGGGAGGAGGAGCTTTGCGCGTGATCCAGCGGGCCAAAGGAAATTCAGTCTCATAAACACAACACTACACCACGATACTCACCATTATTCACTAATCTATCACTAGGCCCATAAATGAATGAGACATGAATTGACCAACTGAATCATTTGACCTAATTAATCAAATCTCTATAATATAACATTTAATTAAGTCAAGATTTAGGCAATGGATTAACTTATGGCAACTTAATACGAAATAATCAAGTCCAGCTTGTCATTTTCAAAATCTATTTTATTTACTTTATTATCGAGCAAAGAGCTTTTTCAAGAAATTAAATTATTTTATTTGCATTTTTAATAAACATCATTTTATTTAGAAAGGCACATTAGACTGTCAGTTCAAATCAAAATCAGCACATGAAAAGTTAAATCATATAGAGTCTCAATCCCTAAACCCTATTTCCCTGTCTTAACTAAAGAAACCTAAAGAGAAAAATGTAAAGTTCGTAAGGGTCTTACGTGAGTCAAAAGTCCGACAGCATCTCACAAGCACAGGAATGAGCCAACAAAGCTCCTCCCATGGAACCAAGTTTTATACTTTTTCTCTATCTAAGACTAACTAAAAGAATACAAATAGTAAACCAACTCGGAGTATGATTGGTCGACAAATGTCAGTCCATGAAGTCATCGCCGTCCACATTGAAAAACCATATTCTTAAAAAGCGACATTGTCCTTTGTCTACGTGTGTCACAAGCTCTTCCGAGGCTCGCAACATTTAAGAAACAGTTTGTTGCTTCCTCAGCTCAAGCTTTTCCGCCGCAATGTCCTGTCCTTGGCAATGAAAGTTATACAATGCTAATCTCATCATCCTGCACAGCTCTGCTTCCACGTATTTGTTTTTCACAGATTTATGAACAAAACGTTTTCTTTCATTCTTTGCTGTGCATGGCCCATCTCGACAGTACTTCGGACATCCATTTTAGAAAAAGGCCACAGGCCTCTTTTACTGAGACTCTAGTATGCAAGGAAACACAAGACATCAATTAATTCGAGTAATGATAATTACTCTGTTACCCACCCCCTTTACTAATGTTAACCCATTAGTCTATATTACCTAGCTTTTTTGCACAAGAAACAAACAAAACACTGTCACATAAATGACACGACATAAACAAGAGCACATTTAAGAAAAAGCACATGCTATTATTTAAAACAGCCGCAATTAATGTTGACAAAACAGAAAGACAAAGTTAATATATTATTTAAACATAGTGACAAATGCGACAAGAGCACATATTATTAGTCCCGCGTGTTCATGAAGGTGCACATCATTCTAGGTTGAATTAATACAAAAACATGCAACACTCGTTAATATATTATTAATTATGGGAGTTTAAATCTGCGAACGGTAACTAAATTAATTTTAAAAGTTCGCTTCATCAACTCCCTCATCTGGTGATTTCTAAATCACCAAACAAAACCTAAAAATTTTACTTTTTAGAAATGTCACATTACGAACACTCTCTGTGTTAGTAAATATAAACTCCTGTTTCATCAGTTTGTCTGGAGCTCTCATATTGAGCCCTGCGAAATTCTTCCATTTCTATCTCCTTCTCCTGAGCCTTTCTAAGCTTATACATTCTCTTCTTTTCCCTCACATGCTTCTTTCTCTTGTGAATCATGCAACTGATTTTTAACAAAAGTGTCACTATAACAATGATTATTACAGGATAAAGTACTTTGCCAATGATTGAACCGCCAATTTCAGCAAACCATTCCCTAATTGCCCCAAATCTTTTGGCCAAACGTTCTGTGAAATTGTCACTTTCCATGGGTTTTATTTCTGAGTGAAATTCAGTGATATTCTTTATAAGCAACTCTAGGTTCTGGCTTTTGTCTGGGATATAAGTGCAGCAATGCTGAACATGCAAAATCCCACAGACTCCTCCCTCTTTTGCTAGGAGAATGTCTAAAGCAAGTCTGTTCTGCATAACCATGCTTCTGGTGGCAATGAGCTCAGTATTAACTAATTGAAAACCACTTGTAGTATTAGTGGACAATCTGTCAACAATTGTAGAAACCTTTCTAATTTTGATTGCATTCAGGGTTATTCCCACCATAGGAATTATTGCACCAAATATATCTCCCATGATCTCAGAGAAGCTTTCTCTCTTGTACCTATTCAGGTGTTTGCCAATTTCAAATGACCCTTCCCCATTTCTGTCCACATGGAAAATTTTAGGAAAAACTAGACCAAGGTAACATGTGCCATACCAATGGTCCGGGAGACTAAATGTGCTTTATTCCCACAAACAAAATAAATTCCAGGAAAAAATGGGTCCTTACCACCTTTAAATCCCCAACCCCCTACAATACGATAAGTGTCCTCACATTGGCTAGCACCGACAAAATAACTGTCGTAAAGCGTGTTGTCTCTTCTAATACAGAATTTTCCACTAACAGGATCATCTATGTGAATAGCAGCATATCTATTTTCACCATTCAGCTTCTCATCCTCGAGCTGCCAAAACTTGGATTTAGAAAAGGGGGTGGTGATGAACAGAGTGTCTGAATTAAGCAGACCACTCTTACCCAGTCCAAAGATCAGGGCTTGATCCATCACCGTTATTTATCTCACTGCACCATCCCAGCTCAGAACCTGGCTATATGCAAATCAGTCTGTCCCTGGCCCAGTGCATCATGGGAACAGGGCAGACTAAACTACCAAGACAATTCTTCACCAGAAAGGAGACAAGCTACCGGGGACCGGTTTCTGGCATTTCAGCCGTCGTCGGCCCGGCTTGCTTGAATCCTTATGGTGCAGTGAGAAAGGGACTCATGTCTGAGTATACCCTGCCACACCTATAGTGGCCAAAAACGATTCAGAAAAGGGGGTGGTGATGAACAGAGTGTCTGAATTAAGCAGACCACTCTTACCCAGTCCAAAGATCAGGGCTTGATCCATCACCGTTATTTATCTCACTGCACCATCCCAGCTCAGAACCTGGCTATATGCAAATCAGTCTGTCCCTGGCCCAGTGCATCATGGGAACAGGGCAGACTAAACTACCAAGCCAATTCTTCACCAGAAAGGAGACAAGCTACCGGGGACCGGTTTCTGGCATTTCAGCCGTCGTCGGCCCGGCTTGCTTGAATCCTTATGGTGCAGTGAGAAAGGGACTCATGTCTGAGTATACCCTGCCACACCTATAGTGGCCAAAAACGATTCAGAAAAGGGGGTGGTGATGAACAGAGTGTCTGAATTAAGCAGACCACTCTTACCCAGTCCAAAGATCAGGGCTTGATCCATCACCGTTATTTATCTCACTGCACCATCCCAGCTCAGAACCTGGCTATATGCAAACCAGTCTGTCCCTGGCCCAGTGCATCATGGGAACAGGGCAGACTAAACTACCAAGCCAATTCTTCACCAGAAAGGAAACAAGCTACCGGGGACCGGTTTCTGGCATTTCAGCCGTCGTCGGCCCGGCTTGCTTGAATCCTTATGGTGCAGTGAGAAAGGGACTCATGTCTGAGTATACCCTGCCACACCTATAGTGGCCAAAAACGATTCAGAAAAGGGGGTGGTGATGAACAGAGTGTCTGAATTAAGCAGACCACTCTTACCCAGTCCAAAGATCAGGGCTTGATCCATCACTGTTATTTATCTCACTGCACCATCCCAGCTCAGAACCTGGCTATATGCAAATCAGTCTGTCCCTGGCCCAGTGCATCATGGGAACAGGGCAGACTAAACTACCAAGCCAATTCTTCACCAAAAAGGAGACAAGCTACCGGGGACCGGTTTCTGGCATTTCAGCCGTCGTCGGCCCGGCTTGCTTGAATCCTTATAGTGCAGTGAGAAAGGGACTCATGTCTGAGTATACCCTGCCACACCTATAGTGGCCAAAAACGATTCAGAAAAGGGGGTGGTGATGAACAGAGTGTCTGAATTAAGCAGACCACTCTTACCCAGTCCAAAGATCAGGGCTTGATCCATCACCGTTATTTATCTCACTGCACCATCCCAGCTCAGAACCTGGCTATATGCAAATCAGTCTGTCCCTGGCCTGTAGTGTAGTTCCTAGTTTCCCACTAGGCCCTGCGCATTGGAATAACATAAACAGTAGTATCGACGTGGAACTGCGGATATTGCAGGCCTCCACTGACTATGCTAAACTTAATTGGGTTGTGTTACCAACTAGCTCAGAGGTCACTGGAAACTTTCTTCTCTGCATAGGAAGTGATCAGCTTCCTTGGCACAGACAAGAAGGGATTCAGCTTTCCAACAACCGTGCAACATGACAACTTTGCTCCTCAGATCAAAAGTCAATCTCTAGGGTCGTGTGAAACAATAGACATGGATTTCACTCAGTCAGTCTAGTGCAGTTTACTTTCACGAGATGTAGAGAATAGAGAGACGGGCATTTGTCAATAAAGGGTTAACATTTATTGAACAGTCTTTCTTCTCGTACAAGAGAAATGTATTGCCACAATTGCAATAATTGTTATTATAAAAAGTATGTACAGTAAGATAAGTATTGCGAAATAGAACTGTAAAAGCATTGATATGGTTTCTTAGCCATACAATGGTTTAAAAGTAATAAAACATATATACAGTCATATATACATTAGGCTAACATACTCAACTGGTGCTTCTAACTAAGCCTACCCCAGTGTGCCTGACCTAAGCCTAACAGGTGAAAGGGGAGTAAGTAAGTAGCTTTAAGTTAAGTTGGTTTTGCCAAGGTTTGTTTCAAGAATTCTCGTCTAAGGGTTTAGTCAACACCATACCTCTGAATAGAATGATGGAGGATTGGTATCTCCTTCAGGGGTCTCTCTCGATATCCCAGTCACCCGCGAGGGTAAACCGGAAGCGCTGTGGCTGGATTTCTCTGCACGAGAAAGGCAGCGGCTTCTCTTCAGCGCGTCGAGGAAGGAGGGGGGACAGCGTCCGCGGGCAGCTGGAATCTGCTGGATGTCTTCGCAGGGGACGGCTGTTCAGCTCCTTAAGCGTACTGCACCATAGGTCGCGCTTTAGCGGCGATAATGGTATCAGCAGCTTCACCACCACAGGATAGCAGGCTGCAGCGACAGAGTGCTAGATTTACCAACACGGGGTCGTGCAGGCAGCTGGCTTCAGTAGCTCGTACAACAGGCATTGCTTAAGGCAACGTTGGTAATATTTATACCCGACAGGTGCCGGGTTTGACGCAAGTTTGCTGGACATAAGACGTCAATTAAAGATGTCACTAGGAAGTGATAGTTATCAGTTGCTCATTAGAGTTCTATTACTAATCAAAACATAGCAAGCGGGGATTTCCAGGTTTGCTGAGTTTTTATCTTGTTGAAGAACTCGGAGTGTTATCTAGGAATATCAGATAGTGACTGCTGCTCTGTCATTGCACTAATTGGTCGCAAAGGAAGTGGCAGAGAGTCATGCTGGAATGTGGCTCTGTTCGTGTGAGGCCAGAGATGACTTTTCAGAAAATCGCACTTGAACGGTTATGCCAATATAGGGAATAAATGGATTTATAGCCGAATAGGGGCATAAGGTCACAGTATAGATCAGGAACCTAGATAAACACGCAACACCCACTTCACGGGTTAATGTCCATCAAAATTACTAAAACTAAAGCAATTAGATGCATGTGTAACATTGCCCACCCCAAAATACATAAATGCATTCGAAATAGGCGTACTTGTAATACATGGATTTAGGTACTGTACGTTTTTTTAAAGCATAGTAATAATTCAAAAAATTATTGCATATGAAATCAATGAACGATTATGCAAAAGGAATTAAACATGAAGTATCTCTGACAGAAGAAAAGCGAGATAAATCATCACATAAAAATGCATTGTAATAACATGTGTGCTAGAGGCTGGTGTAATGTTTTTATGTCTCTAGATGTGTTTAGAAATAGAAGTGTGAAGCTTCTGTTCTCTAAGAATAGTTTTTACGTTAAGCAAAGAATTGTTCGTGCCAAAAAAGGTCAATATTAGAAAAATTGTCCAATTCAAAGAAAATAGATTTCCAAAGCTCTTGGCAGTTTTTGTTGATCAAAACTGAAGGCCGAATTCAGAGTTCATGGGAACGCTGTGTGTCGGAAAGCTTCTCAAAAAGTTATTGTTTCTCTGTGGGTGAGAACATCGTATCAGACAGGCTCTCAAAGAATTGGTCTACAAAATCAGGTGATAGTTCAACCAAATTAGATAGCGCTGTAACTTGGCAGGTGTGAGAATGATTGCTGTCATCGAAGGCAGGACCAGCAATGCTCACAGAACGTTGTACCTGGATGATGTTGCTTTTGTCACTCGCTCCACTGTTACCACTTGGCTGTAGTACAGGAGTCTCCACGAATGCCGTCATCAGGATTGGTAGCCGCTGGGGACAACACAATGCGTGAGCCGTTATTGGACTGAGCAAAGTATCGACGTCCATTGGTACTGCTGATGGAAGTGAAAGACAGATGTCCAACACGCATTCATCGCCGCAAAGCATACACCGTAGCACAGGTAAAATGCAATTTTGCCATATCGGTCTGAATGAAAGGAACCAGGTCATGTTTAGATCTCTCAGCCTGGCCAATCCGAGGACGTTAGTTATCCTGTCCCGGTAGCGCATTGCTAGGATTGTCTCTTCCATTCCCATGGGAGCTATGTCTGAGCCGAGGCTTGCCATAACGAAGCAGGAGGGTCAAAAATTGGATCCCTGCGACGAGTCCCAAAAATAATGGTATGCCGCCAAAAATGGAGTGCACAAAATTAGGAAATATTCCCAAACTTGCCTGGAAGGGTGTTAGCAGTCCCGTAAAGACTGTCTTAAATATGCCTGGGATGCTTGTTGCACTAGACATGTTAAGGAGTTGGCTGAACATTTCTACAAAATGCACGGGGCAATTTGTTGATAAAAGGTCATGAACCTCAGTAGCTGTCCTTGCAACTAGAAGATCATACGTCTCTTTAGATGACGTTATAGGCACGGTTGTCTGTAAAAGTACAGATTTCATTTTGCTTAATGTATCAATTCGTATAGAATAGAGATTCAGACGAGGCCAGAGGGGAGTCACTATGTCTGTAGGCCCGCTCGGGAACAATGCTTGCATACAACATTTGACCATGGACGTAACTTGTACTAGATAACTTTTCCCTGGCGTCAGGCCACAACATCTGTGATCCGTTCTAGGAATGTAACTCCCGTTTGCGAGTTGCATAAAGAAGGGCTCTATCTGAGTTGCAGGTGTGACTAGCTGGTGGCATGAAAGGTTGTTTGAATTTCCATCACATGCTCCGTGTAAATTAATACCCTGACACAAAAGTATACCGCTTAGTGAGTGTTTACAGTTGTCACCACTAAGAAATACATTTTTGTCGCTGTCACTATAGCAAGAATGAGTGTATGGTAATTTCCATTCGGATTTTACATATCCTTTACCCAATTGTTCATACTGGCCAGCAGGTATGTACTCAAGGCACTTTTTAAATCGGAAAGTTGTTATCGGAATTGTGATAATCCCGTGTATTATCCATTCAATGACAGGGCTCTCTGACATTGTCAATGATAATCTCTTGAGTTTTTCGATGCTCAGGATTGTATAGTCTGCTCCTTTCTGTGCCAAACTGATCTGTTTATCAGTAAGGTTAAAACTGAAAAATAATGACGTCGTGTTGATTAAACGCCAAGGCACATAGCCTGAACAAAGATTTTGCAGCGTCCAGCCTAATTCTATAATAGAGCGTAATTGAGATTGGCCATGTTGTAACATTAGCAAATCTCTGTCTATCACATCAAAGGCAGAGGATACAATATTGTCCAAAGAATATATTCTGGAAGACAGAGTCGTTAACCCATTGTCTACCACAGAAAGTGATTTCTCCAAATTAATGCGATCAATTTCTCGTATTTTTTCAGCAGTTTCAATTTGCTTTACTTTCCAAGCCTCGTTGTAAGCAGCATAGATACTGGTCGCTATGAAACGCTTTTGACGCTGTTTGCGTGGTCCAAGAATGAAGTCGCGCAAATCAGCACCATCTTTTAATAAAGACAAGTGTTGCTTAATTTCAGCCAGTGTGGATGTAGTTAGCCATTCTAGGCAGAGTTTCCCTACACTGTATGTTGTTATAATCCCTGGATGTTGTCTCTGGGAATATCTCGGGTCTAATCTGGTCATTTTTAACCCCTGTGTTTTATTCAGGAACCTATCTTGACAGCTATTTGTGTCTGTAGGCCAGATTAACCACTTTTTCCAATCAGGATGTGTTCTGTTGAAATGTGAAATTTGTGACACGTCTAACTCAATATCAGCGGTTGCATTTTCTGGTATTGGCTTTGGTATAGACGGTGTTTTAAGGTCTTTGATCTTAGCTAGGCCAAGACAAGATGTTTGGTGTATTGTGTCATTTAAAAACAACATTTGTTCAGGTATCATGCAGGTTCTAAATAGTGCTTCAATGCCTTGCACCTGCCAATCTTTTGTACCCCAAATTGTTTTCGTTTCAATATTATTTTTCCAATAATCAAAACCAAATGTCATCATTTTGTCATAAAATGCTTCTGAATATATCAATTTTGAATTTGTCAGCATTGTTTTCATTCCTGTTTTATCTAACAGTTTGTAATAAAACGTTTCTGCATTACTGGTGTTAAACCCTGAGAAGTATTTGAATTTCTCAAAAAATGCTTTAGAACTGCTTTTAGGTGGTGTAGAACAATGTTCCCATTGATTATACATAAAAACATTTCTAGGCTGTGCAGATTTATGCAAATAATGATCCCCATAATGGGTGTAACAGAATAACTGCTCATAACTAGATGAACCTTGTAAATAATCATGATCTGTGAATCTATCTGACATTACTAAATCAGACATCATGTCATTAATACTGTTAAAGTCCCAATCATCAGAGAATGTACTTGGTGTCACAAAGTCACTTAAGGAAACCTTTAGTTGATGAGGATACTTCAGGATTTCGACCGGACCATAGATCTCATAGTCTGTTTTCTCCCATACTACCCCACCAGGTATTGGAATTGCTGTGACATTTACTGTTGACAGTTCTCTTTTCTTCACGTGGGATGATCTGTGTGGTTTCAGGACTAGGTTGATGTTCTGACTTGCTGTGTCCATTCAATTGTAATAAACTTTCCTAAAATTAAAACTAAAATTAGGCATAGTAGGAGTATGAATACCCCTGAGATAATCCAATGCTCAATCAACGGTGAATCCAGATATAGTTCTTTGATTTGTTGAAGGAGTCCTGTTGTATTTTCTTTAGAATACTTTTTTGTTTCTGGCATCACTTCGGGGTCATTTAAATCTTCAGAGAAGTTGTCGAAGTTGATGAAATAACCAGAGGCAGTTCTGTCAATTGATGGGATTGCTCTTTCAATCTGTCTCTCGGTAGCACTTTCTGATGCCACATCATTGTAGACTGGTGTTGTTTCTTGACGAACTGTTTCAATCTGTGTTTCAAGAGGCACGAGTTCCATGGCATTATTGCATAGTCCTTCATTGTGCACTGCAGGCTGATCGAATGTGATTAGTCTTTCAGTTTGAACCTCTTGGATTGTTGCAAGTTTGGGTATTCTGTTGTTTCTTGGGAGTCCACTGGGCCTACTGTTGATTATAGGCCACATGCTTGTGGTTTTACCAGATCGATAGACACGACTCTGTTCTCCTTTTTACCAGCAAGGGGCGGTAGCACAACTGATCTTGTTCCGGTGACTGCTAAGACAGGTACTGCTTTTCTGTAAGAATGCCCAAATTCCTTCTTAACCGCGATCTTTTCTCTGACTAGATCCCCAATCTTTGGATCCAGACAGGCCTTGCTGGGGCTGTTGCGGGTGGTGCCTCGTCAGTGGTACTTGGCTGTTGCTTTAACTTTATGTTGCTTAATGATTTTCTTGTTTCATTCAGTTCCTGTAAAACAGCCAAACGATCTTTTACATCAAAGTGCGTTGTTTCTTCTTGTACCACTGACATCTGACTATCGAGGTCCTGAACTCGCATTCTAATTCCGAACAATAGTTCGTATGGGCTGAAACCTTTTAGAGAATTTCTTGGCATGTTGTTAAGACTAGTCTGGACACTTATTAAATGTTTGACCCACCCAGCGCCTGAACCTAATACCTTCGCTGTTATAGATTGCTTTATGTCACGGTTTTTTCTTTCTACCACACTATTCCCTTCGGGGTGCGACGGACAAGAATACCGCAACCCAATTCCCATGCTGGCCATGGCCTCCCTATAAGCTCGAGAGCTGAAAGCAGGACCCTGGTCAGAATGGAACGTGGTAATTGCGTATATGCCGATATAGACTCGCAAATCTTTTATAACCGTTCTAGAGTCAGCCGAGCGCTGGTGGCCTCATTTTTTAAGTGCTTTTCGTCTTAATGGTGTACACTGGGACGCGCTTCTCTTCTTTGATTGCGCAGATAGACCGCGTTATGCAGTCTATCAGGATTTCTGAAACTATACTTGCCGGTTCATCACTGCGATCTCTGTTGCAGTTTTCACAATTTTGAGCAAAACATTGAATATCTATGCTCATTCCTGGCCACCAGTATTCTGATTGTAATTCTTTCAGAGAGGCTTTGATTGTTTGGTGTCTCAGACCCAACCCCATGTGTGCTTCCAGTAAGAGGAAGCCCCTCCTGCTCCTGTTTGGAATTACTCTGTCCCCCACTCCAGGGATTCGAGCAAAAGGAACGGAGTTTGCATCGATTATGTATGCATATTTGAGTGGATAGTTTACGGGTAATGCTGCACAGTCGCCTTTTACGGTCGTTTTTACTGCCAGCATGGTTTCCCCGTCTATGTATTTATCTGTACGCTTTTTTGTGGCTACGGAAGCCGGTTTAGTTGCTTCCGCTGTGGCTGTATTAGCCAATGAATTCCCTGCAACGTGAACGCCATCACGTTGAAGACTCTGTGCGTGAATCACGTGAGTCTGTTGTAGTTCTTTGTGTAAAAGAGCTACCTCGTTCCAGAGCAATTTATGCTTTATTGTGGCACCTGTGTCATCTTTGTAGTCGTTTTCGATCCAACTCTGCAGTTTATTGTTGTAAGAGTTGACGCAAAAATGAGAATCGCACACGATAAGTGTCGGGAATTCACGTTCTGCATTTTCTAGCGCCATCTTTAAAGATCTGATTTCAGTTCTCTGAACCGAACAGTTTCTTACAGATTCAGTTTTTGTTACTTTCGGTCTGAATTTACCGCACAGCCAACGACCTTTAATGATCGCGCATGCTGCATCGTAGGATTTTCTCTCTACGTTGAAATGCTGTACAGAGCTATCTGTATAGATTATACAGGCATATAGTGGGAGAGGCAGAATTTCGATTGGCAGAGGATATTCTTCTTCATATTCTAAATCATTCAGTTCTTCAAATTGCGGTGCGAAATAGTATTTCACGTCTTCCGCTCCTAGAGAATCTATACACTGTATCCATTTCGGATCCAGTGACACTGTGGGCAGGTTTACTGGGCTGAATAGCGCCTCGAAGGCGGATTCCGCTGTAAGGATATTAATCCGTTTGCCGTGTGCTAGTTCTCGTTCATTTGCTAATGCGATTTGCACTGCTTTCACAGTTCTTTCTGTGTGACTGAATGTTTTTTCTACTTGTGTGTACAAGTGAGATTTGATTGAAATTGGTACCTTTTCTCCCTCATTAGAGGTTAGGTATGTGAATCCGCATCTTCCTGGGATGACTCGGATTACAAGATCGATCGTGTTGTCACGTGTATCTAATTTTGTTTTTGCTAACATGTCTGTTTGCAATGATCTCAAAATTTCTGTGTGTTTTTGAGTCCAATTGATTTGTTTAAAATCAGGTTTAATTAGTTCGTAGAGAGGTTTAACCCTCTCCGCGTAATTAAGTATGTAAGTTCTTCCGAAATTCAGAAAACCTAGAATGGATTGTAAATTCTTCAGCGTTTTTGGAGCTTGGAGTACAGCGCACTTCTCTAAGAAGTTGTCCGCTAGGCTTTTCCCTTCACTTGATAATTCGTACCCTAAAAACAGTACTGTCAGATGGGCAATTCGGGACTTTTTAAAGTTGAATTTGTAACCCTCTGCTGCGAACCCAAGTATGATGGTGTTCACTCTTTTCAAGTGAGTATCCAAGTCATCGTCTGTGAGATAAATATCATCTACGTAAGATAATGCTTCATCATCATAGATTTGTAGTAACTCTGTTACTCTAGCTGAGAATAGTCCTGGGCTGTTCTTGAACCCCTGTGGGAGTCGACAGAATTTTTTCTGCGACCCAAATGCAGAGAAAGCGGTCAAATATCTGCTTTCTGGTGCAATGTTTTGACAAAAGAAACCATTAGAAATGTCTAATGTCGTTTTATATTTTTTCCTAACTATGTTATTCATTAGGGCTGCACTATGCGAGTTTTGTACTGCAAAGGTTTTGCAACATGTATTAAGGTGTCTCTAGTCCAAAACTAGACGATATGAATTGTCTGGCTTGGAGACAGGAAACAAAGGATTGTTCATTTGAGAGGTGCATGTTTCAATCACCCCCTGGTACTCAAGTTGATCTAAGATCTCCCTGACTTGTTTTTTAGCTTCTTGCTTTATGGGATACTGCCGTTGGGCAGTTGGTTCACTTTTTAGTTGGATTTTGTGAGGAGGTGAATCCTCATCCCATCCTACATGATTTTTATATAATGCAGGTGCCTGGGCTACTGCCCATTTCCTTGCATATGTATATTTTTTGTGAATCGGAATGTGATTCGAGAAGGCAGGCATAATCACTTCTTCGCCACGAGGGCACTCCCTGAAAAACTCTGGGGGCCAATCTTTTTCAGCTAACAGAATATCATAGCCTTTTGAGAGCTTATCCCAAAATAGACCCTTAATTTTCCTAGTCTTATCACCCTCTATACGCAATGTTATTTCGTATATTTTATGGGGGTCGCTAAGTCTGGCGTCGGCAGTTTCAACCTGAATGTATTCATTCGTGTCCACTGTCTCCAGATGACTCATCAAGATCTTGCGCGCTATACTGATTTCTGCTGCACTGTCCAACATTGTCAATGCCCACTCCCCGTTTTTCAACTGTGTCCTCAGTATTCTCGGCATGTTCGATTACTCTAATACTGGCTACCTTCTTTTTCTGAAATTGAGATTTCTTATTTTGAGCAGGTTCCTTGTCTTTGGACTTGGTGTGCTCTCCTGGGTCTGACCGTCCTCTTCTTTCCGAATTCTGTGGAAGAGATCGAGAGGGACGTGTATCAATACTTTGATATCTATCAGGTTTTTTTATATTATCCCTATTTCTAAGGTTATATCTTTTCTCAGAGGGCTCCCTCTGGGGAGACTGGCGTTCTCGAGTCGGAGTTCTTTCCCTCCGTCGAGGAGACCTTCCTCTGGACTGGAAAACTTTTTCCTTGGGAGTGGATTGTTTATTTCCATACCAGCTCTTTTTAGGAGTGTTTGAATTATTTTTAATAAATAATTTTTCAGGATTTTCGAGCAGTTGGGGCTTTATCGGTTTCCCACCCAAGCTGTCTCTACCTAATTCTTCATAGCATTTTTCTATGATTTTTGCAAGCTCAACAGGATCTTTTATATCTGTTTCCCTCAACTTCTGGCGAATCGCCACAGATGCTGCTTCTCCCTTTATGTTGGCTAATAATATAGCCGTGACCTGCTTGAAGTCTTTCAGTAATTTCATACCTAGATTTAAAGCGGGCTCTGGACCGAATTCATTTTGAATCCGTTTTAGCACTTCTGGTATTACCGCCATAGACGGAACACCGTGTGTTTTTGTGTAAATGGAAGCAAAGACTGTACCCCAAGTGTCACAGTCCTCCAAAGTGGTGCGATTCCCATAGGAAGGCAGATGGTCAAGATTCTGTGTTTCTCAATAGGGGTAGTATCAGGAAATACTGCCTCTATTTGAGTGATTTTCTGGGCTAACCAGAAAGGAATTTGTTCCCGTTTTACGGGTGTTTTACCAAGACATGACTATGTTCTGTGGTGTAATTTTATTTGTGTTCCCCTGATGAGGGGTCAGCTGTGGTGTATTAACAGCTGGCTGGACTGTTGCAGTCCGCATTACATATTGGACTAATTGCCTATGTATTTTTATTAATGTGTTTAGCTGTACTAACAGCTCTTCCTTAGACATTTTTACAATGTCAGGATGTGGTGTGTAGCTGGCTAGAACCGGCCACGTGGCTCCTGGTCTACCTAGTGGACCGAGCCTAGTTATGTGATCATTATGTTTTAGGGCGCCATTAAACCAGAGCAGGTGCTCTTGAAATTTAAGTGGGATTATAATCTCCTCGAAAGGAGCGTACTCTCCCGGAGGTTCCTCTATTTTGTAATAGTGAAACTCTTTTGTTATAGCGTTTACCGCTGGAAAGTTTATCCATGAATAGAATACCTCTGTCTGCCGATACTCGTGAGCCTCTATCACGAAAATTACTGTACCACCCTGAGGTGTCAGTCCGTTTACTATAAGTTTTGAAGTTATAGATTTTCTTAAATGTGCCGGGATGATTATTGCATCCGGGTCTGTGTATTCGGGACCTTGCTGAGTCGCATCTGCTGCGGCCCCAGTGGTTCTGTTATTTTCTACTGACATTGTATAAATGCAGGTTTTGCAGAGTAGGTCTCCAAGGAGACAAAGATTAGATGCACAATATTTTGGAACAGTGTATCCTTCAACGTTGAATAAACCAGAGCTTTACATAGGAATCTCTTCCTACTAAGGTCGGGCGGATTTTAACCTTTCACCCACTCCAGACGTCTATTGGAGTATTTACGGGAGAAAGGGGTCTGTGAAATATGCACGACTGAGTTACTCTACAAGTCTTGCGTTAGTTTATCGCCTTACCAAACGTTGGGCGCCATGTAGTGTAGTTCCTAGTTTCCCACTAGGCCCTGCGCATTGGAATAACATAAACAGTAGTATCGACGTGGAACTGCGGATATTCCAGGCCTCCACTGACTATGCTAAACTAAATTGGGTTGTGTTACCAACTAGCTCAGAGGTCACTGGAAACTTTCTTCTCTGCATAGGAAGTGATCAGCTTCCTTGGCACAGACAAGAAGGGATTCAGCTTTCCAACAACCGTGCAACATGACAACTTTGCTCCTCAGATCAAGAGTCAATCTCTAGGGTCGTGTGAAACAATAGACATGGATTTCACTCAGTCAGTCTAGTGCAGTTTACTTTCACGAGATGTAGAGAATAGAGAGACGGGCGTTTGTCAATAAAGGGTTAACATTTATTGAACAGTCTTTCTTCTCGTACAAGAGAAATGTATTGCCACAATTGCAATAATTGTTATTATAAAAAGTACGTACAGTAAGATAAGTATTGCGAAATAGAACTGTAAAAGCATTGATATGGTTTCTTAGCCATACAATGGTTTAAAAGTAATAAAACATATATACAGTCATATATACATTAGGCTAACATACTCAACTGGTGCTTCTAACTAAGCCTACCCCAGTGTGCCTGACCTAAGCCTAACAGGTGAAAGGGGAGTAAGTAAGTAGCTTTAAGTTAAGTTGGTTTTGCCAAGGTTTGTTTCAAGAATTCTCGTCTAAGGGTTTAGTCAACACCATACCTCTGAATAGAATGATGGAGGATTGGTATCTCCTTCAGGGGTCTCTCTCGATATCCCAGTCACCCGCGAGGGTAAACCGGAAGCGCCGTGGCTGGATTTCTCTGCACGAGAAAGGCAGCGGCTTCTCTTCAGCGCGTCGAGGAAGGAGGGGGGACAGCGTCCGCGGGCAGCTGGAATCTGCTGGATGTCTTCGCAGGGGACGGCTGTTCAGCTCCTTAAGCGTACTGCACCATAGGTCGCGCTTTAGCGGCGATAATGGTATCAGCAGCTTCACCACCACAGGATAGCAGGCTGCAGCGACAGAGTGCTAGATTTACCAACACGGGGTCGTGCAGGCAGCTGGCTTCAGTAGCTCGTACAACAGGCATTGCTTAAGGCAACGTTGGTAATATTTATACCTGACAGGTGCCGGGTTTGACGCAAGTTTGCTGGACATAAGACGTCAATTAAAGATGTCACTAGGAAGTGATAGTTATCAGTTGCTCATTAGAGTTCTATTACTAATCAAAACATAGCAAGCGTGGATTTCCAGGTTTGCTGAGTTTTTATCTTGTTGAAGAACTCAGAGTGTTATCTAGGAATATCAGATAGTGACTGCTGCTCTGTCATTGCACTAATTGGTCGCAAAGGAAGTGGCAGAGAGTCATGCTGGAATGTGGCTCTGTTCGTGTGAGGCCAGAGATGACTTTTCAGAAAATCGCACTTGAACGGTTATGCCAATATAGGGAATAAATGGATTTATAGCCGAATAGGGGCATAAGGTCACAGTATCGATCAGGAACCTAGATAAACACGCAACAGGCCCAGTGCATCATGGGAACAGGGCAGACTAAACTACCAAGCCAATTCTTCACCAGAAAGGAGACAAGCTACCGGGGACCGGTTTCTGGCATTTCAGCCATCGTCGGCCCGGCTTGCTTGAATCCTTATGGTGCAGTGAGAAAGGGACTCATGTCTGAGTATACCCTGCCACACCTATAGTGGCCAAAAACGATTCAGAAAAGGGGGTGGTGATGAACAGAGTGTCTGAATTAAGCAGACCACTCTTACCCAGAATTGGCTTTTGTAGTTTGGTTTGCCCTGTTCCCATCATGCACTGGGACAGGAACAGACTAATTTGCATACAGCCAGGTTCTGAAACTGGGATGGTGCAGTGAGCTAAAAAATGGTGTTGGATCTAGCCCTGATCTCTTGACTGGGTGAGAGCTTTCTGCTTAATTCAGAGACTCTGTCCCTCACCACCCCTTGTTGTAAATATTTTTGTCCACCCTAAGCGTGGAAGGGTATTCTCAGATGTGAGACCCTTGCTCATTGCACCATCAGGATTCAAGCAAACCGGGCCGAAGACGGCTGTAATGCCAGAAACCGGTCCCCGAGAGCTTGTTTCCTTCCCAGTGTAAGAATTGGCTTTTGTAGTTTGGTTTGCCCTGTTCCCATCATGCACTGGGACAGGAACAGACTAATTTGCATACAGCCAGGTTCTGAAACTGGGATGGTGCAGTGAGCTAAAAAACGGTGTTGGATCTAGCCCTGATCTCTTGACTGGGTGAGAGCTTTCTGCTTAATTCAGAGACTCTGTCCCTCACCACCCCTTGTTGTAAATATTTTTGTCCACCCTAAGCGTGGAAGGGTATTCTCAGATGTGAGACCCTTGCTCATTGCACCATCAGGATTCAAGCAAACCGGGCCGAAGACGGCTGTAATGCCAGAAACCGGTCCCCGAGAGCTTGTTTCCTTCCCAGTGTAAGAATTGGCTTTTGTAGTTTGGTTTGCCCTGTTCCCATCATGCACTGGGACAGGAACAGACTAATTTGCATACAGCCAGGTTCTGAAACTGGGATGGTGCAGTGAGCTAAAAAACGGTGTTGGATCTAGCCCTGATCTCTTGACTGGGTGAGAGCTTTCTGCTTAATTCAGAGACTCTGTCCCTCACCACCCCTTGTTGTAAATATTTTTGTCCACCCTAAGCGTGGAAGGGTATTCTCAGATGTGAGACCCTTGCTCATTGGACCATCAGGATTCAAGCAAACCGGGCCGAAGACGGCTGTAATGCCAGAAACCGGTCCCCGAGAGCTTGTTTCCTTCCCAGTGTAAGAATTGGCTTTTGTAGTTTGGTTTGCCCTGTTCCCATCATGCCCTGGGACAGGAACAGACTAATTTGCATACAGCCAGGTTCTGAAACTGGGATGGTGCAGTGAGTTAAAAAACGGTGTTGGATCTAGCCCTGATCTCTTGACTGGGTGAGAGCTTTCTGCTTAATTCAGAGACTCTGTCCCTCACCACCCCTTGTTGTAAATATTTTTGTCCACCCTAAGCGTGGAAGGGTATTCTCAGATGTGAGACCCTTGCTCATTGCACCATCAGGATTCAAGCAAACCGGGCCGAAGACGGCTGTAATGCCAGAAACCGGTCCCCGAGAGCTTGTTTCCTTCCCAGTGTAAGAATTGGCTTTTGTAGTTTGGTTTGCCCTGTTCCCATCATGCACTGGGACAGGAACAGACTAATTTGCATACAGCCAGGTTCTGAAACTGGGATGGTGCAGTGAGCTAAAAAACGGTGTTGGATCTAGCCCTGATCTCTTGACTGGGTGAGAGCTTTCTGCTTAATTCAGAGACTCTGTCCCTCACCACCCCTTGTTGTAAATATTTTTGTCCACCCTAAGCGTGGAAGGGTATTCTCAGATGTGAGACCCTTGCTCATTGCACCATCAGGATTCAAGCAAACCGGGCCGAAGACGGCTGTAATGCCAGAAACCGGTCCCCGAGAGCTTGTTTCCTTCCCAGTGTAAGAATTGGCTTTTGTAGTTTGGTTTGCCCTGTTCCCATCATGCACTGGGACAGGAACAGACTAATTTGCATACAGCCAGGTTCTGAAACTGGGATGGTGCAGTGAGCTAAAAAACGGTGTTGGATCTAGCCCTGATCTCTTGACTGGGTGAGAGCTTTCTGCTTAATTCAGAGACTCTGTCCCTCACCACCCCTTGTTGTAAATATTTTTGTCCACCCTAAGCGTGGAAGGGTATTCTCAGATGTGAGACCCTTGCTCATTGGACCATCAGGATTCAAGCAAACCGGGCCGAAGACGGCTGTAATGCCAGAAACCGGTCCCCGAGAGCTTGTTTCCTTCCCAGTGTAAGAATTGGCTTTTGTAGTTTGGTTTGCCCTGTTCCCATCATGCCCTGGGACAGGAACAGACTAATTTGCATACAGCCAGGTTCTGAAACTGGGATGGTGCAGTGAGTTAAAAAACGGTGTTGGATCTAGCCCTGATCTCTTGACTGGGTGAGAGCTTTCTGCTTAATTCAGAGACTCTGTCCCTCACCACCCCTTGTTGTAAATATTTTTGTCCACCCTAAGCGTGGAAGGGTATTCTCAGATGTGAGACCCTTGCTCATTGCACCATCAGGATTCAAGCAAACCGGGCCGAAGACGGCTGTAATGCCAGAAACCGGTCCCCGAGAGCTTGTTTCCTTCCCAGTGTAAGAATTGGCTTTTGTAGTTTGGTTTGCCCTGTTCCCATCATGCACTGGGACAGGAACAGACTAATTTGCATACAGCCAGGTTCTGAAACTGGGATGGTGCAGTGAGCTAAAAAACGGTGTTGGATCTAGCCCTGATCTCTTGACTGGGTGAGAGCTTTCTGCTTAATTCAGAGACTCTGTCCCTCACCACCCCTTGTTGTAAATATTTTTGTCCACCCTAAGCGTGGAAGGGTATTCTCAGATGTGAGACCCTTGCTCATTGCACCATCAGGATTCAAGCAAACCGGGCCGAAGACGGCTGTAATGCCAGAAACCGGTCCCCGAGAGCTTGTTTCCTTCCCAGTGTAAGAATTGGCTTTTGTAGTTTGGTTTGCCCTGTTCCCATCATGCACTGGGACAGGAACAGACTAATTTGCATACAGCCAGGTTCTGAAACTGGGATGGTGCAGTGAGCTAAAAAACGGTGTTGGATCTAGCCCTGATCTCTTGACTGGGTGAGAGCTTTCTGCTTAATTCAGAGACTCTGTCCCTCACCACCCCTTGTTGTAAATATTTTTGTCCACCCTAAGCGTGGAAGGGTATTCTCAGATGTGAGACCCTTGCTCATTGCACCATCAGGATTCAAGCAAACCGGGCCGAAGACGGCTGTAATGCCAGAAACCGGTCCCCGAGAGCTTGTTTCCTTCCCAGTGTAAGAATTGGCTTTTGTAGTTTGGTTTGCCCTGTTCCCATCATGCACTGGGACAGGAACAGACTAATTTGCATACAGCCAGGTTCTGAAACTGGGATGGTGCAGTGAGCTAAAAAACGCTGTTGGATCTAGCCCTGATCTCTTGACTGGGTGAGAGCTTTCTGCTTAATTCAGAGACTCTGTCCCTCACCACCCCTTGTTGTAAATATTTTTGTCCACCCTAAGCGTGGAAGGGTATTCTCAGATGTGAGACCCTTGCTCATTGCACCATCAGGATTCAAGCAAACCGGGCCGAAGACGGCTGTAATGCCAGAAACCGGTCCCCGAGAGCTTGTTTCCTTCCCAGTGTAAGAATTGGCTTTTGTAGTTTGGTTTGCCCTGTTCCCATCATGCACTGGGACAGGAACAGACTAATTTGCATACAGCCAGGTTCTGAAACTGGGATGGTGCAGTGAGCTAAAAAACGGTGTTGGATCTAGCCCTGATCTCTTGACTGGGTGAGAGCTTTCTGCTTAATTCAGAGACTCTGTCCCTCACCACCCCTTGTTGTAAATATTTTTGTCCACCCTAAGCGTGGAAGGGTATTCTCAGATGTGAGACCCTTGCTCAATGCACCATCAGGATTCAAGCAAACCGGGCCGAAGACGGCTGTAATGCCAGAAACCGGTCCCCGAGAGCTTGTTTCCTTCCCAGTGTAAGAATTGGCTTTTGTAGTTTGGTTTGCCCTGTTCCCATCATGCACTGGGACAGAAACAGACTAATTTGCATACAGCCAGGTTCTGAAACTGGGATGGTGCAGTGAGCTAAAAAACGGTGTTGGATCTAAACCCTGATCTCTTGACTGGGTGAGAGCTTTCTGCTTAATTCAGAGACTCTGTCCCTCACCACCCCTTGTTGTAAATATTTGTGTCCACCCTAAGCGTGGAAGGGTATTCTCAGATGTGAGACCCTTGCTCATTGCACCATCAGGATTCAAGCAAACCGGGCCGAAGACGGCTGTAATGCCAGAAACCGGTCCCCGAGAGCTTGTTTCCTTCCCAGTGTAAGAATTGGCTTTTGTAGTTTGGTTTGCCCTGTTCCCATCATGCACTGGGACAGGAACAGACTAATTTGCATACAGCCAGGTTCTGAAACTGGGATGGTGCAGTGAGCTAAAAAACGGTGTTGGATCTAGCCCTGATCTCTTGACTGGGTGAGAGCTTTCTGCTTAATTCAGAGACTCTGTCCCTCACCACCCCTTGTTGTAAATATTTTTGTCCACCCTAAGCGTGGAAGGGTATTCTCAGATGTGAGACCCTTGCTCATTGCACCATCAGGATTCAAGCAAACCGGGCCGAAGATGGCTGTAATGCCAGAAACCGGTCCCCGAGAGCTTGTTTCCTTCCCAGTGTAAGAATGGGCTTTTGTAGTTTGGTTTGCCCTGTTCCCATCATGCACTGGGACAGGAACAGACTAATTTGCATACAGACAGGTTCTGAAACTGGGATGGTGCAGTGAGCTAAAAAAACGGTGTTGGATCTAGCCCTGATCTCTTGACTGGGTGAGAGCTTTCTGCTTAATTCAGAGACTCTGTCCCTCACCACCCCTTGTTGTAAATATTTTTGTCCACCCTAAGCGTGGAAGGGTATTCTCAGATGTGAGACCCTTGCTCATTGCACCATCAGGATTCAAGCAAACCGGGCCGAAGACGGCTGTAATGCCAGAAACCGGTCCCCGAGAGCTTGTTTCCTTCCCAGTGTAAGAATTGGCTTTTGTAGTTTGGTTTGCCCTGTTCCCATCATGCACTGGGACAGGAACAGACTAATTTGCATACAGCCAGGTTCTGAAACTGGGATGGTGCAGTGAGCTAAAAAACGGTGTTGGATCTAGCCCTGATCTCTTGACTGGGTGAGAGCTTTCTGCTTAATTCAGAGACTCTGTCCCTCACCACCCCTTGTTGTAAATATTTTTGTCCACCCTAAGCGTGGAAGGGTATTCTCAGATGTGAGACCCTTGCTCATTGCACCATCAGGATTCAAGCAAACCGGGCCGAAGACGGCTGTAATGCCAGAAACCGGTCCCCGAGAGCTTGTTTCCTTCCCAGTGTAAGAATTGCTTTTGTAGTTTGGTTTGCCCTGTTCCCATCATGCACTGGGACAGGAACAGACTAATTTGCATACAGCCAGGTTCTGAAACTGGGATGGTGCAGTGAGCTAAAAAAACGCTGTTGGATCTAGCCCTGATCTCTTGACTGGGTGAGAGCTTTCTGCTTAATTCAGAGACTCTGTCCCTCACCACCCCTTGTTGTAAATAAAACTTGGATTTAGTCTGGTTCAGCATCTCATTTCTTTCGTAAATCGCCCTCCTCTCCTCAACCAACTTGAGAAAAGATCTTTCTTCATCTCTCATTTTGCAGGTTAAATTATTTTTGTAAGCAAACTCGTAGGTGAGTTCATTTGTTACCAGAAAGAATTCCCTCATCTGTTTAGCAGGTCTGACTTTGTGAAGACTATGTACAATTTTCAGGTTAGCAAATATTTCATCAAAGTCTGAGTAATAGTACTCCAGACGACCTGTCTGATAGAACATACTAGCTATAACACTGCATGTTATTCCATAAGTAAGGGGAAGCATATTATACTTGACCCCTTCAGAAACTGAAGTAGGAAGCTTAACGCAAACATAACAATCTTTAACATCCATGACTCTTACGTGCTCTGTCAAGAGTCTTGAAAAAGAATTAGTAGAAAAATCACCAACAGATCTGTCCTGGTGAATCTCTGGCTTGTGCTCAATAATCCTGTTAGTTTTGCCTGCCATATCACGAGCAGCTTGTTTAGATTCAGCTTTGCTCGTCATATTTACTTTATAATCCTCTTTGTCTATGCCAAGAGGAAACATGACTGCTAAGATTAACCAAACTAAAATGATTAGAATAACACAAATGGAAGACATTTTACAACATCTCCTGAGGATAGCACACCTTGAATTGTCAGTATTAGGCTTTTTTTTTTTTTTACTTAAACAAACAATTTAAAAATAGTAGTAATGGTAGTAGTAATACTTAAAACACCTCCCCTTTTTAATTTTTTTTAAGTAACCCTCTAACAGCTTCTTTTTGACCTTGCGTCTTACACAAGTGTTTCCAGCTAACACAATTTCTTCGACCTTCTGTCACCTAACACAATTTCTTCAGCCTTATGCCAAAAATAATCCTCAACTCAAAGAAAATTATTTCTAATCATTGTCACTATTTTCTTCCAGATCCTCCTGACTACTACTACTGACCTCAACTACTGGTGGGATTATAATGTAGGCCCACTCTGAAGACTTGTACTTCTGATTTGGCCTCAATGGTCTTTTGCCCTTTCTGCTAATTACTTCAATTTTCTTTCCTGCTTGTTCTTATTTATCTGATTCACTTTTCTGACTCGATATTTCATTAATTTGCTCCTTTGATTTGTTCACCAACTTGAACTTTAAGTCTTCTTTTGGCCAGACATCACCTTTTCTCAAGAGTTTCTTTTTAAGCTCGATTTCATTACATTCAGCTTTCCAAGCCCTTTTCCTGAATTTTCTTATTTCAGACTCTTCATCACTCTCATCGGAGTCAGTTTCAGAGATTTCAATACTGTATCTAGGAACTTCTTTACTCGGCAGCTTCACTCCGTTAGGAACAACATCTCTGTAGCTGGTACTTGGTAATTCGTCTTCCTCCTCTTCTGGAATTACTTCTAACTTCCCAGTTTCAGAATTTCCGTTCCTGCTTTCAGAGCTTCCAATCTGCTTTTCAATACTCTCCTGATCTTGATTCTCTTCTGACACAGTTTCTTTTTCAGTTCTTTTTTCTAGAACATCTTCATCATTTTCTGAATCAACAACCACAATTTCTAGATCTTTTTCATTTGATGCCTGATCCGCATCAGAATCTTTCAGATGTTGACTTTCCTGTCGATCTTCAGAATCTGGATCTTCAGGTTCTCCTGCTGAGTCTGAATCAGTTGTTGTGTCGTCACTATCCTCATCAGGGTTATCAGGAGGTGGTAAACGAATGGTATGACTTGCATGCACCCACCTCTTCAGACACTTACATTTAACAGGATTTGTTGTGGCTAGTATCACCTGTCTTGCTTTCGCCACCTGGGTACTAAATAGTGTTCGAGGCATGTGGGCTGCTGAATTCATATCTGTGCATAGATTGCCGCCTAGTGTTGGGTCCGGATGATTGCACATTGTTGTCCTGGAAGAGTCTTTGAAGTATCACGAGATAGGTGGCTCCTCCCCTGGACTACAGTGCGCATGGGCATCGCCTCCATCCCCAGATTGTTTTTTTCCGCCATTGGGTTCGGATGTGTGTCGGTTCCCTCTGTCGGAACCGATAGTTGTTAACTCTCTTAACTCGAGACCAAAAGGTCTTTAGGCTTGGCGCCGGTATTGTTTGCGTTCGGGTTTACTGTTTCTTCAGCTCCGAACTCTCGCTGCCCTTCCGCGTGCTGTCGGCGCGGACGGGCCTACACGACGCTCCAGACATGGAACGGACTCCGTTTAAACGGTGCCCGGCGTGCAACGCGAAATACTCGCACCTCGACGTGCACCCAGTGTGCAACACTTGTCTGTCACCGGACCACGACGAGGCCAGGTGTATGGCCTGCTCGAAGTTCCGGTGCAAGAAGACCCTCAAGATTCGTCGGGCTGCGAGACTCCAGGCCAAACTGTCTGCGCCCCCGCCGGACGACATCTTCGAAGAAGACGTTGGAAGCGACAATGTCCAACAGGTTTCGGACTCTAGCCCTGCGTCCGAGGGGGAGGCCTACGACGCAGGAGACGAGGAGTTTGACGAAGCCGGCGACGAGGTAGGGGACGACGATACGGCCATTGCCACCGTGGGGGATAGCTCGGAGGAGGAGCATCCCCGGATTGACTCAGGGGTCGACCCCCTTCCTGCGGCCCAGGTCGAGGGATCGCCTTCGGGCCTTACCCAAGACCATGTTATTAGTCCAGCAGCCCCGCCTACGAGCCCGGCCACGGACATTTTGGAGGTGCCACTCACATTTCCAAAAACGAAAGTGAAGCCTTCGGGTTCAACGCCTCCGGTTTCGAAACCGAAAGTGAAAGCGGTACAGAAGGCTCTGGAGGCGTCAAAATCTAAGAAATTCAAAATGGCCGACATGGACAGTCACGCCAAGATGGCCGACCCAAAGGCCTCGGGGTCGGTGCCGAAGGCGAAGTCGTCCGACGCGGCTGCGTCGGCGCCGAAGATGGTCGCGGTCGATGACCCGAAGAAGGCTTCGAAAAAGCTTCAAGGCGACCCTAAAGCTCTGGCTTCCCCGGCTCCGGCCGTCGGAGCCAAGGACGGTAACGCATCGACTCCGAAGACGGTGCCTCTCGCCGACACCACTCCCAAGTCGGGGAAATCACGAGAGGCGGTCACTCCCTCTCCAGCCCTTTCGAAGAAAGTCGAAGAGTCCCTGCAGCGGATTCGGAAGGTCGCCGAGCTTCCCGACCCTGAAGCTGGGGTGTCGAAGCACGCGCTGAAGCCGTCGAAGGCACAAGCGCCTATCCACTTCACCCTGCCGCCGAAGTCGACGCCGAAGGCCTTCGCTTCGAAGCAGGTGGCCGGGGTGCCCTCGAAGGAGGTGTCGACGCCCAAAGCGTCTCCGGTGGTGTCTAAACCTCGGCTCCAGCCGCTCGCGGAGGAAGAACGTCGTGAAGTCATCATCGACGCCAATACCGGGAAACTGTCCCTCCTCAAAAGGAAAATCACCACGGAGCCGGTGTTGGAACACTTTCGCATTCCTCTCAAAAAACAAGAAGGACTCTGCGGGTACTTCAGCACCTTTGGCGCCGGCGTCTCCAAGTGACCTGCCGCGTTTCCCAACTCACTCCAACGCGGGGGATGGCGACGAGGAGGAGGTCGAGTACAACTATCCGGTGTACTCGGATCCGGAGGAGGAACATGAACCTTGGTCTGCCGGAGGCGACCCTGAGGACCCGCAGTCGGGTCAGGAACCGCAACTCTTTGCGGCGAAGACTTCACCAACGGAGGACTCTGCTGCCTTCAACGCGTTGATCGAGAGAGCTGCGGCTAACCACAATGTCGAGCTGCACTCCGATCCTGTGGATGTGGACTTTTTATTTGACACTTTCTCTGTGGCCGAAAAGTCAATCAAAACTTTGCCAATGCTCAAGGGAGTGCTCAAGCACGCGCAGGAGGTCTTCAAGGAGCCCACTCGGGCACGTGTCATCAATCCACGCATTGATAAAAAATATAAGGCAGCGCCCTCGGATCCAACATATATCAAGGGACACTTGCCACTGGACTCTGGTTGTGTCCAACGCTCGCAAGAGGGCGAACTCACAGACGACTGGTGACGCTCCTCCCCCAGACAAAGAGTCAAAAATATTTGAGGCCTCAGGGAAACGGATTGCTGCACAGGCAGCTAACATTTGGCGCATCTCGAACACGCAGGCCCTACTTGCACGCTACGATAGGGCTCATTATGACACCCTAGAAGCACTGCTGCAGCACTTGCCTGACCAGTACAAGGAGGCAGGGGAAATATTAATTCAAGAGGGAAAGCTCATCACAAACGCTTCCATCAAATGTGCGCTAGATGTGGCTGATACAGCCTCCAGGGCAATCAACACTAGTGTGTTGCTCAGAAGGCATGCATGGCTTAGGATTTCAGGGTTTAAACCTGATATACAAACGACCATCCTGAACCAGACGGTTAATCCTGACCATTTGTTTGGCCCTGAGGTTGATGCGACGCTTGAGAAAATGAAAAAAGATACGGACACTGCTAAGTCTATGGGGGCCCTTCAGTCTCAGCAGTTTCGGGGTGGTTCCTTTCGCCACTCCAATACCAGAGGCACCTCAAGGGGTCAGGCATCGCAATCCACCCAGTACTACAAGGGCAATACCCAAACCTCATACACCAACAAGGGTAGAGGTGGCTACAGAGGCAACAACATCAAAGGCAGGGGACGTGGAAACAACAGCTCCAGGTCCACCGCCGCCAACAAGCAGTGACGCCTTGTCACTGCCCCCCGACCACACAACACCGATCGGGGGGAGACTCCAGCAGTTCCTGCCCGCGTGGAAATCCATCACCACGGACAGGTGGGTCAAGTCTCTTATCCAGTACGGTTACTGTCTGGAACTTACCTCCACTCCACCGAACATACCTCCAAGAAGCCGTCCTATGTCCGGCGAGCACTTGCTCTTGTTGCAGCAGGAAGTACAGGTCATGCTGCAAAAAGGGGCAATAGAGCTCGTCCCACTGCAGGAAAGGGGTACAGGGGTTTACTCTCTGTACTTTCTAATCCCCAAAAAGGACGGTTCCCTGCGGCCCATCCTGGACCTCAGGCCCCTCAACTGGTACATTCTCTCGGAGCATTTCCATATGCTCACGTTGCAGCAGGTACTCCCACTGCTTCAACAGGGGGACTTCCTGGCTACGTTGGATCTAAAAGACGCATACTTTCATATCCCCCTGCATCCTTCCCACAGGAAGTATCTCAGATTCACGATCCAAGACCAGCACTACCAGTTCAGGGTTCTGCCGTTCGGGGTCACCACAGCGCCAAGGGTCTTTACGAAGTGCCTGGCGACTGTGGCGGCGCATCTGCGACGCCAGAACGTCCACGTCTACCCTTACCTGGACGACTGGCTCATTCAAGCAAAAACAGAACAACAGTGCGCCGACCACGTGTCCCGCACCATTCATCTCCTGCACGGTCTGGGATTCTCTCTGAACTACCCAAAATCCCATCTCCAGCCCGCCCATGTACGACAGTATCTGGGCGCGACAATAAACACTCTGGCAGCCACTGCGCAGCCAAATTCAGTGAGAATCACCAGTATCCAAACGCTGATCCAACGATTCAGACCTCAACACTCGCTTCCAGCGAAGGTGTTCATGCAGTTGATAGGCATGATGGCCTCCTGCATCTCCATTGTCCCGCACGCGAGACTACATATGCGTCCGCTTCAGGAGTGCCTGGCACGTCTGTGGACTCAGGCTCATGGGCAACTGACAGACCTAGTGTTGGTGAGCGGTCGGGCATACAACTCTCTGCATTGGTGGAATCCACAAAACCTTTGCAAGGGCCGACCATTCCAAGAGCCTGTGCCACAGATTATCCTGACGACGGACGCTTCTCTCCAGGGATGGGGAGCGCATGTACTGCACTACACAGTGCAGGGACTATGGACACTACAGCAAAGGAAGATGCACATCAATGTGTTGGAACTGATGGCAATCTTCATGGCCTTAAAGGCGTTCAAAGTACATCTGTGCAACAAGGTCGTGTTGATCCGGACGGACAACATGACAGCCATGTACTACATTCAGAAGCAGGGAGGCACACACTCTCCGCAGCTGTCTCATCTGGCTCAGAGCATGTGGAAGTGGGCCATTCAGAGGAACATCTTCCTCATGGCGGAACATCTCCCGGGCAAGGACAACCAGATGGCGGACCTGCTCAGCAGGCACAGCCATCAAATGCACGAGTGGGAGATACATCCATCAGTACTCCAACCGTACTTCCAAAGGTGGGGTCATCCAGCGATAGACCTGTTCGCCACAAAGGAGAACGCAAAATGCCAAAGCTTCGCCGCCAGGTTCCCACACCCGCAATCACAGGGCAATGTGATGTGGATGAACTGGTCAGGCAGATTTGCGTACGCTTTTCCCCCAGCACCTCTGATACCGCTGGTGGCACGCAAGCTCAGGCAGCACTCGATGACTCTCATCCTGGTTGCTCCAACGTGGGCTCGCCAGCCGTGGTACACCACGTTTCTGGAACTCTCCGTGGTACCGCATCAAAGGCTTCATCTCACTCCCAGCCTTCTGACGCAGAGCCATGGCGACATTCAGCACCCAGATCCGCAACAGCTCAACCTGGCGATCTGGCTCCTGAAGTCCTAGAGTTTGGCTACCTCAATCTTCCTCCCGATTGCATGAACATCATTCGGGAGGCAAGGAAGCCCACTACTAGAGCTTGTTATGCGGCTAAATGGAAGAGGTTTGTCATTTACTGTGTTAACCACAATATTGACCCGCTAGATGCTTCAATTCAAAACATCATTTGTTACCTGTTCCACCTGTATCAATGCAATTTGGCGTACTCTTCCATCCGCATTCACCTGTCTGCTATGGCAGCATACCTCCAGGACAGGCAACACCTATCACTTTTTAAGGTCCCTGCTATCAAGGCTTTTCTGGAAGGACTCAAGAGAGTCATTCCACCAAGGACCCCACCAGCTCCGGAATGGAACCTCAATGTAGTTCTTACAAGACTGATGGGTCCTCCCTTCGAGCCACTGCACTCTTGTGAGCTTCAATTTCTGACTTGGAAGGTTGCTTCCTTGGTAGCAATTACATCGCTACGGAGGGTTAGCGAGTTGCAGGCGCTCACCATCCAAGAACCTTTCTTCCAAGTACATGCTAACAGGGTTGTGCTCCGCACTAACCCTAAGTTCTTACCCAAGGTTGTGTCTCAATTCCATATGAACCAGACAATTGAGTTGCCGGTGTTTTTCCAAAACCCAGAGACGCTGGCGGAGCGGATGCTCCACACCCTTGACGTTAAAAGAGCCTTGATGTACTATGTGGACAGGACAAAAGATTTTCGCAAAACCAAGCAGCTTTTCGTTGCTTTTGCCTCACACCACAAGGGAAACGCTATCTCCAAAGCTGGGATCGCTAGGTGGATTGTGAAATGCATTCAAATCTGTTACGCTAAAGCTAAACGCACTCTCACTATCCCACCAAGAGCCCACTCCACCAGGAAGTTGGGGGCCTCTATGGCATTCCTAGGTAACATTCCCTTAGAAGATATTTGTAGAGCAGCCACATGGTCTACCACACATACTTTCACTAAACATTACTGTGTAGACGTGCACTCCAAACAGCAGGCAGCTGTTGGTCAGGCTGTTCTCAAGACACTTTTTCAGACTGCTGCAGCTGGCACGGGCGACCGCCGCTAATGGAGGGACTGCTATGTATTCTATGCACAGATATGAATTCAGCAGCCCACATGCCTCGAACTACAAATGCTACTTACCAGTATGCATCTGTTCTTGGCATGTAGGGCTGCTGACATTCATATCGCCCACCCTCCTCCCCGGCGCCTGTAGCAGCTGCAGTCTTCATATATATATATGCTCATAGCATGGTCATCACTCACATACTTCACTCCATCTCTGCCAATGGCTAAAAACAATCTGGGGATGGAGGCGATGCCCATGCGCACTGTAGTCCAGGGGAGGAGCCACCTATCTCGTGATACTTCGAAGACTCTTCCAGGACAACAATGTACAATCATCCGGACCCAACACTAGGCGGCGATCTATGCACAGATATGAATGTCAGCAGCCCTACATGCCAAGAACAGATGCATACTGGTAAGTAGCATTTGCATTCTCCTCCGATGAACTTTTGTTCTGACCCAGTCTCCTGGCAATAGATCATGAGCCTGCTCCTTTGCTTTTGAAATCACATCTGTTCCCACCTGATGGAATACAGAAGTTACCACGTCAGATAATTGCTTACAATAATCCATAATTGCACTTTCATTTATTGTCAACAATTTTCCAACTGGAATAAATGCCTGTCTCATTACTCTTCCCATGAGAATATCATGTGGGCTAAGACCTGTCCTTTTATCTGGTGTGCTCCTCAAAGACATCAAAACAAGTGGAAGTGCATCTGCCCACTTTATTCCTGTAGCTAGGCACATCTTTGAAATTCTGTTTTTTATTGTGCCATTAATCTGCTCCACAACACCTGATGCTTCTGGTCTGTATGCACAGTGCAATTTCTGCTTTATGCTAAAGGCCTCACAAATTAATTTTAACAATCTGTTTTCAAAGTGAGTGCCACGATCACTTTCAATGGTCACTGGAAATCCGTACCTCAGTATAATTGCACTTAAAAGCAGTTTTGCCACAGTAACTGAGTCATTGTGACGAGTTGGGAATGCTTCCGCCCATCTTGAAAACAGACAGACAATAACAAGGACATATCTCAACTTGTTATGTGGTGGCATATCAATGAAATCCATTTGCAACCTGGTAAAAGGACTACCCTCCCGTCCTATGGTTCCCATGCCTTAAACTGTTTTTCTGTTTGGATTGATTTGTTGGCAGATCAAACATCGCTGGCAAAGTGACTCCGCAATAATCCTAAATTTTGGATTATACCAAGTTTCTCTGAACAATCGAATCATTGAGTCTCTTCCTAAATGACCTGGACCATGATACATCCGTGCCATGTCAGCAATCATGCAATTGGGCATAACAGGTCTGCCATCTTTGTAAACCCAAATTTCATCTTCCTCCCGCTGTCTGCAACCTTCTTTGAGCCATGTGTTTTTCTCCTCATCATTTGCCTCATCTTGTAAGTCTTTTACTCCCTGCCATGTTTCAACTACAGATATTAGCATGAGAGAGTTCATAATGTGATCATTATCTTTCTCCCGATTAAGTGAAAGACTGTTGTTCGCACAGTAACGTGCAGTTTCATCTGCAAAGGAATTTCCTTTGGTTATATAATCCTCTCCCTTCTTGTGCGCTCCACATTTGACAACATTAATTTTTTCTGGTAATTGAATGCCATCGATCAATCTCTTGATCAATTTTGCATTTCTGATTGGAGTTCCCGCAGAAGTCAAATAACCTCTTTGAGACCAGAGCTGGCCATTATCATGGACTACGCCATATCCATACTGACTATCAGTCACTATGGTAACCCTTTTTCCCTTTGCTTTTTCACATGCACAAATTAAACTAACTAATTCTCCCACTTGTGATGAACGAATTCCTTCAAGAGTTGAACCTTCAACTATTTCTGAAACTGTGCAAACTGAATATGCTGCTCTCAGAATTCCTTTGTCTGTTCTTAGACGGGAGACATCAACAAAGTAAACAATGTCTGACTCTGGTAAAGGCACATCTTTGATGTCTTCTCTAGGTTTAGTACAGTATTCCAAAACATCCAAACACTCATGATCAATATCATCAGCTTCATTGTCAATTTTAGAAACCACACTATCCGGTAAAAGCGTAGAGGGATTAATATTAACACACCTCGCAATAGATACATTATCTGTACCCAGAATAACCTTTTCATATTTGGTCAATCTGTTACTTGACAGGTGCTGTGTTTTACTTCTGGTAAGAAGTGTTTCAACTGAATGAGGAACATATACTTTTACTGGAAATCCCATTATGATTCCTTCACTTTGCTCATGGCTTACACTTGTTGCAGCCACTGCTTTTAAGCAACCTGGCAATGCTTTTGCAACAGGATCAAGAACAGCTGAGAAATATGCTTTTGGTTTTCTCATTTTTCCATATTTCTGAATTAAAACTGACAATGCACAACCTTCTCTTTCACTGCAGTACAGCTCAAATTCCTTGTCGTAATCTGGCATCCCCAATGCTGGTTCTTCACACAGACTTCTCTTTAGCTTTTCAAAAGCCTCTAATTCTGTTTTTGGCAAAACAATTGGGTCTTTTATGTCTGCCTTTGTCAGCCTCTGCAGTGGTTTTGCAATTACTGAAAACCCACAAACCCATTGGCGACAATAACCAACCATTCCTAGAAACATTCTGATCTGTCTTTGTGTTGTTGGTGGTTGTATTGCTCGAATCATTTTTATTCTTTCAATTGTCACTTGTCTGATTCCTTTTGCAATTCTGTGACCAAAGTATTTAACCTCTTGTTTGCAAAACTGTAGTTTCGCAGGTGACACTTTATGTCCCTCATCTGCTAATCGATTCAAAAGTGTAATGGTGTCTGTTACACAATTTTCTCTTGTGTTTCCTGCGACAAGGAGGTCATCTATGTACTGAACCAATGTTGACTCTCCAGGCAATTTTAAATCTTTCAGGGATTTCTTTAACAACTGATTAAAAATAGATGGACTCTCAGTATACCCTTGAGGAATACGACCCCATGCGATCCTGGAACCTGAACGCAAAAATTTGTTGGCTATCTGGATGCAGTGGAACTGTAAAGAAGGCATTACATAGGTCAATGACCGCATACCATTCTGCATCATGTGGAATCTGGTATAGAATTACCGCTGGGTTTGGTACAACTGGACAGCAAGGAACAACAATTTTATTAACCTTTCTCAGGTCCTGAACAATCCTGTAAGTTCCGTTTGGCTTTTTGATTCCCATAATCGGTGAATTACATGGGCTGCTTTCAATCTCTCTCAAAACACCTTGCTTAATAAATTTTTCAATCACAGGAATGCCACCCTCAATAGTTTCAGGTTTCATTTTGTACTGGGGAATGTTTGGAAAATATATCCCTTGCCTCACAGTAATTTTTACTGGGTCCACATGTTTCATTAAACCCATTTCATCACCAGTTACATCCCAAATTTTCGGATTAACTGCCTCTTTCAATTCTTCAGGTAAATTGTTTTTTATCAAAAGCAGGGAACATTTTATTTTCTTCATCAACCATTAGCATTGTTAATTTATACAGACCATCTTCTTCTAAAGTCTGAAGCTCAATACCATCCGGTGAGCAATATATTTTACAGTTCGTCTTGCACAACAGATCTCGACCTAATAGGTTAACGGGACTGCTGTTACAGACAACAAATCTATGTTTGTCTTTGTAATTCCCAATTTCTACATCAACTGGTTTTGTCAAATCTGTTTTTATTTGTTGATTAGCTACGCCAACCACCTGGATAGTCTCACTCGAGAGAGGGAGATTTTCAATTTCCACTGATCTAACAGTAGAACGGGTAGCACCAGTGTCCACAAGAAAAGTGATATCTTTGTCATTCACTTTACCATTTACAAATGGACTTGCCTGATCTACCTCAAGAGTGGCTCCAAGTACACACTCTTCTTCCTCTCTCAGGCACCGTCATGAGTAATCTTCTGAATCACTGCTCTCATTTTCTTTCAGCCAAAATTGTTGAGAGACATTTGACACATTTTCTTTTAGTGATCTGTTTACCTGCTCAGCTCTGCAGAAACCCATCTCTGGACTGTATCTCTGTACATTCATACAATTTGGCAAAGGTGGCTGTGGAATTTGGCTCTGCTGATTCAATTGGCTCTGCTGCTGATTCACTAACTGTCGCTGTAGCTGTTGCTGCTGACTTATTTCATTTAACTGTCACTGTAGCTGTTGCTGCTGATTTATCTCACTCTGCATCTGTGGATTTAATGATGAATTTTTAAAATTTCTGGGCGGATTTTTACACTCTCGCTTCCAGTGTCCAATTTTGCCGCAATTACAACATGGGAGCTTTTGTTTTAGCTCTTCAATATTTATATTAAATTTAGGCTTATTCACAAAGTTCCCCTTGAACTTTCCTGGATTCTGCTGGAAATTATTATTTTCTAAGGTTGCTATCTGCTGTTCACATTGCCTTTTCCTTGAGCTTCTTTTGCTTTGCATTTATCTCATCACTGCAGTATTTTGCTTTCCTCAGGATATCATTAACTGAAAGGGATTGCCAGCGGACAATTCAGTTTCTAATCATTTCTCCAATTTCAGGTTTCAAGCCATAAACAAATCTATAAATGAAGTGACTCATGTCCTTTTCACCTATTTTTTCATAACCACTGTATTGTTTAAATACCAGGAGTACTCTTTCATAAAAGGAATGAAATTATTCTATTGGTTCTTGGTTTGTCCTGTCTATTTTAACCCAATCTACTTCTTTTGCAGGAATCTTGTTTTTCAGCCAAACAATTACTTTGTCATAGAAATCCATGACATCGTCTGAAGGAGCACCTGTTATTTTATGTCGAGCTGGTTCTTCTCTGGGCCAACCAACAGAAATTTTACATTCTGTCCAAAGATCCAATGGGACAGCAATGTTAAAGAAACCATCAAGATCAATCCACAGAACCGTTGAGACTTTTATAAATCTGTCAACCTGACGATACCATTCTACTGGCTTTTCTCTCAGCCGAGGGAAATCATTTGTAAAAACAGAATGTCCTGTCTTGTCCATGGAACATGAACATAACCTCCACCAGCTATTTCCCTCATAGGAAATTCATTAAAAACTTCTCCTCTTTCTCTCTTTTCTTCTTCTCTTTTATTTGTCCATTTAACCCTCCATTTACTTAATTCACCTAACCTTTTTAGAAACACAATTAACTCTTTTACATGGGTTATCCTGCCTGTAGTATTCAGGTTCTCAATATCTTTCTCAGAAAAATCCACTCTGTAATGTTTTTGCAATTGGTTCTGACAACTTAAATCTATTTGTAATTCAGCAGCCACTTCTTCAAACTGATCATATTTATTTTTTGTTTTCCACTGAATGCTTTTACAAATAAATAACAGTTCATCATCCTGATATTGCTTCAAACAGTCAGTACCAATTGTGCCAATAATTAATTCTTCTAAATCTGCTTTTAATTTTGCAACATCAAGTTGTTTAGACTCAGGAACTTGTTGAGTTTGTGAAATCTGTGTTAAATCTGTTTTATTCGTAGTCTTTTCTAAAGATCCAGAATCAGAATCTGCAGCTGATGGTGTGACACCATTTGACAAACTTTGATTAAAAGTAAAATTTGGCATTGTTTTATCTCGATGAATCTCTGTTAATTCAAAATAACATTTTTCTGCCACTTTTTGAATTTCCACATTTAATGGATTTGTCAAAACGGAATGTCTGTTTTCACCTTGTTCAAAAACTGGTACAACAGGACCAATTGTAACTGGTACTGTTACTGCTTCCATGCCTTTTGTTAATTGCTGAATTAATTCTTCCTTCGCCTTTGAATATTCAGATACACTCATACATGCCCTCCTGGGAGTTACGGAGAAGATCAGGGGACTTTTGGACGACGGACAAACGGTTGCTCTCGTCCTGCTCGATTTGAGCGCGGCTTTCGACACCATCTCGCACAACAGACTGCTTGCCAGGCTGAGTGGGGATGGTGTCGGAGGGATCGCATTGGACTGGATTAGATCTTATCTGAGCAACCGGACGTTTCAGATCTCGTCCTCTCATGCCCAGTCGGATATTTTTCCGTCATCTCATGGCGTGCCCCAGGGCTCAATTCTAAGCCCATTATTTTTCAATCTTTATCTCCGCCCCCTTGCTGATTTAGCAGAGCGGGTAGGTCTTGAACTCATGACCTATGCGGATGACTCACAGATTATTTTTTCCCTCACCAACTCAGAGTCTTCATCCCCTTCAGCTCTGAAACTTGGTCTTCAGGAGGTCTTCAGCTGGATGTCAGCAAACCAGCTGAAGCTCAACGGGGAGAAGACGGAGATTCTTCTCCTGGGAAAAAATCGTGATCTGTGGCAGGAGAGGCACTGGCCGCCATCCCTGGGCGCTTTCCCCAGTCCAGCTACCCAGGTTAGAAATTTAGGGGTGTGTATCGATGATTCTTTATCGATGAAACAACAGGCTAACAAAGTGGCTGGCATTTGTTTCACGATTATTAAATGGTTGCGGAAGATTATCTGGATGCTGCCTGTGGATACCCAGAAGACCGTAGTCAATGCGCTAATAACATCTAGGCTTGACTACGGTAACATTCTATACCTGGGCTCCAACTTAGCTGTAACCAGGCGGTTACAGCTGGTCCAGAACTCCGCAGCCAGGCTGTTGTGTAAGATCCCTAGGACAGCAAGGATCTCGAGTCACCTTAGAGACCTACACTGGTTGAAAGTTGAGAACCGGGTCCGGTTTAAGGCCTTGACCTATATGTTCAAGATCAGAGCGGGAACCGCACCATGGTATCTGCAGAAATTGGTTAGGCCCCATGTACCTGTACGGAATCTCCGCTCTTTAAATGGAGCAACCTTCACGGTACCCAGATTCAAACTGGCCCGAATGGGAGGTAAATCTTTTTCCCACCTGGGACCAGTTCTTTGGAACTCCCTTCCTTTAGCCCTGCGCAAAGAGGATAACTATGCCAGTTTTAAGAAACAAGTTAAAACTTGGCTGTTTAATAAATAACTGTTTAAATAAATAGCGGTCAATGTGTTGTCTGCAGTTGCTTTCTGTGCCTTGTTCTCTTAGCCATGGCGCCGGGAAACCCTTTGTGGGTATCTGTGCGCATTACAAATGCAAAAAATAAATAAATAAATAAATAAATAAATATGTTTGGTATATTTTCAGGTAGCTCTGCTTTTTTATCATTTTTCGAGCAATTATTTCTCAAATCTGAAATTTCTGGATAATTTCTGCTTTCTCTTGGAGTATTTGATTTACTTCTTGATCTTGCCCTTTCAGGTAATCTCAAAAATCTGGGTGAATTTTCATCAATCTCTCTAGGAGGTGCACTAGGAGAAATTCCTGAAAAACTTCTCGGGGTAGACTGTGAACAGCTTGGCTGATAAGGTGGTGGATTAGTAAGAATTTCTTTTAAAACTGCATCATCTAATTCTTCATCAAGATGACCTTTTTTCCGGAAATTCTTTTGACCTGAAGTTTCAACAACCATTTCTCTAACTAGGTACAAACCATCATGCATGTCCGCTTTTCTCCAACGACGCACCCTATCCTGATGAGTTTCCCTATTTATATCTAATTTTTGGCCTCTCGATGTTCCCCAATTTTCTCGTTCAAGCTCCATCATTTCAATTTCCCATTCAACTAAAGCTTCAAATTGTGTTGGTCTGGGCTTTGGGGAAAGAGCCATCATTTTATCTCTTAAGTTTCTTAAAACTTTAGCATTAAACGATCCATCTTCTGGCCACGCTAAAACACCATCATTCGTGGTATATTGCATCCAATTTTCAAACCAGAGAACCGTATGATAACCATAATCTCCTTCCATATATGCTGCAGGTGTTTTGTACTTATGAAGTAATTTTCCACCACGCGCTTCAATTTTCTTGTCCGGATTGAATACATTTTTAAATTTCTGAAACCATGAAGGCTTCTTTTCCTCCTTATACCAATAACTCATGATTTGAAACTATTCCGTTTAATTTAGAAAAGATCGTAAGTATTTCCTTGTTGTTCCGCTACTCTAGCCAAACTCACCAACAAGCCAATCGCGTTAAGCCACGTCACTACCTTGCTTAACCAATGAGAACACTGTTTTCAGAAAGGACCAATCAGCTAACAGCTTGTTTTGGTCACGTGAACCAATCAGTGCGCTTGCTGTGACGTATGTTAACCAATCGCAGCGCGAACCCCGTGACGTATGCTGCCGCTGCAGCGAAGCTATCTTCGCTCCGCAAACTCGCCCCTCCTTCACAAATTATTTTCACAGAGCCATTTTAAAAACAATTCTTTTCAATGAATTTCAGTTAATAAATACGGAAAAACAAACCATTTGCCTGTTTCGCTAAATCAAGTGATAATTTTACCAAACATTCCAGATTTCACTCTCGTGAAATAGACGACACTATTTTCACAAAAACAGTTTTACACATTCATTTGGAAAACCCTATCCATGTATACATGAAATCTTTGGCAGGACTCTAACCAACCAATAGAAATCCACAATCGCCAGTAAGAATAGACGACGCTACCTTACCCTTCACACAAGCTCAGTAAAATCCTATTACTCTTTTAACAACGAGTTGTAAAACGGGCTCCTAGTCCCTATACTCAGAGCTACAATTTCATAGACAAACCTCACTATACATACAACCTGTCATACCTATAATCCCTAAACTTGTGCTTTACGTCCACAACACTTAGTGATATTTCAGTACCACTAATTTTAAAACAGAACAAATGAACTGTGTAACTTCACCTGTCACACTACTCTGCCGGCACATAACCAGGATTTTTCTCACTACTGGAAAAAACCTTTCGACAACATATAACAACCAGACAAAACTTAACATGCGTTAAACATGTATCCTATATAATTACCATGTAACATGTTAGTTACCATAGTAACCATCCTCTGCTACCAGAAAATTGATCCAACGGGCCAAAGGAAATTCATAACACAACACTACACCACAATACTCACCATTATTCACTATTATATCACTAGGCCCATAAATGAATGAGACATGAATTGACCAACTGAATCATTTGACCTAATTATTCAAATCTCTAGAATATAACATTTAATTAAGTCAAGATCTAGGCAATGGATTAACTGATGGTAACTTAATACGAAATAATCAAGTCCAGCTTGTCATTTCAAAATCTATTTTATTAACTTTTTTATCGAGCAAGGAGCTTTTTCAAGAAATTAAATTTTTTTATTTGCATTTTTAATAAACATCATTTTATTTAGAAAGGCACATTAGACTGTATTAATAAATAATACATATATAATAATAATACTTTAATTAAATATATACAGTAAATATATAATATATATGTACTGAACAATAAGTAGTAATTATTTTACTAATTTATAAATTAATAAAATATATTCTAATTTACTAATATATTTACAAACATAAAGCAAGAACATAAAATGTAAAAAATATAAATAATTAAATATACTTATAATATTTTTACCATTAATTATTTAAAACGTTGGATAGCGTAAGGGTAATAATTACTATTCCCACTCCAGAGAGTGCAACAGTAGAGAAAACGTTGGATAGCGTACGAGTAAAAATTACTATTCCCACTCCAGAGAGTGCAAGAGTAGGGAAAGCGTTGGATAGCATAGGGGTAAAAATTACTATTCCCACTCCAGAGACTGCAACAGTAGGGAAAGCATTGGATAGAGTAGGGGTAATAATTACTATTCCCACTCCAGAGAGTGCAACAGTAGGGAAAGCGTTGGATAGCGTAGGGGTAATAATTACTATTCCCACTCCAGAGAGTGCAACAGTAGGGAAAGCGTTGGATAGCGTAGAGGTAAAAATTAATATTCTCACTCCAGAGAGTGCAACAGTAGGGAAAGCGTTGGATAGCGTAGGGGTAAAAATTACTATTCCCACTCCAGAGAGTGCAACAGTAGGGAAAGCGTTGGATAGCATAGGAGTAAAAAATACTATTCCCACTCCAGAGAGTGCAACAGTAGGGAAAGCGTTGGATAGCGTAGCGGTAAAAATTACTATTCCCACTCCAGAGAGTGCAACAGTAGGGAAAGCGTTGGATAGCGTAGGGGTAACAATTACTATTCCCATTCCAGAGAGTGCAACAGTAGGGAAAGCTTTGGATAGCGTAGGGATAACAATTACTATTCCCACTCCAGAGAGTGCAACAGTAGGGAAAGCGTTGGATAGCGTAGAAGTAAAAATTACTATTCCCACTCCAGAGAGTGCAACAGTAGGGAAAGCGTTGGATAGCTTAGAAGTAAAAATTACTATTCCCACTCCAGAGAGTGCAACAGTAGGGAAAACGTTGGATAGCGTAGAGGTAAAAATTACTATTCCCACTCCCGAGAGTGCAAAAGTAGGGAAAGCTTTGGATAGCGTAGGGGTAAAAATTACTATTCCCACTCCACAGAGTGCAACAGTAGGGAAAGCGTTGGATAGCGTAGGGGTAATAATTACTATTCCCACTCCAGAGAGTGCAACAGTAGGGAAAACTTTGGATAGCGTAGGTGTAAAAATTACTATTCCCACTCCAGAGAGTGCAATGGTAGGGAAAGCGTTGGATAGCGTAGGGGTAAAAATTACTATTCCCACTCCAGAGAGTGCAACAGTAGGGAAAGTGTTGGATAGCGTAGGGGTAACAATTACTATTCCAACTCTAGAGACTGCAACAGTTTGGAAAGTGTTGGATAGCGTAGGGGTTAAAATAACATACTTATAAATAAAAGCTTTTTTTAGTAATAAAAATATAAACTATTAAATAAATATAAACCATACACAATACCTATACATAATAATTAAAGACATGATTATCAAAATATATTTAACCAAAAATAAATATTTAAAAATACCATTTTATAATATTTCATTACCAATTAATAATTATCAATTATATTATTAACAAAACAATTAATTTAAAAACATTACTTAATTACATTTAAATTACTTTCCACCATATTTCCCCTATAAACCCACTACCCGCAACAGAACACATTTATCTATTTATTAATTAATTAAAATTATTTACAAATTAATCAAAATGAATTACCAATTAATTAAAATTAATTACCAATTATTTAAAATTAATTACCAATTAATTACAAATAATTTATAATTCCTATTAATTAATAATTAATTAAACATAATTAAATTACTTCCCACCCTATTCCCCTATAAACCCACAACCCGCTACAGAACATATATATCAATTAATCAATTAATTAAAATAAATTACCAATTAATTAAATTTATTTACCAATAATTTTAAATTATTTAATAATATCTACTAATTAATAATTAATCTTACAAAATTAAATTACTTCCCACCCTATTCCCCTATAAACTCACAACCCGCTACAGAACATCTTTATCAATTAGTCAATTAATTAAAATTAATTTCCAATTAATTAAAATTAATTAGCAATTAATTACAAATAATTTATAATTCCTACTAATTCATAATTAATTAAACTACTTCCCACCCTATTCCCCTATAAACCCACAACCCGCTCCGGTAATAAAACATATAATTTGCTTACAAATAAGTGTTTTAATATATTAAATCAATACACATATAATAATATTTATTTTAAATACTTAAGTAAAACATATAACACATACATAATAAAAAACAAAAACATTTTACAAATATCGATATTAGTGTCATCGAAATTAGTGACATCGATATATATGCTATCGATATTACTAACTTCGATATTACTTACATCAATATAAAGAATTTCGATATTACTTACCTTAGGGTCGATATTCTGTCCAACGATATTCTTGACATCGATATTCTACACCTTAGAAATTTCAAACACGATATTTTAGTAGGTCGATATTTACAACTCGATATTTTGACTGTGTACCAAATGTCAGTCCATGAAGTCATCACCTTCCACATTGAAAAACCATATTCTTAAAAAGCGGCATTTTCCTTTGTCTACGTGTGTCACAAGCTCTTCCGAGGCTCGCAACATTTAAGAAACAGTTCGTTGCTTCCTCAGCTCAAGCTTTTCCGCCGCAACGTCCTGTCCTTGGCAATGAAAGTTATACAATGCTAATCTCATCATCCTGCACAGCTCTGCTTCCACGTATTTGTTTTTCACAGATTTATGAACAAAACGTTTTCTTTTATTCTTTGCTGTGCATGGCCCATCTCGACAGGACTTCGGACATCCATTTTAGAAATAGGCCACAGGCCTCTTTTACCGAGACTCTAGTATGCAAGGAAACACAAGACATCAATTAATTTGAGTAATGATAATTATTCTGTTACCCACCCCCTTTACTAATGTTAACCCATTAGTCTATATTACCTAGCTTTATGCACAAGAAACAAACAAAACACTGTCACATAAATGACACGACATAAACAAGAGAACATTTAAGAAAAAGCACATGCTATTATATAAAACAGCCACAATTAATGTTGACAAAACAGAAAGACAAAGTTAATATATTATTTAAACATAGTGACAAATGCGACAAGAGCACATATTATTAGTCCCTAGTGTTCATGAAGGTGCACATTATTCTAGGTTGAATTAATACAAAAACATGCAACACTCGTTAATATATTATTAAATATGGGAGTTTAAATCTGCGAACGGTAACTAAATTAATTTTAAAAGTTCGCTTCATCACGCGCAACCAAGATGGTCGCGTGAGCACAGGGCTCCCGAGACCCTCGCAACCTCCCGCATCTATCCTGAAAATTATCCTGATTACATCGACGGGTTATTGAAGACGAGCCATAGCTGAGGCGGACACTGTTGTCTAAATTTGAAACAGACTTCTGGAGCCAGAATAACATCGATTTGAATATTGCGGCCTGCCCCTCGGAGATGCTGGGAGCTTGAGTTGGCATGGTGCCCGGGCAGTAGTTGAACAACAGCGGCCTGAGGAATCACAGACTTGTACGTTCACTTTCGTTTTTCGTGGCTCAAGTCAGACCCTCTCTGAAAGTGAAGCCCGATACCAGAGGACGCTTTTTTGATGACTTAACAATCATAAGGCGATATCCTGACATCGGATACAGGGCCCTGACAGATTGTGTCCTCGGGTTGCTGCGGATACTTTGATCGCAGCCATTTCTCTCGAGTGAAGATACTGTGGAAGGCCTTCTTGTCTGCAATGGTGACCAAGCCTGATGGCGACAAGCTAAAATCTAAGGCCACTCGGCGGGGTACCTATACCCAAGCAAACAATATGGATCGGTATGCCCACTCTAAAGGATCCCCTGGTGGACCGAGCAGATCACTGGATGGTACTAAGGAGGATCCCTTCTTATCGGCGGAATTGACTTTGCAAGACGTCATGGGTGCCATTGATGGTATGAAGGCGTCCATCGGCCAGCAATTTGAAACTCTCGCCCACAAGCTGGACACAGTTTCGATCGATGTGAATTTGATCCGCACGGATTTATCAAAAACTAATGAAAAGGTCAAATCTTTAGATCTGAAGACGTCCAGTGGGCGATGTATCCAACTTGCAGACGGAGGTTCGCATCTTGCAGACCTCAAATGATCTTTTTGCGCACCGGTTGGGAGACTTTGAAGGTAGGGCCCGGCGTAACAACGTACGCATTATTGGAGTCCCAGAAAAGTCAGAAGACATGGGCATGGCCCATCTCGACATGACTTCGGACATCCATTTTAGAAATAGGCCACAGGCCTCTTTTACCGAGACTCTAGTATGCAAGGAAACACAAGACATCAATTAATTTGAGTAATGATAATTATTCTGTTACCCACCCCCTTTACTAATGTTAACCCATTAGTCTATATTACCTAGCTTTATGCACAAGAAACAAACAAAACACTGTCACATAAATGACACGACATAAACAAGAGAACATTTAAGAAAAAGCACATGCTATTATATAAAACAGCCGCAATTAATGTTGACAAAACAGAAAGACAAAGTTAATATATTATTTAAACATAGTGACAAATGTGACAAGAGCACATATTATTAGTCCCTAGTGTTCATGAAGGTGCACATTATTCTAGGTTGAATTAATACAAAAACATGCAACACTCGTTAATATATTATTAAAAATGGGAGTTTAAATCTGCGAACGGTAACTAAATTTATTTTAAAAGTTCGCTTCATCACGCGCAACCAAGATGGTCGCGTGAGCACAGGGCTCCCGAGACCCTCGCAACCTCCCGCATCTATCCTGAAAATTATCCTGATTACATCGACGGGTTATTGAAGACGAGCCATAGCTGAGGCGGACACTGTTGTCTAAATTTGAAACAGACTTCTGGAGCCAGAATAACATCGATTTGAATATTGCGGCCTGCCCCTCGGAGATGCTGGGAGCTTGAGTTGGCATGGTGCCCGGGCAGTAGTTGAACAACAGCGGCCTGAGGAATCACAGACTTGTACGTTCACTTTCGTTTTTCGTGGCTCAAGTCAGACCCTCTCTGAAAGTGAAGCCCGATACCAGACGACGCTTTTTTGATGACTTAACAATCATAAGGCGATATCCTGACATCGGATACAGGGCCCTGACAGATTGTGTCCTCGGGTTGCTGCGGATACTTTGATCGCAGCCATTTCTCTCGAGTGAAGATACTGTGGAAGGCCTTCTTGTCTGCAATGGTGACCAAGCCTGATGGCGACAAGCTAAAATCTAAGGCCACTCGGCGGGGTACCTATACCCAAGCAAACAATATGGATCGGTATGCCCACTCTAAAGGATCCCCTGGTGGACCGAGCAGATCACTGGATGGTACTAAGGAGGATCCCTTCTTATCGGCGGAATTGACTTTGCAAGACGTCATGGGTGCCATTGATGGTATGAAGGCGTCCATCGGCCAGCAATTTGAAACTCTCGCCCACAAGCTGGACACAGTTTCGATCGATGTGAATTTGATCTGCACGGATTTATCAAAAACTAATGAAAAGGTCAAATCTTTAGATCTGAAGACGTCCAGTGGGCGATGTATCCAACTTGCAGACGGAGGTTCGCATTTTGCAGACCTCAAATGATCTTTTTGCGCGCCGGTTGGGAGACTTTGAAGGTAGGGCCCGGCGTAACAACGTACGCATTATTGGAGTCCCAGAAAAGTCAGAAGATCCGGCAGCTGATCTGTTTGTGGAAGATCTTATTCCTAAACACCTCGCTCCCAAGGGTCTGAGCAAGTTCTTCGCAGTTGAACGAGCTCACAGAGTACCGGGCGGTAAACCGAAGGTGGGTGCCCCGCCGAGACTTTATCGCCAGAATCTTTAATTTCCGGGATAGAGGCGCTATCCTGCAGGCCTCACGGCTGAATGGACCCATAAAATATGAAAACACCAATGTAAGTTTCTACCCGGATTTCACACAGGCAGTCCAAAAACAAAGACTTGGATTTCTGGGCATCAAAAGACGATTGAGAGACATGGAACTGAAATATGCTATGTTATTCCCAGCTAGACTGCGTGTGGAGTTTAAGGAACGTACGTATTTTTTTTTATCGTCCGGAGAATGTGGGAGAATGGCTTGACACTCTACCACACCAACGTGGCCGAGAGGAACATTCTGGAGGAGCGGAAGGCGGCCCGATGGAGCAGGAATAGGAACATGGTATCCGGCTCCTGAACTTTACTGAGGACTCTGCAATGGTTCGATGACTTTGGCTGTAGGATTTAATGTGTCATGTCTGGGAGTGGCGGGGCGACGGGTTGACTCTCTTCCTCCTAGGGGGTTTCTTTTTGTAGACTTGTTTGATATAAGGGCGACAGGCACACTGCAAGTTGGTGTGGTTATTTAGTTTCACGCAGGGGCGCAGGGTGGTGGGAGTTGTAACGGGTTTCTGGTTTGAGAGTGGGGGGATGTTTCAGTGGGTGTGTTTAAGTTCAATGCAAGGCAACGTATTGCTTTATCATCTGATGTGGGTGTTGGTTTCGGAGGGGAGGTGGATCTGTTTTCACTTTTGGGATGGGGTAGGGGATTGAGATTACTGAGCTGGAATGTGAATGGGTTGGGGGATAAGATAAAACGAGGGGTTGTGCTACAATTGTTGAAAAGACTGTCTCCCGATGTGGTATTGTTACAAGAAACGCATTTGATCGGTAACACTTGTCGTGCCATGAACCGGAGGAGATATCCTATGGTTGCCCATGCGGGGTTCACCTCTGGATCCCGAGGGGTGGGTATTCTAGCTAGGAAGTCCCTCCCCTTAGAAATGGATGCAACAGATTTAGATGATAGGGGGCGTTACGTAGCCCTTACTGGACGGTGGGAGGGTAAGACCATATCCTTGATCTCAGTTTACGTCCCCCCGGGACTACAGTCGACAACTTTTGTTGACCTGGTGCGATTAGTGTTGGGACTCCCTGAGGGAATTCTGGTCATGGGCGGAGATTTCAACTCGGTCGTCTCTGGCAGGGAAGATCGACACCCACCCAGAGACCTTGCCGGGTCACAGAATTGGCTTAGTGGTTTTATTGACACATTGGCGTTAGTGGACTGTTGGAGATTGTTACACCCAGCTCAGAATCAATACACTTTCCACTCAGGTGCACATGGTAGCCTTTCCAGGATTGACTACCTTTTAATAACGGCTGCGCACGCCGCCTCCATATTTGAAGTACGACATCTGGCAAGGGGGATATCCGACCACTCTCCATTGTGGATTGGGATAGACGTGAATATCGGGTCAGAGGGACGGGTAGCCCCGATTAATCCGTGGTATCTCCGTAACCCTAAGACCCGCTCTGAGTTGGTCAAATCAATTGACAAGTATTTTGTTGAGAATTTGGGTTCGGTCACCTCTGCAGTATCGCTCTGGGAGGCCTTTAAGACGGTCATCCGAGGTCAGGCGCTATCATTGATTGCTTGATCGAAGAAGAGTAGCCGCGAGGAGGTGGTTAGGCTCGAGGCAGATATCTCCAAACTGGAGCGTGAATTGGAATTGGGAGTCACCCGTGAGAGGATACATGTTATCCGTCTTAAGCAACTTGACTATAGGGCACTGGTTACGGACGCCGCAAAAATTATGGGCAGGGAGCAGCAGGGTCGATTGTACGATGTCGGGGATAAAGCTGGCAAGCTGATAGCATGGTTAGATAAAAAAGAAAGGGCCAGTCGTGTGGTTCCTGTGATAGAGAAATTAAATGGTACGCGTGTGACTGAACCCGAGGAGATTGTCCAGAGTATCGCGGATTATTTCCGAGAAGTGTATTCGCCCGTATCTGATAGGCTGGAGGAAGACTCCCATTTATTGTTACGCAGCATTGCATTACCCAGCTTATCTGACTCTGATAGAGAGTTGCTAGATACCGCAATAACTGCAGAAGAGGTAGCTCTTGCTATTCGTTCTATTCGTTCAGGTTAGGCGATGGGACCTAATGGTCTCCCCATTGAACTTTATAAATTGTGCCCCGATAAGATCGCGCCATATCTTCGTGACATGTTCCTGGAATCGCGAGATGGTGGCTCCCTTCCCCGTGATCAGCGTCTTGCGACCATCGTGGTGATACATAAGGAAGGGAAACCAAGGGACCGCTGTGCCTCCTATAGGCCTATATCACTCCTTAATGCGGAACCCAAGATCCTTGCTAAGATATTGGCTAACCGAGTAATAAAGGTAATTGGCGACTTGATTCACCCAGACCAGTCCGGTTTCATTCCACATCGGAATACGGCCCTGAATCTCCGACGTTTACATGGTGTTCTCGCGAGGACTTAGTCATTGCGTGAGCCGGCCATCTTGGCCTCCTTGGATGCCACGATGGCTTTTGATACGGTGGAGTGGCCGTATTTGTGGGCTGTACTTGCCAAGTTTGGGTTTGGTCCTGGCTTCATAGGCTGGGTCAGGCTCCTGTATGAGGAACCGTTGGCGCAAGTGGTAGTGAATGGTCGGGTTTCAGAGCCCTTCGTTCTTGGTAGGGGCACGAGACAGGGTTGTCCATTATCTCCACTCCTGTTTGCTCTTGCTCTTAAGCCTCTTGCTGCATGGATTAGATGGGAAGCGTCGAATAAGGGTATCCAGTGGGCCCCTGACCTCGAGGATCGTATTTCGCTTTACACAGACGATATATTGTTGTACTTCGCCCCGGAAGTTGTTAATCGTTTTGTTCGATGTCCTTGCCTCCTTCAGGAAGAACTCAGGTCTGGTCATTAACTGGACTAAGTCTTACTTATACGTCCTGTCGGGAGATGTCCCTCTTCTGCCACGTGATTGCCCCATCCAGGTCACACAGACAGGTTTTAAGTATCTCGGGGTTTATGTTTCGTTAAACCCGGCTGCCCGATATGAACAGAATCTGCTCCCACCGTTAACCCGGCTGAAGATGGACGTTGTGCGCTGGCGTAAGCTACCGCTCTCGCCGCTCGGCCGTGCTGCGCTCTTTAAGATGATGTCGCTACCGAGATTTTTGTATGCTCTTCATAACACCTTTGATGTAATTCCTGCAAGTTATTTTCGTACCATTGAGGGTCTTCAGAGAAAGTTGGTCTGGGATGGGCGTTCGCGTATCACCCTCGCCAAGTTGACGCTTCCATGGTATGACAGTGGCATCGCTCTCCCTGATATCAAGCGGTATTATTGGGCGTCTCAGCTGGGGGCCATTAATCGCAGTATGTATGGCCCCGGAATAAACCCAGTGTTTGCCTTGGACAGGTGGCAGTTGCCGGGGGGCGATTACTATAGAGCGCTTTATTCTCGTTTGGGTAGAGGGAAACTTTCCGGGCCCACAAAGAATGCTGTTCGGGCTTGACACTGTGCTAATAATGCGATGGTATGGAGGGATCGACTGACCCGTGCGACCCCGCTTTTTGCTTCTGAGAAGCTGGGTAACCTGTGGAAAACTAAAGGATTTGAAAAATGGGATATGATCGGTATTAGTACTGTGGGTAACCTCCGGGTGAAAGGCAAGTTTAAGACTTTTGAGGAATTGAAGGCTGAGTACGACCTGAGTGACAGGGAATATTTTCGATATGCACAGGTTCATCATGCCTTGACTTCGGTTTTCCCTGAGAAGAAAAAAAAAGTTAACATTTTCTTTCACATAGAATTACCAATGTTATCCTATAGCAGGAAATTCATTTAGCAGGTAAGTAGTGCTATTGGCACTTTTTCTTACTCCGTGGTGGATCCTGGATACAGCACTGGCGCATCTCCTGTAAACAGTTGAAAGAATGCGTTTAAGTCATACAGGCGATTTGTAAGGAATATTTTTAGTTTGCGAAAATAGACACTTAGAAACTTTTCTACTGAAAACCAGACAATGGATTCCTATGGAAGGAAATACAAGTTACTTGTAAGTATGGGTAGAATTACTTTTCAGGGTCAGTGCCCTGCTAATAGATACAGCACTGAGTTCTCTCTTGATAACAGTTGAGTAAATCGGAATTCGTTGTTCAGATAATTTTAGGCGAATATATAAAAGTTCCAAAACTACACACTTAAAAGAATTTCCAAGTGAATCCAGTCAATGTTAACCTATGGAAGGAAATTCAAGTTACTGGTAAGTATGGTTAGAATTACTTTTCAGGATCAATACTGGGCTCAAAGATGCAGCACTGAGGTCTCTTCTGATAACAGGTGAGTAAATCGGAATTCATTGTTCGGCTGATTTTAGGTGAATATTTTAAAGTTCCAACACTCCACACAGAAGAATTTCCAAGTGAAACCTGTCAATGTTACCCTATGGAAGGAAATTCACTTAGCAGGTAAGTAGTGTTATCGTTAATTTTTCTTACTCAGTGGTGTATCCTGGATCCAGCACTGGTGCATCTCCTGTAAACAGTTGAAAGAATGCATTTAAGTCATACAGGCGTTTTTTTAGAAATATTTGTAGTTTGTGAAAATAGACACTTAGAAACTTTTCTGCTGAAAACCAGACAATGGATTCCTATGGAAGGAAATACAAGTTAGTGCAAGTACGCTTAGAATTACTTTTCAGGGTCAGTGCTGGGCTTAAAGATGCTGCACTGGGTTCCCTGATAACAGGTGAGTAAATCGGAATTCGTAGTTCAGCTGATTTTAGAGGGATATTGGTACAATGGTGAAGGAAGGGGGCGAGGCCTGAGGTGATATGTGTGCAAACACGCCCTGTGGCACGTTTTAAGTTTCGTGATTAAGTGCCCTTGAATCCTGAGGTCCCCTGGGGGCCAACAAGCCAACCAGGTACCTCCATTATGCTCCAGGAGGCTGCGTTGCAGAGAGGTGTTCAGAGGCCATGCCCCTTTTACAACACTCTGACACGCAGCTCCATGGCGCTTACTGGAGGTAGCTGGTGGGCTAGTTGGCCCCCAAGGACCCTCAGTATTGACAAGGAATTAATTCCCCAACTTAAACCGCGCCACAGGGCGTGTTTGCACATATGTGAACTCAGACACCGCCCCCTCCCTTCACCACTGTGCAAATGCACCCTGTGGTGCATTTTAAGTTGGAAAATGAACTCCCTTTGAATACTGAGGGTCCCTGGAGTTCAACTAGCCCACCAGCTACCTCCAGTAAGTGCCACAGAGCTGCATTGCAGAGAGGTGTAAAAATGGGGCGTGGCCTCAGAACACCACTCTGCAACGCAGCTCCCTTGTGCACACTAAAGGTACCTGGTGGGCTAGTACCCCCTAGGGGACCTCTGGATTGAAGAGGAATGAATTCCCCCAACTTAAAACACCCCACAGGGCGTGTTTACACACATATCACCTTAGGCCCCGCCCCCTACCTTCACCACTGTGCAAATGCGCCCCGTGGTGCGTTTTAAGTTGGGGGATTAAGTCCCCTTGAATCCTGCAGTACTCTGGCGGAAAACTAGCTCACCAGGTACCTCCACTAAGCGCCAGGGAGCTGGGTTGCACAGGTGTAAAAAGGGGCGTGGCCTCAGAACACATCTCTGCAACGCAGGCCCCTGGTACATTCTGGAGGTCCCTGGTGGGCTAGTTGGGACCACCAGTATTCAAGGGTAATTTGTTGCCCCTCTGCAAACGTGGTAGGGGGCACGTTTGTAGAGTGATGCTGGTAGGGGGCGTGGCCTCCGGCCCGAATCCGTATTTTATTATTTTTTTTAAAGAAGGGGGGGCTGTGTACCCCCCTTCTTTTTCTAATTTATTGGCCCTGGGGACCCCATCCTCCAGGGCCTGCCCCAATTTTTTAATAAAAAAAAAAAATTGGGAAGGGGGCCACATGCCCCCCTCCCGAGGACATAATTTGCCCCGGGGACCCAATCTCCCGGCTCATGGCCAGTTTTTAAAAAAAATATTTTTGGAGGGGGGCCTCCTGGCCCCCCTCCCGGGCCACTACTAGCCCCGGGGAACTCACCCCCCGGGGCTGGCCCTCTTCATTGGGGACCGTGGGGGGGTCCCTAATCCCCCCACGGTCCCGCATGCTCCCCGCCTACTGCGGGAGCTGGCATTGCTTTTCCACATGGGGAGCAGCTAACATGCTGCTCCCCATATGGAAAAGTAATTTGCTTTGCTTCATTGAAGCGAGTGCAGGTTTCCCTGCTCTCGCTTCAATGAAGCAAAGCAGGTTGCAATGGCAGGGTGGAGCCGCGAGGCTCCCACCCTGCCATTGCAAACAGCAGTGTCCTGGGTGTCCTGGGTGTGGGCTGGGTGTGGGCTGGGTGTGGGCAGGATACTGCAAGAGCAGGATGGTGGTCCCCAGGGCCTGTACAAGGCTCCAGGAGGGGGGCTGCGCGTTTCTTTTTCTTTTTTTTTTATATCGCTAGGATTTACAGATCCTACGCGAATCTCGAGATCTAAAAAAAATATATATTTTTTTGCCCTGGAGGACCTTGTGGGACTCCCTGACCAGGCCTAGGGGGTCAGGGTGTGTCTACCCTGCCCCCTTTTCACGTTTTGCGGCGTTTGTTTTTGTTTTCTTGTGCCTCGGTTCTACCAAGGCACAAGATGGCTGCCAACACTTCCTGATTTTGACATTTGTCAGCCAATGATCATTCAGCTCGTGCAGGGTGTTTGTAGGCTGCGCGTAGGGTACGCGTTTAGATCCGCGGATCCACCGCGCCCATAGATATATAAATGAGTTTCACAAAAAGGCAAGGGTTGAGGCAAAGAAAAATGCACCTGCTTTCACCTGTGGCTTGAAAGTAATGGCGATGGTGCTTATGATTTCAAAGAGAGAAGAAGACAGGAGTATAACCCATAGACCAAAATGGGACTGGGTATGTAGATTATAACAAGAAACAATGTCCCACTAGGTATCAATAACAGAGACAATTCAGATTTTTGCATACAGTACGTATTGCAAGAAAGGAACACCAGGGAGTCTCAATACATTTTGTGAAAAGGTTGTTAATCACCAGTTACATTAAACACGGGAAGCACAGTTAAAGGCAGCACTGTACATGAGAAGCAATCATGAAGCAACCCAAATAACACTTGGTGAAAATGTGATGACGCAGTGATAGTGACGACGCAAGTGAAAGTGAAAGACAGCGTGGTCGGCGCAAAGTGATAAAAACAATCAATTAAAGGCTTTCACATTGAATATATACAAATAGACAAGTTCAATTTGGCATGGTGATAAGCCTATTGGTAGTGCGCCGTGAAATCGCGCTGTTGTTGTCGACGGCGTTTCGATCCTCTATGATTCGGGATCCTCTTCAGGACAGGGTTGGCGTTGAATTAGGGTGCTGGAAATTAGGAACACTAACTGGATCCAGGGGTCAGTCCTTCACAAGGTAGTGGGTCCGGAGCCTCGTATACATTAAACGAGTATTGTTTCAGGTTCTTGTAGGGTGCCTGAATCGCTGGAAACTGAATGTCACAGGTAGCGAGTCAAGAGATCACGCTGGGGGGTTAATAGTTCTCCGTTTAAGTCAGGTGCCTGGATTAGTCTGGCGGCGGCTGCCGATTAAATCTTGGCGGTAGCGTCCCGCGCGGGAGAACTATTAACCCCCCAGCGTGATCTCTTGACTCGCTACCTGTGACATTCAGTTTCCAGCGATTCAGGCACCCTACAAGAACCTGAAACAATACTCGTTTAATGTATACGAGGCTCCGGACCCACTACCTTGTGAAGGACTGACCCCTGGATCCAGTTAGTGTTCCTAATTTCCAGCACCCTAATTCAACGCCAACCCTGTCCTGAAGAGGATCCCGAATCATAGAGGATCGAAACGCCGTCGACAACAACAGCGCGATTTCACGGCGCACTACCAATAGGCTTAACACCATGCCAAATTGAACTTGTCTATTTGTATATATTCAATGTGAAAGCCTTTAATTGATTGTTTTTATCACTTTGCGCCGACCACGCTGTCTTTCACTTTCACTTGCGTCGTCACTATCACTGCGTCATCACATTTTCACCAAGTGTTATTTGGGTTGCTTCATGATTGCTTCTCATGTACAGTGCTGCCTTTAACTGTGCTTCCCGTGTTTAATGTAACTGGTGATTAACAACCTTTTCACAAAATGTATTGAGACTCCCTGGTGTTCCTTTCTTGCAATACGTACTGTATGCAAAAATCTGAATTGTCTCTGTTATTGATACCTAGTGGGACATTGTTTCTTGTTATAATATGATTTCAAAGAACACAACCCTGTCTGTTCCTTCAAGGGCAAACCCCAAAAATTGCAATAAATGGTAAGAATCAGCTCCCATCCAAGAAGTGTTTTTTTAGTAGTTTCAAATGTCCACAATACATATAAAAGTGCACGATCTCGTAATAAATAAGTCCGGATTTTTGCAAGATTTTCTTTTTCAGGTTCTTTATTGTGGTAATCCAAGACAAGAAAAAATCCAAGAACACATATGGATTTCCTTCTTAGCCAACGCGTTTCGTCTCAGACATTGAGACTTCTTCAGGGCTAAGGATAAAACATTCAATGACTACACACTTTTCAACATCTACACATACAGTTAAGTTAAAAACAATAGAAAAACACTAAAACACCCAGAGCGTATTTTGCCTACTATATTTATCCAAGTTGGCTAGCAATTTGACTTGAAAGATTAGAAAAATTAATTAACAGAACAGAAGGAATCACTGTTCATAAGAAAAACACAATTATTTTGCTAAGGTACTCACAAATGCCTTCTATTTATCTACAAGACTCATAATGCTGGATAGAATCATTTAACAAAATATTAATCAATATCCATATGTGTTCTTGGATTTTTTCTTGTCTTGGATTACCACAATAAAGAACCTGAAAAAGAAAATGGGTGGGTGCTGATTCCTTACCATTTATTGGGATATATAAATGACTTTAAATGTAATTTTATCAAAAACTACTGAACAGATTGACACCAGATAAGTGAAAGGCACAAGTCGGAACTGAGGACTACCTCTCTGCCAAATTTGGTGTAATTACGTTCAGCCCTTCGGGCTGTAGCCATGGCTAAAGGTCCTATGGGAAATTGCATGGGGAAAACACATTTTGGGACCCCCCTTTTTTCTCGGCCCCCGCTTGACCAATCACCCCCAACTTTTCAGGGAAGAAGTGGAACTGAGCTTGGAAAATTAGGCGCAGATTCATCAATCGGCGCCAAAGTTATTGTCAATAGAATGTTGCGGATTTCCTATGGATAATAGGTCCTAACTATCTCTACCTACTGGCGACCGAGAGTAGGTAATATATTACAGTGTCAAGTGCCCCTTCTGGAAGCTCCGCCCATCGACCGGTAGTGCTATGATCGCCGGTAGCGCACAAACCAGCATGTAATGATTTAGAAGAAATCCAGTAACACACGCTCTCAGATTCTTGCCCAAAAATAATTTAATGGAGGTTACGCGTTTCAGAAGCGAACTTCCTTGATCACAAGAGGAACACTGTGCAGAGTGTGAGTTTACATAGATACAGTAATGGTAGTCAAAAGCGGACTGAAATGCCTAGTATCAGCTGCCATCTTTGAACATGCAATTTTAACACCATGGTGGTTCCACTCGTAATTCTGTCTGCACATCTCGTAGTACATATATACATATATACATATATACAGATGCATTTAAATACAAACACAAACTTTTTTTTTTATTTATTACATTTTAGTACAATGCCAAAGACAAATACAATGTTGATCCATAATATTGCAACAGTCAATCTGCTTGTATCCTATGACAATAGAGTGCGCACATTACATCAATTTCCAGTGTGCAGATCACCATGTTTCTGGTGCAGAACAGTCCACATTAAACAAAAGGAAGAAGAAAAACAAAAAAGAAGAAAAATCAATCAACCTAAAAAAAAATCAAACCAAAGATAAAACCTAACATTTCACATCATTGACATTATTTGTGATCTCGGGTTGTGCTATCATGACTTTGCAGTACATCAAACATTTCAGCCCCTCTGATCTCTCCTCTAGACGAAATCTGAAACATTTTTATTAAGCAGATATACTCGCAACGGCTCCCAAATGTCTCTTGGCCTCGAAATTGTGGGTAGTTCCTCCGCATATGTGACCAGATTGTCCCTACAATATACCAAATCTTTTATCCACATGTCAGCCTTCGTCTGCATCTACCTCCCCATGTGATCGCCACTCTCCGTGCCACCAGTAATAAAGCCAGATGTACAAATTTACCATTCACCCCCTTAACATGCGGCACGCAACATAAGAGGCATATGAGTGGAGTGCACTGAAGATCCACCATATCCTTCAAACTTCTTATCACTTCCTCCCAGAACTCAAACACTCGCTGACATCTCCAAGCAAGATGCATTAAGTCCACATTTTCTTGTCCACAGCGCAATTAACTGTCAGAAGAACGCAACCCGTACCTGTGCCATCGTGCAGGAGTGTAATAAACTTGGTGTATATACTTAAAGTGTTTGATATTCAAGTTCCCATTCCTGCTAATCGTCCCCGTCAGGCCACAGATATATTTCCAGTCTGCCTCCGATATCGGCTCAGGTAAACACTAAGACCATCGTCCCCAACTCCTGTCCGGAACATTCACACTTTCATTATTTTTTTTTTTTGTATGTTCTTATATAGCGCTCGACTACCCGGAGGCATCTCGGCGCTTGCCTTGGGAACCCATCCTGGCTTTTCCCTGTGAGATAGCCCCTAACGGGCATCCCCAAGGTGAAAGCAAGGCATCCCGCCGCGGGTGGCCGTTGTGGAGATTAAGCAAGCTTAATGCCCAGAGTTGCAGAGTGTGAACCCATGATTATTAATCATCTTATACAGTGTCGATATTAACCTTTTGTTGCTAGGGACGGTGAGTGCAAATTGTAAGGACAGTAGCAGGGGAGGTTCTTGTGGATAAGTGGTGTAGTGTATTTTGATCGCATGTCTGAGGCGATGGAATGTGAATCTAAAAAGCAATGATTGGTGACTTAACATATTGCAGTTCAGCCTGTGTTATAAATGAACCGTTTGGATATACATCTTTCATGTGCCTAAAACCTGCCTCACGCAACAAACGCAATGATGGTATCTCCTGTGTAACAGATATAGCAGCATGATGCTCCAGATGTAAATCTGGTGCATATAGCGGAAGTTTCTGCGCCAGTTGTCCTATCTTCCACCAGGCGGTAATAGTAGCAACAACTGCGTTAATTTCTGCTTTTGGAGTGCCACGTGTTCAGTGAGTAATCACGCTATTAATGATAAATGATTTATCCCAGTTGATATATAGGCCTGATAGATGCCCAAACCTAACATACTCCCTGATCAGCTGTGCCAAAAATCTAGAAGGATCACGGTCGAAAAGAACAATGTCGTCTGCGTACAGTGAAATGGCTACTGGTCGATTAGTTAAAATTAAGAGCAGTTTCTCTATGTCGTTGCCTAATTACACAAGCCAATGGCTCCAATATTATTGCAAATAGTAGCGGTGATAGAGGACACCCCTGGCGTGTTCCCCTCTCTATTGGAAACGATTCAGATGTAAGACCCCCTACACGCACCCACGCACATGGTTCCGTATATAGCACTGTTATCCACTGTAGAAACGGAGGCGGAAATCCCATACAACGTAATATGTAATGCATATATTGCCATTCAACCGAATCAAAAGCTTTGGCAGGGTCTAACAGTACCGCTGCTGCCGAGAGTCGGCTCAAGCATATGGAACATGGAGAAAACGGTTAGAAGATTGTATGATGTGGATCTTTCAGGTATAAATCACAATTGATCTGGCAGTACCAGACATTGCATCAGGGGTTGTATTTTGGTCGCCATGATTTTGTCCAAAATTTTGGCGTCAATGTTGATCAGTGACAGCGGCCGGTTGGAGCCGCATCTGTCCGGGGGTTTGTCTTTTTTGAGCAATGTAATTATTAATGCCTCTCTCAAGGACGGCGGTAATTTCCCCGACTCATATGCCTCCGCGGACATTTCCAGAAGATGCGGTGCAAGGAGATCTGCGTATTTCTTATAGAACTCGACCGTTAGTTCGTCGGGTCCTGGTGCCTTACCATTAAATAACGCCATAATTGCTGTTTTAACATCTTGTTCATTAATAGGCACTCATAGATACTCACGATGCACATCAGAGAGCCAAGCGCACGCCACGTCTTCTAGATATTTCTCAAATTCTACTTCCTGCACCCTTCCCCTTGATTTATATAAATCTGTGTAATAACCGCGGAAGTGTTCTGTGATGTCAATTGGATTATGATGCTCGCCCCCTGCTCATCTACAATACTATCTATCCGTGGGTGTTCAAGACGCTCCCAAATCTTGAACGCTAATGTACGACCTGGTCGTCCTCTCTCCCCATACTGCCTGGCCACGTGTCGTCACGGCAAGTATTTTATCTCTGTGTCAGCGAGCTCGTTATAGCCCGCGAGCAATTTTTGGAGATGAGCCAATTTGTCTGCTCTCGGCTCAGTCTCATAGTCTCTTTCCATCTCTCGCAACGCGTCCTCAGTTTTTTCCAATTGCGTATGTATATCTCTCCGTATACCTGCTGCAGTGCTAATGCATACCCTCTTATAGTGACTTTAAGGGCCTCCCACAGCGTTGAAGCCTCATCTAGTGTGCCTTTATTTAGCTTGAAGTACTGTATAATGGCCTCCCGCACTGTTGTCTCATATATTGGATCCAGTAGTGCTTCAGATCGCAAGCACCACGTAAAAGGGGGACGTATAGTTGTTGGGAACACTACATCTAGTTGCACCGGATTATAATCCGATAATGTGTGGGCGAGTGGCGTTATCCCCCTCACTCAGTCATCACTTCTACCCCCACTAGCCAATAGTCCAAGCGCGACCAACTTCCATGTAACGAAAATGTGTGCCTTCTCGCACCTGAGGGTTCCGCACCCTCCAAGCATCGCAGAGAGCAAATTCCTCCATAGCGCATACTATATTTTTAGCGACTTTAGGGGTACGGTGAAATATGGGATTAGATTTATCCAACTCCACATTCAGATACGTATTCAGATCACCCCCCATAAAATCGGGGTCTCCGGCCAGCCTCTCAGTATCCCACATATGCGAGCAACACAAGATGGATCATCCACTATTGGTCCATACATATTTACTATAGTAATCAGTCTGCCACTGAGCTTACCACACACCATTACGCATCTGCCTTCCTCACCTGTATATGTATGTATCAGCTGAAACTCCACCCCTCTCTTGATCAAAATCATAACCCCCCTCGCATACAAAGAGTAAGACGCAGCAACCCGGAAGCCAGCCCATCTACCCGCCATCCCACAGTCTGTGTACTTGGTTAAGTGCGTTTCCTGCAATAGGGCAATATGTACCATGTGGCGATTTAGATATGCCACCACCTGTCTCACTTTTTTAGGCGAATTGAGGCCTCTAACATTCCAGGTCAGCAATCTGCATTTATCCTCCATCAGTTACCTGATTTCTACCTCCAATTTTTTCCCAGCTCGTCTTAGAGACACAATGATTATGCCAAACTAGCACATTTTCAACCCATGTGAACTCTTGATATGCACCTAAGTGCAGCTTGTTAGGTGTATCGTGAAACAAAACAGAAAATAACAGAACTCCCCTCACGACCCCCCCCCTCCTGCCTCCCACTCCAACCTCCCAATCAGGTCGAGACCGGATCCCACCACCTGCCCGTCTAACTGCACCCCAACACATTAAATTTTAGCATTCGGGGAGCACCCGCCAGGGGAAGAGGTTCAGCAGTGGATACCCGCACCGAAATGCGGTTGCCGGAATACCGTAGTCAGTCTCCCTGCGTACCTTACGCTAACATGTTATGATGAATATGTAACAACCTCCCTCTTAGAACAGCCAGAATGCAATGTCAGTGAAGTCCCGCCGCCCAAGCATCTCATCACTCAAACAATAGGTCAGACCGTCTCTGCCGACCGATCCAGCCCAGCTATCTCATATCTGCCATGGTAACAGGAAGCCCCTACAATTCAGTTGCATATCTCTAGTCTGCGTCGTCTAGTCCCGACTCCACCGCCTCCCCCTTCTGTGCAAGTTGCCGAGGTCTTGTCTTGCAAATGTGCTTGGTGAATTTCAAAGCTGATTTTGCATCCGTGAAGAAAGCGCCTGTTCCTCGTGAGTAATTTTCAACTTGGCCGGGTAAAACATGGCGTAAAGGACCGAGGCCTCTTGCAGCAGCTTCTTTACTGGTACAAATTCCTTTCTCGCCGTCTGTACCATCGGAGTATAATCTGGAAAAAAGGAGAGTTTGTCTCCCTTGTAGACCACCGGTTCTTTGGCCCGAGCCTCTCTCAGCACAGCGTCCCTGTCAGCATAGTTTAGAAGTCGCGCAATGATCAGGCTGGGTGGCGTGCCAGGTTTAGGCCTTGGCCCCAGTGAACGATGCGCCCGCTCCACAACCATTACGGTGGAGAGTACAGACTCAAACAACTCAATCAATAGGCGATCTATGAATGTCTCCATTTTGGATATCGGCGTTGATTCCGATAGTCCAATAATGCGAAGATTGTTGCGCCTCGATCGCGCTTCCAAATCTTCATTTTTCGCCCTTATGACTGCCAAGATATTTTCCATCTGCAGGATCTGCGTTCTTGATTCAGCTTGTGCGAAATACAAACACAAACTTACATTTGCATATCCTGTCCTGTCGTAGTGCATATATACATATATACAGTTGCGTTTAAATTACAAACACAAACTTCCGAAACGCGTAACCTCCATTAAATTCTTTTTGGGCAAGAATCTGAGAGCGATTGTTACTGGATTTCTTCAATATACCCAAATGGAGTACCTCCATTACAGATTTGGAGACACTATGGACTGAGTTATTTCCGAGGTTGAAGTAAAAAAAAAGAATTCAGTTTATTCCGCAATACATTAATCAGTTCTTGTATATTTCCCCCTAGAAAATTTACAGTACTGTGGCCAAAGAAGTATGCTATCCCTGAAGCCAATTATGTGTCGCAAAAGAGCAAAGGAAGTTACACAGAAATTACAAGACACTTAAGTCAAAGATCTATGAAAATCAGCATTGCCGACACACACCTGCTGATTTATGAACCGATCCAATGTTAGATGTATCCCTTCTTCAAGTACATTAACAGAACAAAAGAGGAGGTAAAGAAAGCATCCAATACTGAGGTATGTGTTGAGAAAGTTAAAATATACAAGGTTGCCTTTATAATGGATTCTTGCTATTTGGGGTTGGACGCTGCAGCACCGAGCAAATGGTTGGGTTATGGGTCAGAAACACTTGGGAGTCAAATAGACAGTTTACCAGGAGTTTGACGTGTTTGTGTCTCACTGCTAAATGTGCACACCACGTGCCCATGTGGCTTTAGCACGTGCAAATTTCGAACCCAATCCCATATGAGACCAGGAAGCAGCCAGGTAGAACCAACAGCCGCAGCAGATCAGAACTAATGGCCACACTCTACATCTATAAAAAAAGGAAGTCCACGCACCTCAGAGCCCTCTCAAAGAAAGAGTTGCCAGTATCTATATTACTCTGGACTTCTCTTATGGAGAAATCTTTGGATGTGTCGGATACGCCTTGAGTACATCAAAGGTATTTTATTGTCTAATGTACTTGTTTTGACCAGCAAGAACTTTATTTCTAGTCCGGATTCTGACTTCATTTCTGTGTTACCTGTACTAACCTTAGAGGAGCTTCCAAAGTATCACTTCATAGCCTCACCTGATTGATACTTCACAGTTTGAAGCCTACTGAGAGTCAATTGGTGCACGTTATCGTTATCATAGCGTGAAAGAGATGTGTTGTCGCTCTCATGTTTTACTGTGACTAACTGACCATACATATGTGCCTGTAAAGTCGTAAGAAGTGTCTTGGTATTAGCACTGTACACACGTTTGGCAGAAGTGTGATCATCAGGTCTGTGTAGCCCTTACAGCTGGTATGGAGGGAACCCGTGGAGAATGTTACTTCGGCAGTAGCGGCTGGCATGGCTTGCGGGTGGGAGTGGGATGTGGGGGTCACGCAGGGGACATAAATAAAAAAAAAAGAATACTTAAAAAGCTACCTTTCTGCCAGGTCCCCCATCTTCTCTGTTCAGCTCCTGCTCTCCTGACACCTTCTCACATATATGACTTCCTTCGTATTGCAGATGGTATAATGGCGCACCATATATATCCGTTCAGAATGGTCAAAGCTCTTGCCCTCAGTAGTCAGTTTCTTTCTCAGCTGGGTAAGTGGTTCCCGGGTTGATTATGTCAAGGTGCCAGTTTTTATGATTTTGACACATTACAAGATTGCCGCCGCCATCCTGTACATCAGAGTTAGAAGAATGTTACTTATGTGCCACACAGTCATGTGGTTTTTACCTTATAAGTCATGAACATGCAACATGGTCACACTATTCACAGACCACAGGCCTGTAATTAGACCATTTTAAACAAGTTCTAGCGTCTTGCAACAGGTGGAGTGCAAAGCACACGACCAGTGAGGTCTGCAAATGCAGGATAATGATCTATTTTGATGAGTGATGGGGAATAGTACACTTAGAATTTTACTTTCCCAACAGTTATCCAGCTGAAATTTGGCATACAGCTGATAACATTTATGGATTCACGAATGGAGGCACATGTTAAGTGCCCTTGAGATCATTCACAAATGCAGTAACCGCCCTGAACTTAGATTACGTGTACATATGGTTCATGGTGATTGTAATGGGCAATTTGACCATTTTTCAGATGGTCCTCGTTTGTAAAAGAGTTGTCTGTTGAAAATCTCCATTCGGACTCGGCTGAGTAGATTCGGGTCTTTGAATATCCAAGCAACTAGGGTGAGTACCCCTAGAGTATTTTATCTCACACCACACTAAAAGGAATCGTATTTCCTTTGTAAATAGGCTGTCGCTACTCCGCTTTTGTCCTGAAGAAGACTCTAGATGATGTATCTATAAACCCATATCGACAGGGTCGAAACGTCGACGTGAAACTATCTCATATCCAGACTCATTATCGGTAAAAATTTCGAAAATAGTGTAAGCTAGAGTGAAAGACTGGAAAAGGACAGAGAATTTATGTTATTGTTTTGTTTTTGGTTGAATTTGAAAGGTCACTCATTTCACTTTATGTCATCACAGTCACCCACTGAATTGTCTGCGTATTTGTTAGTGTGTTATTTTGTAAGACCGTCCATATTAATTTTCTGTGCTAAGATTTTGCAAAGTTTGCCCAAAAAACAGAAAAAACAAAATAAGTAATACATTGATATATTTTTGCTACCTTGTTGTAGGTGTGGTACATTCAAAATTGTTTAGTATAATTCAATAGTGATTTTGAAGAAATTCTTTGGTTCAAAACTAGCACCTCGTGGTGCTTACCCAACTGAACCATTTGTAGCTTTCTAATTATACACCCAGGTTCCGAGGGAGACAGTGTGACCTCATTGATCTTAATGGCTCTCCCATTCTGAGGCACCTTACCAGAAATCAATACCTAACTGCGCCATACTTTAAAGTTCAACACAGTTAATGGAAACAAACCTAAAAAAAAACGCAGATAATTCACTGATAATTACAAATTTGTATCTGGTGTATTTTTACCATATTTAGGATTGTCTGAGGTGAAAAGATTGTGTATTGAATGCACTTTGTTCATATGGGCAATAATGCCATTCAAAAATGGCTATTTTCCCCAACTCAGTAGCAGTAATTTGGAATATTGAAATATTCCATAGATTTCTGCAGTTAAGACATTCAAGATGAGCTTGTTTTCTTGTTGGTACTTGTATTTTAACGCCTTGCAGTTCATATTCACACAAAAGCAGCAAAAAAGATTAAAGTGGAGCAGCGAGGTGCTGGGGCGGGGTTGGGACTAACCAGCATTTTGTATAATTGTGCAAATATTCCCTCCATTCCGTACTGTTAGCCTGTTGTATATAGCAGAGGGGTGTTAGATGGAGCGAGGGCTCCATAAAAATCCTAAATTAATCTTCTTTTTCCTCTAGTAAATCGTTTTCATATAACTCACAATAATGACTTTAAATCATATTATTCAAAATGGCGAAATACCCTGAAATGGTGTCAAAAATCACTCATTGTAATTGTCTGGCATATACACATGATGTATAAAAACTTTGAATACCTCAAACTTGGTTCCAATATGGTTCATGGCGGCAATTCAGTTGCAGCACCATTTCAAAATCGCCATTCTGCATGTCCTAACATTGCCCAATATGGATTCTGCTTAGAAGCATGTTGAAAATACTGAAATTAACTCCCATCTTGGCAATGTATTTCCGGCATACAGGATAGCTGTTTATTTAATATAAAACTCAGTAGCTTTACATGCTTACCAATTCTCAGTACCTGAATTGAAGCCAGACTCCAAATAATGTGGCAAAAATATTGATGCCACATGGGCTTTTAGGTTTGGAGCGGAATGGTTTTCAGGAGTTTAGTGCTCGCTGTTCTCACTGGGCAGTGAATGGACCACTGAAGAGTAGTCCGCCAGAATGGAGGGTAGAGATGGCGATAAGTGATCTGGGGTATTATTATATAGTTGTCATATGATTTTGGATATCTGTGGGGTGAAAGTGCCTCACATTGGTGGTAAGAACTTTTGTGGGGGAAGTAGCTGATAAAGGACCCAGGTTAGTACCTGCAGTAGAAGGAATATATATAATTCTGTCAATACACTAAATATTTTGAACACTATACCTATCACACTGCAAACCATGAAATACTAACAAGGAAAGACGATGACATCTTTACAAGTTTTAAGTTCACAGTTATGTCTGACTTCTCTATTAAGGTAACAAGTTTTGCAACTTTTTCATTGCTTCTTTAGGGCAACTTAATTTGATTTTTCATGAGTAGTTTACATTTCCAGAATCTGCTTTGGTGAATGCTGAATTTGACTTTTGAAATGCTTCAAATATAGATATCACTGTAGAGGCTATTTAATATTCGTCGAAAGTCTGCACGAAATCCGGCTCAGTATTAAGGTCAAGCCTACTATAGTGTTGTGTTGTACCTTATTAGGGATTTTTCAATTTCTATTTTTGTTGTTGATCTGCATTTGTGAAAACATTTGAATTCAAATTTGAATTAAAATGATGGTGCTTCTATTTCAATGTTTTTATAGCACGCATCTGTTCTAGAAATCCTTGATGCAAACTTAGATTTTTCTTAACAGCAAATTGTGCAAGATGCCCAGCGTGGACAATGGCAGTTCTTATTCCAGTGACTCGGAGGAGGAGGAGGAGGAGTTTGAGGAGAAGCCTCTGTACGCAGTTGCTCCAACATTTAATATTAGCGCAGAGGGGCTCAAAGATGTCTCTGCAAGCCCTGCCTTTAAATGTCTGAATGAGGTAAGCGAGTTGTGAATATTGAAAGAGCGTACTGAGTTGTACACAAAAGTGATCTATTGCTTTATATTCAGATGACTTAAACTTAAAAAATTGTTGTTTTAGCTTGTTACTAAAGTTGTTGATCTAATTTTATCAAATGCAAGCAAGTACCAAGGGTGACCGATGTGTGACTGTAGTGAGGCTCCCTTGAACAATATCTTCCTGGGCAAAATGTCCACCATTAAAGCCAGCATTCCCATCACCGTCAGCACGGAACACTTGGACAACATGCCTACTAACAGCCATCATGGCTCATTTTCCAGTCATATGTCCTCAGACTCTATCAGATGTAATGACCCAGGTAGAATCTGGGTACCCTAATGAATGTTGTCAACCTCACGTCCTGAGGGACGTCTTCTCTGCCCTGCCTCACACTGTGCTTCCCTTTCTTAATGAGTCTGTGGTACAGGGCAAGGTCCCCAGAGCTTTTAAGAACGCAATTGTGGTTCCTCTACTAAAAAAAACAGGGGCTGATCCCCTGAGCCCTTCTAACTATCGTCCCATCTCTCTCCTCCCCTTTTGTGGCTAAGATCCTACAGACCCATGTGGCCAGGTGCCTTTCCAATTTTATTGAACAGTCAGAACACCTAGAGCCACACCAGGCTGGCTTTCGGCCTGCTCACTCAACTGAGTCAGTAATCCTGGCAGTACTGGACACCTTGAGAGCTAATGCAGACAAGGACACCCACAAGGCCTTGTTGCTCCTAGATTTGTCGGCCGCGTTCGACACGGTTGATCATAAAATCTTGTTGGACCGTGTCGAGCCGGCCTGCATACGGGGCCCGCATACAATTAGATTAAGTCCTTCCTTGAAGGCAGAACACAAGTAGTGTGGCCCTTTTACTGCCCCTGGGCTCGCCACCACATGCGGGGTGTCACAGGGCTCGTCCCTATCGCCATATTTATTCAATCTTTATCTCATGCCCCTGATCCACTCATTAAAAAATAGAAAGATAACTATCTTTAATTATGCTAATGATCTCCAGCTCGTTTTCACCTTGGATTCTCCTGACTCGGTTCTTGAACTTCAAGCCCTCATGCTTCACATTCATCGTTGGATGCACCTCAACTCAACCGGGCAAGACGGAACTAGTGTTGTCTGGGAAGAGCAAGATCTTCTGGGGCCCACACTATTGGCAGACAGAATTAGGACCCCCCCCATTTCTTCTCCTTCTGTGAAAAGCCTTGGGGTCACTATAAATGCAGATCTCTCGCTCAGAGGAAAAGTGGGGGCAGTGGTCTCCGCCTGTTTTCTCCAATTGCGCAAAATTAGGAAGATCGCCCATTTGCTGACCCACTCAGGTGTGATAGCCCTGGTTCTCTCGCGTCTCGACTTTTCAAACTCTACCTTGGCCTACCTCTGTTCCTACTTAGACACCTACAATTAGTACAGAACCAGGCTGCGAGATTCATTTAAAAACAACCTAAATGGCAATCTGCCAGACCCTGACTATCCAAACTTCCCTGGCTACCCATTGCCCAACGTGCAGCTTTTAAGATAGGGTGCTTAATCTTTAAGGCCCTGCACTGCAGGAACCCCAAATTCATCAGCCATATGATTATAAAGCACGCTCCACTTCGCAACCTATGATCTGCTCATCTTCAACTACTGACTACTCCTGCCATTAAACTCAAACGTCAGGGAGGGTGCAGGTTCTTGCAACACTATTCAAGATTAGCGCCATGAACCCTTCTGGTGACAGTTCGCTCTAAAAGTTCCTGCTAACATTAACATAACATATGGAAATTAGTGACCCTACAAAAATCTTCAATCGAAGTAGGTTCTGAAGTATTACCAGCAGGCTCTTTGTGGTTTTCCACGTTATTCATATGGACGTGTTTTTGGACAACGCACATGTGTGTATATTACGCACAGTAATTAATCAAGAGTTGCTGCAGTTAATATGACCCATATGACTTGTACTGGCTGATTCTTGATCTGAGTCCTGTACATCTTTTCAGGCTTGAAAATCAGTCATGGCCAGCCATTATAGATCAAGCTATAGAGTGTAGTTTCAGTTTCTTGAGTAGCCCGAACAAGCAAAAACATGGGTCAGTGCTTTGATATGATACATTTGGTTTGTTGTATTATGCCACACCAGTGCCATAGTAGCCTCATTGGTGCATATGAACATATAGGATCTTGAGATAGCCAGAGCGAGCAAAAAAAAAGAGTGGCTGTTTTGGCCAGATATATCTATTTGGTTTAATGTTTGTGATCCTAACACCTGAGTAGCATCATGGGTGCATATATACATATATGGTTGTCGTTATAATATGTTGCCCTTTGAATGAAACTCAACATTCAAATGCTGGACTCCTTGGTAGGCCTTACAGTGGACAAAGATTACGAGTTTTAAGTGTCTTTTGGTGCACCAGTCCCAATTCCGTGCACAATGGTTACTTGCATATCTCAGCATGGCACTAAAAACTATGATTTCCATGATAACATTATATCTTGTAATTGTCAGAACCCTCGGCTCTTACAAACAATTTTGTGTCTTACAGTTTGAATGGTCCTCTCACTATGCACTTTGTTGTTCAGTGTGATGGGGTTGTGATGTATGATTTTGTATCCAGGCGAAATTGAAGATGGGCTGAAACATATTTTAAGGGTGCATCCAGTAATGCTACTGTAATGCTCTATTAAGTCAACATAAATGCTGCCTGAATGAACTGTCCTCTGGATTTTACTTGCATATTGTATGCGTGTTTGTAGTATTACATGTGGAAGCAGGCAGTATAAGAGGACTAGAAGGGAGATAATGAGCAGTTATGTATAGAGTACCCATGGCCTCAATCCTAATTTGTTTTTGAGAAAGGCACCTGGGTTAGCAGGAACTCATCATGCACATGAACTTGATGTCCTACTTCCCTTCTTCCCTTTAGATTGCTGAGAACGCCTAGTATAGCACTCTGTAAACCAGATAATACAAATAATATTAAATAACTTGTAAAAATTCGTAATTAGTTCTCTTTTTACTAACCTTGTCTCGTTCCGTTGTCTAAGTCGAGGGTCACATGCACCTTTGTCTTAGACAAGGTAGTGCTATTATCTTTGGTCCACAGGTGATAAAGCAGTGCCAGAGTAGGATTTTCTTTTTTTATCCTAACACAGGGATTGTTAGAAAAGTTATAGGCAAGTGTTTAGGTTCAGTGCAATACTTTCAATATTTTTTTATATAACCAAATTGTTATTGTTTTGTGTGTTCAGTCAGGCACAAAACAACTGCATCAACCACTCTCCACCACCATCTATTGCCCATCCCATTTCTTGTGGAGTCATCCTTGTTTCCTTACACTCCGCATTCTCCAGAGGTCCCAAACATCCCTCCCATTTCTGTCTCAGGAGTGAGACGCAACCAGGTGAATTACTTACCAGTGAACAGTACAGCTTAGAGATTTATGCAGTCTAGAGCCCACATCATCAACTTGGGCCTCATTTGGGCTGAATTCTGGTAGCTCCAAAGGCTGCGTTTGGTAAGGTACCAGCGTGTGTCAGAATTGGTAATATTTGTGGAATTGGCTGTGAGACAGTTGGAATTACACCAATAGGTCCTCAAAAGTGTTCATATGGGGCCTGCCCACACATTCTTCATGGTTGTAATCCCAATTTTGTCCCAATAGACAAAGCCCTGCAATTGTGAAGTGTAATGCAGCGAACGAATGGTATCATAATGGAGTCTGCTGGGTCAGCTGCCTATCCCATCCGTTAAATCTGAGTGCCCCTGCAAACAGAGGATAACCACCCTTGTTCCACTGTGAGAGGTGGGCTGGAACCGGGGTGCCGTATAGGAAGTGCATCACTTTATCTAGACCCGGTGGCTCTGGTTCTGATCTGATGGCGGTCGCTCCACCCCTATCCGCCAGTCATTAATTACCAGGAGTTGTAAGCCCAATAACTTACCCATACCTCATCATATGTCAACTGACGGCACTTATCCCAGGTGATGCACAGGGCCCGTCCAGCCTATAAGAAGGAGAAAATTACGCAGGTAGTTTGGCAAACCAAGTATTAAGAATTGGGGATGGAAAGTTTTGCAACACATCTGGGAATCATGGAATCCTCATAATTTTAAACAAAGCACTTTGCCCTAGAATCCTAGAATATGCAGCAGAAGCCCTGACCACCTCTGCAGGTCCCTATTTGTCCTATGGAGAAGATGCATGAGATTGAGGCTTCACACCAACTCTGGGACACTGACACACAGACCATGAGGTATTTAAAATTCAAATGCCTGATAGGGATAGTCGTTTGCCAGTCCACTGAAGCTCTGTCCCCCTTCAGCGGCACCAGGAGTGATTTGTGTCAGTTTGCACCCAGCACAGAGACCTCCTCAAAGGGCTCCAGGATTTATAGGATTCTGGGGACAGTCATGCTAGGGTTGACCAGGTAAAGGAAGATATAATCTGAATATAAGGCCACTCTGTTCTCCGCCTACTCCTTCCAATGCCAGACCTGCGCCTGAGTCTGGCATCTGATGATCTTGGCCAGAGGTACAATCACCAATGCGAAAAGCAAAGGGGACTGTGGACAGCCCTGTCTGGTCCCTCTATGGATTGGGAAAGTCTCAAACAGGAACCATTAACCATAATCTTGGCACTGGGCTCATTGTAGAGGAGCCGGGTATATTTGTGGAAACAAGTGCCAAATCCCATGCACTGGAGGACCTGGTTGAGGTAGACCCAGTCGACCGTACCAAACCCTTTTTCAAAGTCCACCAATATTAATGCGCTGGGTTCTATCAGTTCTTGACGGCGGGCCAGCGTCCCATTAACTCATCTAATATAATATTGTGTACCTCTGGAGAGCATAAAGTCGCACTTATCTGGCTGCATAAGATCTGCCAGTGGGCCTTGCAAACAATTCACCAATGGCCTTGTAAGTATTTTACGTTCTGTGTTTATCATCCATATAGGCTGAAAAGCAGCACAATGCTCACCGAGGTGTGCCATCTTGGGCAAGACTACTATAATGAACACGTATAGCTCAGGGAGAAACATTCCTATATAGGCCGCTTCCTCATATAGTTTCAGAAGGTGCGGAATAAGGATGTCTGAAAATCGATTATAGTATTTGAGGGGAGACCCAGCAGACCTGGGTCGTGGCTTTTATCGGACATCCAGGAGCACTCTATATCCATCAATAGCTCGCACTACATAATTGTAATTGCATTTACAAATGGTTTTTCTCAAAGAACACACACAAGACAGAACCCCCTCACCATCAACACGAACAACACAGCACCAAATCCATAGAGATTTCAAAGCATAGTCAAATCAATGATGCTGTCGTGTACCACACAGCATATACCTCAATTTTCATTACTCAAAACATTTCATACACTTCTCCAACCTCTCTTTTTTAAAGACACATTTGTTAAATTCATCTCCATCACCATCGTTATCACCACCATCAGTGGCTATTAAGGGATACGTTTATTTATTTGAAGAGTTTTATATGTGGAGAAGTGTGGCTCAATTATTAGAGTGGCACACCCTGATGCAGAGGTCTAGCCCGGGACCAGGGTTCAATTCCCCGCCTCGGCCGGTCTTGGGCTCAAAAATTCCACGGACCTGATAATTCTTGCGTCGTGCCTATTCCAATCATGGAGTCCCACTTTGCAACTCTGGGCAATAGCTTGCTTAATCTCCACAACGGCCCCCACAATGCTAAGGATGCCTGGCCTCCACCTTGGTGGCGCCCAGGAGTGGACGCCTCACAGGGAAAGCCAGGATGGGTTCCACAGCGGTATTCGTACAAGCGCCTTGAGACCCTTGCGGGTGAGTAGTGCTCTATACAAGTATCAATTTACATTTACATATACCGCTGGCTAGACCCGGAGGTATCAGAGCGCTTTACATGAGAACAGATTGTACATAGTTACATCAGTTACAATAGCATACAATAGACCCAGATACGAGTCAATAGGAGTAGGAGGATGGGTGGAGGGAGGAAGGAGACGAGGGTGCAGGGGAAAAACAGATAAAGTCAGGCAGGGCTGGAAGGGGGAGGAGGCAGCCACAGGATCACGGAGGGAGGAGGTAGGGGAGGGAAAGGAGACACAGCAGAGAGACGAGGAAAAACAATGTCCGGCTGTGTAGGGGACGGCCAAAGGGTAAAACCAAAGTCAATCTCCTCTATAGCTGACTAAACAGCTCCACCAGGCATCAGTCATGCTGCCCTTACTGTTGTAAAATAACCAGGTCCTCAAATGTATATTCAGTTCCAGGATCAAGGTTTATTTGTTAAAAAGTAGAACAGCTTAACAACCACAGGGACTAGCTACAAGCACAGTCAGGCTCCAACTGACCCTGCACAGAACCTCCAACGTAGAACAGTAATAGAACATTCCAAATTCTATACAGCTTGCATGCCAAGTAGCATATAAGTAGCATACAACACACCTCCCTCCTTTGAAAAAAAAACACAAAAAAAACAAAACAAAAAAAACTTAAGAGCAAACATAATCTTTCATTTTTACAGGTGGATGTGGTACACATGAACTTTTCCTAATAACACTTTCTACAACTCTTTGCACAGAGTCATCTCTTCCAACTGGATCATTATTAACAACCCTGTAATTTCTTATTACTTCAGAGTCAACACTTGTGTTGTTGATAACATCTTGAGTATCAAGTATAGTAACAATTGGCTCATTAGAACCAGCAAAATCATTAATCACAACATTTTGAGTGTCTTGCAGAGTATTAAAGTTATCCAAAATATTCTGATCATCCTCCTCATTATAAGCATGAGAAAATGATTTCTTGGAATTAAATAATGACTTGTCAGATCTAACAATGGATACACGTCTAAAATTCCAGATTTTCCCCCCTTCAACACATACAGCTTTGCTAAACACCTCCGTTACTCTAATAGGATCAGACCACTTGGCCCATCTTTTAGAAAGTGAACTTCCAAATTTAACACGTACCAAGTCACCAATTCTGGCCTTGTGACTAGTCGACTTCCTGTTCGAACTTTTACCAATTTTCTCTTGATAAGTTTTAACACGTTCTCTCACTTTATTAATATGTAGACTAGACACACTGAATTAATCAGATTTTAACCACCAAGGCAACAATTTAGAACCAGCTTTACGCCCCCTTAATAATTCAAATGGAGAACAACCTGTTACAGAATTGGGTGAAATCCGATAAGTGAGTAATGTAGCACGTAATGCCTTCTTCCAATCCAAATTACTCCTAATTGCTAACTGAATCGATGCCTTAATCACTCTGTTGAAGCGCTCAATTTGACCATTGGCCTGCGGATTATAATTGGAAACCCTCTTGTGAGTTATACCTTGCTCTTTAAAAAACAATTCAATCTCATTGCTAATAAATTGCATACCGTTATCAGAAATTATTTCTGAAGGTAGACCCTCACGACTGAATATGTTATTAAGAAACTCAATGACTTGACTAGAAGTAACCCTTTTCACAATTTTGACCTCCGGCCATTTCGAAAAATAGTCAATCAGGACCAACCCATAAACTTCTTTACTACCAGACCAATTCAAAGGTCCAATGATGTCGATCCCTAATCTTCTCCAAGGACCCTCTGAATAATCAATAGGAATAACCGATGTGGACAAGGGTTTTACAGTTTTATCACTATTGGAACATGGAAGAAAATTCCTGACCCATCTATCAACAACAGCGTCCATTGAAGGCCACCAATAATATTCCCGTAAACGCCTCTTAGTGGTCGACATTCCCATATGACCTTCATGAGCAATCCTAATTAAATTTTCCCTAACAGCAAATGGAGTTACTATTTTGTCACCTCTACTGATAATATTGTGAGAACACATAAGTTCATCCTTGACCTTGAAAAATGAACTCAAATCACCTGACAGCTTCCTTTCTTCAGGCCATCCACTTTTCAGATAGCTATCAACCAAACAAAGAATATTATCTTCTGACATAGCTTTAACCCACACATCTTCAGAAATCACTTCCACATCATTCACATTTATGTCTTTCATGGTATAAGCTACATCGCATTCTTCTGAATGTTCATCACCCTGATGAGGCAAAGCCAACCTTGACATGCAATCCGCATGCACATTGAGTCTACCAGGGATATACTCCACAGTGCATTGATACTCTTGTAATTTGGCTGCTAACCTAGCCAATCGGGCTGATAAAATCCTGCCACCACCCGCAGCTAGCATATTCACAAGAGGCTTGTGATCAATTCTGAGCACAAATTTGGTACCCCACAAAAACTGTCGAAAATGCTGAGCAGCCCACGTATATGCCAATAATTCTTTTCCAATCATTGAGTAATTATTCTCAGCACCTTTCAAAGTTCTTGAAGCGTAAGAAACCATGTTCTCTTCCCCAACACCTTTCTGCAAAAGAACTGCCCCTAATCCAGTGTTACTTGCATCTACTGTAACAATACACTCTTTACCCACAACAAATGGTTTTAAAAATGGAGCAGAACAAGTTTTCTTTTTTAACTCGTCAAATTGCACTTGCTGTTCATTACTCCATAGAAACGTAGCATTTTTTTTAAGTAACACACGTAGAAAAGACAATTTAGATGCATAGTTTTTTACAAATTTGCTAAAATATTCTTTAAACCTAGGAAAGAAAACAATTGATCCTTATTGATCGGAGCAGGTGCTTTAAAAATACTAGCAATATGATCAAATTTAGGCTTTATACCTTCCTTGGAAATCTCGTGTCCCAAATACTCAACCTTCTGTTGTCTAAATTTACATTTATTAAACTTAAGTGTTAAACATTTTGATTGTATGCTTCCCAAAACCGCTTTTAAATTCTCATTATGCTGTACCACATCATTGCCATAAACTAAGATATCATCTTGAAATGCGATAGCCTCTTTGCAACCTTCCAGCTTTTCTTTCATTAAACGTTGAAAAACAGATGCAGCACTGGTAAGTCCAAATGGCATACGCAGATAGCGATACATCCCCTCAGGTGTGACAAAAGCTGTTAAGTTCTTAGATTCCTCTTGTAGTACCACTTGATGATATGCGCTTGCGAGATCTAAAGTTGTAAACACACAAGCACCTGAAAGAGTAGAAATTAGTTCATTAATTTTGGGTAACGGATGCATGTCAGTCCAGATTTCTTTATTTAAGCTACGAAGGTCCACACATAAGCGGAGCTCGCCATTGGCTTTAAGGGAAAGAACAATGGGGGAAACCCAAGGGGACGATTCGATAGGTTCAATGATGTTAGATTTTACTAGGTTATTGAGAATATCTTTTCATTTGTCACGATAAGCTAGAGGTACATTCCTAACTCTATGCCTAACAGGCACTGCATTGTCTTTAAGTACAATTTTATGTTTAAATTGAGCATATTCTCCTAACTTTTCCTCAAATACTTTTGGAAACATATTCTTAATATCATCAACAAATTCTCTATTTATTGATGTTACAATATATACTGGCGGTGAAGCATTGGGGTCTAATTTAATTCCCATTTCTTTTTGGTGAGGCCAACCCAAAATAGACTCCCCTTTACGAGCAATATAGATCTTCGCCTTAGTAGACCTATCTTTGAAACTTACATTGGCCCAAAAAAGCCTACTAGTTCAATGTTATGTCCTGAATAACTACCAGGTTTGATATCAGGGCTTAAAAATCCTCTGTTCGGCCATAACTCTTCAAAAACATCTTTGCCTATTATAGAATACCATGCACAAGAATCCACTAACATGGAAATTTCCTTACCATCTACGTTAAATATACTCGAAGGGAAACTTTTGCAGTTATCCGAAGGGATACATGAAATGCAATTTAATTCACTAAATTCTTCAACTAACCCTTCTTCATCAAAAGAAATACAATTTACTTTTTGAGGGGAACGACACATTTTGCCAAAGTGTCCAGTCTTTTTACATTTTGCACAAATGTTATTTAAAGCAGGACAATTTTTAAAATTCCCCACATGGTCAAAACTCCCACATCTATAACATATTATAAATGTACGTCTATTACTCAACCTATTTTCTTTCATAATACCATCTTTTTTAGAAGTAGGATAAACAGTTTTCTTTTGGACTGCTTGACTTTTTTAACAATTGAAACTTCAGTTACAGACTCTTGTATTTTAACTGACAGACCTTGACTTTGACCTCTTATTTCGCTCACAAATTTTTCCGATTGTTCGATACCTTTTGCTATATTGACTACAGCTTTAAGTGAAGTTTCAGTTCCTAACCACAATCTTTCCTGTATTTTCTTGCTTTTAGTTTTCATCATAATTTGATCCCTTAAAACCTGTTCATAGTTAATTGTATCAAATGCACAGGATCCAGCTAGAGCACGCAAAGCAGAAATATAATTCTCAATAGATTCATTATCTTTTTGTGCCCTTGAGTAAAATTTAAAACGCTCCATCACAGTATTCACTTTTTTCCCAAATGTAATACTGAGTTGTTTAATAGCAACCTGAAATACATCAGATTCTTCAGAGTTTTCCAATGGAGGTAATTCAGAAAACTGTTTGATGCCTTGACCCCCTAAAGACAAACGTAATAGATCTAACTTTCTTTTAGAAGAACAACCATCTTCTTCCAGTACATCCACATATGCCAAAAACATGGGATACCACAAATCCCATTCCATTTTAGGATCACCTGCTACTGGTAAAAAAATGGGGTGGAGCCATTATATTAGACATGTCTATAACCTCCTAGAAATTGTCTATTAAACTATTTAATTTAAATCTAAAAGCTAAAAAAAAAAATTAATACTTTACTAAATTACGAATTGCCTATTTCAAATGTCACTGGATAATTCTTATTTAAAAAAAAAAATGTATCTGATATCTTGTTAATAATAATACACACTAATTAGCGTGTGCATCGCTGTAGAACTCTTTTGCAGAAATAGCGTGTGCATCACTGTGAAATCCCGCTCTTCAAACGATGACTACACTCGTTGTGCTCTCGTAATAATTCCCCAATCCAAGATGGCCTAAAACTTGAGATGGCGTGATGACGTCACTCCCACAATGCACCGTATACCCACAATGTACTGTGACGATGTCGAATCAGAGAAAGTACGTAATCAGGCAAGAAGCTCCGAACGCTCTGAACACAAAAAAGAATGGAGTCATGCAACCAAGCAACAAACGACAATGCTCTTGAGACTGTGCACGATCTGTGACTAACCGCTGATTACAAGTTTAAACTTTGGCTAAAGATATAACTTTGTCCATAAGAACCAATAACGAAGATTACTTTAACCATCTGCCGCAGGTGCTATCAAATGCACAATGTTACACAACCATACAGCCGCAGTAGCATTCAACGCTAAATAAGAACACAGTTCAAGGCAAAAATAAAATTACTCCTTAGAAAAAGGAACGAAATAGTTCCACAGCCGCTGGTGCAATCAAGGCACAATTAGTAATACAGCCGCTGGTGCTATCAAGGCACAAGTTCAAATAAATTCAAATTCCTTACTTCCAGCGAAGTAAACGCTGTCTCCTCCTTACTTGTCTTTTCCTTTCCTGGAACAGTACTCCCACTGTCGCCAATATGTTGTAAAATAACCAGGTCCTCAAATGTATATTCAGTTCCAGGATCAAGGTTTATTTGTTAGAAAGTAGAACAGCTTAACAACCACAGGGACTGGCTACAAGCACAGTCAGGCTCCAACTGACCCTACACAGAACCTCCAACATAGCACAGTAATAGAAAATTCCAAATCCTCAAATTCTATACAGCTTGCATGCCAAGTAGCATATAAGTAGCATACAACACTTACCCTCTGTATAACCTTTTTGTAGAGGCGAAAGATACTTTGATGACAATGTAAATCATCTTTTCACCCCTCAGTCTTCAAATACACTTTGCAATTCAGACCAGAGGACCCACCACTGAAATTTTTCATGAACAGTACATACATCTTTAACACTATCACATATGTTTCTAATCTGTAAAACTTCACAGAGTTGTCAGGAACATGAACACAGCAGTTCAAACCTATAATGGCATGCATATCACCCTTCGCCACTAGAATACATTAATAAGCCTATTTGCTACAAACATAGTATGCCCAGGTTGGGTCAGAGACATCACTTGGAGTAAACACACTAGTGGAAGAAAGAATGGTTACTGGAATGTCAACTTGGGTGAAATGGGAACAAGATCTGTGTGGTAAACAAAGATGCACAGTCCACCGTGTAAGTTAAGATCCTTTATTGTAGGTTTCTTCCAAGTCAAATAGATAAGTACAGAAGTAAAACCCCACCAGCTGCCACAGACAGGTAGAGAGAGACACTGTGAGCCAGAGAGCCACCCAGGCATTCTATGATGTCACAGATGTCATGGTACAGTCTATCAAGTGAAGAACAGTGGAGAGGACATTGACTACACATCCTCTTCCCTTATGGAATAAGAACAGAATAGAGAACACAATAGGCAAAATACCTAGAACAGTGGAGAGGACATTTACTACACACCCTCTTCCCTTATGGAATAAGAATAGAATAGAGAACACAATAGGCAAAATACCTCAAATGCAACAACAGCAGGAAAGTACAAAAATGAGATGTTCAAAGACAACATTAGCATGAGGTATCATTTGCAGAAAAATATGAACCAAGAAAACTAAATTTAAGAACTATATGCCTCATCCCCCTTCCTTAACGAAACGACACGGTTTCGAAAAAAAAAACAAGACCAAAACAGCTAAGCTAAGTGGTCACACTCACAACCTCCCCACACATAGGTACACCACAGGGTACACACCCTAGAACTAAAAGTGAGTGTAGACTGAAACGCTTGGGAGAGACACAAAAGAAGTGAGATTCACACAAGATAACATCAAGAGAGCAAACCCCATTTACAAGAATGCACCAAAAACTAACTTCCCCTAACAATACATGTCGACCTCAAAGTCTTACGAACATGAAACCCTGGCCACAACTTGCATAATGGTAGACTTCGAACAAAACAAACTCCACCAAAAGCAGGGAACAACGCAGAGTACAAACTCAGAATAGGGTTCACTACAAGACAACATGGGCACAGACTACCCGCAATACACTCCACCTCCCCTGAAAAGGGTACACCGCAGGATAAAAACAAAACCCTGGGACCAAAAATGGGACATGGACTACCCACAAACACTCAACCTCCCCTGAAAAGGGTACACCGCAGTATAAGGACAATACCGTGGGAGCTGAAATCGGGCATGGACTACCCGCAAAGATCCAACCTCCCCTGAGAAGGGTACACCGCAGAATAAAACAAAAACCCTGGGAACAAAATGGGGCATGGACTACCCGCAAACACGCCACCTCGCCTGAAAAGGGTACATCGCAGGACAGTAATCCTGGTAACAAAAATGGGGCATGGACTACCCGCAAACACTCCACCTCCCCTAAAAAGGGTACACCGCAGGATAATGACCCTGGGAACAAAAATGGGGCATGGACTACCCGCAAACACCACTACATGGGGCACTGACTACCCACAAACACACAATCTCCCCTGAGTAGGGTACACCACAGGAAAATAAACCTGGGAACAAAAATGGGGCATGGACTACCCGCAAACACCACTACATGGGGCATTGACTACCCACAAACACACAATCTCCCCTGAGTAGGGTACACCACAGGAAAATAAACCTGGGAACAAAAATGGGGCATGGGCTACCCGCAAACCGCACTACATGTTGCATGGACTACCCGCAAACACCACAACACAGGGCATGGACTACCCACACAGACACCACCTCCCCTAGATAGGGTACACTTCAGGATACCAACCCTGACAATATGGATGGGCATTGACTACCCCACAAGACCAGACTACAACACACTCTCTAAAGAAGCACCAGGAATTTCCCATGCTAACAACACACACTCCTATACAGAACAAAACTGTGTTAAATAATATGCAGTGATAACTGCTACACAAATACATTAATAATATTAGCTCCGGTGAGCGATCTCTCACCCGGATTCCCATCGACATCTCCTCTTGATAGTGACAAACACCAAAGCGCAGTGCACACCGAAGGCTTGAAGTATTCAAACACTGAATAGTCACAAAAACTGTGAAGTGGACCAACGAGTTCCATTTCTCACCATCCGCTTGTCCCTGACAAACGAATCCTCCTCCGTTGAGACAAAATCTTCCCCTTCCGCATGCGACTGAAACTGTTAAGAGACTGGCATATAAACTGTTGTCTTGGTAACTGAGCTGAAGACAAAATGGCCGCCACATCGACCGTAGCGGCGTAAGCAGCGTAAGAATCAAGCTTGGCATGTCTACAGACGTCACAAGGGTCATAGGAGCGAAAACCTTCACTAACACCCAGATGAATTCCAGATACGTCATCAATTGGACGCTAGCAGGGGAACTGAGAAGAGCTCTGCTGCCCAACCGTCACAAACACAACAGACGGTGAGTTGACGAACTTTGCAAAGAACAGTGGCTTGTTTAAAATGTAGCGGTTTAACTCTCACTGCCAAAACCACCTTCCGAGTGCGCAAAACACACCGAAATGTCCCTCACTCACCGGGAACATACAGTCCGACTTCCAACGAGATGCAAAACAGCTCACATACAGAGCGATATGCCAAAGTTCGTCCCAGTCAGAGAGCCGATGCCCTCCTCCAAAATGCACGGCACAGCTCCAAGACTCCGTTCAGTGAGCGCCCGCTTGAACGCGCTCACAACGCTCACCTGGAATAGTGCTGCCAGAACAGTGAAACAGATGTAACGTCTCTCACTAGACCGATGCCTTATTCCAATGTGCAGGGTACATGTGATGCTCAGTCCAGTAAATGCCCACTTTTACACACAAGGCAGACACAGGCAGAGACAATTCCTACACACAATCGGTCCCTCAGAAAATCTTCCAGATGACATGAGAGAGAGCAAAAAATCACCCACGACCAGGTTGTAGGCTCTCCAGACACAAGCAAACTTCAAAGTGAAGACACACGCCCAGGGTGCAGGCTGTCCAGGTGGAACAGGACACTGGTGGGGTCAGCTGGGCATTACCTTTTAGTTTCAAATTTGAAGTTTAAGTTCCTTTACTTGTAGTTTCTTAGATCCTTAGTTGACCTTTGTCCTTAGTGCACACGCAGGTTCATCCTCTTTAAATCGTCGCCAAACTGTGGTAAACAAAGATGCACAGTCCACTGTGTAAGTTAAGATACTTTATTGCAGGTTTCTTCCAAGTCAAATAGATAAGAAGTACAGAAGTAAAACCCCACCAGGAGCCAGCTGTTAGCAGCTCAGCCTGAGTTGACCAACTGCCACAGACAGGTAGAGAGAGACACTGTGAGCCAGAGAGTCACCCAGGCATTCTATGATGTCACAGATGTCATGGTACAGTCTATCAAGTGAAGAACAGTGGAGAGGACATTTACTACAATCTGGAACTATGTGCTTGTGTATAGCCAGGTTACATACATTCGTTCCCATTAAGATGTTTCCACTTCCTTCTTCATAAAGCATTTTTCAAGCAGATGAGGCTAGATGAAAGCAAGGGACACAACCTCTTGATCAGTTATGGGCACAGTCAAGTCCTCAAGATTGTTGTGTGTGGTGTACTTATCGCATTCTGGAATAGAAGTGCACATGTGGGTGTAATTCAGTGTATTGTTCTTCCCATTCGAAAGAGATTGGTACCATGGCTACATTCACATTTGAACCAGTGGGCACATGGCTATACTGTGACTATGAAGAAAGATTGAGGTCATTCCTATACTGATCCAGAACCTGCAGGAAAGTCAGTGGCGGCTGGAACAGAACGGGATTAGCAGGGCAGGGGGGGTGAAAGGAAAAAACAATAACACTTACCTCCTCTGCACTGCCGCCATCTCTCCTCCCAGAAGCAGGAGGTACACAGGCTTCCCTAGCATGACAGCAGCATCGTGATTGGTCTGATCGCTGGGGGTTCGATGCTCAGACAGGGACTGAGAGCCTGTGTATATTCTCCACCCAGGTTGTGCCCATGACGGCTAGCCAAACTGTCATGCGCTCTTGAGTAAGTCAACCACTCTTCCCACTGCTGGCTGTAATGACAGCCAAGTCCCGCACAAAAACTGGCTTCAGCACAGAAAAATAAAATGATTACATGTTATTATCATTTTATTTTTCCTTTTTTCCACTGAAGAAAAGCAGTAGGGTGATGATCTTCCGCCTTAGCGGAAGAGCTGCCGCTGAGAAAAGTTCTCTCTTTGTAGTTTTATTTTTTCTGGACAGAACCTCCATCCCTTTCTGACACATGTACATGATGAACCAACCATGTAGGCCATCTTTGAAGAGGGTCAGCTAGACTCAACGAATGCTTGGGCAGCTGGGAGGCTACCAGAGGTGCAGGCCATTACCTTGGGCAAGAGTCAGGGCCTGCATCTTCATTGTGTCTTTGTGATGTGCCTGCAGATCAAGAAGCTTCTCTATCATCAGGTCTGACATCTCTCTGCTCTGCAGTCCGCTTGCAATGCAATGTGTGGATCGAGGAAGGAAGTCCTCAACACTTGATGTTGGTGATAAGCAGAATCTGCAATGCACTTTCCCACCTGGGCTGAAGCAATGACTTTCACTAATGGTCCTTTCACATGAACCCAATAGCCTGGCTGCTGTTTGAGGCAGGCTTTAGGTCTTCTGAATGGCCAGGCAGAGTTTACCTGAGAATGGAAGAAGTTGAGGCAGCAGATACATATTATATAGGCACATGCTCAGCAAAGGAGAAGGCGACTCTGTATACCCCTGCAGAAGCCTGTTAGACCTGTCAGCCTTTTGGGTGGTCCCCCCTAATGTTTTTTCCTTTCTCTTTTTTGCCTTCTAATCTTTTTTATTCCACTGCATTTTTTTAGGTCTGTGGGCGCCCCATGATTATTAATTAACCATGAGGTGCAGATGCTCCTTTAAAATGGAGGGAGTGTAAGAGTCATTTACAAAATGGAGGCCTTCCATCTGTCAAATTTCACCTCAGAACCCTCAGCCATAGGGATAATATGAGAAAGCTCTAAAACCTTCCAGCTAGTTCTAGTGGTCGGAGCCTAGGCTATATAAGGACAGAACCAGGGCGGCCATTTTGAGTGACCAGGGAGCTTGAGTAGAGCCTGGTGAGGAGTGAGGCAATATCGTGGGGAGGAAGGCTGTTGTATATTTATACTTACATCAAAATGACTACCTGGTGTCTGTAGTCCTTTCTTAGTGTTCCTACCTTCTCTATCTCCTATGTTACCTATGTGTAATCTATCTGGTGTGTTGAGGATTCCAGCCCTGGCAGTTGGTCTGGTCAGCTGTGGGGTTTTACTGCTCTGCTGTCTTATCTTGTCTAACTTAATAAATCCAACTTAATAACCTAAAGGCGTGTCTTGCTGCCTACCTAATCTATTTACAACGTTTTGGCAACGTTTGAAGCTGACCATACCAGAGGCAGACCAAAGGAGAAGAACAGCGCAGTACGAGCAAGACCTCAGCAAAAATAATCCACCTAACTGCGGCAAGGAACCACATGCAAGTAATTATAAAATCTTCACAGAAAATTGAAGACATTAACTGCAATTAAGAAAGAAAGTCAAGAGGGGCGTGGCTAGCAGCCGATGATGGCGGCAGCAACCTAGAGAGGCTCCCGTAGCAAGGCGGCGTCCCGCAACAATCCGCATGCCTATCCGTTCACTGATCACTCCAGAAGGGGTGTCCTGGGTGCGGTGACCGAACGGCGCACACAAGAAAAATTTGGGAGCGCTCAGACCTCAGCAACGGGACGAATCTTCATTCGCGCCCCTCACGGACGAAAGGCCTGGTGGCACGAGGCGAGCACCGGTGTCGAGTGGAACCTTGGGCCGGGCGGAAGTCAGCCCTCCCCGGCACGGTCAACCGGAAGTAGCCGCGGACGACAGCACTCGACACCACCGGCTGGCATTCCTTCCCAGCGACCACTTCACCCTTCGCACGGCATATCCAGTGGCGCTACGCTGTAGTGCCCCCTTTGCTGCGCTCGGCTTACACCGTGGAACCTGCGAAGCAGCGGTCGCCATCTGGCTTGACCTAGCCGAGGCCGCAACAGCCCCGCGGCCGCCGGCAGTACCTTGACATCGTCAGCGGCCCCTGGCCTGAACCCAGACTGAACCTTCTGTGCAGCCCCCCCCCCCCCCCCAGGCGGCCGGCCGCGGGCGATCGGCCCGCTCCAGCATAAACAGTGTCTCGCCGCAGAGGGAAAATGGCGGGGAAGGGGACTCGACAAACCGCCGCCCAGATGAAGCTCGGAAAATTTGCTTATGATAACCAGACGTCCACTCAACCGGAGCAGCGGAAATCACTGGGAAAGGGCGCGGACAACGACGGGACAAAAAAGGCCACGCTGGACGATGTACTGCGCGCACTGGAACAGGTTCAGGCCACGGTGGGCTCGACTGCGGCCGAGGTTACCCTTATTAGAGCCGACCTTCAGAAAATGAGTGAAAGGGTGAAGCAGGTGGAGGTGGTGACTAAATCGTTGATAGAGGACGTCTCCGACCTACAAGTAGCCATGGAGAGACTGCAGGCGGACAATAAACTTCTAAAAAGCAAACTGGACGACCATGAAGGGCGCTCCAGACGCAACAACGTCCGTATCTTAGGAGTTCCGGAGTCGGAAACAAAGGGAGCCATGGATTTGTATGTTGAGGAACTTATAAAGACAAAACTGGCCCCGAAGGGGCTCTCCAATTTCTTCACAGTGGAGCGGGCCCACCGGGTCCCTGGCGGGACACCTGCGCCGGGGGCCGCCCCGCGCCCCATCCTGGCAAGATTTTTTAACTTTAGAGACCGCGATGCAGTCCTCCAGGCAGCCAGAGTGGCACCGCCCATCCAAATCCAAAATTCACGGATATCCTTCTTCCCGGACTACACGGCGGGGGTCACCCGCAGAAGGAGGACCTTCTTCGAGGTAAAAAAAACGCTCCGCGAACAAGAACTGCCATACTCCATGTTGTTTCCGGCCCGATTGAGAGTGGTGGCCGACAAGAAGGTCTGGTTCTTTGACTCGGCTGAGTCCGCAAGAGAATGGCTGGATGGATGGCGCACGGTGGACCACACTACCAATCGTCGACGCAACAGGACAGAAGAGGAGAGCCGGCCGGGCTCACAATTGTCGGCTAGGGGCAGCGCAAATGGATCGCCATCGCGGGACCGAGTTGGGGCCGCTGGAGGCGACTGAAACCACCGTGAGGGACTGAATGTGTAACCTGGACTTTACTCCCACTACGATTGCTCCTTAAGTCGTTCTTGGACGCTGGCCCGGACAGCCCGAGGACAGCAGAGGGACCGCCTGCTTTGGGGGACACTCTCCCCCGACGCGCAAGTACTCTGTTTTTGGCATGGGATAAGCGCTCTGCTAAGTTGGGGTGGCGGGCAGTTTTGAGTCCGTTTGGCAGGGAGGCAGGGTGGGGGGGGTGGGTGGGGGGGGTTTGTTCGTTTTTACGGGACATTCACAGAATCGATCTCAAACTGTACATTGTGCTATGATGGTTATTGAAATGTGGCTGGGGCGGTGGAGTCTATGCCGATGGTTTATGCTTCTGATTTTTACTGATGGTGGGTGAACCGCTCAACGCAGTAAGAGTGGAGGAGACGCAGATGGGCGGCTCCTCCCTCCGACTCCTTGCCTGGAACGTGCGCGGCCTAGGTGATAAAGTGAAACGCGGCCTCGTTCTGTCCGAGGTGAAACGTCACAAACCTGACCTAATACTCCTCCAGGAGACCCACCTAATGGGTAGCGCTACCAAGGCCCTGGACAGAAGGGGGTATAAAATGCTGGCCCACTCTGAATTCTCCACTGGGTCCCGGGGTACGGGCATCTTGATCAGAAAATCTTCCAACTTCCTCTCCCTTAGCACTGAGACTGATACACAGGGCTGCTTTGCGGCAATGGCAGGACAATGGGACGGGCGCCCCTTAACAATAGTCTCAGTTTACATCCCACCTTCATTACACTCAGTGATGTTGCCAGCCCTGGGCGACTTCTTGCTGTCCCTCCCTGAGGGAGACATGCTTCTAGGCGGGGACTTCAATGCAACTGCAGACCCGCAGCTTGACAAGTTCCCAGCGACTACTCTCCCGGGGGGTCCCTCCAGGTTTCAGCGCTTCACAGAGGCACTGGGGCTGGTGGACGTATGGCGCCATGTTCACCCTGCACTGCGACAGTACACATTCCACTCCACCGTACACAATAGTCTATCCCGCATTGATTATTTCCTAGCGTTGGGGGATGGGTTGCAGCGCGTAGAGGAGGTGCTCATACACCCTAGGGGCATCTCAGACCACTCACCACTGACTCTCACCATCACCTCACGGACACGAACACGCCGCCGCGTTTTCCCCGTACACGCCTCTTATCTTAAAGTCCCCAAGGTCAGGAAGGCCCTGCAGACCGCCACGACACATTATTTCATAGAGAACGAACCGACCGCAGCCTCGGCTGAGGTCCTCTGGGAGGCCTACAAGACAGTCTTGAGGGGGCAAGCTATCAGCTCTATAACGTCACACAGAAGGGAGCAGGCAGCTGAACACGCGGCCCATGAGATCCGGCTGCGCGAGGCCACCACCGCCCACGAAGCCAACCCCACGGATGACACAGCACACGCACTCGTGCTTGCTCAGCGCCTATATACAGACCACGCACGGCTCATCACACAAGGACACATCACAGACACACAGAATCGTGTATACGATGTTGGAGACAAAGCGGGAAAGATGCTGGCCTGGCTCGATAAGAGAGGGGGTAGCTCCAGAGGGATCCAGCAGGTCAAGGACGAGGAGGGTAGGACCCAGACGGACCCGGATCGCATAGTAGAGGCACTGGCTACCCATTTTGAAAAAGTATACACCCCGGAACGGGACATCACCGCGATTGCAGCCCAAAGCGCACTATACGACATAAACATCCCAACACTGCTACCGGAGGCCGTAGCGGAGCTGGAGGCACCATTTACCGCTGACGAACTGCGGATAGCCATTGGGGCCCTCCGTACGGGCAAAGCGCTGGGGCCAAACGGCATCCCAGTCGAATGGTTCCAAGCACGTTCAGACATTCTTAGCCCGTACCTGCTCAAAATGTATGACGAATGTCGTGGTAAGGGGCTGCTCCCATTGGACCAACGGACGGCCACGATTGTGGCTAATCCTAAGCCTGGTAAACCCCCCGAGGACTGCTCCTCGTACCGCCCTATATCTTTGCTTAACGCGGAAAGTAAAATTCTAGCAAAGCTCCTAGCAAATCGTCTCATGCCCCATCTGTCCGATCTTATCCACCCGGACCAATCAGGGTTCATGCCCCACAGGAACACCTCGCTCAATCTCAGACGGGTGCACGGAGTGATAGCGAGAGCGGATGACATAGGCGAACCCGCGGCTATATTGTCGCTCGATGCGAGGATGGCCTTTGACATGGTGGAGTGGGCTTATCTTTTTGAGGTCCTTCAGTATATGGGATTTGGACCCATTTTCATCTCCTGGATCAAATTGCTGTACACTGCTCCGATGGCACACGTGGTAGCAAACGGCCACATTTCACGCTCCTTCCCGCTCAAGCGTGGCACCCGACAAGGATGCCCTCTCTCCCCCCTTCTTTTTGCACTCTCGCTGGAGCCTCTGGCTATCCGCATCAGGACCACCCCTTTACTTAAAGGGATTAAATGGAGGGAGGGCTGGGAGGACCGCATATCGCTTTATGCGGACGATATGCTGGTGTACCTGACAGACCCAGATCGGGGCATACCGGCCCTCTTGCGCCTCTGTAATGGCCACGGCGAGATATCAGGCTACACTATTAACTGGGGTAAATCAGAGTTGTACGACCTGACCGGTGGTCCCCCAACGCTTGGTCCGGACTGCCCTCTGCGGTTGGCCGGCTCCTCATTCAAGTACCTAGGTATCCACGTCACGGGTGACCCGGCAGAACACGAAAAGCTGAACCTCTTGCCACCGCTTGACCGCCTCAAACAAGATGCAAGCTTTTGGGCGGGGTTGCCGTTGACAATGTTAGGGAAAGCGGCCCTGTTTAAGATGAAATCCCTGCCCCGTTTCCTATATATCTTAGACAATACCCCATTTGCTGTACCAAAAAAATACTTCAGGAGAGTGGCGGCAGTGGTCTCTGGTCTGCTATGGGGCAACCGCCCGGCACGTATAGCACACGCTAAGCTCTGTAGGGGCTGGTACGAGGGCGGCATCGCACTCCCCAACTTGTATCTCTACTACTGGGCGGCACAGCTCAGACCTATCAACCAGTGGCTGCATGCGTCGCAATCAGACCCAGCGTTTCAGGCAGATAGGGCTCAACTGGGCACCAATAACCTGCTGGCACCGCTTTACGACCGACGGAAACTCAGATCACTGAGGGGCCCTACAAGGCTCACAGTGGCCACCTGGCATGCAGCCACAGCTGAGCTAGGATGGAAAGACACACTCACTAAGCTCACTCCACTCTGGGACACACGAGCCCTAGGCAATCTTCGAATCAGTAAGGGATTCACCCGTTGGGACGATATCGGCATTTCTACGGTGGGGGACATGTGGGAGCGTGGGGGAGTTATCACCTTTGCCCGTTTGAAGGAGATCTATGACCTAGGACCACATGAAACCTACCGGTATGTCCAAATCCGTCATGCATTACTGGCAGCTATCCCGGCGGGATCGACTCTTCCCGAGTCCTCCCCGCTAGAAGATCGCCTCCTGACGGACTATATGATAGAAAAGGCCACCTCCCTCACTTACCGGAAACTCCTTAACAATTCCCCAGACCCACTAATGTCTCTTAAGGAGAAATGGGAGCAGGAAGTGGGCGAGCTAGATGAACATGAATGGAACGAGGCACTGGCTTCCCCTAAGGAAGCGGGCATATCGGCCAGAATGAGGCTCATCCAACTTCAAGTTCTACATAGAACATATTACACCAGGACTCTGCTTCACCGCATACAACGGTCCCCTGACCCCTTCTGCTTGCGAGGCTGCGGGGAGGAGGGCACACTCTTTCACACACTCTGGGATTGTTCAGTTATACACACCTACTGGCGTCAGGTCATGCGCACAGTGTCACAGGTGCTGGGGGTCTCAGTGTTGCCGGAGCCGCGACGATGCCTCCTCAACGTGTGGGAGCCAACTGACTTGTCCCGGCATGGCCGTCTCTGGGTAACATTGGGGATGATGGTGGCTAAGCGAGACATCGCGCAGCGCTGGGGGGTGGCGGACCCCCCGTCGTCCTCACTGTGGTGCATAAATATGGACAGGGCCATGATCACAGAAAGGGCGGTATACTTGAACAGGGCCTGTCCGTCCAAATGGAACAAGGTGTGGTCCCCATGGAACGCCTACCGGGGCGACATCTGCGATCCACTGCCTGAGGACGACCCATTAGACTCGGGTGAGGAAGACGGGGTGGAATGAGGAGGGCTGATTAGTGTGGGGGGTACTTCAGGGGGGCATGGGGGGGTAGGGATGGTTCGCTCACACCCTAACTTGTCTTGTGGGCGTGCATGAGGCTGGTTTCCACTCAGGTATAAACTCATGTCTAACTGTCAATAAGCACACTCATTGATCGTACTGTGATTTCCCGGAGTTTTGAATGTTCTTTCTTTAGGTAAAAAACTGAAAATGAAAACCTCACTCACCAAGCATGGACCATTCGTATTCAACCTTCACCACTCGCATACCGATCTTTACCTTCATGAATCCGGCAATTTACCGGCACAATTGCATTGTAAAGAACGTTCTCCTTTGACACCTTGAATAGCGGCCGGCCCGTTCGGGTTGTAGGCGACAAGCTGTGTAAAACTGTGAAGGAATAATAAAGGTTTTCAAAAAAAAAAAGAAAGAAAGTCAAGTAAGGAAGTGTGGGTCATACCAACCGTCAGTTAGTGATACACGTGAAATAACTGTAAGTAATAGGAAAATACAATAAGAGATCGTACACCTGCAGCAATTATTTAAAAGTAATGTTGACGATTTTAGAAGATATTCTTAAGAGTGGGAAATAGTGACTCTTTAAAATGCCAGAAGTATTCCCCATTTGCTTCAAGCTTTGCAATAGCCATCAAATGCTTGATGTGAGAAACGTGAAAATGAAACCAAGCATTGTAAAAGACACTTGTCATTTTTGTTGGAAATACAGTTGTGAGGAAGTTTAAATGAACCTGCAATTTACAAGGAAATTACAGTGTGAGAAACGGAAATAAAATCGGGCGATTTTAAAAGGAAATACAGTTGTGAGGAAGTCTAAAATGGTCTGGTAACAGCTTATGCTTAAACTTTGCTGAGCAATCTTACTTTGCTTCAACTGCCAACTGCTGTGCTCTTCATACACAGAGAGATCCTTTCACGGAGAATTCGTCTGTGGTCTGATGACATGTTAGAATATTCGGGCGCCATGGTGGTGAAGCAGAGTCTTCTTTCCGGCTTCCAGCGTTGTTGCGTCATCCGCTCTTCAACCTGTACCCCAGTAGGACGTGGAGCGCGTCACTGCGTAATAGCACGCAGTGTAAAGCGGCCATTTTCTATTTTCTTGCTTTGTGCATTTGGGTTTCCATAGCAACGGTGTCAGCGGAGCACAACGCAACGCTTCCCAAGTGCGGTGTGTAGAATTGCCACGGAATGAAGTTAATGGGGAGATAACGATAATCTCAACGTTTTACTGTCAAATCTCTATAGCAGTGTACACTTTGATGAGAACAATAAAGGTTTTTGAAAAAAAAAAAGTCTCTCACAACACTGCCACCTTGTGGATTTGGGAAACATTTTGTGTGCTTATTTTTATTAAATGGAAAATTCGATCGTCATCATCAATTTCAGTGAGTAGTTTGTTGAATTCCAGTGTTTTTAAGGAACAGTAAGTAAAGTTAAATGGAAAAAGAGATATCTTCACTCATAGAGGCCACGGATTTCATTAAAGAACTATTTAAGCAATTGGCAGTGTGGCATTAGGCAATTCCAGTGTTTGACTGAGAGGAGCCTCTAGACATGAGGCAGAAGGGGAAATAATAATAATAAAAAAAATCTGGTTTAATGTCAAAGGAGGACATATACAAAGGTATTGAATGACTCGCCCAATGGAAGGTCCAGACAAGGTCTGTCAGAGAATCAGTACCGGGAGAGGACGAGGAAGTCCCAGGACCGGAGGGGGACAAGGTCCCAGAACCAGGAGGGGACAATGGGTCCCGTAAGTGGTCTCATGTGGAAGCGGGCAAACGCCCCAGTGCCACAATGGATCTAGTTGGAGACTCCTGTGGTCTATGGAGACATATGTTTTTAAAAAAAAGCAAGAAAGGAGAGTCGGAAAAGTGTATTCCAGAACCCGAAGAACCAAGAAATGGGTGGGACTGGAGATTGTCCCTGGACTGGAAGGGAACAAAGTAAATTCCAGGACCCGCTGAACCAAGAGATGGGTGGGGACAGAAGAATGTCCCGGGACTGGAAGGGAACAAAGTAAATTCCAGGACCCGCTGAACCAAGAGATGGGTGGGGACAGAAGAATGTCTTTGGACTGGAAGGGGACAAAAGTTCCAGATTTTGGACCGGGAGTGGAGAGACTACGTCCCAGGACTGGTGGAAGACAAAACTCCCACACTCTGTACCGGTAGAGGACGAAGAGAGTCCCAGGACCGGCAGGGTTCACGACCGAGGTTCATGAATGACTAGCGCATCAGTACCACAACATAGTTGTGATGAGGTGGTTCTTTGAAGCGGCATAAATGTTCTGCATTTTGAACCAGACTTTTAGCCCACAGTGCTGAGGCAAGTTGTCCGCAAGAGAAATGAAATTTAAAGGAATTTCGGAAGCCTAATAAACAACCAGAGGCTTACAACCCGAGGAAAAGACCCAGAACCTAGATACCTGGTTCAGATCTAGCTTTTGGACTGTAAGAAGTCTGGATCCAAATTTTTCTTCGGAAGCATTCGTCCAGAACTGTCCTTTATTCAAAGTTAGCTTAAAGCTGCGACAGACAAATATTCTTGGAGGAAGTGAACTCTCTATTTCCGTTTTTGATGGCCACAATGATGGAGTATAGAGAGTGGACTGGCTCTTCGTTTTTGTCAATTGAAGGGGGAAGGTGGTCATAGTGATCTTCATCTTATTTCACATCTTGATCCTGATTCTCTTTTTCCCTGTTCAGGAAGTTTATGAGGTCTTTGACCTCCTAAGTGTTTTATGTTTCTTTCTCCATGCTTTAACTCTTATTGTGTGTTTGAGTCTTTCATTTGTGTTTTGTTTCTATGGGGATAAGATGTGTTGTATATTTATACTTACATCAAAATGACTACCTGGTGTCTGTAGTCCTTTCTTAGTGTTCCTACCTTCTCTATCTCCCATGTTACCTATGTGTGTTCTATCTGGTGTGTTGGGGATTCCAGCCCTGGCAGTTGGTCTGGTCAGCTGTGGGGTTTTACTGCTCTGCTGTCTTACCTTGTCTAACTTAATAAATCCAACTTAATAACCTGAAGACGTGTCTTGCTGCCTACCTAATCTATTTACAACAAAGGCGCACTGAGTGGGGTTAGATCGTCCCTTGGGCCGGCTACTCTTCTCTACTGACATGACCCCCTACCTGTTGACTAAACCCTGCCACCGTGTATTTCCTGCTAGCTCCTCCATCCCTTCTAGTGCCTCTGGTAAAACGTCCCTGAACTACTTCTAATGAGCTGTGGGTAGCTGGACTGGGAACTAGGAAGTGGGGGGCGTCTGATTTTAAAAAGACGCCAAGAACTGTGGTATTATCAGCCTTCTCCCTACCACCGCCTGGAGCGTTCTGTTCAGCAGTGCTGTGAGACCCTAACTCACCTGCCAGGAGCCCAGGTTATTGCGGGAGCGCTGAGGGAGGAAAGCAGAGATTTGGCCCTTCAGGCGGGAAGCTGAACTCACCGTTGGGAACCCTGGTGTGCCGTGAGAAAGGTGCCCTCTACTGCCTGCCGTCATCCTCTCCTTCATGCGAGTGTCTCTTGCGCGGGTTCCCCCCACTGTGGTAGTGAAGCGGGAGCCATCCGGAGCAGCTGGGGGACGGAGGAATCTGACTAACTTCCTCCCGGCTTGTTCGCTACGACGGCGGAAGGGGAGGGGAAAAGCTGGAGAAGGCCGGGTCTAGGCGGGGTCCTTTCCGTGTGAAGCCGGCAAGGAGAGGAATGCGGAAGTGCTGACGAGCGTCTTCAGAGGCCGGCAAGCTGACGAGCGTCACCAGAGGCTGGCAAGCTGACGAGCGTCTATAGAGGCCGGTAAGGTGAGGAGCATCGATTGGGAAGGCGAGTGGAACCAGCCCCGGAGTGGAGCCTTCCCACGTCAGGATAAACAGATCGGGCCCTGATTAAGAACTGCCTGACAGAATTGCAAAGACAAAGTAAACTGGGAATCTAGTCCGGCGGGTGGGGGAAGATCGTTATTAGACCTTAATCGGTGACAGCGATTGTGGCCTAGGAAGTGACACACAGGCTTTGGATAACTCAAACCCGCCAAACTGCGCCACAGATAGTGGTCCCTATGTACTGGACTCGCTTGTTCCAGTCTCTTCCTTGCCTGGGTAGAGTCTCCCTGTGAGAGAGCGAGATTTCTGAATACAGTTTATAGTTCCCAGCTGATGAAAGTCAGGGTAACAAGGCTGACCCAGGAATAAGACCTGACTGTTTGAGAGGTATATTTTTATGCCGATCATTCAAGGCCTAGAAGTATCATTGAGATAGCCTGTCAATCCAATGTGGTGGTAGAGTGAACCAAATGACTACATGATATGAATAAATAACCTGCCTGTTTTCATTTAGATAATCCGCTGCTTGAACCAATTTACAAGTGTATAATCTGTGGAACTGTCTGCTAAACCCCTGTATCTCCATGGTAATGATAAAGAATCCTCGTGGGTAATGTACAGTCTCGCTTCACAAAAAGGAAGCATCAATCTTGCTGTTTACTTAATTTAAACTGTATAATAATTGCTGGGAGATTAAGGTGCCAGGGTTCTCGCTGAGTTCTTATCTTTTTGGAGAAAAGTGTATCACCTTATGCAATGTAATGTGGAGCTCTGTTCATGCAAATAATCAAATGTGGAGGTGCTTAATGTGCTAAAGTTTTACACTGCTAAAGGAACAAGTCAATCTAAAGATTTCTATAAAGCATTCCATATTTTTCTATCAAGGTGTGGTGTCATTTTTGGGTGGAAGTACACTGGACTACTGTATTGAGTGAGACGCAAGGGCAACAATTAGCCTTAGAGATAGGCCTTACCACTTGAGCCAAGCTACCCTAGGTGGACTGGTAACCCCAGGTCCAACAAGGCCAAGCCCACATCATTTGAGACGCGGTGAATGAAAATGTGAAAATAAACTTGCTCTCAGTGTGTGTACGAATAGAGACCGTGCAAAACATAAATCATCAACAGTAAAACAGGTGGCTGTGAGTAAAATGCTTGAAAGAATGGGGGCTGAGCTCAGTACAAAATAAAAACTGGGTAATCTATGACTATTAATGGCTCCAATTTTACCCAACGCAATATATATTTTTACAGTGCTTTTTGATGAGTAGAGTAGGAGTATTGTAGATAGACACAGTGGAAATCATAACAATAACAGGGTGAAATCCTGCCTCCAGCTCAAGACTGAGCAGGTAGTGTGGTGAGCAGTAGAGCTTCTTCAGTGGGTTCAAATGAATGTTAAAGGTGCTTGTGGCCAAAATACAGCGTACATTGTAAATGTGCTGGGTCCATAAAGATGATGGGACTTGGGTTAAAACATGAGATATTTCTTTAGAAGACTCATTTACTCCAGCATTAATTTTTTTTTTTTAAGTTTAACACCTGAGTTTATTTAGCTAAGGTCGAAGAACTACAATACATTAAAAAAAAGTAGTCTTTGGTACATTAAAAGAACGTTACATGAAAGTAATAAGATAAAAATATTTGTTTTAAAAAGAGAAGGGGTAGGAGAGGGAGGGTAAAGAAGAACAAAGGGAGGATGTGGTCAGGAGAAAGGAAAAGATCCATACTGTTATAATCTTAACTCTATAATAATCTTTAAGTAAAAAGATAAACACATGAACCGTTTCTATATGCATGAAAGATAATGTTAAGAAATACCAAAATCAAGATACAATAAGGGCAAATATCTAAGGGAATAATAAAGAGAATTTGTTTAAATGAGCAAAAAGAAAACAACTAGTAAATCACGGAGGTTTTTGAACTTCGTCAGAGGTTTGGACTAATGGAGTACTATGTGAGGCAATGTGAATTAAATATGTGGATATAGGAAGCCATAAAAGGTTTCTTTTGATGGACAAAGAAATAGGGGTAACGTAGGTAGTGTCAAGGCCAGCATTCATTTTCACTTTGCTTCCAAAGCAATTTTTTAGTTTTCTGTTAACAGAAAAGGTTTCGCCTAATCAATTTAGCAGGAGAGGTGGGGCACAGTGGAACAGCATATTGACCCAAGGAAATAGACACAGTACTAGTAATGGGGTTTAGGAACATCAGTTGTTTTACCCGAGAGAGTAAGAAACTCAGTGGCGTTCAGGCTAAATCGACTAGCACCAGTACCAGCAATTTTAATTTAATTCTGGGGTTCCATACCAATGGTGGTTGGTGCTGTACACATATGAATGGAAAACAACACTGGGTGTGGGCTTCCCACAGTAAGGCCAAGCCACTAAATAACTAAACAACTAAACAAGTGCCAATGCTGTTATCTCTGAATCGACCAACTAGGGTTCTCAAGAAAAATAATAAAACTTAGTGTGAGTACAAGGCTCGGCAATCAGTCTGAATGAATCACTTTTTATTTTTATCTATTTTTACGATATTCGTTGGTTAAATTTCACCAAATTTCACAATTAACATAAAACAAGCGATACGAAAAACAATTTCATAGTAAAACAATTCATCCTCTGCTTTTACATCGTTGATCAACATTACACATTCCATTCTTACACTCTCACACACACCCGACACACATACTTTATTTACAATTTATTATACAATGGTACATATAAGTAACACCATAGGTAGTAATTTGTTTGATTTTGAAAATTCTGTCACATATGTAGCTATTTTTGAGGAGACTTATGGTGTAGCAAACCGGTCTACGAGTTTCGAACCCCTATTGAGTATGGAGTTCTCATCAGGACCTCATAGCTGTGGAGAAGAAAAAAGAATGTCTCTGTCACTATGAGTGGGAACAACAACTACTATACTATCTGCCACTTATTCTTTAAACCTCTTACCTTATGGCTGAAATGTGCCCTAATTTGTGAAATGCCCGGCGTAAACAACTGGAAGAGACGAAGCAATGGACCCCAATCACTATGGTGAATCCATTAACAACCACAGTTGCAAGTTCATATCTATAGCCCACTCTCATCTCTTGAAAAACCCCTAAAAATAGAGCGGGGTATTAATATGATGCACAGGAAATCTGTAAAAACAATACAGTCATTCAAGGTGACTAATGAGTGTCTTGTTAGTATCTAGTGTGAATTGTTCTGCTTACTTTAAGTTAATCGTCTTCCTGAATATATTCACGGTGCCAATGGCTGTTTGTAGAACCTGCAAAAAGACGAGTGCGGTTGAGAATCACTGTCGATTTGAGCCAGGGAGTAGTCTGCAGTCACGAAAATGCCGAGCTACAGGAATTCTCTTACCTTCGTTGGGGGAGCGTTCTCTGTCACGCAGCCTGTCTTTCCAAAGGCGTGTAGGTTCGGTGAAAGACGCAGTGATTTAACCCTGAACGATTTCCTGGTTGAATTTGAATCGTGGGGGTGAGCCTGCTGGGCATTGAAGTTTGCTTGATGCAAGATGTTGACACGATCCAAGCATCATGGGATTTGTAGTTTGAGGTATTGTGTGCGTTTCGAATCTTCAGTACAGGATAAAAAAAACTCTATCAAGACAGTAAAACGGACGCTTCTCCAATAGCAGGTGTCAACTTAAATGAAAATGGATGTAAACATAATTGAGGCATAGCTCGGTTATTTGCTTTTGATCGAGTTTGTGTCGTATAATGCCCCATCTCTTGAGGTGCATCTTGGGAGATGGAGTTGTAAGCTTAAATGCAAAATATTGAGAGCTTCACCCTACCGTAACTAGCTGTCTGGTGACAAATTCGTATTGTATGGCGCCACATTTATTGAGATGCATCGTGGGCGATGGGGTTGTGAGGTTCAATAGAATGTATAGAAAGCTTAATAGGCATTGGTTGCGTGAATGGACTATGGCATGTCTCTTATAACTTATGTAGTCCTTGGTGGGCCTTAAATTCTTTAGATTCTGCATTTTCTGATACCACAAGATGGTGTATCTAGTGCTGAGGAGGGAAGCTGGTTGTATCTTAATTTAGCTTGTATAGCTCTGAGAGTTTATTAAGGCCTTCCATGGCAGAGTTGAATTTAACAATAAGCATTGCTTCTCTAATAGACAATTTTGCATCTAGATCCCCACCTCTTTAAATCACGTTCAACCTTCGAGATAACGGTCCACTTGAGGTCAGTTTCGCTGTGGTTCATTGTATGCCAATGATTGACCAGCGGAGCAGTCAGTATATTAATTTTTATTCTCGATTTATGTTGTGTGATTCTGATCTCTTGATTGGTCTTACCAATATATAAGAGGTCGCATGGACACTTGATCCCATAAACCACATAACATGGTTTACAATTTGTGAATGAATTGTGTTTCCAGAAAATGTTCTTATACTTGAAAATAGACCCTTCAACATGTGCAAGTCCCGCATTTCTTATGTCCTACAATGGGTGGTAGGCCCACAAAGGATCTAATTGTGATTTGTTCTTTCGGCGGAAGGGCCGCCCTGACTAGTTGATTCGCAATTCTCCGATCTTTTTTAAATGCGAACAATGGTTTGTTATTCAGTGATGTATGCAAATTTTTCACCAAATGCCAGTTGCTAGCAATCACCTTTTTTAGCAAATTTGAGTTGGAACAATTCGTTGAAAAAAAGACAATCCTATTAGTTTCTTTTTTGACACTTCTTTCAAGGAGGCTTTCTCGCGGCATCCACCAAGCGCGTTTTATTGACCTTTTAAGTAGCTTCTTGGGGTATCCTCGTTACAAAAGGTTTTCGGTTAATTTGGTGGCATTACTTACATATTCATCTTTGAAGTGACAGTTGCAACGAATTAGCAAATATTGGCCATAGGGTAAATTATCTTTCAGGCTTCGCGGATGGTTAATTGAGAAGTGGAGTGACTTATTCCGGTCTGTCTGTTTTTTGTACAAGGTTGTGACCAGCCCTCCCTCTGCTGGGTATACTTCTACATCTAGAAATGGCATTCTGCTTTTGGTGTAGTTAAGGCTAAATTGTATTTCTTGGGTGCGATTGTTTAGCCATAGATGGAATTCTTTTAATTGGTCTTCGCTCCCAGTCCAGGTGAAGAAAATATCGTCAATATATCGACTCCAATATTTGATCTTTTGAGAGAAAGGATTGTTTTCATAGATGAAAGTATCTTCATAGGAGGCCATGAAAAGTACAGCTAATTCTGGGGCAAACGGACATCCCATTGCGACTCCGCCTGTTTGAAAATACAAATATGAATATCATTGTCAGTATGTTGATTGACTCTAGGTTTTCAGTCCAAAGTGCTTCTGACATACACCTGCCAGAAAAAAAAACAATTTTTTGTTTTTGCCTATGAGGAGGGTATAGAGGAATAATTATTGATGCAACATACAAGCAAAACACTTACACTGGAAGCAAGACAAGAACTGCACATCAAACTATTGAAATTTTTTACTAAGGAGACAAATTAATTAAAAGCTCCATGCAGCGAAATGCAGCCTTAAGATCAACTTTATGTAAGGAGAGCCAGACATTTGGTATAAACTGCTCCCAATTATTGAACAAATGTTCATTGGGTTTAATATTACAATAGAAACATTTGCCAAGATTATATACAGACTAGACAGTGTAAAGAAAACAAGGAAATCCTTTGAATCAATTTTATAACACTATATCAAGAACCAAGAAGAAAGAATGTCCACTCAAACTTGAGTGCACCCTAAAACTCAGACCCTAAGAGGCCAACAGGGCCTTACCACAAATTCCCCATGCTACCACAGGTGCACGTTATGTCAGCCATGATGTCAAAGGTGCTGTGGGGTCATTACAACCAGGGTTTCAGAAGATTCCAAGGAGTTATGTCCTACTTAGACGTTCGAAGAGCCTATGGCTTCAGGACAGATCAGAACAGTCGGATCTAGGGCAGGTTAAACCAAAACTCAAATATGGTTTCTTTAGTGACTTCACAAAGAGAAAGCTTTCTCCTATTCGTAAGGCATGATTTGCCTTTAAAAATGACTTTCTAAACTCGCCTGTTTTCAGATGTGGATGCCAGCTTGAAGTTTTATTTTCAGGTTCTCTGGGGGTGAAGGCCATTATATATTGTGTTTCATGTTTCAGGTCTCTGCTAATTTAGTAAATACAACTCAAAGCAGTGTAAAATAAAAGAGCATCTGCATTTCTAAAGCCCATGTCCTGCTATCATGCCAGAACACTGCCAACCTTGTCAGTAAAAGTTTATTTCAGTTTTATTCCGAGGCTCTCTAGTTTTCTGCACTTGTATCCGCTGCACTAACTGCTCTGTTAGAAAATCCTTTGGCTGGGAAAAGGTTTGCTTTTGACAAAATGTCATTTTTGCCACAATACAGGCACTGGCCACTTTGACATCCTAGTTCTTTTTCTTCCTTAGTCAGAATTGATATTACTGACCCAATCTCATCTGGTTCTCCTTGAGAGGTGTGTTCTTAATGTTGTTGAAAGTAGGTCCTTACCAATGGCTATTCTCAGATTAACATGACCAGAGACTCAGGATTTCATTAAAGACGCAGAGGCTAACATTATGCATAACCTTTTATTATGCCACTCCTGACAGCAGTCCCTTTAAAGAATACCAACATCCACCACAATCCAGAACTGGAATACAAAAGAAATAACAAAAATCTCTAACATGGAACTCTCCACCTCTTTAAATGTGAAACTGTGACGATAAATACTCCTCCTTTTCCAACCGGCTTATCCATGATTCTTGATGATTACACTTGTGCATCTGAAAACAAAGAACAATATTGAACACTTAAAACTCCCAACTTCTTAATTAAATCTCAAAACTCTGTAAATTTACTATTCAACTTAAATGCAAAAGACAAAAACTAAATCCTTCTATTCTTATCTCGTTCTTTCTTTTTCAAATAAGTCTACTTACATAAAAAACACCTAGGGAGAGGTGGGCGGAATAATGTTAGCATCGGCTTCTTTAATGAAATCCTGATTCTTTTGTCATGTTAATCTGAGAATTGCCATTTCCTTACAAGACCGGCGGCTAACATTATGCATGTTGAAATCCCTTCAACACAACATCTGACATGTGCTCTATTGGTCTAAAGTAGTGCCTTGCAAAGGTACCCGCATTAGACCAATCGGCAGCTTTTAAAATTCTTTCCAAACCCACACCAGACCAACAAGGCTTACTTGTCATAGCCCCCCATACTGAATGTGCTTTACATCTTTCCACATTCACTCCTGCCTCCTTCATTGCAAACTTAACCCATCTTGAAATTGTAGCCGTACTTACCGCTCCAAAGGGTTTAACAAAAGAAATCAACAACTGATGCACACCATGACCCTCTTTTCTAGCATTCTGCACTCATACTCTCTTAAACACTCTACCATGCAAAGCTTTTTACAATCCTCAAACGTAGGATACAAAAATAGAATGTGTCATGGTTTTTGTTCTCTTTCTTATCTCAAAGAATACACCTTCCGGACCGAAAATTATATTACTTACCTCCAGACTCGTGACATCTGATACCCTCTTACATGAAATCAAACACAACAAGGTTGCTAACTTAGCTGAAATATTCCTATTCAAAAGATACTTGTTTGAAAGCCATCCGCAAAAAGTTTCAAAACCAAACTCACATCCCATACCACCTCATACCTAGCTTTAGGAGGTCTCCTAATCTGCATACCTTTTAAAATTCTACAGACTAAAGCATTACTTCCAACTGGCCTACCACCAACCACTGAATGACCTGAAGAAGTAGCAGACCTATAACAATTTATAGTCCTATAACTTAACCCTTTCTCAAAATTCTCTCCAGAAAATTCACTACTTCTACCACAGGCACCTCCACAGGATCCAAATTCCTCTCCAAGCACCAACTTGACCAAAATTTCCAAATGCCTTATATCTTCTACTTGTACCTGGGGCCCAAGACTCCTCAAGCAACTCTGTAGCCCCTTGCAAAAGATCTCTGAATGCTACAGAACAGCTGACACCTTCCAAACAAGAAGGAAGGTACAACACTCCTGCCAAAACTAAAAGATGCTCCTCTCCAACCTCGTTGGTCAATAAGCCTTCCGAAGCCGGAATCATCAAAGGCACCTCGCATGCTAATTCCATAACCCATGGAAACCACGCCTGAGACGCCCAGATAGGAGTCACAAGAACCAACTGACATCTCTCTTTCCCCACCTTCAGCAGAACCCTCTGAATCATTGCAAAGGGGGGGAAAGTATACCCCTTCACTATTGTCCAACTCTGTGGAAATGCATCTATTGCCTTCGCACCTGGATGTGGCAACCAACTGAAATATCTTTCCACCTAACTTGTCAGTCTTGTTACAAATAAGTCCACTTCTAATGAACTTTTACATATCTTGAGTTCCAATCCGCCACTACATTCAAGTTCGCTGGAAGATACTCTGCTCTTAATGCAATTGTATTCCAGACAAAAACTCTAAAATTCTTTTGCAATATCCTCTGACCTACAACCTCCCAACTGTTTATGTAACAAACCACTGAAAAATTGTCCATCTTTAGCAACTTCCTTCCTGAAACTCCTCAGTGCGACCTGCTGTTAATTCTAGACAATTTATGTGCTTCTTCCTCTCCAAATCTGTCCAAGCACCACCTGTCTCCTTCATTCTCAACCGAGCTCCCCAACTGGAGCCTTTTGCATCCGTCTCTAAGACAAAATCCGGGACACAGCCAAAGATCGCCCTTCCATTCCTAGCATCCAAGTTGAGTAACCACCAACCTAATTCCTCCTTCGCTATCAAATCCAACTTCACTTGGTCCCCCCACCATAAACCTCTTCTCAAAGCTTCCACCTTCACTCTCTGCAAAGCACGATAATGCAGAGGGCCTGGAAATATCACCTGGATCGAAGAAGAAAACAAACCCAGAACGCTTGCCATGTCCCTTAATGATATAGAATCCTTTTGCAACAAACGAACAACCTTTTTCTTTATCATACTCACCTTCTTCACTGGTAACATCAACATCTCCTCTATAGAATCTATCTTGAATCCCAAAAACTCCATACTCCATGACTCAATCAAAACACATTTCTCCCTGTTTATTAAAAAAAAATTCTCTAAAGGTTTGATTGTTTCCTGCAACTGAAACCTCAGCATCTCTGCATCCTGTGACAGTGTTATAATATCATCCAAATAAACAATCAGCCTGAAACCTCTCTCCCTTAAATAGCCATGACAACTCTCATCACCTTTGTGAAGCACCACTGTGCTGATGAAAGTCCGGAAGGGGGACAAACAAATTGGTATAACTTGCCTCTCCATCTGAACTGCAAATAAATTGGACTCTCCTCCTTCAATGGGATTGTAAAATACGTGTCCTTAAAATCTAGCTTCACCATCCAATCTCCCTTCTGCAAAATGTGTAGTAAAAGATGGATACCCTCCATCTTGACCTGCCTGTAAACAACATTTTGGTTTAACCCTCTCAAATGTATTACTGGCCTCCATCCTTTTTCCTTTTTTTCCCACCAAAAATAGAGTGCTTACATGACCTCTCATTTCTTCCTCTACCATACAGATGGCACTCTTCTGCAACATGGCATCTATTTCCTTATCTGCCAACTCCATCTTCTCTTGAGAAAGATTTCAATCTTTTGGTTCTACTTTTTGATCTGGTAATCTTGCAAATTCTATCTAGAACCCTAGAACTGTCTTTAACACCCAAGTATCCGTTGTGATCCTGTTCCTTTCCTCCTGAAGCAGTTGGAAACATCCTCCTATTTTTTCTTGGGAAAAACCCAAATTGATCTCCGTACTCCCTTCTTGAACCTGCAGCTGTTTGCCCTCTTCATATACTTCCACTCCTTGTCCTTCCAAAACGTCCTTGTTGCGGAAAGAAACGAGAGGAGCCTTGAAAATCTCTTCCTGCTCCCCTCTGCAACAAGTTGTAATGGGATCTTTGGAATCCACGGCAGGCATAAAATCCCCATCTGCTGGCCCTTCCAAAACCCCACCAAACACCTTCCTCGTATTGTTTTGTGCCTTATCTAAGGCTGTATAAGTGGCTATGTGCTTCCCTAAGCCCTTCACCATTCCTTCTCCAAAAAGTAATCCTTTAGCGTCTACACTCTTTCTCTGCCATCTCACCCAGCTTTGGGTTAATTTTCATCAACACTGATTCTCTTCTCTCTACTAAAAGACTAAGGGCCAGATGCATCAAGGCTTTTGCGACTCACAAAGGCCGAAAATCGCAGAATTTCTGCCTTTTCGACTCGCAAACGGCCTTTTAGCATGTTTTGCTATGTAACAAATAATCGCAATTTAAGGAATCGCAAAAAATTGCGACTCCTTATTTGCCATAGCATTTAAGGAATCGCAAAAATTGCGATTCCTTAAATGATATGTATGTAACTATTTGGAATTGCGAATTTGTGTTAAGGAATCGGAAATTGGTGGTAATTTGCGATTTCTTTTAAAAATGCCCTATTTGGCATTTGTGAGGGTGGCATGTGACACACATACATGCCCATAGGGCATGTATGTGTGCCACATGCACACACATGTAAATTTCAGGGGTGCAGCAGGGTGTCTTTGAGACACCCCTACACCCTTGAAATAATTCTCAAATTGCGATTAGCTAATTGCGAAATCGCAATTTGAGAATTATTGCACTATCATTCCTATGGGCCTCCTGGCCCATAGAAATGCATTGCAAATTATTCTTTATTTGCGAATTCGCAAAATGCGAATTCGCAATTAAAGAATAATAAGGAATCGCTAAAAAATAGCGATTTTGTACATACATACCATTTTGCGCTTTCTAAATAGCGATTCGCAAAAAATTGCTATTTAGGAATCGCAAAAAATGGATGCTTTATGCATCTGGCCCTAACATTGGTGTTCTCTAAAAACAACATCGCCCTCTGACTCCAGCCTATGAGCAACTCAGCATCCACCTGATCTCCATTCAAATGAGACTCCCCAGCCATGGCCATAATCTTGGCCATTGGGCCAAGAGAATCTAACAACTTATCCTGACATTGCTTAAGCGACTGCTCCTGATCCTTGTGTGGGTTTCTTCCAAACTTATACAGATAAGTGATCAATTCTGGATCCAGGTTAGTTGTATGACATACCTTATTTTCTATTTGAGGCCTTGAACATTCTGCTCTTGATATATTGACCTCGTTATCAAGGGGTTTCCTGATCCAACCTTTAATAAACTTACTGATGTGATCCAAAGGCCACCAGTCCGTACTTCTTGGATGACGTAGCTCAAAAGGGTTAAACATTTCTCCCCCTAAGGGATCTCTGATAACAGACTTGCTTGAAGTAGCAACATCATCCTTCAAATCATCAGTTAAATCATCATTCTGATCCATGTCAAACACATACTCATCATAAATGTTATCATTCCCTTCCATCGTAGTGTTCTCAGACTCCATCTGATCTTCATCATCAGATTGATCCTGCGTGCCGCCAAGGACACCTTTCATCTTTGTGTCGCCAAGGACACCACTCTTGGTGATAGAGTTAAACCCATCCTTTCTCTTCTTTTTCAAATGCTTTGACTTCCTCTGTCTCTTACTTCCTCTGGCTACCTCTTCATCAGAGCAAGACCGGAAATCCTCTTAGATCTATTCGCCTTTCTCTTATTTTCTATCACAAGCTCCACAACTTCCCTCATGGAAGACTTTACTGCGTTTTGTATTAGCCTCCTAATGCTCCACTCACTCTCCCTTCCACTACCTGGGACTGAGCTACAACACTTTCTTCTGAATTCGTCCTTTAAATCACTTCTCAAATCGTAAATACACCTGTTAATAAACTCCTACCTACTCCAAATCTAAACACCTACTATAAAATGCTCCGATCGGTTGAATTACTGTCACCGATCCACTCGGAGCTTTTTGGTTGCCTAGCAACTGATTTCGCCGTACTTTCTTTATTATTCCTTAGTTCTTGCCCAATTCAAGATGGCGCCAGTGAACTTGCGCGATCATGAGAGCCAATCCAAGTCTACGTCCTTCTCTGACGTGAGCACACTTCTGATGCGTGCGCCCACGTCAAACCGCCACGGACGGCTCGTTATGCACCCGAGCAAGACCTCACGCTCCTTCAAGAAAACAAGGGAAATATCAGAAGACGCGCCTCTCACATGCGCGTCATCAACACACTGGAGACACGCATCTCACTAGCGTGTGAAACTAACGGTAAGCATGTACCTAAGTCCTACTGATCTCAAAGTGAATGTTTTCAATACAAAACAAAAATTAATCAACCCACAAATCCTTGTAAAAATAACACAATCATACTTACTCTTTACATAAAAGGCATCATTTTTTGTTTTTTTTTCCAATACATTTATTAAAAATCTATTCTATCATACAATCACCCAACCTGCTTCTGAAAATTAGAAGCTTGTTCTCATACCAAATCATCTCTCATTTCAATTTACTCTAAAATATATATAGCATGATAAAAATCAGAGCTACTTATCTTAACAGGAGCAGCATTTAAAAGAGGCCGTGAGTTCCTTGTTAGAGACTTTTGTTATTTCTTTTGTGTTCCAGTTCTGGATTGTGGTGGATGTTGGTTTTCTGTAAAGGGGCTGCTGTCATGATTGGCCTAATAAAAGGTTATGCATAATGTTAGCCTCCGGTCTTGTAATGAAATTGACATGTCTTCAATCACTTTTTTGTTCAGCACATCGTTGATCCTATTGTAGGGTTATATTCATCAGTTCTGAACAGGACTTGGGTTGGGGATCAATCTGAGCTAACATGTCCTTGAGGTCGTCTTTCAGATCCTGATAAAAGATGGCAAACCACTTTTCCTCTGTCCAAGCTGTTTCAATGACCATTGATTGAATTGAGTTAAATAGATAACCAAATCTTTATTTCCTTGTCTTAAGTCAAGCAACTTCCTGTCTGCGGACAGAGTTGCTGCATGATTATCAAACACTTTCTCAAATATATCAATAAAATGTTTCAAATTATAAAGGATTGGATTGCCCGACTGGACTAAAGGGACTGCCCAATTAGCCATATCTCCAAATGAATATGAAATTAGAAAGGCTAATGTAGATTGCGGGCCAGGAAAGGCTGCTGTCTTTATCTTGCTATACCTTAAAGTACAAATACAATTCAAAGCAAGTAATGTTCCTTTGTCATGAAGAAGGTGTAATTATAACTTGCACTGAGTGTGCAAAGGTTCTTTTCTTTTAGCGATGTGCTTTACAGCTCACGCCACTAATTCAAAAGTCTTTGAAGCTGAAGAGAACCCTATGGAGAAAAGGATTAAGTGTGTCAGTGTTCTTACCAAGAGAGATGAACCAGATCTCTGGAGCCTCTAATGACCATGCCCCTGCTGAAGCCGATGATATTGTTTATGTTTATGTTTATTAAAACTTTTATAGCGCGCTCTATTACCACGGGGTATCCTGGCGCGTTGAGTGATTTGACAGCAGGAGTAATGGATCAAACCAGAACGATCGGTTAGAGTGGAGCATTAAACAGATGAAAGCGAAGATGGCAAGCGGGAATCGGGGAAACATTTCTTCTATGGTAAGATCTTCTGAATAATGAGCACACTGTCAATAGTGGGGCTCCTTATATACGGGATGTCCAAGTCGAGATGCTCGTGGAGCATGACACATGTAGTCCCTTAAGATAAATTGGCGGTTCTGCAAGAAAACAGTAGCCTATAAAATATAAACAAAGCATTAACACTCCATAAGGAAGCGCTTGTAGATGCTCTAATCAGGCCATAGGTGACAAATAGCCCAACAGTGGAGGCACTACTTCCATATGGCACATGCTCAGTGCAGTTTACCTCAGGGATGTCATGGGAATTAGAAGAAGGCCCTAGAGATGCAAGATGTCAATGGGATCATGACTAGCCCTGGAAGTGATGAAGCAGAGTTGTATGTAGGTGATACCCCTGCACGGTGATGTCAGTTTCTTTCTTTCCATACCTGCAGGTGCAGATCCGGAGCTCTGCTCACAACTTTTTGGATCTTGTGATTATTTCATAATTCTCAGCGAAGGGTGCTAGTGAAGTATGTCCTCCCTAAATACGACAGGTATCAAGCCATACCATGATTGCAACTAGCAGATGTAAATTTTTTCTTGGATGTTCACTTGTTTGGTCTTTATGTAGCTCAGCAGAATTTTGCTGTAGGTACTGCGAATGGTTCTTTCACCCCTCTCAGACTTTTTGTGTTTACCAGTTCAACCAGTTGCTGATTGCGTTCTATAAAAAACAATTTGTGATGTCTCAGAGGGACCGGACTCTGGTCACAACATTTTTTTATGTACACACCCTTTAAGCTTCTGCGCAGCTGCTCTTTAAGGCTCTTGATAAGTCTTTCTTATTACCATCACGCTGGCATGTGGCATGAGTGAACTGGAGGCGTTGACAGCGCAGTCACCCATACCACCTTCTTTCAAGACAAGTTAATGCTTTGAACATGTGCAGACTTTCTTCCCAAAGTTGCAAAGACAAGAAAATGGGAATCAAAGCATAAGATGCCGGCACTAGTCTTCAAGTCCCTATCAATTTTAGTGAAGAAAAAGGTGCAAACAACGGGCTGGAAGCACAATTCCCTATACTCCCTCAAATTAAAGGCTGATTCAAAGAACCTAACCTTCAACAATTTAATAGCACATGATAGCCCAGCACACTTTAAACACAACTTATAACAATCTTGGAAAATGGTTCAGAAAGGATCTAGTTCCACGAGCAAGTCGATGTTCAATTTCAGTTTATTCTTTATTATTCATTCTTTAAAAACTTTTGAAAGCATCACTTTTGGAACCGCCAACGCGTTTCGTCCCAACCAGGGACTTCTTCAGGGCTTGAAAAATGAATATAGGCTATTCAGGTTGACAATGTCTTATTAGTTCACAACTGGTAATTATTAGATCTCAGAGAAAGGAGTATTCTATTTGGTAACCTTTTAATTATTCGCATCTGATGATTATATGGTCTCACTTTAGAGCGTTTCTTCATGTATTAGGCATAATATTTAGCAGATGGAAAGTCTGTTTTACGAAGCAGTGCCCTTGAAAAGTGAATATAGGCTATTCAGGTTGACAATTTCTTATTAGTTCACAACTGGTAATTATTAGATCTCAGAGAAAGGAGTATTCAATTTGGTAACCTTTTAATTATTCGCAACTTATGACTATATGATCTCACTTTAAAGTGTTTCTTCATGTATTAGGCATAATATTTAACAGATGGAAAGTCTGTTTTATGAAGCAGTGCCCCGGATATAATAGTTCGGGTCCCGCAAAGAAAATCCTTGTCTCCGCTTCACAGGGTTCACCACTTTTTGGATCTTGTGATTATTTCATAATTTTCAGCGAAGGGTGCTAGTGAAGTATGTCCTCCCTGAATACGACAGGTATCAAGCAATACCATGATTGCAGGAAGCAGATGTACATTTTTTCTTGGATGTTCACTTGTTTGGTCTTTATGTAGCTCAGCAGAATTTTGCTGTAGGTAGTGCGAATGGTTCTTTCACCTGATTGCGTTCTATAAAAAACAATTTGTGATGTCTCAGAGGGACCGGACTCTGGTCCCAACATTTTTTTTATGTACACACCCTTTGAGCTTCTGCGCAGCTGCTCTTTAAGGCTCTTGATAAGTCTTTCTTATTACCATCACGCTGGCATGTGGCATGAGTGAACTGGAGGCGTTGACAGCGCAGTCACCCATACCACCTTCTTTCAAGACAAGTTAATGCTTTGAACATGTGCAGACTTTCTTCCCAAAGTTGGTATGCCCTTCCACATTGGCCAATCTATCACTCTGCCAGCATTCTTTTCCTTGCCTCAACCTTTAAAGGAGGAGAAAGACTGCATCACCTTGATTTTAAGAGGGCATTGCATTTTTACAATGATAGCACAGATTACATCGGATAGATGATCAATGATCAGCACTGTTTCAGGTTTTCAGGTGTTAAGAAAGGCAAGACGGTGCACACGAGGACACTATCACTCTTTTTTTTATAGATGTATTCGATTCCGTTCTGCCAGCTCCTTTCCAAAAGAGAAATCCTTTCACTTACCTTATGTGGAAGGGAATCTTGCCATTGCATTAATGACAAGGCACTCACATTGGCTTGTGGGTGTTGATGTAATATAATTTTTTTACAAGCGGGAATTAACCAATTACTAAATGAATGAATAGATTTCCTCTGGTTCTTAAATGTTACTGAAAGTGTAAAAAAAAACCTTCTGATGGATGTCATCTTTGCATTCCGTGCACATAGAAAACCAAAGGTCATTTAATTTTCAGAAATGTGGTTTGCATCGAAACTAAAGTGGATTATGTCCATATGTTAGGCAAGCATTGCTATCTAGATTGTCTCCAAGTGTTACACCCGAATGGATCATATCTTTATGAAAAATGTATTTGGTTTGTTCGCACTTTGCTCTTTATTTTATACTCTTGCTTTCATTCGCTGTGGCTCTTTACTCTCTTGGTGGTAGAATGAGCTCTCAATTAAAACTTTTTTCTCTGACTCGACGCTCTGTTGTGGTGTTGACACTTGGAGAACAACTAAGGCAACTAATTGCGTTCCTACTATTTTCAAGCAAATGAACTAACTGCTGAGATACAAGACCTCTAAAATGGCAAGTCAAAATCAAATTGTCCTTGCTCTCGAAGAGAGGGTTTTATTTGGTGATGTCATCATTTAAAACATGCCAACCTTGCAACTTTGAATTATAGTGAGAAGTGTTAAATACCAATTTAGGATGCCCTATTTTCTTCCTGTGTGTATGGAAAATACAAATCAGTAATGATTTGATGCAAGAGTTGCACACAAATGTTATGGCTGGTTATGTTCATTAATCCGCTTGTTCAGGAAAATGTAGGTAAGCACGGATATACGGCAGCATGGGAAGTGGTATGGCCCCATCAACAGAGGATAATAATATTGATTGGAGTCTTACTGAAAACTTTTCTTGAGGGATTCTTTCAGGCTGAAACAAAAAAGACTGTAGTCATTTTACCCTCCATTTGTTACTCTGTTTATTCCATGAAAAATATTTTTGATGCAAAAAAAAACTCAGAATCTACAGGCTACTACTGTACCAAATCAGACTTCCTTACCCTTGTCAGTTGATAACTACCTTTGAACAGTAAAACTGTCATTTAATTGGCTCAAAGATACGATTTCTGTTTGAATATGGGTCACCATGGTGGAGACCTGTAATTCACTGGGACTTATTAATATATTTTAATCACAACATCACAATTGCACATTAATCCTACAATGCAAAGAAACCAAAGCAAGAGAAATTAACACATCAAATGTTTCTAAACATTTGAAGCAGCATGGGAAGCAATAAGACTAATTAAAGGAAAGAAATAAAAAGAAAACTACCTTAAACACCACTCATTATTACCAAGACTATTTTTCCTCCAGGGATCAGGCTAATGGGTTCATTTTTTATCTTGCTGTATCTCCTGTGGCTACTAGCATTAACAATTTTCCAGGTTCCACCATTTTTTTAAATGATGATGATACTCAGGGCTAACACTGGTGACGCCCTGTGCGACACTGTCTGTTTGCACACACCTCTCCCCCCATGACCACCTGTGCCACGGATTCCTTCACTAGTACCCTTTAACAGTGGCCCTCAAGTCTCCATAGCCACTGTCTCTCAGATTAATTTCGTTTTATAGCACCACTCATACCAGTGTAAGGTGTTGTGGCACTTTACACCACACACACATTGCACAGAGACAATCATATGTAGGTAAGTCAGTGTATAGGAAATAGTACATCGGACATGACTACAAGGTTTTTATAATTGTTCAAATTGATTTTACATTTTTGTGTAAAAAATGTGTATTTTGGCCTATATTACCTTGTGCACTTTATATTGCGATTTTTGCACATGTCCAGTTAGCACCCCTGGGGTGACTGTATATTGCGACAGGGGAAGAAAGAAACAAATATTTTGCACTTTACAATGCCAGTTTGCACATGAGCGCTAAATATGCACTTTCTTAAACATAAGACTCTAGAAACTAATGTATAAGAATATAAAGGAAGTATTATATAACACCTTGCACTTTACCCCGCCACTATTGTACATCCACCAGTATAAGTTTGCACTAAGTGATTGCACTTTATTAGGACTAAGAAATGTGTTGCCTAATGTGCTGTAAACTACATGACTGTACGGTTTGCGTAGCACAAAAAAATGTTTCTGCATTTTAATCTTGTATTATGTAATGATGGTATTTGGTAAACAAATGAATGCTGTTTCCTTTTAATTATGTTGTTGCTATATGGTTGTATTCATACACACCGAATAAAGCATTTTGAAATTGAAAAATTGAATTGAAATTGACTACAAGGTCTAGTGTAGGAGTGACATGTCACCGATGCTGGTAAGCAATATAGTTTGAGTCCTTCTGGAAAAGCACAAATTCTGAATTTAAAACGTAACGTCATTTTTAGGGGTTCTGTTTAATAATAAGAATTGTTTTCTACCCAAATGAACCCTTTTCACAAGATTAGGATAATGAAAGACTGGGCAAAAAAACATATAGCTCTTTGCAGTTTGCATGCAGCTTTTTGATGACCGTTAATAGCTCAATGTTCTATATTAGGAGTTTGACTTATAAACGAAAAGTTACAAAAAGAGATCTCTTACAGAAGCAGTAACCAACTGACCTATTTACATTAAATGCTCTTTGTTATCTGCATAGTACATGTTCTCTGCATTTTAACCCTCTGCACTACCTTAGGATGAGTTAAAACTTCTACTATGCAAACCTCTGGTCTCTTTCCAGGAAGATGATTAATCACCAGAGTTATCTTGACATTTTAATTGGTCTGAAAATTGCTGGAGGCCAGGAACGCAGCAGGTGCTTTTACAATGATCATATAAATTTTCCAAATGACGCCTCCATCCCAAGTCAACGCCCCCAGTGCGGTGGCACCGATCGCATCGCCCTAGAGCCGGCCCTAATGATGCTGCTTAGATGCAACGTTGTAACAGTATAGATGTAGCAATCCAACAATTAAAATAAAACAAATTGTTTTAGTAAAAAAGTGTAAGATGCATATAAAAAATGACGAGGAAAGCTAGCTAGAGAAACCCTACTCTATTGAGACCATTTTTGGTTTTATAAAGAGTTTAATGTTTAATTAAGATTTTGGCTACTATCTTATCACCAGCATTTATTTAAGAAATGGATTAATGTAAAAAACAGTCAATCTTATCCTTATTTTTGTATTTGCGAATATGCCAACATTAGTGTTACCAGATGTCTTAGAAACAATATTTTCCTCCTGGGCACATTGTATAACTTGAAGGAAAAGAGTACACGTTAATCCTTCAAAAACGTCAAGAACTTCAGTAGGTTGACCATCTAAACCTGATACCTTATTACATGGAAAATCAGCTGTGGGTTGACGTAATTGAGCAATCCTTGGATCAGAAACAATACAGGCTAAAAAGTCTGAAAATCAATAATATTATATAAAGATTCTTCCTTGTAAAGTGATTTTTTTAAATGTAATAAAGGCCTCTAGAATCGCTTCTTAACCAATTCTTTTAGTAGGACACCAGAGCTATGTCTGATCGCCAAGATTCGTGCGCAGCTTCAGACTCTCTGGCAAGCTAAGTCGTCACCTTCCCTGAATACTGATTCCCTTGTAGCATTGAGCAAGGATCCCCTTCAAATTATTTAAACTGTTCTCTCTTTATGTTTAGCTCTCACTCATCTATCTAGTAAAGTGTCAACAGTAGGAGATTTCACTATGGGGGGTTTTATATGGAAACCTTGCAAATTCTAGATTATGTGCTCCTCAAAGTGGCTAGCTTAGTTGAAAAATGTTTGTGCATGCTCACCAAATAACCTTTTTCATTTCATGCCATAAAGCTGATATTTGGGCAGTTTTTATGTTGGTCTGAACATAGATTGCTATCTGTATTGCATATATTGTACCAATCTGGGATTATGAAAGTGTCCACTTAAAAGTCCATTGAGTTCATGTCTCAATGGCAATATGGGCAGTAAAAATAATAAGTTTGATATATCACATTGGTACATATACTGTATTGGTAAACAGCCTTTTGCATTTATTCTTAAAGTTCCATAGGCAAAACCTCCCAGCCATTTTGTTCCCATTGATTATGTTAGCAAACCTCGAAGCCAAAGCTGAAAGTTGTTGGGATAGGTTTAGCCAGTGTTGAACAAATTACGAAAAATGTTGGGTTACTTGCACAAATCTCGACCCTTAAAGATATGTATGCAGCTGTCAAGGATGGTGCCATACTGAAGTAGTCTGAACCAACATGTGACATTATGGTCAGTTGACTGTCAGTGTGTCTAGGATCTCATCAATTAACCTATAGTGCCACAATGTGCTTGTCCATCTCTTGTGAAAGGCCTTCAAAATGGCTGGCAGGAGGAAATACACTGTAGATCAAGGGAGCTAGAACTAAAAGTAAAATCTACAGCACGTTTAGGACTTCATTGTGGCCAACACCAGGCACACAAACTGAATCAATATCTGCAGCTTGATAATTGGGTACCCTTAGGAAATTGCTTTTCCCAAGAAAAGTAAAATTCGCCATTAGAAGTACCAAAACAAACAAAATGTAATGTCACCTCTATTCTCCAGTTCATTGCTAGTTGCAGTATTGTCGAGTTATGTGTGAGATTGTCCTGGCGCCATCCTGCTGATCTGGAACTGCGGGATCCTGTATCTATGCAAGGGGCACTAGAAATCTCAAATACTGTTAAGGTGAGCAGAGGATAGTAGCACTGGAATGCTATAAAAAAACGTTCACACTTTGGCCCAGTGAACCAAATATGTCCCCTGTATCTCTTGCTAGAAATGACTTGATAACAGCTCAGTAGTGGCCTGTGCAGGTGAGAGCTGTGGGGCGGGTTTAGGGCCGGGGGCATTCGGCAAATGACCACAAGGGAAAATTAAATATATAATCAATTTTCCCTTGTCATCTTTTGGAAACCCCCTCCTCCAACCCGGCCCCAACGCTCTTACGTGCACAGGCTACTGCTGTAACAGCTTGCAGCAACTGTCCAGAAACCACTGCTGCAGGAGCCCCTGGTTGTGAAAACACAATGTGTCATTGGACAGCCACAGAGCCAAAAGCTGTCCAGAGCTTGAGAATTTGTCCTCAGGGAGTCTGTCTCCAGGACAACAAATTTTATTTGGGTATTTTGCTCTACGTAGGGTTCGTCGCCCCGCCAAAGCATGAAAGGCGGAAGGATAATTTGTTCCAACAACCATATTTCTGACTTATAACAACACCCACAAAAAATGTAGGTGGGATAAACGAATAGCACACAGACAGTTCCCGGACTCCACATTTGAGCAAGCGGTGCATTCGTCATAGCGTGTATCATCAAACATGTCAGCATATCCATTTTAAAACATAGAGTGGGAATAATATAGCTCAAGAAAAACAGGGCCATTCTCAGGGGTACACCTCGGGCAAGGGGGGAAGGTCGATTCCACGATAGTCCGTCCATCGAGTCCATATTTTGCAATGTTTAATAGGGACCCTCGGGCCTCAAAAACAGCAATCTCAGCCCCCATACATTTATCCAGCTCAGTTTTCAATTTACCTAAAGTCGGGGGAGATGTTGCCTTTCACATTTCCACAATGTCCCTCTTGGCCACTGTGAGAGCTAAAAACATAAGGTGCTGCTTGTACCTATTCCCCCAATATCATCTGTCGAATGTAACAAGAAGAGTCGTGGATCATCAAGTGGGCGGTCCCATGACAGCACCTCGTGGAGGCATGATCTGATCCGGACCCAAAAAGGCTGTAATGTCGAGCAGCTCCAGACTGTGTGTAAGAATGTTCCCTCCTCCCTTTCGCACCTCAGACATGTGGGGGGTTGGATAACACCCATCCGCCACAGGCGAACCCTTGTATAATATGCACGGTGTAGATATTTGAATTGGATGAGTCAATATCGCATGGAAACTGCTGCACCCCTTGAACTAGCGATGGCTTTAGACCAATCGTCATCTGTGAGTTCAGGTATATCAGCCTGACATCCAAGTTGTGTCTTGTCCAGTGTGGTGGGCGTATGGATCGTCAGTGTCTGGTATATCTGTTTGATCTTGTGAAGTCCAAGATCTCCCGTAAGCAATCGGCCCTCTAGGGGCTGAAACTCGGGGAGGGACTCTAATGTATGGATCTGAGGGAGAAGTGTGTGTCGGAGTTGAAGGAATTTGTAAAATGTGATTTGTGTAGATCGAAATCGGCCTGCAATTATTGAAATGACTTAATTGTATTACTTCCCCGAGGGTCGAGATCCCAACACGATCTCACCCTCCGAACCCCTTCAATGTCGACACGGAGCGGAGATATGTCCTCTGCCATCGGGGAGTCATTTCGGTAAGTGTCCCCTGCCAGCCCATCTGTCGGGTCTTAGCACACCATAGTTGTATCACCACCCTGCCAGCCCGCGGCAAGTGATCCAGACGGATGGAGCTGTATAATAGGTGAAGGAGAGGGACCTGGTCCATTGCAGCCTTTTCAGCCGCATCTGCTGGATCCGTCGGGGAATTATACCACCATTTGTTTATTACCAAGATATGAGATGCTACGTAATAAGCAGAAATATCTGCTGCGGCAACCCCTCTGCAATATGTGGATTGTGTACATGTACGGAGCGCCACCCTGACAGCCCCACCGTTCCACATAAATTTATTTTGTATGGCAGTGACTTGAGCAAAACATGAGCGTGGAATGGGGAATGGGTAGTTCTGGAGTCGATACAAGATTCTGGGCAGCGACACCATCTTAAAATAGCGGAGCGCCCATATACTGAGAGAAGAAGTGAAGACCACATAGCGGTTTTGCTGCTAAAGCCAGCTAATAGTGGGGTAACATTGGGTGCCCAGGAGACTTTCGGACACAGGGAGATATATAATCCGAGATATTTGAAGCCATCAGTCGTACTGGAGAGTTGTGAAGCCCATGCGTCACAACCTTGATGCCCGCACACCGGAAATAGTATAGATTTGGTGGGGTTAGCATGAAGATCCGTATTTCCTCCGAATACCCTGAGGATTTCCAATCTACGGGGTCCCGAATACCAGGGGTCTGTCAGCATATAAAGCTATGCGGTCCGATCGCGACCGGGACCAGTCGAAACCCCGAAAGACGGGGTCGCTCCTAACCCACGCCGCCAGGAGCTCAATTGCGAGAGCAAACAGTAATGGAGACGTGGAACAGCCCTGCCGAGTACCCCGCTGGATAGAGAAAGGCCGAGAATGGTATCCGGCAACACAGACTGACACCGTCAGTTCTGTGTAAAGCAGGCGTGTACGCCAAAAAGCGAGGCCCAAAGTTTATCGCCTCGAGGAGCTGGAATAAATATACCCAGCTCAAGGAGTCGAACGCTTTATCTATGTCAGCGAGGAGCAGGGCAGCTGGTCGGCCCAACATCGGGGCTGCCACCATGGCATTATGAACTCATCGAATATTATGTTGAGTAGCCCTGTGTGGCATAAAGCTCTGGATGGATCAGGTAATCGATACAACTCCGCAGACGACAGGCTAACACCTTCCCTAACAGTTTTGGTTTAAAATTTATAAGAGAAATGGGGCAGTAAGAAGAGGGGTCGTCTGTGGGTCGGCCGGGCTTATAGAAAAGCACAATTTCTGCATGGCACCAGTCCCTTGGCAAAATAGCGAGCTCTGTGACCTCTTGAATGGTCGCCAGCAGATGGGGCCCTAAGGTGTGTATGTTCGGCCTCAAGAATTCCATTGGGAATCTGTTAGGCCCGGGAGCGCAACCAGGATGAAGCACGTTGAGGGCCTCAGTCAACTCATCTGTTGTTATAGGAGCGTCCAGTTTTTCACGGAGATGATCAGGGAGTCGCCTGGGGGGACATCTACCAGAAATTCGGCAATAAGTTCAGTCGAAATTTGTGTATAGAGGGCTGCAAAGTGCCTTGCAAATTCTGCAGCAACACCCTGTTGTGTTGTGTGTAGGGACCCATCTATACCACGAATAGCAGGGGTAACCGCCAGGGACTTATCCGCCTGGCAGAGTCTATGGAGCATCTTACTGGACTTATCACCCCATTAGTAGATCCGGTGCTGTGACTCCTCCTAAATCTCCTTTGCTTCACCCATAAGATGCTGCCTAAGATCCTGTTGCTCCTGCAGCAGGTTCCGTTGAATAGTAGGGTTGGGATCGATATTGAGCTGGGAAGCCAATGTCGTTTGACGTGACTCCAGAGCCTCCAACTGTTCCCGTCTTGCTTGCTTTTCATTCGCGTGATAACTAATAGCGGCACCGCGGATCGTCGGTTTAAGGGCTTCCCATAAAATAGTCAGTGAGGGGGCAGCAGGGCAATTATCTTCTAAATATGTAGTGACCGCTTTATGGAGCATATCCTGGTATGATGGGTCCCGTAGGTCCCATGGGAACATACGCCACCAAAAAGGGGGTTTTCGGGAGCGGGTGGGAAACTGTAGACTAACTGGATAATGGTCGGAGAGCCCGCGGGGCAGATGGGTCATGCAGGAGAACCTGTGGGTGTATCCGGGGAACAAAAAAAACAGTCTAATCATGATTGTGACCCATGCACTGTGGAAAGATAAGTAAAGTTGTGTTCGGTGGGATGATATCCGCGCCACACGTCAGCCCATCCCAAGGTAGAGACTAATGTATGTGGCTTAGTTTGGCCCAGTAAAGGTGCGCCATCTGGGCTACGTTGGCGATCCAGTAGCCCCATGGTGTCATTCCAGTCTCCCCCTAACAGAGTCAGGCCCTCCAGTATGTCGCCCCATGTCCCCAACAGTTTATCAATAAATGCAGTTTCCAGAGGGGGAGGAACATAGATACTGCTGATGGTGACCTGTTCCCCGAACAGTGTGCATGTGACAAAGAGGAAGCAGCTCCCCAGATCTGCCTTGTGTGCAAGGTATTAGAATTGGACTCCTTTGTGGATAAGAATAGTCACCCCTCTGGAACCTCGAGTAAACCCAGCATAATATACATAGTGAAAACCGAATCATGCTAGACAAGGGGCCTTAGTGTCCCCCGTTTCACTTTGTTGAGGAGACCCCTGACATTCCAAGACACTACTGTTAGATCCCCAATGATAGTAGCATCACCTGTCATTATCACCACTTTAAATTAAAGGGAGAAGAGCACAGAGACCATGGCCTGTCTGTGAAAATAAACCTAATAAATCAAACATATAAAAACTGAATTTCCCTAAAACCCCACCATCCCCCACCTGACAAGGCCAATAAATAGGAGTATCTGTTGCGGTGTGTGGAACAGGAGACCCCCAGCGGGGGACCCCCCATAACCACACCAAAGGATCCCTTCCCACACTGCAACCATACAAAACAAGGGGCACAATAAGTCTGTGGCTTTGCAGTTCCATGGTCGTACCCCACGCCCACCCAGAGGAGACTATTGTTATTGAGATTCTAAACAGACCAGTCCCAAGTTAACTCGCGGTTTGAGTACTTGTACGGCTTCTGGACTGTCAAGGTGGCCGCTCTGGACTCGCCGACATCCTGCTTGATCTGGAGCCACGTTGTTTTTTGGATTTGTTTCGCCGTGGCATTTGACTACGTGAGCTGCGAGAAGAATCTGAATCAACCACAGGTGTAAATGTAAATGTAAATGTATAGGCATTTATATAGCGCACTACTTACCCGTAGGGTCCCAAGGCGCTTCGACCACTGCGAAACCCTTCCTGGCTTCCCTGAGAGATGGTCCCTTAATGGGTATCTCCAGGGTGAGACCAGGCATCCCCGGCGGTCTGGTGGGGCCGTTAGTGAAGATGAGGCAAGCTAATGCCCAGAGTTGCCGAGTGTGATCGCTGATCAGAGTGGGCACCGAGGCGAGAGAATTATCGAGTCCGCTGACCCTGGTCCAGAAACCTGCCGCGCCGGGAATCGAACCCTGGTCCCGGGCCGTCCTCTGCTCTCGGGTCTGCCGCCTCTAACCAGTGAGCCACACTACTTCACTGGAGGTGGAGAGTTCGGCCTAAGTTGAGGGTGCTCATCTGTCCAAGTGAAAACGGCCTCGGGGTATCAAAGAAGAAAGATTTGGAGTTGTAGATCACGCGCATCCTGGCTGGACACAGCAACATATATAGCAAGTTCAGCTCATGCAGTCTGCGCTTCGTAGCGGTGAAGGATTGGCGTTGTTGCTGGACCTGACTTGTGTAATCTGGGAATACCATAATGGAGAGAGAGTTATGTTGAAAGCCGTCTTTGTGAGTTCTGGCGAATCGTAAGATTGCGTCCCTATCATCATAGTTCAAGATTTTGGCAGTGACTGTCCTGGGGGCCGCACCTGGGGGAGGTTTGTACATCAAGGCTTGGTGGGCCAGCTCCACTACGAAGGTCGAGGAGAGGAGATCATTTGGCATGATGTCTGTGAGCCATTTGGCGATGAAATCGGTCATCGAAAAACACCCTTGCATCCCTCTGGCAGGCCTACAAAGCGTAGATTGTTGCGCCTTGCACGTCCTTCCGCATCCTCCACCCTGGAGGCCAGCTCCTGCGACACCATTGAGAGCTTGTTCACTTTTTTTTGAAGGGTGGACACCGTGTCCTCCACTGTCGAGACCCGGGTTTCAGCCTCAGTGATGTGGTGCACTGCCCTGCGAAGATTTTGACGTAAAAAGGAGACCTCAGACCCCACCGCACCTATCTTGGCATCTAGGGTGTCTCTGGTATGATTGATGGATGCCAGGAGGGCCACATTATCTGGAGCCATAGCGTCCCCATCCCCGCCTGTAGCCACCCAGTGGGCACTGTGAATTGATTGATGGTGGGGGGGGGGGAGCTCCGATTTGCCGGCAGCAGCGTCCCAGGCTGATCCAGGCACGGGCACCGTACTCGTCACCCAGGGCCTCACATGCGGCCCGACGCTTCTACTGCGCCGTACAGTCAAGCTGGGCCACCAGGAACTAGATGCACTCCCCAAGCGGGTCCGACCGTGCCCGGTGTCACTGAGGGCGCCAGCCGGATCCCCACGATGCAGGCAGGCAGATCAATGGGTCGCGGCGAGCACTGTAGACCGGCCCAGCCGCACCTCCAGTTATGCAGGGAACTCGATGGCGGGTCTCCAAGCAGGGGGAAGGGACGGCGGTGCCCCCACCCCGAGTCCAGGTCCAGTCCCAGTCCCAGCTCTCGCGCGGGGTTCCCATCAGCAGCCAGCGAGCTCCGCCAGTGCCTCTGTGGCTCACAGAGCTGCTGCCACCTCTGACATCTCAGTGCCTCAGCTCGGCCGGGCCGTCCGGAGAAGGCTCAGCCCACACCTCTCCTCAGTTTCCCCGTCCAGAATCTCCACTCCGGCACAGTGACCCCAGGTAGGATCAGAGCACAATAGTCCCGGATGGTCAGGGCATCGGCCGTGGCAATTTTTAACTCCTCTGGTCAGGATTTATGTAGTATATCAACTGATTTTCGGTGTGGGTGGATGGAGCCCGATCTTGCTGCGTCCGCCATGATGGCTACCCAAGCCACGCCCCGTGTATCCATTTTTAAAGTTCTAAAGCCTGTCTTTCATGTGTGGACCTATCAGCTTGAAAGACCTTTATGAAAGCTTCTCTCCTTGTAATTTTACTTTTTTTGGGTAATCAAATAATTGATCAATCATCTGCTACAATTTCTAAACACAGAAACTCAAAACGTTTATAAGCGCAACATTTTGAAATCGCAGTCTGTGGTTTTAACGTAGAATAGAATGATTATGATCCATTCGGTTAGAAAGTCATGGTTCTAACAGCATTTGCTAGAGGGTGAACTTGACTTCTTGATTCTTTTGGTAAAGAGGTAATGGTCCTTTGAGGATTTCCTTCCTTGCAGGTCCTCCGAGGAGCGTCGCCCCACTGGCTCAGAGCCATCAGGAAAATAAGAAAACGATATTTTATTATTGTTTATTTTATATATTTTTATTGTGTTTTTAAAAGAAAACAAAACATCAAACAAAGCATGAATACACAATACACAATGAATATTGTAAGGCAGTTATAAGGGTAAAATATCTTTTGCAGGTTAGGCTTGAACGACCTGGGTGCAGAAAGACAGAGGGTCACATTTACAGTACTCGTGGTTACCAACATTAGGGTCAAACATTACATCTTTTAAGAATTCTCTCCCCATCTTTCTAAAAGCAATCCCCTTCCTTCTCCCCCCCCCACATCTAGACCATAGTATTCTATCCATGGTGCCTAAATCTTTTGAAATTTTCAAGGGCAACCCCTAGCCTTGTATGTCACCTGTTATGCCACCATAAACAGATCCAGACTTGCCATCCATTCCTTAAATGTAGGTAGTTGCGGGCCCCCCAGTATTTAGCTAATAATTTTGTTGCAAATTTTTGTATTGGATGAGGCACAACCTCAGTTTTATTGCCACCTCGCGTGGATGCATGAGTACCGCCTCCTAATCAATATTGTCCATTTCCCCAATGGTTCGTTCCCATTTGGCTCGAAGGGGACATCATATATCAGGCATATTATTGAGCAATGTTTTGTAGGTGAATGAAAGGGCTTTGGCTGGGATCTCCTCCTGTAGTAGTCGACCCTCTAGCGGGGCATATTCCGTTATTGTCTCCTCATCCAGCCCCTCTGCAGCCCATGCATGCTTCAAACAGAGGTATGCATATGCTTGAGTGTCATGAAGCTGGTATCTGGCTTTGAGTGTGCTGAAAGAGGCCAATACACCTTTCTCCAGGACATCCCCTATTTTAGAAATACCAATTAAGTCCCATTGCCTAAAACCTCTTAGCTTTCTAATCTCTGTCAATCTAGTTCCTTCCTACAGTGGGGTCTCTCTGGTTGATTTTTGGTCCCACTTCATTTGCTGTTCGGCGCTTTTCCTAGCCTCTAGTGCCCTTCGGGTCGCTTGTAAAAATCAGCTACGTCCCTTACCTCCATAGATATAGTGTAGGTGTGTACAATCTCTAAATAGCAGCTTTTCCAGCCTATATGTCGGATGATCCCCAGGTGCGTGAATCCATTAATTACAATGAGGTGGGATGCTCAATAGTACGCCCTAATGTCCGGGAGGGCCTAACACCCATTATATGGGTTTCTCTGTAATGTTGGGAGCGCAATGCGTGGCTGGGCCCCATCCCAGAGGAGCAGGCACAATTTGTTGTCTATACTTTCGAACGTTGTTTTTGGTAACTTAGTGTAAGTGTTTTGCAACACGTAAAGCACTGGGAGAGTGTAATCATTTTGTACATGGCGGCCCTACCCATCAGTGGAAGCCTCTTCCATCTCTTAACATCTTCCTGGAAGTTTAAAAGGACCCACCTGATTTTGCGAGCTAGGCTAGTTGCCACATTTGTAGCAATGTAGAGGCCCAGGTGGGTAAATCCCTCTGTTGACCATCGCACACAGCTAGGGTAGGTCTGGGGCTCCACACCCCTCCCACCCCGGGTAGAGGGTAGATTTACTCCAGTTGATCCTATACCCCGCATGGCACCTGTAGTCCTCAAAAATTTGTAGGATTTGAGGGAGTGTTTCAGTCGGGTTTGTCACATATAATAGAATGTTGTCCGCATATAAAGATATAAAGTCCAGCAATCGGGCTTAGTCTATAAAACCACCCAGCCCCGGGAAGGCTCTAATGACACCGGCCAGGAGTTCCTGTATAAGGGCAAATAATAAGGGGAAAAGGGGGCATCCCTGCCTAGTCCCCCTTTGAATTGGCCAGATGCTCGAGAGAGCTCCATTCACCCGGACTCTAGCTTCTGGATCGGTGTATAGTAGTGCCACCCAGTCCCTGAACCCCGGGCCAAATCCAAATTTCTCTAGCACGTGTCTCATAAAGGCCAGTGGATGGTGTCAAACACTTTCTCAGTTTCTAGGAAAAGGAGAAGGTAGGCCTCCTCTTGGTCACAAACAGCATCCATCCAGTTAGCCACGTGTCACAGCTTGTAGTGTGTGGCTCGTTTCGGCATAAAGCTGGACTGATCTCTGTGTATCAAAGAGGTGATAACAGTTAGGAGAGGTGTCGCAAGGATGGTAGCCAGTATTTTGGTTTCTATATTTAATAACGAGATGAGACGATAGGACCCACACTCCTCCAGGGGTTTCCCCGCTTTGGGTATCACCACCACTGTTGCCATTCTATGGTCTGCAGAGAGAGTCCCATTTTCCTTGGAAGCCTGAAACATTTTAAGTAAATTTGGGGCCAGTAGGATATTGTGTTTCTTTAAAAATTCCCCTGGGAGCCCTTTGGGGCCCGTGGTTTTCCTCGACTTCATTCGACCGATGACCTCTGTGACCTCATCCAGGGTAATATCTTCCTCAAGCCTCTCACTCTCGTCCTGGGCGAGGCAAGGGAGTTTTCAATCCCATCAAGGTATTGGGTTATTTGCGCCTCGTTTGTTGGTGCCCGCTCTGCATAGAGTGCTGAATAATAGCGGGCAAAGGCCCCCGCAATATCGTGGGGTGTAGTGTAAGTATGGCCTTGTTCCCTAATGAACATAACCCATCTCGACTCCTGTTCCTTCCTGCCCAACCAAGCCAGCAGCTTACCTGCTCTATCTCCTGTCTCATATTATCAATGCTGAACTGCGAGCTGGTGCGCCCGCGCCTCTTTAGTGACCAGTGCCGGTATTCCCATTTCGTAATATCAATTTGACGGAGGGTATGTTCACTCAATGTGGGGGAACCACTACTTTTGATGTTTACTAACCTGCGTTCCATCGCCAAAACCTCCTGGGTTTCCAGCCTTTTTTTGTATGCAAAAATATTTTGGGCTCTATCACGGTGCACCACTTTAAAAGCTTCCCATAGTGTAACAGCCGACTGCACTGAGACATCATTTTCTTTAACCACATCGCTGCTGTGCATTTTCCCCTCCTGTGCTGAAAAAAATGAGAATGCCTGAGTTCATGATGAGCTCAGCTCGTCATCAGCACAGCTCCACTGTGCCTCATGACGAGCTGAGCTCGTCACGAGCATGGAAGGGGTTAAAATAGTGCTCGGTTTCCACCCTAATTTCTTTGACCACTGTTTTATCCTTCAATGGAAATACCTGGACCTCCCCTTCCCCCTCCCAACGGTAGGTAATGTGGGGAGTGGTCCGAGATACCCCTAGCCAAGTATTCCATCTCCTCTACTTGCTCAATCTTGCCATCTGGGGCAAAGAGATAGTCCAGCCTCAAACACCTTGTGAGCCGCCAAAAAATATGAGTATGCACGTGTAGGTGGGTGGTGGCGTCTCCAGAGGTCTGTTAACCCAAGAGCCGCCTGGAACCTTGCCAGAGCAGTCGTTTTTATGTGACCCAGGCTGAGTCAGTGTACGATCCAAAGAGCGATAACCCAAATCATTAAAATCACCTCCTATGATATGCGTGGCAGGGCCAGACTGTAAAAGGAGTTCCGTAAATATATCCAGCATAAGCTGCTGCAGACGTGGGGGTGCATAGACTCTAATTAGTAACCAAGTGGTGTGGTTCCAGGTGCCCTGTACTGCTACATATGTGCCATCTGGATCCTCCCATCGTCAGGTGACTCTCAAAGGGGGTGATTTTTTGATGAGGATAGCCACTCTCCTCGAACCTCGGGTAAATCCTGCGTGTGCCAAAGTGGTGTATTGTCCCCTCCCCAGGAATGAACAGTGTGGACCCATAAGATGCGTTTCCTGTAAAAATATTACATCTGGTTTGAGCCTTTTAAGATAATTAGATACTAATCCATGTTTAATTTTGTTCCCTAACCCGTTGACGTTCCACGTCAACACTGTGTAACCTCCCGCAGCCATTGTGAAAGAAGAATCAAAGCATCCCACGCCCACCCCGGTCTCCAGATAACGTCCAAATATTGCCTACTCTTCACAGTGTTGGTATTCATGCAAACTATCTGAACAAAACTACCGCCCCTCCTCCCAATAAACATAGCTCAAAACATTTCACAGTATCCAATATGTCACCCTCCACACACTCTGTAGGCACCCCCACCACCCCAAGTTTGTCAACATGACAACTCTGGCACGGGTAAACCACCAAGACGACTGTAACCCTCCCCCCTCCCCTAGATACTCAACTAATGCTAAAAAAGTGCCAACAACACACTGTATACTTCCCTTTAGCGGGCCAAGGGTCCCAAATGTCCGTTGGGCTTCTGGAATCTCACAGCGTCTCTGGGTGGGCGTCTGGCCCCAGTTCGTCAGTCTTCTTTGCCAGTGCTTTGTAGCTGCGGTTGAGAGTTTTCACCCTGAATACTCGGACCTGAAGCCTCCAGCCATTGAATGCGCCCAAGGAGAGGGTGTTCACTAACCGCCTCCACAGAGTCGTTCCTCTCGGACTGGTTCGAGTCTCCATTGTCGCTCGATCTCTGAGAAGTTTGAGAAATGCAATCCTGGGAAGTGTCGTCGTCAGTGTCCGAAATGGTGGCTTTCTGTTCCCTATGTCTCCGGGTTCTCTCTAGCGTAGCCATGGTAACAATCTGGGATTTCAGCACTCGCCTCCGCCGCTTTTCCTTAGGTCATTCCAGACTGGAGCACGGTCTTTTGTCACAAGGCAGAGCAGCTGCCATGGTCGACCCCGCCTCAGCCGAGGCCGTTCTTCAACCCAGGACTAAGCCTCCTTCAGTGTCTGGAAGAACTGTGTAGTATCTTGAAAGATAACTTTAAGTTTGGCTGGGAACAGCAACATGTATTGAATCCTGAGGGCTCGAAGTTTCGCTTTAATGGGATCGAAGGTACATCACAGTTTTTGTACATCTCGCAAGTAGTCTGGAAACACCATCACTCTTGTGCTTTCGTATTTAATCTCCCCCCTTCTTTTGTATCTCTCGGAGTATGAGATCTGTCTTGAAAATTCAAGAATCGGGCTACTAATGGCCTTGGGTGAGCTCCCAGTGGTGGTAAGACATTGGGCATCCTGTGTGACTTCTCTATGACAAAGCATGATGAAAACTGTATTTCTGGGAGAGCATCCTTGAGAAATGTCAGTAGAAAATGTCCCAGGTCAGAGCGTTCCGCATTCTCCGGAAAACCTATGAATCTCAGATTATTCCTGCGGGCACTGTTTTCGGCGGCGTCGACTCTCCAGACCACCGCTTTCACGGTCGCCAAGAGGCCTGCCATCTCCTTACAAGTGGATCGTGAGGTGTCTTCTACTTCCGAGGCACGTTGTCCTGCCTCTGTGACTCTTTTGGAGACCCTTTGCAGGTTTTAGCGCAGGAACGTGACATCAGACCATATCTCCGCCATCTTTCCTTCCTGGCTTTCTCGGAATGAATGGCCTGTAGTATCGTAGCCGTATCGGGGAGGGGGAGGACCTCCCTCTGCTTCCCCAGGTGCCGGAAGTATTTTAGTAAAGCGATCTAATTTCCCTTGTTTTGCTGTTGTAGGTTCCTTATCCCTCGCCATCTTATGTAGTCTGACAGCAGGCCACAGCTATCCACCTTTCCCAGTTCTTGTGGCCACCATTGCCACCAGCGACGGGCTCCCTGTGCCTCTCCCCTGGGCTGTCAGGGAGCTCTCGGTACAGCAATGCCTCTGTTGACCAGGCCTCGGAGGGTCTCTCGAGTGAGTTCTGTCACCTCTTACAAGTTGATTCAGAAAAGGGGGTGGTGATGAACAGAGTGTCTGAATTAAGCAGACCACTCTTACCCAGTCCAAAGATCAGGGCTTGATCCATCACCGTTTTTTAGCTCACTGCACCATCCCAGCTCAGAACTTGGCTATATGCAAATTAGTCTGACCCTGGCCCAGTGCATCATGGGAACAGGGCAGACTAAACTACCAAGCCAATTTTTCACCAGAAAGGAGACAAGCTACCGGGGACCGGTTTCTGGCATTTCAGCCGTCTTCGGCCCGGCTTGTTTGAATCCTGATGGTGCAGTGAGAAAGGGATTCATGTCTGAGTATACCCTGCCACACCTATAGTGGCCAAAAACAATTCAGAAAAGGGGGTGGTGATGAACAGAGTGTCTGAATTAAGCAGACCACTCTTACCCAGTCCAAAGATCAGGGCTTGATCCATCACCGTTTTTTAGCTCACTGCACCATCCCAGCTCAGAACTTGGCTATATGCAAATTAGTCTGACCCTGGCCCAGTGCATCATGGGAACAGGGCAGACCAAACTACAAAAGCCAATTCTTACACTGGGAAGGAAACAAGCTCTCGGGGACCGGTTTCTGGCATTACAGCCGTCTTCGGCCCGGTTTGCTTGAATCCTGATGGTGCAATGAGCAAGGGTCTCACATCTGAGAATACCCTTCCACGCTTAGGGTGGACAAAAATATTTACAACAAGGGGTGGTGAGGGACAGAGTCTCTGAATTAAGCAGAAAGCTCTCACCCAGTCAAGAGATCAGGGCTAGATCCAACACCGTTTTTTAGCTCACTGCACCATCCCAGTTTCAGAACCTGGCTGTATGCAAATTAGTCTGTTCCTGTCCCAGTGCATGATGGGAACAGGGCAAACCAAACTACAAAAGCCAATTCTGGGTAAGAGTGGTCTGCTTAATTCAGACACTCTGTTCATCACCACCCCCTTTTCTGAATCGTTTTTGGCCACTATAGGTGTGGCAGGGTATACTCAGACATGAGTCCCTTTCTCACTGCACCATAAGGATTCAAGCAAGCCGGGCCGACGACGGCTGAAATGCCAGAAACCGGTCCCCGGTAGCTTGTCTCCTTTCTGGTGAAGAATTGGCTTGGTAGTTTAGTCTGCCCTGTTCCCATGATGCACTGGGCCAGGGACAGACTTATTTGCATATAGCCAGGTTCTGAGCTGGGATGGTGCAGTGAGATAAATAACGGTGATGGATCAAGCCCTGATCTTTGGACTGGGTAAGAGTGGTCTGCTTAATTCAGACACTCTGTTCATCACCACCCCCTTTTCTGAATCGTTTTTGGCCACTATAGGTGTGGCAGGGTATACTCAGACATGAGTCCCTTTCTCACTGCACCATAAGGATTCAAGCAAGCCGGGCCGACGACGGCTGAAATGCCAGAAACCGGTCCCCGGTAGCTTGTCTCCTTTCTGGTGAAGAATTGGCTTGGTAGTTTAGTCTGCCCTGTTCCCATGATGCACTGGGCCAGGGACAGACTGATTTGCATATAGCCAGGTTCTGAGCTGGGATGGTGCAGTGAGATAAATAACGGTGATGGATCAAGCCCTGATCTTTGGACTGGGTCAGAGTGGTCTGCTTAATTCAGACACTCTGTTCATCACCTCCCCCTTTTCTGAACCTCTTACAAGTTGGCAGGCAAAAGGGCAGTCTGGTGTTCTTTTCCTCTGTGGCGCTTCTTTCCCCGTAGACTGGAAGACCCGTTATCGTGCCGCCTACTCTTTGGGCTCTCTGCGGGGCCAATCCTGGGCTGACCCTTCCCACCGGCACTGCTTCAATGAGGCCCTTGTTGCTCCTAGCCACTCTTCTGTGCCCCCAAGGCAGTCTTTACCGTGAGCAGTGTCAGCCAACCCAATGTAGGGACCCACATCACGCCTCACTGCGATCGACACAGGGCGTCTAATACTGCGGGATGTGTCAAAGGGTCTCGACAGCCCTCTCAAGTCCTGCCAGGAGAGTTGCACTGGAGTAGGTGGGCATCGCCAGCGAGGCAAAGGTGGGGGGCCCCTCTCTGGAATCCTCACATCTATGGGGTAGCTTTGGGCTGAGCCTCCTCTAGGAGCACACCCTTGGCCCAGTCGCTCAGCACGGGGTGCCAGTCACACCCAGCCCTAAATGAGCTCTTGCTCCCAACCCGCTGTGTGGCAACTATGAGTCAGTAGGGGTGAGAGAAGTGGAGCGCAGACCGCCCCCTCACCAACTGGTCCTCCTGTCTCATCCCGACAGAAACAGGCTTGGGTCGGGTGCACTTTGGCCGCCGGGGCCTCTCCGGCACTGGTAGGAGCCCTCCTCCTTTTGGGAACTTCGTTGCTGGTTCCACCCCTAAACACAGGCGAGTCGCGGGCCTCCCCGCAGCTGCAGTGAAGAATGGGGACGTGTCCCAGGGCTGCACAAAGCCGCCTCAGCTCTCTCACTATGGGACTCACCACCGCTTCGCCGGGCGAGTGCGTCTCCGTGCTGGCCTTCACTCTCAGTTACTCCCAGCTGCCCGTTATCTTGTGTTGATGCGCGTCGGGTGCCGCCCTGAAACAGTTGCAGATCTGGGCAAAAAGAAACCTCTTAACACTTTGCATTCGCCTTCCGACTGCTGTCGTGTTGGATATAGGGTGTCGAGGATCAGGATTTGGCACGATTTCGTTCGGGACAAGTGGAGCTTGCGCGAAACACAGCTACCTGGCCATGTTGTTGGCGACACCCTATCATTTAATTTTTAAGTAGCTGGCTCAGCCAGCCTGTGCAGGGTGGGGCAGGCCGTGCCAGGACATGGGAGGGGGGAGAGGACAAGTGCTAAGAGCACTCTCTAAATGCAGACGTGTGTTTGGCCAGCCGTCTCAGGCCGTCCAAACACATGCGCACTTAGGTTTCTCTAACCCAGCTGTATTGAAAAGCCAGGTTAGAGAAACCCCACAGACTCCCTAGCCTGAGCGGAGCATCTTTTCAGCCCGCTCCGGCCAATCCCAGAGCTGCAAAGATTGGACAGGGAATCTGTTATGTAGTCCCACTGTCTGCTGGGACAAGGAAGACTCGGCACCAAGGCACGACGCTGCCAGCAGCAGGCAAGTTTAAAGTTTACATTTTTTTTTTTACTATTAAAGTCCCTTGTCCCCCCTCCCCCGCACTCCATCCCACGCTCCCTCCGAGTCCCCTCCCCCCGCCCACCAATTTTCATATGTGGCCGCCGCCACTGCTTCCTTGAATCCTTCTGCACTATGTGAGACAGGTGGAGAATGTAGAGAGACAGTCACTGGGCTGCAAAATGCAGGACTTTCGTGAAAGTGAGATCAAACTGTGTACTGTGACTTCCCAAACAGTGCATCTCCAGGCTTATTAGAGAGAAATATATGAACGTTTGCTTCTCAAGAATGAAGAGGAATCTGGCACATCTGTAGAATATCCTGTTGCAGCACTGACTTATTGATTGCCCCCCCCCAATTATAAATATAGGATTCCAGAAAATTGCATGTGATACAGGGTTATCAATGGCTTAACACTTTTAAGAGACTTTTTGGCCGCATATACTATTTACAGTTCTTAAATACTGGTTGCAATTTTTTGCTGATTGTTTAACACCTTGGCTGCTAAGGGTTTTCCCGCTGGGCGCTGGCACTCATTTTTTCCCATTGTTCATGACAAGGTCAGCTCGTCATGAGCGCAGCGCAGGTAACACCCATGACGAGCTGGCCTTGTCATTAGCATGGAAGGGGTTAAGAACTGACCTATTTACTAATAGGTCAGTTCTTAAAAATCTGAATCGTAGTGGTCAGAATCTGACTTACCTCATGCTTGTGATGAGGTAGGTCACCTATTGCAACTTACTGAGGTTCGTTGCCATCACAGGGGTGTTTGTGTGCTGGGGTTAGTAGGCCACTATGTCCGTGAATGTTTTTAACCGCATGCGCGCTAGCGGGTTTTCCCGCTGCGCGCTGAAATTTAAAAATCGCGGGTAACGTGACAAAGCCAGCTCGTCATGCGCGCAGCGCAGGTAACGCCCATGACGAGCTGGCTTTGTCATCCGCATCGAAGGGGTTAAATAAAGCAATATTTCTTTAATGGGGAAACAGGCTGCATTAAATGAAAGAAAAATAAATGTATTGAAAACTATTTTTTTTTTAATAAGGTGTGGTCACAGGGACCACTGCCTACTCCTAAAAATATTGTTTGGACTATTCACAAAGGAGAAAGGTCTCTTGGGGACCCCTTCCCATTTATGATTGAGCTACCACTACATTTCAGACGTCTGTAATATATTAATGTTTTGAGACTGAATTTCGGTCTCAAACCATTACCATATACGATAAGGAATTAGTATTTTGAAGGTATTCCCTAAACAGACACCTTTCAAATACCAATTTAGTATTGTTTCCTAAACCCATTTAGCATTTCGGTAAACGATTACCGAATCACTAAATGGATTTAGTATATTCCAAAAACACATTTACTGGTAACAAGCCCTACAATGTACAGAATCACACGGGTTGGGACCAGTAAGTGTTTGTGCATCTGTCCCTTTATATATTGAACTAGCAGCCCGTCCCGACCTTGTCCCGGAGCAATCAGGCTTCCCCGACCCCCGCCTGCCCCGACATTGGCCATCAGCCCGGGCCCCCGTCCGCCCCGTCCCCCGGCTGCCCCGACCCCCGCCTGCCCTGACATTGTCCTCCGGAGGCTTACCTCACACAATTATGCCAGAGGCCCAGTGTTGCAGTGGTGGCCAGCAGCAGCGCCTGAGGCACTGGGGAGTTTTCTGGGTAAATGGGGCTCTGGCGCTCTGTTTGCAGGGAGGCGAGGATGAGCAGAGGTTGCAGGGATAAGAGTAGGAGTTCACAGAGTATGGAGCGGCCGGCGGGAGTCGGGAGCTTGAGCACAATTATGCCAGAGGGTCCCCCGCCTGTCCCGAACCCCGCCTGCCCTGACATTGTCCCCCAGAGCCTTTTTGTTGTAACTCCCCGTCCCCCGCGTGCCCCGACCCCCGCCTGCCCCGACATTGTCCCCCGGAGCCTTACCTCAGCCGCCGCTCCTCAGTTCAGTGCTCCTCGCCGCTCCGCCGTTCCGCTGCTGCTCACCGCCTGTGTGCGGCTCGTCAGTGCTCCTCCCCCGCGCCATGTCCGCCGATTAGCCGCCGCTCCTCAGTTCAGTGCTCCTCGCCGCTCCGCCGGTCTGCTGCTGCTCACCGCCTGTGTGCCGCTCGTCAGTGCTCCTCCCCCACGCCATGTCCGCCGCTCCTCCTCGCGTTCCTCGTGCTCCTGGACGACGTCAGCACGCAGGTCGCGGCCGGCGCTACTTCGAGTGGACTACTTTTTTTAAAATGTAAATTTTTTAAATATAACATATTTTTTAAATTTATATAGCCTATGTCCATCTGCACACCCTGAGGATTCCAACGATGTATCGGGTGTGTGGATTGGCGCTGTGGTTCCCGAGTTTACCCGCCTCAAAGTTCTTCCTTTATAATAGTAGTATAGATTACATAATGCTTGGCTTGGGGCAGGCAAATACTATCTGCCTGGCAACTCATAGAGGTCCCTGGGCTGTTTCTTCTGCTGCTCCCCACAGTCTATTACTGTTCTACCTTTTTACCCTCTCTTCCACGTTCAGCTAATATGGTGTGCCAACACAGAATGGACCTCAGATGTCCAATGTCTTACTTCATAGACTGTACTTTTCTGGACAGAGTGGATGATTTTTTTTAATTACATTTTTTTATTTAAAAAGCTGTCGGCAAAGTACAAGCAATCTTTCAACCTACACAGTTAAGTACATTATCCTCTTGAAAGTTAAAAAATGCAATCATCACCTGGAGAACTGTGACATTTAGAGTAGGTAGATATCAATAAGCTACAAAATCCAGTGCAAGTGTTCAACAGTACTATGATTAGCGATGGCAATGCATTCTGTTCATTTCTATGCTAGCCACACATCGGGAGGGAACTTACACAGCAGGCTTAACATCTACAGGAGAACGGCACATCTTAAAAACATACAAAGTGTGTGGGCTTATGATTTAGCAACGACATGGTGTTCCAACGAGTATGACTGCAGCGGGCCCCATATATCGTGGGGACGTTAGGAGCGGGGAAGCAATTCTGCGTATGTGCAAAGTTGTTCTTGGCAAAGGATCATATCGCCAAGCCACTCCTTCAATTTAGGTGCACGGCCGCGACCCCACCTGCAGGCCACATGGCGCTTAGCCAAAACCAGACAAAAGGACACAAATTTTCTGTACGTAACAGGAATGTGTTCAGTATAGCCTAGAAGCGTAATGAGTGTGATCTGGGGATAGATGTGGAAGTCATGGAGTCCAGGGCAGTGAGAACTTGGTGCCAGCAGTCATACACCTCAGGGCACGTCCACGCCAGATGTAGGAAATCTGCATGTTCCGCCCGACATCTAGCACATCTATCTGAGTTGCGCAGGCCAAACCTAAGTAGCCGAACTGGGGTATAGTAACTGCGCTGGAGAAATCTGTAATGGATGAGACACAGCCTACTATTCGAAGAGACCTGCTCGGTCTGCTGACAGCAGTAAGTCCATTGTTCGTCGGTTAACTCCTGGTCTGCCCCCCATCAAGCTCGGGCGGTGCAGGGTGGGTAGTCGCTGTCTACATACAAGAAGTGGTAAAGGGTAGACACTAAGTGAGAAGCCTATTCTGCCTGCAGGATTTGGTGTAGAGGTGTCAAAATGGCTGGTTCAGAGGGGAACGTGTAGAAACACGCCTGTATACCATGGCGTAGACAAACATACATAAAAGTGTCCATGGTAGACGGTGGGGGATCATGACATAACTGTTGGAGAGTGCAGAACTTGCCCCTAACGTAGAGGTACCCCAAGGTTCGAATATTCCGAGTACGATCCATGTTCTCAAATATATCTTCCTGCAGTAGCGCCATATCAGGGTGGTAGGTTAGCGGAGGAGGAAGAGTGGAATACAGCCTCGGTGCAGCCGTGTGTTCCAAGATGCGGGCCTAAGCATTTTTTCTGCTATCCACCGAGGTCGGATTTTTTCCGCAGGGCTCTTCTCTGGAGAGTATAACGCCATCCAGTGGGATCGGGTCCGAAAGCCAATGTTCAGTGGCGACATGAGAGGTGTAGCGGGGGGGATGGAAGCACTAGTGGGTGAAGTGCACCTTCCCACTTATGTAATATAACTCAAAATTTTGAATGACCAAACCTCCTTGCACATATGGTCGTGTCAACGTGTCCCATTGGATGCAAGGCTGTTTTCCACCCCAGATTAGTCTAATCAGTTCTGACCGGAGAGTACTAAAGAAGTGTCGCCCAGGATCATAAGGGATATTGAGGAATAAGTAAAGGAATTTCGGAAGAATGACCATTTTCATAAGAGATATACGACCAGCCATAGTCAAAGGCAGCACTATCCAATGGGTAATACAGCTGGTAACGTGCTTAATGGCGCAACCATAATTAAGGCGCATAAGTTCTTCACGATCTGGCGTAACCCGGATCCCCAGGTACTTAACCTCGTCGTAACACCATACAATAGGGCAGTCCATCTCAAAGGGAGTCGCAGCACTGGTGAGCGAGAAAATTTGTGATTTAGTCCAGTTTATATTAATGCCAGAATAGCCGCCGAACGTAACAAATTCACGCATGAGCGGATTTAAATTTTGGCTAGGGTTTTTTATATAGAGGGTAACACCGTCTGCATAGAGGGATATGAGGACAGGACGTAGAAAGCAGCGGAGACCCACATGATTGAAATGTTGTCTTATCCTTGCTGCCAATGGTTCCATCACCAAGGCGAAGAGGAGCGGGGAGAGGGGACACCCCTGGTGAGTGCCACGGGACAGGGAGAACGATGGTGAGGTGTGCCCGTTAATCAAGACTCTCGCTGTAGGTGTAGTATGCAACAGTCCGATCCAGGAGAGGAAACCTGTAGGGAGTCCCATGCATTGCAGACGGTAAACTGGTAGTCCAATTCCACCGAGTCAAAAGCCTTGGAGGCATCTAAAAAGACTGCCACCAGTGATAATTTGGGGTCAGCTGTCTGTAAGATGGAAAACAAGGTTCTAAGGTTATGGGACTTCGCTCTACCTGGTATGAAGCCTGCCTGATCCGGAAGAACTAATTTATCTAGGAGAAGGCACAAGCGGTTAGCTAGCAATTTAGCAAGAATCTTGGTGTTGGTGTTCAATAAGGACAAGAGTCTGTAAGAGTCACATCGGTCAGCTGGGTTAGCCAGCTTTAACAATGACGTGATAAGGGCCTCCCTCATTGAGGATGAAAGAATTTGCGACTCATGCGCCTCCAGAAAAATATCTTTTTATATTGGGAGTAGC